>NC_044311.2:125383575-126036075 GCF_007474595.2 Lynx canadensis
TGTCTCTTACCCAGTAAATATAAGAAAGTATCTCTGGGGTGCCAGGGTGGCTCAGTCGGTTAAGTGTCTGACTTCAGCTCAGGTCATGATCTCATGATTGGTGGGTTTGAGCCCCACATCGGGCTCTGTGTTGATAGCTCAGAGCCTGGAGCCTGCTTCATATTCTGTCTCCTCTCTGCTCCTCCCCCCGCCGCCACTCATGTTCTGTTTCTTTCTCTCTAATGTAAATAAACATTAAAAAATAAACAAAGCATCGGCAATTATTTCCGCGTATAACTGGAGATGTCATAATATTTAGACTCAATATTTTCATTGAAGATTTGCTTCCCTCCTGAATGATCTGCTTTTCTTCCACAGCTTCTAATTTTCTTGAAAAAATATGTCCTTCCTGGATGTGTACCACCAGCCCATGGCCAGTAGCAGCTGTGGCCACATGAGTGCACCAACCTTCAGAGGACCACAGGACAAGACCCTTTAGAAAAGGGGATCTGCGTCTAGCCTCGAACCCTGGATCCGGGCTCACAGAAGACTTGGAGGACAGGGACAGCAGGGGCTGCAGGGCTCCCCGCACAGCGTCGTCTCTGCTCTCTGTCCGTGTTCCTCCACCTTCAGCCTCGCTTCCTGCCTGCCAGTCCTGGGCGGCTCCACCTGAACACCCGTAGGGTACAGGGGGCACCCTACAGCCCTGCTCCTTCCTTGGCTGTTGGGGGCTGCTGAGAGCCTCTGAAGGCCTCCCTGGTTACCCGGGGAGGGGAGGGCAGCAGTATCACCTCTGTCCCAGTGGACATCTATTGGGTCCCCAGGGAGACTGGGATGGACAGTCCTAAATAAATGCCTTGTGTTGGGGCGCCTGGGTGGCGCAGTCGGTTAAGCGTCCGACTTCAGCCAGGTCACGATCTCGCGGTCCGTGAGTTCGAGCCCCGCGTCAGGCTCTGGGCTGATGGCTCAGAGCCTGGAGCCTGCTTCCGATTCTGTGTCTCCCTCTCTCTCTGCCCCTCCCCCGTTCATGCTCTGTCTCTCTCTGTCCCAAAAATAAATAAACGTTGAAAAAAAAAATTTAAATGCCTTGTGCCTTTTGCTGTCAACTCTTTCAAAAAAATGCATAAAGTGGGGCGCCTGGGCAGCTCAGGTCATGATCTTGCAGTTCCTGAGCCTGACCCACATGAGGCTCTGTGCTGACAGCTCAGAGCCTGCAGCCTGATTCAGATTCTGTGTCTCTCTCTCTCTCTCTGTCCCTCCGCATTTGTGCTCTGTCTCTCTCTCTCTCTCTGTTCCTCTCTCTCTCTCTCTCTCAAAAATAAACATTAAAAAAATGCATAAAGTGGGCATGTATATTCAAACCCGCATTGTTCAAGAGTCAACAGTAGTAAGAAATTCAACACTAGCTGGCTAAATATCTGAATGTCCTTCCCTCTGACAACTAAATGATCTTCAAATGTCTTTTCCATATGTTGCTAACAATGTGTTATGTCTTGGCCAGTTTTCAGGAGGGGAAAGCTAATACTTTACATTGTATTTTTCACTTTGCACTCAATTTCATAAGAGTTGATGCCTTTGTCAAAGAGCAGTTCCAGTGAAATGGAAGGTATTCTTTTTGTGGGTTTTTTTTTTGGGGGGGGGGGGGAGTAGAATTTAGTATCATTTGTTTCATTGGCCTTCTTTAGAATTTATCAATGTATCACTTAATAAAGTTGACTATAACTCAGAGATCAATTTTTTAACACTTTAAATCATTATAGATCTTGGAAAGGAAAGCAATAAATATGTATATTTTAGTAGACTATATTAACATTCACCATTATTTTCCTATTCTTTTATAATGTTAATAAAAATGCAGATAAATATAGAGGCAAGAGGGAATTCAGAGGATTTAACAATTTCATCAGATTTATATACTTTTATTCTCTTAGTTTATGAGAAATATGTTCACATTTTCTTTAGGCATATGTATGTATGTATATATATTCTTAGTGTTTACTTTCTCTGTTTTTGTGTTTCAGTAACTTTGTATTTTTCTTAGTAAGATACAATATAAAATAGACTGAATTTAAGTGCAATTTTTCTCAGGAATACAACAGCAAAGAAAGAAGACCTTTAAGGGATATTGGCAAAACCACTGCATAGTTTTAAATTCTCTTCTTTTATTCATTTATCAAATGTTTATTGAGTACCTCTGAGTGCAAAGTATTGTGCTAAGCACATAGGGGTTACAAAGATACATTAACCCTTACCCCAAACCTCAAAGACGTTAGTTTAATAGGCAGAGTTAGACACAAAATCACTATAATAAAATGTGATATGCAAAATGCTATGAAAACACATAAGAAAAAGTAATTTATTACGTTTTGAACAAGGCAGAAAGAACTTACAGGAGAGCAACACTGAAGGATGAATAGGGGGTAACTAGGCAGAGGTGAATGGATGGGGCATTCATGGCATATAGAATTGAAGGTGAAAGACACAGCAGTTTTAAGGTGAATCATGTGTTTGGTAGATAATGCGGCTAAAGTCAGAAAGGAATGTTTGCTCAGAGATTGTCAAAAATCTTTCATGCTAGGCAATATCCCGGTAAATTCTATCTTCCAAAACAAATTTATTCATGTTGGTCTCTCTTATCATTGGATTGTCTTCTCTTGAAACTATTTACTTTTAAGAATCCTCAAACTTTATATTCTACTTGAAAACAGATCCCCTCAAATAGATGAAAAAATTTCCTCCATTATATCAACTGTCATACCTAATTTACATTTTAAGGCTCTCCTAACATAGGCACACCCCCACTTGTTTTATAACTTGTGTAATCCCATCATTCTGAGCTGCTATCTAGATTGAGGAAAAATAGCCAGTATATTGAACATAATAGGCACTCAATTAATATCTGTAAAGTGAAGTGATTTCCATTAATTCAGATGTCACAGTCACTCAAGCAATTTTACAAAGGGGCACAAATTGAAATGCCTAAACCGTGATACTCATGCGCAGACATTGCTCCTCAGAGTTACTGGCTCAGACTCTACTCCAGGCTCAAAACTGCCTCTTTTTAAGCCCAGCCTTGCTTCTTTCTCCTGTCTTTTTCTCCATGGCTTCTCCATTCCTGTTTGCTTTGTAGTGTGGTTATTTCCAGCTGCTACTCAGAAATACATTTACTTTGGAGCTTATGAAGCTTAAGCTCTCAGGCTCCTCACCTAAGCCGGCTCCTTCTTAGTCTCTGAGAAAAGTTCCAGCAGGGAGCGTACTTTTGTGGTCACATATTTTCGTAAAATGTGCAGAAATAAGATGATATTTGCAACCCATTAAAACTGCTTCTCCGTACTCTGATTTCCCCTCTTACACACTTTTTCTAATTCCATGTGGTATTAGAAAGACTACTGTTGAACTTAAGGATTCATTTCATTTACATTTTGTCATATGTTTATGTGATTCACTGTCTCTCTCATTTTAGGTTAGTTTAGGCTAAACATCCGCAAGTGAGAGCCACCTCCAGGAATACTCCTAGAAACCACTGTTCCAGCAGCCTTGATGTCATGAAGAGAAGGAGCAGGGTGGGAGAACATACAGGACTCTGAACATGGCCTTCAGAGCCCAGCTCCAGAACTATATAGTTGGAGCTGTAGATGGGGTTAACTGTACATCAACTTTGCAAGAAAACTTGAAAGGTATTGAAATCTTAATATATATGTAAAACCTAATGTAATAATCTGTTCTCTAATTTAACATCAATGCCAAAATTTATTTTTTCTAGAAAATTCTTGTGACATGAGTTTCTCTTATGTTATAATAAAAAAGCAAATCCTTTTCAATGATCAATT
This sequence comes from Lynx canadensis, assembly GCF_007474595.2. Taxonomy (NCBI): domain Eukaryota; kingdom Metazoa; phylum Chordata; class Mammalia; order Carnivora; family Felidae; genus Lynx; species Lynx canadensis. Next base: position 125,387,385 of record NC_044311.2, read on the forward strand.
CCTTACTAATATCTCCACAGTTGTAATACACTCCCCATTAGTCACAAAAGGCTTATAACAATCGTATTTCGGGATATGTGATTAGAATGTATTCCACATTGAGATTTGACTATTTACAGAAAATTAAGGTAGTTGGGGTGTTCCTTGTCCTAGAAAGTTTTGAAAAAATATGTTGTATTTCTTCTATCTTTCTGAAAGCTTGAAGCTTCCCATACACTAGCCTAAAATATTCTTTGATCTCTTCAACTACAACTCACACAAAATCTGATACAGTTACTATATCCAACTAGAACCCTTAATTAACAGAGTTTTCATTTTGTTTGTTTCGTTTTGACATATAAAAAGCTATAAATATTAAGTATATACAACTCAACGAATTTGGGAATAAGTATACACTTTTGAAACCACCACTGTCATTAAGGTCAAAGACCTATTCATCACCTCGTAGTTTCCTCCCATCCTCTTTACCATTATTAATTTGTGGTAAGAACACTTAACATAAGATCTACTCTCTTTGAAAAGTGTAAGTATGCAATACATTATTGTTAGTTATGGACACTAGGCTGTATAGTGGATCTCTGGAATCTATTTATTTTGCATAACTGAAAAGTTGTGCCCTTCAACCATCTCCTCTCCATTTCTTCCTCTACCTACTCTCTGGCAATTACCATTTTACCCTCTGCTTCTATGAGCTTTACTATTTTAGTTTCTACATATAAGTGAGGTTATACATTATATGTCTTTCCATGCCTGGCTTATTTCACTTAGTAAAATATCCTCCAGGTTTATGCTGTCGCAAATAGCAGAATTACCTTCTGTTTTAAGGTTTCTGTTGTATATATATACCACATCTTCTTTATCCATTCATTCATCAATGGATATTTAGGTTGTCTCCATATCTTGGCTACTGTAAATAATGCTACAATAAACATGGGGATTCAGATATCTCTTCAAGATCTTGATTTCAATTCCTTTGGATCAATACCCAGAAATGGGATTAATGGATCATAGAATGGTTCTATTTTTACTTATTTGAGGAAACTACACACTGTTTACCATAATGCTGTACCAATTTACATTCCCACCAATAACACACCAGGATTCCCTTTTCTCCAGATCCTCACTAATGCTTATTTCATTCATTTATTTTGTTTAATAGTAGCCATCCTAACAAGTGTGAGATATCTCATTGTGGTTTTGATTTGCCTTTCCCTAATGATTAGTGATGTTGATTTCCTTTTCAAATACCTATCGGGCATTTATATATCTTCTTTAGAAAAATGACTACTATTCAGGTCTTTGCTTATTTTTAAATTGGTTTGTTTTGTTTTGCTATTGAATTATAGGAGTTCCTTATATATTTTGAATATTAAACCCTTATCAAATATATGATACGCTAATATTTTCTCCCATTCTCTAGGCTGTCTTTTCATTTTGTTGACTGATTCCTTCATTGTGCAGAAGCTTTATAGTTATATTACCTACTAGTTTATTTTGCTTTAGTTTATTGTACTTTTGGTGTTATATCAAAAAAAAAAACATTGCTAAGATCAATGTCAAGGATTTTCTTTATGTTTTCTTCTAGATATTTTATGTTTTTTAGGTCTTCTGTTTAAATCTTTAATCCATTTTGAGTTGATTTTTGGGTATCGTGAAGATATGATCCCAGTTTCTTTCTTTCTTTCTCTCTCTCTTTCTTTCTTTCCTTTCTTTCTCTTTCTTTCTTTGTTTCTCTCTTTCTTTTTGTTTCTTTCTTTTGCCTGTGGACGTCCAGTTTTCCCAAACTATTTATTGAAGAAACTTTCTTTTCCCCATTTCTTGGTTCCCTTGTTGAAAATTAGTTAACTGTGTATGTGTGGGATCATTGGGCTTTTTATTCTGTTTTATTGGTCTATGCATCTGTTTGTTTGTTTTTTTTTTAACTATTTTTTCAAGGTTTATTTATTTTGAGAGACAGAGAGAGAGAGAGAGAGAGACAGAGCGTGGGTGGGGGAGGAGCAGAGAGAGAGGGAGAATGAAACTGAAGCAGACTCCTGGCTCTGAGCTGTCAGCACAGAGCCTGATGAGGGGCTTGAACTTACCCCTTGTGAGATCATGACCTGAGCTGAAGTCAGACACTCAACCATTTGAGCCACCCAGGTGCCCCTATGCATGTTTTTAATGCAAGTAACATACTATTTGAATACTATAGCTTTGTAATATAATTTGAAATTAGGAAGTGTGATGCTTCTAGCTTGATCTTCTTGCTTAACTATTCCTTTGGCTATTGGAGTCTTTTGTGTTTCTGTATGATTTTTAGGATTTTGTTTTCTATTTCTGTGAAAAATGACATTGGAACCAAACTTCCTACACTATCTTGACACTCTTCTCTTTGTACTGCAGCATATTTCATCCCCATGCTACATCTCTTACCATCATGGATATTATCTAAGTTTAATATTCTTAATGATTGAATATGATTGAGTATAAATATATAAAAGCATTATGAGAGTACTAACAAAAACAGAAAAAAAAACTACAAAGATAAATAAAGCATAATCCAAGAAGATAAGCTGGTATTAAACCAATAAAATGAAAATTACATGAGAAGTATGCTAAATGTTTGAAGGCAGATTTCTTTGAAAACACACAAAAAACAGTTTAAACAACATGGATCTCTTAGAATTGTAGAGAATTCTATGGTAATGAACACTTTTAGCAATACATTTATTCAGGAAATCGGTTCAGGATATCCTGAATAATGTATTGTAACTGGGTCATGAAGTGGAAAAACAGAATTAAATGTGAGACTAAAAAGACATCTTATGTTAGAATCATACTATAGAGATTCCTGAGTGCCTTTCTAAGTATTTATTGAAAAAATACACATACACACACACACACACACACTTCACACATATGTGTGCAAGCAGGATTGTGTTGATGTTTTCCTAATGTTTGGGATTCATGACTGTTTAAATTTATTCACTGTACATAAGAATAATGTTTCTAGACCATTAGCAATGAAAACTTCTTTCTTCCATCCCAACTTATATTTAAATATTATTTCTTTATACAGAATGATTGTTCTAATATCTTGGAAAATGAGAGTTCTGTAGCATTGAATTGCTTCTCATTATGAAGATAATCAGTTTTTTTTTTTTTTTTTTTTAAGTTTATTTACTTAGCTGGGGAGGGGCAGAGGGAGGGAGAGAGAGAGAATCCCAAGCAGGCTCCACACTGTCGGCACAGAGACTGATGCGGGGCTCAAACTCATGAATGGTGAGATCATGACCTGAGATGAAATCTAGAGTCTGCCCCTTAACCGACTGAGCCACCAGGTGCCCCTTAGCATGAAGTTAATCAGTTCGACCATCACTTACTCTTCCTGAGTATGTGCGGCCTCACTCCCCTGTTTCCCCAGGCACTTGCCCATCCAGTTCTGTATTACAGTCAGGATCCCCACATTTCAGTGGAGTTTTATTTTTGAAATAAAATCACAAGTTGTATTCCAGTTTTCAGCAATTACTTAGAAAAAGAAAATGGTACATAGAAGAGAAAAATGGCTGACTTGTTTATGTAGTGCTCATGCACACAGGTTAAATTTTAAATGAATACAATCTTAAAATGAACGCCAATGTTCTTCTACCATTAGTCCATCTTAAGAAATTATTGTGAATAAAAGAGATAAGTTGCTGCATTTATTACTACATTTGAATATAGTTACATTTATTATTTCGTGAGAAAAAAAATAAAATTAATTGTGAGTCTGATGAAGGAATTAATGGTTCCTCCATGCAGTTGTGTGATGGACAGAAAAGGGGAATTGAAACCTGATATTTCATTCAACAAAATGAAAGAGTCACTTGGGTTGATATGTGGAGAGTTGAGAAATCCCCTGAGAGACAAATAAATGAGCAGTTAATTGTGAGCTCAGTGCTGTAGGTTGTAATCATTTGATTAAAAAAATGCAATACGTATATACTGTAAAGAAATGATAATTAACATTCTAAATGCTCCAGTTAATTTAAAAAAAATTAGTGACTTATCACCATTCTTTCTTTACATTTAAAAAAAGCAGTTTATTTCTGAAATTATGGTTTTTACATCAGAAAATTATTATTCCAGTAAAGGTACACTAATGCAAAAGTTAGAATGATTTAATTGCTTTTTCCCTATTTTCTACGGAAAAACAATAAAATAATTTTTAAAATGATTAAGATATTGTATAAAACAAAGCTCTAATAGAAAATAGGTAACATTTTAAAAAGGTTTTGCATTGAAAATTTATCTGTGAACTGGCCATTCCTCTTATTAGACTATTGAGATGTTAATAACCAAACCAAACATCCAAAGGAGCAAAACTCTATTTTCATTTATAAAATACTCTTCTTCCTCTTGTCTTCTAAGCTCTCTGTGTGCTATGACTTTTAATCATTATTATTATTATTATTTATTTATTTATTTATTTTTTACTAACTACAATATTTGATTCTCCCAAGTTCTAGGGTCTTCCTAACTCCTAAACCATTCCTTTTAACTGGATTCTGTTGCCTAGCTCTACCTTCTTGGTTGAATTTTGCTCAGACACCAAATTAATATCTATAAAACACACTCCAGATCATGTTCCTCAGCTGCTCAAAATCCAGCTCTCGAGCACTATTTTCCAGCTTAAAGGACCACATAGTACAATGTACATTTTAGGTAAATTATTTACTTTATCTTTACTTAAGAAAATCCTTTCTCACCATTCTTTATTATGGCTAATGAAAATTTTCTCTTTTTAAAAACTTTCTTTTACTTACAGCATTTTGATGTGTCTATTATTGTACTTACAATATTTAATTCTTATACTTAAAATAATAGGAGTGAATAACATTAAATTGTTTTTAAAAATCATTTTATATTTTAGTTTTGCCCTATTTGCAGAAACTATATTGTAGCATATTTTCAATGTCCATTCAATATTCAAGATTCATTTGGTAATTCAAAAACAACAACTATTGGACAAATGTTATGCCGATCCTTAACAATTAAAAAATGTATATGTTGACTACTTTTTAAAAAGCCCACATTCTAGTAAATCAGGCTGACATTTAAGCATATAATCACACTACATTGTGATCCATGCTATATTAGAAGACAGAAAGGTTATTTTGTTCATATTAAATCAGAATGTATCAATGTATAAAAACATACATAGAGCAGGATTGAAGAGTAAGAGTTATTCACTACAAAGATAAAAGTGGGGTATGGAATTTGGGGCCAAAATGTTAACATGAGCAATATTTTGAGATAGAAAACTGTCCCTCCAACTTATTTTTTTTTTTCAATAAATGGGAACAACAAATTACTAATTTACAAGTATAAACAGAACTTGTGGAATCAATTTATATTCAGCATGTTGCTTGGTATATCTAAATTTATTTTAAAAGTGTTGCTAATTGAATTGTTCACAGTACGTTTATACTTGCCTAGGTTCAAATCCCCTGACATAAGCACCTTGTCCTCTGAAAAAGCAGTGAGATCAGAATTTCCAAATTTCTAGTTGCTAACTAGAAAAAACAAACAAACAAACCCTCAAGCTTTATTTATTGTTTAAGGTACACTATAGCCTGGGGGCAGCATTTCAGATTGCTCTGAAGGAACTCCTGAAACTTGTCAGTTTACAGGGGATTACATGCAAAAGGGAGAAGGGGTATACTGTTTGCAAGTATAATTGTGCATTACAAGGTATAATTTGTTTGTAAAAATTAAGGTTTACTGATTTCCACATAGACGCATGAAAGGCCATTAATACATTATGTTTCTATCACGTCTGATTGCTAAAAATATTGCCTGCATGCCTCCACTTAAGTGGTTTTCCAGTTCTTTGTTTGTTTCCTCTTGAGGTCACTGAGACAGTCTCCATAGGCTGACAGTCCCCTACTCGGTTTTAGTACACATTCTGTTCCTTCAACAAGCTCGGACAATTATAACCTTATATTTTACTTCTGCCTTCTACACGTTTTAGCCTAAGAAGCAACTGTTGCAACTTTATAGGCTTGAAATGGCACCTTGACAGTCGCTTTCTGGCTCATTCTCTCCTTTCTGCTGACTGGCATTGCAATACTGAAGATATGGGAGCATGATGGAAATACTATATGTACGTAAGTGAATAAGAAAGACCAGGATAAATAAAATTGTCTTCAAACAAACCATCATAAATACATTACTATTTTAGCACTGAATGATCAAATAATTAGATTTTTTGTACCTTTGTCTCTAAGACATCCAGATAGGGCAGAATGTAAATTTTGGTAAGTTAAAAAACAAAACAGAACAAAACGAAACTATATTTTATCTTTCTCCCACAAAAGATAGCTTTCATATCATGCTTAATTTCTCTAGAAATCTAATTATTAAGAAAAAGTTATGTTGATATCATATCTTTTAAAGTAGGAATAGGCATTATTAAATGAAGACAACATTGGACAAAACTAGTAGCAAAAAATGGCCATGGATGTGTAAAAGTGCTATATTTACTTTTACAGATAAATGAACTAGGATGGGTGTGTATTCTCTACAAGAGAATGCTGAGAATGTCAGTCACATCATACTTGACAATAAGTCTTTTTCATGTAGTTACTCAAATAGCCATACCACTGGATTAAATCAATGTTAATAAAACAAACTGCAATATGAATAGTTATCACTGTTAACTAGCATGAAGTAAATACGTTTTTACTAAGATGTTACTCAATGTTTTAACGATGAGAGATTCCTGGGACTAGCAGCAGAAGCGTGTGGACACGTGGCATCGCATCATAATTGAAGTGCATAAAGAGAGATGAATGGGCACACAAATCCCACAATGCCCTTGACCACTTTACTTCAGTGAAGTCTTTATTTGTTTCTAAGTAGGTTCCATACCTAATGTGGGGCTTGAACTCCTGACCCTGAGATTGAGTCTTATGCTCTACTGACTGAGCCAGCCAGGTGACCCTTAAGTTAAGCCTTTTATCAGTATACGCTATGCAAAGAAATGTCCTATGTCATACTAACCTGAACAGATATTAGTAATTCCTGATTAGGCTGATTTAGAAAAACATCTCATATTTTCATCACACAATTTTTTTTTATATCAAGAGAATATTAGGACTCATTAAAAAGAAAATGTTGAAGGAATATGCAAATAAAATCTAGTCATATATTGTTATGTACTTTGTCTAAATGGTATGGTGTCCAAGTTTTTTCAAGGATTTTTTTTAATTTGTTAGTCTCAAGAAAAAGTAAATTTCCCCTTAAGAGAGCACTGAAGATTTGTATTCTTCTCATTGAAACTCAGGAACATCCACAGTGATGTTCACTTAGTTGACAAAATGATTATACATAACAGTATACTTTTTCCTGCAGTCTATAATATTTTCCAAGAAAATGAAGAAAGAGTTCTGTGTAGCATTTCTGTTTTACAATATCATGACGTAAGTTTGAATTCTGTGTCTTTTTTTGTTTTAAAATACCTAGAAAAATTAAAAATAAACATGTAAAAACAAGAGGGGTTTTAGAGATTTTACAACAGTATAGGATGGTTTAAAAATGGTGTTCTTGGGGCGCCTGGGTGGCGCAGTCGGTTAAGCGTCCGACTTCAGCTCAGGTCACGATCTCGCGGTCCGTGAGTTCGAGCCCCACGTCGGGCTCTGGGCTGATGGCTCAGAGCCTGGAGCCTGCTTCCGATTCTGTGTCTCCCTCTCTCTGCCTCTCCCCCGTTCATGCTCTGTCTCTCTCTGTCTCAAAAATAAGTAAACGTTAAAAAAAAAATTTAAAAAAATGGTGTTCTTATTTTTATGGTCAAAAATGAGATAAGTTATATGAATTTAATCAATGCTATTTTCAGACATTAAAGAATCAAAGACTGGAGTGGCATAGTTTTTACAAAAAATGTCTGAGAAATATTTTTACATGTTGCACTTGGCAATTTTCAGTAAAGAAAAACAGAAACAAGAGCAAAAATCCCTTGTTTTCCACTGACTCAGTAGCAGCAAAACAGAATAGCTTATCTTTACCATTATGTGAGCTCCCTGCCTGTACAGTGATTTGGGTCATGATGAATATAGTCAAGCACGTAGATATCCCTGTAAAAATAAGTAACTGATTGATACCATGGTAAAACATGTTTCTAGAATGTCAGTTGGAAAGAAACTTTTTAAAATCAGGTTTTAAATTTATGAATTCATTCTAAAAACATAAGAGAACATGTTACAAGAAATTCCTCTTGGATGTTAGTCTTCTTTGTCACCCACACTTTATAATGCATGTTTGCTCTCTAGGAGTCATTTGATGATTTTTCTTAGATTCTTGGTTTTGTTTATGTATCTGCTCCTCAAATTTTACCTCAGAGCAGGTAAATTGACATTCACTCTGTCTTCTGCTTTAACAAATAAATAGGTGAGAATGCAAGGGACGTGGAGCAGACTATGGGTAATATAATGTCATCATAGACGCAAACGGAGCTACAGACTTACTCTCTTTCAACTGTCTATGGATGGGGCTTTTGGTTGAGTAGCTGAATCAACACAGATAAAATGAGCAAGAATGTAGCTGCTATGATGATTGCCTGGAGCTGTTATGATGATTCTGCCATGTTGCTATTTTGGTTAAATTGTATTCAGAAATGTTTATACTAGGACCACAGAATTACAGAAGCTTAGACTTGAGTCCCCAGAGCCTCTATTAGGCATTGACTCTGAAAGGAGGAGAAGAGTTAAGAGAAACCTAACAAGAATAAAACCTTGTTTGCTTGCTGCCTTCTCCCTAAGGGTGTGAAGGAATCTACTGTTGGAGATGGCCTTCTGCTGATGGTCAACAGGCTTCCTAGATACCCGAAGGATATCTAGGCAAAGGAACGAGTGCACTTGGGGTGACGTTAGTAAAGTGCTACAAAGACAGAGAGTGAATTAATTTTCAGTTTGTGGATCATTGTTTTCCTTTGAATGACAAGTATTGGAGAAACAGAGGTGAGGATTCAGAAGCCCATAGGTGGTAAGAACGCAAGGGCAGCTAGTGTCTTGAGAATGTCTAGACAGGGAGATGTACGTGAGCATGTGTTGTATGCGTGTACACGTGTGTTTGTGTATAAAGCTCCTAGGGAAAATGAGAGCTTACATTTGGAGCTGCTTGACAGTAAAGAAGAGAAGGAAAAACAAGCAGTGACTGTAATAAAGGGAATAGTAGAGTGAGCAAAGTAGAGAGAAAAATTAATGGGAAAAAATAATAAACAAAATGGGTACTTTTGTGAGAGAAGGAGTATTTGAATACAGATTGGGGCCATCTCTAGAAGTGTATAAGGCCAACACAACTCAAATACTACAGGAGCTCAACTGAACATCCTTGAACAAAGCCCTCAAGGACTATTGCTAAAGACAGAAATTTTAGTTAAGTTCTTTACCTTATGTGGTAAGGAACAAAAGAAGATAAATTTTCTTGGGAAATCTAGCTCTGAGAGATTGATGGATATAAAGAAGTGATTTCTATAGATAGTAGAATGTCAGGGAGGAGAGATGTGGAGAAGAATGAAGACTATAGTCCCATGGACTCTCCCACTTATAAGGATGATCCCCCATTGCACGATGTGTGTGATCTGTGGTGCATGTAGAGTATGTATAATTGACATAATAAAATTCCCAGGTGGAGACTACAGAACAGGAACACATGACACAAAACATCTTAAATATATTCAGTGCAAAAAAGAGGAAAACCATTTGGTGATGACTTTATTGCCCATTACTCTGGATTGCCTCCATTGAAATCTGAGCCTGTAGAGCACAGGTCCTGAGGCCCCAGATACTCTCCACATTGTCTCTGTTTATTTCTTCCAAGGTGCGCCAGCCTTCTGTTGCTGAGGATTACATTTCCCTCTCAGCATGTCCCTCCAGTCAGTAAATTGTGATTTTTTTTAACTTATCTCTGGGGCGATTCTTATTTATCCCAAAGTTTAAAAAGAAATACAGTATGAATGATTCATTATCTCAAGATCTGTGTAAGTTTTAAAATGTTTGCAAAAACAGCAGCATGACATCTTTTAGGGCATTAGTGAATCAATTGTGCTTGTCTGTGAAATTTCAGTGTTTTTTCACTTACAATGTAAAGTGATAAATGAAATATGAACACTTATACTAGTTTCAAATAAGGCTTTATCTCTGGCTCTAGACTACAGGAAGTTAAAAACTTTTATATAAATGTATAGAAAAGTAATTGTAATAAGGATTCAAGTTTTCAAACTTCACATTTCCAGAAGTGCAGTTCCAAACTTTGAGTTACAGGGTAAATTACTAGGATATTTTCACTGTGTGTTAGAAAATTAGGAAAAAAGAAAAAGGCCTGGAAGTAGTTTGTATTCTAGTCTATTTCTCCATTATCGAACTGATCTCAGCTATGTCTGTTCTGGTCTTTAATATTAACAATAATAGGGAGTCTTAAATCTCCCTTAAAATCTTAATCCAAATTCCACCTGCTTCCACCCAAATCATTTCTATTTATTATAATCTTGGTGGAGATGGAAAACACTAGATTAACACTTTCAATATAAGTGAGGACCAAACGTTTTCTCTTCACTTTTCATCCTCACATCTCCTTGTTTCCTACATACTCATGAATGCTGCACTAAATTCCTTGGTATTCGTGAACATGCTGTGCCCTTTCTCTTTTCCCTTTCTCTTTCTATGGAGTGCTTTCTCTATCTTGCCACTAGTAAAAAGCGTGCTCAACATTAATGACTGAAACTAAAGGTCATGTCTGTGAAAACATTTCTATCTCATCTTGAGAATCTTTCCCTTGTTCTTGCTCATACAACAAGAGTACCATGTGTATTGTTTGTTTAGATGTCAATATCCCCCACTGGTCCATAAAAATCTCAAGGGCATATTATATACCTCGAATCTAGCACAGAACCTTGCACATTTTTGAGTACTTAATTAATAAATATATGTATAAATATTTTTCCTAAACAATGGCTTTTCAGCTCCTGCTACATCTATAACTTTTTCCTACATGCATATTTACTATAAGATTTTTAAAAAGAGAATATTTTGAACCTTCAATTGAAATAAAACAAACAAAAGAAACGAGGAATCCTGTGACTTTTTAAATGTCATATCTTTATTAGTTTGTTTAATCACTTAAGCATTCTAAACAATAAGCACTTTGGTGGGTTCTAGGTGCTCAGTAATGAACAAAACCAAATTCTGACTTTAAGAAGTTTCAAATCTAGTGAAGGAGGCATACCTGACAGTAGTGAGAAGTAATTATAAGATATGAAACACAATAAAGGAATCAAACAATGAAGTGAAATAAAGAATCATGTAATCGGACCTATTAGATCCCATTGTTTGGAAAAGATCTCACTGATGAGATTGCTTTGTAGCTGAGATCCCTCATGGCTCTGCAGCAATTTCTTAATTTAAATTTTAAAATCATTTATACACACACACAAACAAATGCGCACACCTCAAAATTATGGTTAAATTATTATACATTTGCTAGCATGCTCCCTAGGGATCATTCCCTTGATGCCCTTTTGCCATGTTGATTTATTTCCTTTGGTGAAACATCATTTTTCTTAACTTTTTTTGATTGCCCCCATACCTCTGGGAAGTGGCTTTTAGTCACTTAAATACATTTTAAGTGGTTGTTTAAAAAGTGAATAAACATGATATGAGAAGGAATCTGCAGCTGAGGATATGATCAAGGTAAGAAAATGTGCATAGACATTTAAGCATCCTCAGGGTGTGTGTGTGTGTGTGTGTGTGTGTGTGTGTTGGGAGGAGAGGTACTTTGGGTTTGGGTAAATCCATGAACAGAAAGATTAATTAGCTAAATAAAATGCAGCTGAGTATAACCAGGTGGAAAATTGCCCATGAACCAGGACAGCAGTATGCACACCCTACTAGTACTCTGTGATTCACTAGAAATGCCCCTGTTTTAGAATAGGGAGTAGCAACAATCATTCTACTGAAATGTCATTGTTCAGTTTATTGTGCAGAGGTCATAAATCTTATTCTCCCCGCTCAGAGAAGGAATCTTAAATAAAACATTCCTTGGATACTTTGGTCCTTTGGACTTTATGTTTGGAGGTTTCTCTGCTAAGAATACATATAGAGCTTCTCAAAAACCTAGTGGAAGAAGAATTGTACAAAACTGTATGCTACCAAGTTACCATGTTACTATCACTTGGGGATGTGTTTAAAGTAAAATGAATTAGAGTCTGAATTAGCAGTCTCCATGGACTGCTTACACCCTTAGACTGGAATAACACCACTTGTATTTCTTGGTTGCAATAGCACGTTTACGAAGACTAAAGTCTATTCTCTATGACATATGTCATCCATGGCATGTTATTAATGCTGATTACATAATTGTAAATGAATGAAGGAATTATTTTGGAGTGTCTCATAAGTGTCACTTGATGATATTAATTCTCCTACCTAGTCAGGTATATAAATAAATGTTTTTCTACATACTTAGAAAGGTGTCCATCCAAATAAATCAATAGGACCAACTGTTAGAGAGATCCGAGCATTTAGTTTGAAATACAAACCAGATAGGCCTGTCTTGCTTTATTCCTTGCAAGATATATCATCCTGCAATCATTTCTCCATATGTGTAAGTGAAGCTTTATGAACCCTCACTTTAATAACAATGTTTGTCCCCTTTATAAAAAACGTGTCCATCGTTGTGACATTATTTATCCTACATATGGCTCAGAAATAATGTTAAATGGTTTGTTGATAGTTTAACAAATATTGTATGAGATTTTGGAGATAACTTCTATAGATTCTTTGGAGAATGAAAATCTATCAAGTGCTCCTAATCATGATGGAGTAATGGAAGGGAACCAGATAACACACTCATTCTTTTTGCTTTCCTTTCCTGCTCCCTTCCCACTTCCACTGACGCCAATCCCACCTTTGCATTCATTGTGTAAAGCTGTTAACAGAAATAGAAATGAATTATAGGTTGGACAATCTTAAGGGAATTTGCATTAGATCCCTGATTGATTAAATATACAAAGTGACATTATGGACAATATCACGATTTTTGCCTAATCCACACAATATCTTTATTTTCTCATGTTTGGCAGCTCCTACCCAGTCTGTCAGAGGGAAAATATAAAGAAATCCGTTTTGATTAACACTTGCAGCTGTTTTTATTTATCGAGCACAAGTTTTTGTTATGCTCATATCTCATCGATTCTTCAACAAATATATATAGAGCAACTACTATATACTATGCATGAGGACAACTGTGGGAGCATAGTTTCAACAGATTGGATCAGATCAGCATGGAGCTTACACGTATCCTGAATCTCTCACACCATCTCCGTGAAGCCCCTCCACAGGGTAGATGTCATTATTCCTATCCTATCCTCATTCAGAGCTCCAGAAAGGTATGCTTAGGTCTTGTAAAGTAAGAACGTAATGAGTTTCAGTTAAACTTCATACTCAGTTGATCCATCAATGTTCTGGGCTGAATGTGTACCCCCAAATTAGTATATTGAAGTCCTGATCCCAAGTACATCAGAATGTAACTGTGTTAAGAGATAGTCTTTAAAGGTGAAATGAGATCTTTATAAGTGGACTTGATCCAATATGACTGGTGTCTTTATAAGAAGATGAAATTCAGACACAGACATACACAGAGGAAAGATCACATGAAGACACAAGGAAAACATGGCCACCTACAAGCCAAGGACAGAAGCCTCTGAAGAAACCAATCCTTTTTACACCTTGATCTCTAAATTTTAGTCTCTAGAACTGTGAGAAAATAAATTTATGTTGTTTAAGCTATCCAGTCTGTAGTACTTTGTTACGGCAGCCATGGCAAACATTAGAGTAGCCGTCAAGAAGATACTTCAATCTTGTGACCTTATTTGCAATAGGATTTTTGCATACATAATTCAATTAAGTATCTTAAGTGGTTCTCAACCTGGATTAACATGAGTTCTAAATGCAATGAATGTCTCTAAAATAGGAGAGAAGCCAGGGAGGAGGAGGAGAGAGCCAAGTGAAGACAGAGACGGCGTTTGGAGTTATGCTGCCACAAAATAAGGCGTGCTTGGAGCCACTGGCAGCTGGAGGAGGTAAGGAAGGATTCTCTCCTGGAGATTTCAGAGTGTTTGTCCCTGAAGATAACTTCATGTTGTACTTTTGGACTCCAGGGTAGTGAGAGAACAGTTTTCTGTTGTTTTAGGCCACCTAATGGGTGGTAATTTGTTACAGCAGCCCTAGTTAAAGAAGCCTGGATTCCTTATCTAAAGAATGCCTCTTCTGTACTCCCAAGCCCAGACTCCACTGCACTATGCTGCCTCTCATTCTGCTGTGCTATGATCATGGACATTTCTAGAGAAGCGACCAGAAGTGAAACGTTAAACTTCCAAATGTGATTGCTGATTTTCTATATGTCTTTAGGCTTTGCCAACAAAACATCCCCTTTTTGAAAATAATTTGTGGACATTTTATTTCCTAATAAATGTTTTTAGTGAGATCTTCATACTGTCATTTGCCTCACTGCTAAAAGTCCCTAATTTAGTCTAGACACAAGCCTGTTGTAAGTATATTAGATAAAAAGTTAAAACCATTTCTGACTGTGCAACAAGTCTTCTCTTCAGTATTCCCAATTTCTTCCATGACTATGACATGTCAACTCAAGTATTTTCTGATCCTTAAATGACTTAATAATACCTACTTTGAGAGATTTATATAAGTAGAAATATTCTGAAAGTCAAGCAGAATGTCTATACATGTACAATGTTATATCATTTTTTTTAATTTTGCACTCTAATTAAGGATTTGCCTAGAGAATAAGCCATTGTCATAGCCTTAATCTCAAGAAGAAACTAACAGGTGGCAGTGATCGGACTTACATTTGCCACTCCAGTTTTTAAAGAGGCAAAATATGGATGGTGACAAAAGGTCTCTCAACTCCCACTATTCTTTCCATAATGGCATCTTATATGTCACGAGATTTTCTTAGCAAGGTAAAGCACACATAATCAGGATCAAACTGGACATGCTATGGTTCTGATTAGCTGGCTACTAACTGCAATGTCAATGAATAGAAAAGTCAATAGGAGTACGTGCAATCCAAGTTTCCCACCTTAATTATATGAAGAATCCTTTTATATTAGAACTTGATAAGTGATATTTCTGGAAACTGACACCATCAAGGCTGGAAGTTGGCCCTAGAAAGTTTCCTGGAGTATGTTAGGATAGAGAAAGAATAGATCTGAATAGAAGACAGGTCATGTAGCTGCTCCATGTACTCATAAGCTTAAACTGGGATAACATCTAGGAATATTGCAGAATTGTCAGTCCCCATCAACTTTAGGCATAGGTCAATGAAGTCTATTCCTATCATTGATCAATCAGTTTTCAAAAACCATGAGAATTTTTGATATACTAGGATTCTGATTTCTCTATGATTTAGTAGACCTACATGACTCTCCGTGTGTTACCTGTGGGCTCATGTTGAACACACGTGATAAGACATGGTCTACAAACAGCAACTTGAGGAAAATAAATAAGTATAATATTGACATGATGTAAAATCCAACTTCAATTTAATCCCTCACTTTTGTTGCTGATGAAATGGGATTTAGAAAGATAAAATGGCAGAGCTATGACAGGAACACAGTGGCTCTGAAATCAGGTCCAGTGTTTGTTGTGGCAGCCAACAGTCTACTCAACCAAATTTATTCCCCTGAAGCACTGAACCAGTTATAGAGAATGTAATTCCTTATTCTACTGGGAGTCATGTCTTAAAGCATTATTTATGCCTGTTCCTACAAATCATGGAACGTTTTCAGAAATTAACACTTATTTAAAATCTAAAATGTAAGACAATGATCTTTTGTAGTCCAATCAACTGAAACAACTATGACAACCTGAAATAATTTATACTAATATGTATTTTTTTGCTGTTTTCCACTAGTTTTTTTACAACGAAACATATACTGCAATCATAAAATGCTATCAGTTTAGAGGTTATTTTTATGTAAATAGGTCCTTTTGTAAGAAATTGGTAAAATTATTTAGAGAGGCAAACATGAAACTCAAGGTTCATCTCATTGAGTTTCCAAACTTGATAGGACAGAAATTCCATTTTTGTATTGTGGCCTGGGTACCATTTACCAACAATGTATGGAAAAGAAAAAAAAAAAAAAAAACACATTTCAACAGTTTTTTATTTATTTTTTTTTTTCAACGTTTATTTATTTTTGGGACAGAGAGAGACAGAGCATGAACGGGGTAGGGGCAGAGAGAGAGGGAGACACAGAATCGGAAACAGGCTCCAGGCTCTGAGCCATCAGCCCAGAGCCCGACGCGGGGCTCGAACTCACGGACCGCGAGATCGTGACCTGGCTGAAGTCGGACGCTTAACCGACTGCGCCACCCAGGCGCCCCTCAACAGTTTTTTAAAAAGCAGTTACAAGCTTAGGAGAAAAAAATATTTACACATAATTTCACATTTATCTTTGGTAAAAAGTAGCAGTGAGTGGAATGATGAAAATTCATGCCAAAATTTCAGCAGCCATTTATGCTAAAATGAAAAATATAATAAGTAAAACTGTCGTGAATATGAATGACGTTTTTATAAACAATTTGTCAAAAAGAAGAAACAGTGAACCCTGGAAATTTTAATTTATGTTATAAGTTGTCCTTAAAATTCATATTATGATTTTTAAATATAAATGCATTTGAAAGTTGGACATTCTTCTCCTGTAACTGCTTTGCTCCAAATAGTAATGGTACAGTGAGCCAGCAGACCAGAATCACAGGGAGAGTTGAAAATGATCACGGCGTGAAGAAAATATCACTCTTATAGTTTCTGCTTGTAAACCTAGGAATAAATCATAGTAGAATGTCAAGAGATAAAAGAAAGAAGGAGTCTCAATGGGAAAATAAAATATATATCGTTTCTGTTGAAAATAAATTTACAAGACAAAGAATATTTGAGTAACGACTGCAAAGAAGCATAAATGAAAATCTGTGCTTTTTAATTTTTTTTTTATTTTTACATCTTCAATGTTCCACAGTCCTCTGGTCCCTGTATTTTTTATTGCTGTTTCTTTTTTTTTTTTTTTCCACAAGGTGTTTTGGCCTCATTTAAGTGATTTCCTGATTGACAGATTTATCTGTGATTTGGAGAACACTGCACAACACGAGAGCATTAGGGGATTCAGTGAGCAGGTGTTAAACCTATTGCAGAGAATATTTCTCTTTATCAACCTCTAATCTTCTGACTTCAGAATTTTTAAACAGATGTTTTAGACAGACTTTCTCTACTTTTTGTGTTTCCATGGGGTTGTCTCTCACCTGCTTAATTGCTTCTTTGCCAAATGAAATAACACAAAAAGAACACGAAATACACATTCTCACTTCCCCTGTGTGAAGAAAGTTTCCTATTTGATTTTCTCCACTTTCGTTAATTTTCCTTTGAAGGGTGGAGAGTTAGTGATAGAGCTCTTTATTTATTTATTTAAAGATGACTTTATTTATTGGATTTTTAAAACTTGAATATACTATCTTCCCACCCTCCCCAAGTTTGCAATTTTCTGTTTACAGAGTTCCCTCAATACCACAGGTCTTTTGCCAATATTTTTCCTTTGTGCAAATTTCCTGATCCAAGTTTGACAACAGGCTGGAAACAAGAATAGTTAGCACAATTATAGACACATTGAAAACCTGGATTTAAGAAGCTGATGGGAACAGTGGAATAGAATACCTATTTAGGACAAAGGGGACTATATGTCATGTGTATTTGGGTTCTTGGTAAGATATCATATAGAAATTACATGTCTATGAATGTTTGGCACACTGGTGGGGTAGACCTACCAGAGTTTTATGTATATACATTAACCGTGATATGCTTCTTGGGGCAATTATTTTATTTTATTTTTTTTTTTATTTTTTTTTGGGGGGGGCAATTATTTTAAAACAAGAAATACTCAAGTATAATGCGCTTGTGTGCACAAGAAAGCCTTAGACATAGAAGTGGAGTAGTAAAGCTGGATGTACCATGGTACCATCATCAACCTAATTCCTTGATCCGACCACAGTGAAACAGATTCTTTATGCTTCTCAGATGGAACCTAAGAAGGAATGTCTGTGAAAGATAATCTGCTCAGATACCGAACACTGGCAACAATTGTTATTTCTTTGAGACTTCATTACTGTAAAGTTTATTATCATAAAGGCTTTTCTGCACAGGAATCACCAGCAAGTTGGAAAGAAGCAATACCAGGAGGGAGATTTAGGCTACCTGGGTGAAATTAAGGTACCAGATGGACTTCTTATAGAAATACTTGCTGAAGATGTTGATGGTTAATTTTATGTATCAACTTGACTGGACGAAGGGATGCCCAAATAGTTGGTAAAGCATATTTGTGTGTGTCTGTGAGGGTGTCACTAGGAATGAATTAGAATTTGAATCAGTAGACTGGGTAAAGAAGATGGCATCACAAATGTGGGTGGGCATCATTCAAATCATGCAGAGTCTGAATAAGCAAAAAGGTGGAAGAAGGGCAAATTTACTTCCTGCTTGAACGGAGACATTCATTTTCTTCAGTCCTTGAACATCGGTGTTCTTGGTTCTTAGGCTTTCAGACCCATACTGGGACTTACACCATATCTCCCCATCCCTGCCACCAGAGCTTTGGATACATACAGAATTATCTTACCAGCTTTTCTGGTTCTCCAGCTGCAAATAAGAGACTGTGGAACTTCTTGTCCTCCACAACTGTGTGTATTAATTCTCATAATCTCTTCCTATATTACTTATCTATATCTTATTGGTTCCTTTTTTCTGGAGAGTTCTAATACAGTGATCTTGTAGAAAGTCAAAGATTCTCAACTAGCGTTGAGGGAGAGGGTTATTGAAATTTAAATTTCATCGGGGTCGGGGCTGGGTGGCTCAGTCATTAAGTAGCCCACTTTGGCTCAGGTCATGATCTCACGGTTTGTGGGTTCGAGCCCCGCATCAGGTTCTGTGCTGACAGCTCGGAGCCTGGAGCCTGCTTTGGATTCTGTCTCTCTCTCTCTCTCTGCCCCTCCATCGCTTGTGCTCTATCTCTCAAAAATTATAAACATTAAAAAAAAGAAATTTAAATTTCATCATAGAATTGTATAATATGAATGTCAACCTCCTTTTAAATCTCTTCTTTGGACAGGCTGTAATACTAAATACTAACTTTCCCAGACACCTGTGTCCCTGAAGTTATAAAATGTAATTTTGATTCTGCAATCAAGTACAATGAGATGAGAAATGGAATGTGGGGCAGAAATGACCTGGTTATAAAACTAATACCAGTAGTCTTATTTTCCTGAATTAGCTGAGGATTTGTGATTGTTACAGAAAACAAACAATGCTATTTCTGTCCAACTTTGTAAAGTGGCCTTGATAGTATGCCTGTTATGAGCTCATCCTTGAATCTGTGTCTTCACCTTTCTCATTCTTCTAAAATGCAATTAATACCCTGAAAATCACCTTTTGCTTAACTAGTTATAGAAGTAACAAGTGTATGAAACTGAACTCTGAACAGTATAATCGGTAGGTGTAACTCCATCACTTCCTACAAGTTGCCAAGGGATGAGGAAAATTAGATTACACATGGCAGAGAGAAACCAAAGTGGATTGAGCTGTCACAATGAGGTAATAATAAAGAGGTAAGGTCGAGCACGGGCAAAAGTCACAGGGGAGCTTACACACCCCCCAAATATTTCACCTGTTTTCTGAATGGACTATTATCTTTGGATATCTGGAGCCTTCAAATATTTATTCTGTCTTCACTGGAGGGTGTCGATATCACCAAAATCCATCCTTGATAATGCCAACAAGCATACTTAGCATCTCTGATGTGCACAGTTCCTCATGATCCTAACTTTAGAGACCCCTCTCTACTCTGAATGCAATGACCAGTTCTCATCACCCATCAGAAACATTTCAATTTATTTTTTTTTAATTTTTGAAAATATTTTTCATTTTTGAGAGTGAGAGAAACAGAATGTGAGCAGGGGAGGGTCAGAGAGAGAGAGAGGGAGACACAGAATCTGGAGCAAGCTTCAGGCTCCAGGCTGTCAGCACAGAGCCTGATGTGGAGTTGGAACTCGTGGGCCATGAAATCATGACCTCAGCTGAAGTCAGATTCTTTTTTTTTTTTTTTTTATGTTTATTTATTTTTGAGAGAGGGAGAGTGTGAGCCAGGGAGGGACAGAAAGAAAGGGAGACACAGAATCTAAAGCAGGCTCCAGGCTCTGAGCTGTCAGCACAGAGCCTGACGTGGGGCTTGAACTTATGAGCAGTAAGATCATGACCTGGGCTGAAGTCAGACGCTTAGCCGACTGAGCCACCCAGGTGCCCCAGAAAAACGTGAATGTAAAATGTCATCTATCCTCTTTATTTCACAATAATCCCTTCTATACATTAAGCCTAATCTTTGACACCAATACTGGTTTTTTTGTTTGTTTGTTTTTCTCTTCCCCCTTTCTAAGCTCACAGGCTACAATGCTTTGATGACCTGATTTGTCTTGCTTTTCAGCATACATCAGATAGTCAGTTATCCTAACTGTGCCCTTTCCTATAAGGGATTATAGCATAATGTAGGTCATGAAACTAAGATTATATTATGCAATTTTAATTAAAGGAGTGATAAGGGAATTTTCAATTTGTTGAGGACAAATTGACCTATCAAATGTTGAATGAGCCCTCATTATTAATCTATATTTGAGTTCACTTATATTTGATATACACTTCAATAGTCTATTTTATTCTTTGCAAGTCCAAGAAAATCTATGACTATTCTCTTTATTCCTAAGAGATCATATGTCTGTCTAACTCCCCAAGATCAGGATATTTGAAGTGAGCTTCTCCTCTTCCTTTCTATGATCATATCTATATCACACATTCTCTCCTGCCTAAAGTTAATTTCCCATCAGAGTTCATGATCATTTCTCCTTCCTTTTCCTCTGGAATCTTCTGATTATCACCTTCCTCATTTGCATTTTTAACTGCTCGAATCCTATTGGATTTGTCCCCTTTGTAGATATAAATACATCCAAGCCTTCATTTTCTTAAAGAACAAATGGAAAAAGAGAGGAAATGGAAGAATACATGCCACTTTCAATTTTATAATTGGAATGTGACAATCCTGAAAGATTACTCTGTTAACAGCAAGGACCAGAGAGGAAAGGGAGATGGCAATGATGCCTGAAAGGTATTTTGGGCTCCAGTAAAGGGCAATTGGAAGAGTGTCAGGGGCAGGAAGGGGTAGGCAGATGTGAATGAGAAATTAAGAGAAAATGAGCTAATGCTCGGTATAGAGACAACAGGATAGGAGAGCTAGAGTGTGGAGAGGGATTGGATTTGATGCTGTGTGGTGCAAAATTTGGGAGGGAGAGGAAAGGAAATGAGGTTTTTGAAGAATGTTTCCTATTGTTTTTGTGAGACAATTTCCTTATAACTAAGCCTCTACATAAAGCCAAAGCAAATATCACTCTATATTTTTTCCTACTGGACTTAGCATATATTTCAGACTAGTAACAAGTTCTGTTACATTTGAGTTTCTAATACATTATATTTAGCACACAAGGAAGTTTTTTTTAAAGTTTTTATTTACTTATTTTGAGAGACAAAAAAAAACAGTGTGGGAAGGGCAGAGAGAGAGAGGGAGAGAGAGCTTATCTCTGTACTAACAGAGTCTGATGCGAGGCTCAAACTCACCAACTGCAAGATCATGACCTGAGCCAAAGTCAGAGGTTTAACTGACTGAGCCACTCAGGCTCCCCAACACACAAGGATTCTTATATAACAATAATCTGGGGAGACTGGATTGATGATGGCTCAGAAATTAGCCTCATTCTAACATGATTAAAAGCAATTAATTTTCTGGTTAAATAAAAGGTTTCTTTTTTTTTTTTTTTACTTTTTTTTAATGTTTATTCATTTTTGAGAGAGAGAGAGAGAGAGAGAGAGAGAGACCATGAGCAGGGGAGGGGCAGAGAGAGAGACACACACAGAATCTGAAGCAGGCTCCAGAGCTTCACGTGGGGCTCAAACTCACAAGCCGTGACATCATGACCTGAGTTGAAGTTGGTCACTCAGCCGACTCAGCCACCCAGACGCCCCTAAATAACAAATTTATATAAAAATTAATCAATATAAGCATTTAGTAAGCAATGTCATAGTTTAGGTGAGGATAGTGATACGGATGACAGCTACCTCTTCTCTGTACTACTTGACTATAAAACATCATTCCTTTATATTTTCATAGGATCATTTGTACAAAGCTGCTGCATCGAAGTGACTGCTTTGTGTCCCGATTCATCAGTTAAATGATTTAGGAAGAAATAAATCCATGAAACTTTAGTACCAGAAGCATGGCCAATCCTTAATAAAATTTAATGACTCCAAAAAAAGAGCATAATTTGGGTCATAGAACTGGAACTATATTATGCAATTTTAATTAAAGGAGTGCTTTGCATAGACAAATAGTAATCACATAAGTTGAAATTCAGTCAAGCCATTAAGGTCAACTGAAAGTGCCGATCTTAATATATATTTACAAACAAAAATGACATGATTTGATGTGAACAATGTTTAAGGAAATAAAAATCAGGATAGTGCTATTTCTTAGAAAATCTTCCAATTTAAATATTATATAGCATTTCCTTGAGAATAGTGCTATCAACCAAAATAAATCAATATATAAAATCTTATTAAAAGGAGTTGTTACTCGGGGCGCCTGCGTGGCTCAGTCGGTTAAATGTGCAACTTCGGCTCAGGTCATGATCTCACGACTCATGAGTTTGAGACCCAATTCGGACTCTGTCCTGATAGATCAGAGCCCAGAGCCTGCTTTGGATTCTGTGTCTCCCTCTCTCTCTGACCCTCCCCCACTCATGTTCTGTCTCTCTCTGTCAAAATAAATAAACATTAAAAAATTTAAAAAAAAGAGTTGTTATTAAGTCACTTTGATAACGTGAAGCATAATGACATGGAAGAGGAGAGATAGGTGGTGAAATATATAGAATTTTCTGTTATTTGCACCTAGTAATTAAAAATATTTCTTCTCTGCAAGAAAAGATTAGATGTAACATCTTAAAAATGTTGTTACCGTGTCATACCTCAAAAGCCTTTAAAACTGTTATATTTATATATTTCACTTTGCATATAATGGGTATTAAAGAGTTTAAAATGATTTCCTATGTTAGTATTGGGTAATCTTAAGAATGGGTTAATGGAGGTTAGAATGCAAAACTCAGATCTAATTTCATGGAAGTAAATGAAGATTTTCTTTATCTAAAGCCTTTTTAACCTAGAATAATGAGCACAGCAGTCGAGTTGGGTTATGAATGAAAATGTAATCAACTGGCAGCTGAGTTCAGGATATAATTATGTTACTTGTATAAACATGTTATGTGCCCCAATGTAAACCAGGCTTTGACAAGATAGGTAGTGTATCCAGAAGGGAATCCAGGAATAAAATGCCATAGCAGTTGTAAAAAATCATTTTAGGGAACTGTCACTTTTCTTAATTGCAAAAGAAAGTTTTCCTAGAAGATTATTTGAACTGAGAATTGATTTGATTTTAGGGCATCGTTAAATTACTGACGTTGGAAAATGCCTATGCAGTCCACCCTCAGTGTGGATGGCGCAGTAGAGTCGCCGGAGTGTGAACAAATTGAAACTCTCCAGCTTGCTCTTGCAGCCAGCAGCTTCTGCGTCGAGGCCAGAGACAGAGGTTGACATATTCTCTGTAACACATTAAGCATACATGGAAAAAGAAATTTCTAGAAATAGCACATTTGAAAAATGATTATCAATTACAATTTAAGAATACATCCAGGGGCGCCTGGGTGGCTCAGTTTGTGAAGCTCCAACTCTTGGTTTGGGCTCAGGTCATGACCTCAAGTTTCAAGAGTTGGGCCCCATATGGGGCTCTGTGCTGAGTGTGGAGCCTGCTTGGAATTCTCTCTTTTCCTTTTGTCTCTACCCCTCCTCACCTCTCTTTCTCTGTCTCTCAAAATAAATAAACTTGAAAAAAAAAGAATATATCCACTATTCCATAAACTATTGAATAGCATCTTTAAGTCATCCAACAAATGAATAGAAAGTAAATCATCTCCAGTGGCAATTTTTGGTCCTAGTTCACTAGTTACTCCTATTCTGCTAGAAAACCTCCCTCTACTGTGTGCTACTCTTTTAGAAGGCCATAAAGTGGTGCTGTTTGAGACTCTATTTCTCTCAGAGGTTTTAATCTTATGACCTTTTAACTCTTTTTTTTGTGTGTGTTAATTTTTTTTAATGTTTATATATTTTTTGAGAGAGAGAGAGAGCACAAGCCTAGGACAGGCAGAGAGAGAGAGAGAGAGATAAAGAGAATCCCAAGCAATCTTAATGCTGTTGGCACAGAGCTCAACACGAGATTCAAACTCACAAACTGTGAGATCATGTCTTGCGTGGAAACCAAGAGTCGGACACTTAACCGACTGAGACACCCAGGCGCCCCTTAACTTTAATTTTTCTTAGATGCTGAGTACCTGCCTGGACTCATTTCTCCTGGTACTCATTTCTCCTGAGTACCTGCCTGGAAAGCAATTTAATAACCCATACTATGCTAAGACCTTTGGCTCTGCTCACTTATTCTTGTGCCAGATCAGTTTCCCTGTTCCATCAGAATGAATAACTCCCCTACCAAGGTGTCTGGAAAATTTAAAAGGCATTTTATGCGTTTTAAAATTTTAGGGAAAATGCGTTCAAAATTTTTCTACCAAATTAATGCATTCAACCATTTCCTACTCAAAAACACATCCTCTTTCACTCTCTGAAACTGACCTCACCTACTAATTCTTTAGACTCTAGACCCTCATAATTTCATTTGATATTTAGTAGAAAAACAGTTACAGCCCACATTGCAAATGAGCATCCAAAATACAGTAAAAACTTCCTACTCATTATTTTGTTCTTTTCCACATATGTTAACAGTGGAATTATCAGGTCTCTTTAAGTAGTCAAATTGCTTACTTTTTTCAGTCAGAAAATATTTATCATTTTCTGGCATCTGATACATAATGACAATAAGATTTCATTTTAACTTGAAGATAACAAATATCAAAATAATTTTTGAGATATTCCCTAAAAGAGGTTAATTTATTTTTTTGTGGTGTTTGGAATGATACATTAAAAACATTAATGCTTATTTATTGTTGAGACAGAGAGGGAACAGAAGTGGGGGAGGGACAGAGAGAGAGAGAGGGAGACAGAAGATCCAAAGGGGCTCTGTGCTGACAGCAGAGATCCCAATGTGGGGCTTGAACCCACAAACCCTGAGATCAAGACCCTAGCCAAAGTGGGACACTTAATCGACTGAGCCACCCAGATGCCCCTGGAATGATACCTTTTTTAAAATTCTGTTAATCTAGACTTCTCACAATTGAGCACATTTCTTTTTTTTTTTTTTTTTTTTAATTTTTTTTTCAACATTTATTTATTTTTTTTTGGGACAGAGAGAGACAGAGCATGAACGGGGGAGGGGCAGAGAGAGAGGGAGACACAGAATCGGAAACAGGCTCCAGGCTCTGAGCCATCAGCCCAGAGCCCGACGCGGGGCTGAAACTCACGGACCGCGAGATCGTGACCTGGCTGAAGTCGGACACTTAACCGACTGCGCCACCCAGGCGCCCCGAGCACATTTCTAACAGTAAAGACAAACAATATCAAATTTGACCAATGATAAGCATAGTATCATATGTCAGATTCCACTCTGTCATTAGTCAGAAAAAATGGGTTCTAGTCACTTCAGTTCTCTGGGTCTCATGAACTCATTATGACTGTACTTTATGGTAACAATCTACTTTTGCTACATCTTGTAGTTTAGTTAGTAATGACCATCATGAAACGTGGATTAGTCTACAGAGACTTGTGACATAAGAAACAAAATATCAAAAGGCAATAAATGAGAAAAATAGAAAATTATAGCTTATTTGGTTTATTAATATTTGTATTCCTTTTATAAGGCTTTTATAACAAAGTACCACAGACTTGGTGGCTTGAACAATAGAGAGATCTTTTGTCATGATTCTGGAGGCTAGAAGTCAGAGATCACGGTGTCATAGGGTTGGTTTCTTCTGAGGCCTCTCTCTGTGGTTTGTGGAAAACTGTCTTTTCCTCTTTATCTTCACTGGATCTTCCCCTGGAAGATCTATCTTCACTGGATCTATCCCAGTTCTAATCTCCTCCTCTTACAAAGATGCTAGTCATAAGGGTGAAGAGTCACTCTAATGACCTCTTTTTAACTTTATTACCTTTGCAAGACTTTATCTTCAAATATAGTCACCTTCTGAGTTATCAAGGATTAGAACTTCAGCATATGAATTTTGGGAGCCACAAATTAGTCCATTATAATATTAAATAAAATAAGACATTAAAATGGATTGTATAAAGCATGGCAAAATACATACAGGTATTAGAGCAAATATAGTTTGCGGGGCAAATCTGCAAAGTGTAAAGCCAGAAGACTGAGCTGAAATGTGCATTTACTTCATTTCTGCTGTTGAGCTTATATATGACCTAAAAAGCACAATTTCAGCCACCCACACACCTCTCTCGGGCCTCTGCTGAAGACCATATCATCAAAGGACAGATGCACAATTCATATCTGCAGCATTTATTTCAAGGACAGAGTCAAAAGATTGACATCTTCTCTGTGACACTTGAAGCATACGTGGAAGAAAGGAGTTTCTAGAAATAGCTAAGTTAAAAAGTGATTATCAATTATAATTTAAGAATATTTCTACCCTTCTATAAACTATTGAACACAATCTTTGTTTTATTTTTTCGAATATCTGTAAATCATTCAATTAACTAATAGAAAGAAAAATGTCTGTAGGTAAAAGTTTTAAAATTTAATCCCAATACAGTACACTTTAGACGATAAATCGTAAATGAAAAATGTTGCCCTGACTACTGTGCCTATAATGGTAATGTGACAATTCTCAAATATCCTTTATTTTGATTACCTACATACATGCTGCTAGGTCTGCGATAAAATCGTATTCTTTGCTTTCTTCAATCATCCCATATGATTTTTTTTTTTTTATGTATTTCAGTAGTTGCTTCATTTGGGAAATTTGTTCTTCTTTAATTGTTATAGTAGTAGCTTAGATGCATAATACTTTATGTCTTACAATATGTTCTTTAAATTTAACACTTCATTAAATAATCAAAACTACTTATAAAAATAGTGCTTTTGTTATAATTTAGATAAGAACATTAAGGTCTGGGAAACTTCGGTGTTAACTACCAATGAGTGGCAAGCTTTCTCAGTTATAGAACATATTTTTCAGCCTAGATTTTTTTTAAGTATGTTTATTTATTTTGAGAGAGAGAGAGAGAGAGAGAGAGAGAGACAATGCACATGTGCACATGTACAAGTGGGGGAGGGGCAGAGGGAAGGAGAGAGAGAATCCCAAGCAGGCTCCTCACCATCATCACAGAGCCCAATGTGGGGCTTGAACTCATGAACTGTGAGATCATGACTGGAGCCTAAACCAAGAGTCTGATGCTGAACCTACTGCGCCACCCAGTTGCCCCAAGCCTAGATGTTTTAAAGAAATTATTCTCATTCTACTTTCACAATAAAAAATAATCTCATTTAAGTTGTAATGTCTTATTTGTCCAAGGTTAGAAAGAAGTTTAATTACTGAGGAGCACACCAATGATTTTGGATTAATAAGAAAGGCATAGCCCCAGAGTCTTGCTTGCTTGTTGCTGATGGGATAAAGGCTAACTAAAATAGCCAGATGATGGACAGCATTATTTGAGGGCATTTCTTGTGATAGAAGAATTGAATATCACACACACACACACACACACACACAAAATATTTAAGTTTAAGTGGGGAAGTGACTGGAATCGAAGATCATAAAGTTCCATTAACAGTCATAAATACAAAGGAATTTTGTTTTTTTTTTTAATTTTTTTTAATGTTTATTTATTTTTGAGACAGAGAGAAACAGAGCATTAGCAGGGGAGGGGCAGAGAGAGAGGGAGACACAGAATCTGAAGCAGGCTCCAGGCTCTGAGCTGTCAGCATAGAGCCCAACACGGGGCTCGAACTCACGAACTGTGAGATCATGACCTGAGCCCAAGTCCGACGCTTAACCAACTGAGCCACCCAGGCGCCCCGGAATTTTGTATTTTTAATAATTACCTTCAAATGTAACCCTGAGTCTGCATTGAAAAAAATAATTTTCTTGTTACAGAGCTATTTTATTCTCCTTTCCTTACTAAGTACATTCCCATTAAATTTTCTTTAATTTATGTCTCATGTATAACCTTACCCCAAAGCACTTTTTTTTCCATCCATGGAATTAAATAAATAAAATGTACCATAAAAAAGTACAATTTTCTAAAAATTGTGGAAGAATGAAAACCTTCCATTAAATAGTAATATTAATGTTTCATTTCTCTTTTCTACAATATTTCAAAAATATTCTTCCATTATTAATAATAAAGGATTTAACATCAATGCAAACAGACTAGACTTTGCATAAAACCCAAAGTCAATTTCCAACACATAAGCCTTCATTTGTGTACATGCAAAAAGAGCCAAGTATTCAGCAGAAGACTAAAATCATTCATATTTTGGATCAAATTATGATGGGGTTAAGTAAAATTAAAATGCATATCCTTGGTAAACATATTAATTCAAATCTAACCATGTAATTAGAATGCTGAATTATTAGATGGAGATTAGATGAGTTTTTCTTGGGTGAATGAATATTCACTATATATCCCAAGACACATTCCAATTTCATCAACATTTTAAATGTGCTCTTCTGTTATCACTGCGCTCTCCTGATTTATAGTATTTTCCTTACCCACATTCCCCATATTTAAAAAAAAAAAAAAACTTTGTATCTATCATTAGTATGTTGAAAGTGATGCATTAAGCTCAACCTTTTTTTATAGATAATTTTAGTCTATATAACACTCCTTGCTTCATTAACTGGCAAGGGAGTTCTTTTCTAAATGTTTTAAATATGAATATGTTGGAATATTCAACTACGCAGTTACTTCCTTTCAAAATGACTCAGAAGATTTCTAAAAAACTGTTTACGATATTTAAACAGAATAACAGAATGATTTAAATCAAAATCCACTAAGCAATGATAGTAAACAGTAAAGAGAATCCTGCCTATATGGCAAATTTATAAACATATTCAGACATGCAATTAACACCTGCTTAGAATCAGTCCAGCAGTACAATTTACTAATTTTAGTTTAATTAGATACATTTATGTATTTTAATTTATGAATACCAAGTTCCTAAAAAAATAATATATTAGGAGAAAAGTAGAATATCTAAGGTGATCAAAATGAAGAGCAATGTTTCAATTTTCAAGTCGGCAAAGTGATATCAATCTGTTATTAATGGTTTACTTTCCTTGTGTGGGAATAGAGACTAAATATCCTTTTTTGTTGTGTTTGTATGTTAGTGATTTTTTAATTAATAGATTTTGATAGAATAGATTTTATAGAATAAAAAGAATAGAATAGAATAATAGAATGAAATTATCAGAATATATAATTTAGAGGCAAGACATCATAGGGTTCAGATTCTGGAGTCTGGAAGCTTGGATTCAAATGAACCTTCTCATGCTTAATACTGTAAGAACTTGGATCATGTTACTTAAGAGTTCTGTGCCTCAGTTTCCTCAAATGTAGAAGGGGATACTATCGATAATATGTTGGAGAACTCTTGTGGAGATTATACAAGTCATAATAAATAAAGCACTTATTAACAGCAATTTACACATTGGTACTGTCTAAATGGAAGCTATTATTACACATTTTGCAATTTTCTAATCATCCACTTAATTGTTGCTATATAGATGCCAGCAGGAGAAAAATTTTTCTCACTGACTTGATATAGAGAAGGAATAAATCTTGGAAACATGTCCAGAATAAAAAATTTTGATCTCAAGAAAGTAATTAGTAGTATGTTCAAAAGAGGACCTTTAGTGTAAAAGAAAGTTAATTTTGAGATATATGTTCAAATGTCTGCTATGTTACAATGTTACATAACAAATCACTTAAAATATAAGATTTTAATGTATAAGGTAAACAATATTAAGTATAAGTAAAAGTAAATAAATAAATGGATTTATCTCTGTTGGAAGCAGTACTTCTACTCCTTAGTATATTGAAATATGTTACTTGGAGAAGAAAGCACATTTTTTTTTTCCTTTACTAATTGAGTATTTTATGGATTATGTTTTTTCAGTAGGTTTCGGCTACCTCTTTTTCTTTTTCATGTAAATTAGAACTACATACCACTTTCCTAATAAATGGATGATCTTGGGGAAATGGTCAACTCGTATATTTTTAAAAAATGCAAATTTCTTACAATATTCTTAAAAAATGCAATTTATTACAATGAATATGAATTAGTAGATATATGCATATTAATAAAAATATACAGTCTCTATATATTTATATACAAATACAGGTAAACTTGATTGATTTAAAATTATGCAGGTTAGATAGAATCTGTTCTCCTGTTTTTGATAGTACTGATGATAAAAGTACTAAACTAATATGGACTATTATCATTATTGCCAAGCAAACAAATCAGGCATAGCAAAAGCAATGACAATATTTCAAAGCTAAATGCATATCCAGAAAAAATGGTGCAGGAATCCTGAGATTCCCAGGAAAGTCATATCCAAATACACCTGCACTGCGATGATATGACACATGTCATATTAAATCAGAGGTAAGTATACAAGAATTTATATAATAATTTTCATATGATGTGTTTTCCATGAATTATTAAGGTATGACACATGATAAAGAGAAATGTTATAAATCATTATACCTTTAAAAGAATAATCTCCCCCAAAAAGAAACTCCTGTAAAATCTGAGAAATAGAGGAGAGTAAACATTAATACCACATCCATTAGAAACTGAAAACAATTTTCAAAAATATTCACAACAGGGCGCCTGGCTGGCTCGTGGCTGAGTTGGTTAAACATCTGACTTCGGCTCAGATCATGATCTCACAGTTCGTGAGTTGGAGCTCCACTTTGGGTTCTCTCTCTCTCTCTCTCTCCTTCTTTCTTTATCTCCCTCTCCCTCTTTCTCTCTCTCTGCCCCTCATGAGACTTTCTGTCTCTCTTTTCCTCTCTCTCTCTGCCCCTGACTCACTTGCGCCCTCTTTCTCTCAAAAAAAAAAAAAATATATTCACAACAATATCTCTGAAATGTTTACAAACCACAAATATGGCTAAGAAATAAGGTTGTGTGATAAAAACAAAAGCAGCTGAAACTACACATTAGTAACAAATTTTTGAGAGATCCTCCCTATGCTGAGCTAAGCATAAATCTATGTGCATATTTTTAAGCATCTCCAAATTTCAGTTTCTTCAACTGTAGAATGACTGCAAAAGAATACCAAATCTACGTAAAGTACATCAGATGTTCATAATAGAGCATAAAAAACATATGATCTATGAAATAACTTTCAACATTTCAAGTGTTATGCAAATATATAGCATCTCTCTTAGTGTAGCCCAGGAAGACATTGGCGACTGTCTTTATTAATAATATCAAGGCTAAAATACATTGTGTAGACCCTTTTCAGAGAACTGTTTCAAATATATATATTGAGGAAATAAAGACATCAGCATTTCTTTATAGGTTCATTTTGCTTTTCATTTTCAACATTAATTTATATCATAATGAATTGCAGTATATGTAGACTCAACAAGAGGCAATTTTAATATGGGTCAAATATATTAACCCTGTTCTTGGTATTATTGAGATGTACTTTAGTGAATATTGTCTAGTCAGAAGGGCAATAAAAAAGAATTTCAGTTGCAGCTTGCTACACACTAAACCGATCTGACTTCAACTCATTTGTGATTAACCAGTGATGACAAAGGGCTATTCGTGACTATGTACATGCTGCAAAAGCATTTCAAAACTCATGTCATTCTGAAACCAGTGCTCGTTTTATAATTTATGAAGCATTAAATCTCATTATTCTCTGACAAGATGTGTGAAGGAACTAAATCCCCTAAATTCACTCAGTTGTTAGAACAAAAATTTTATTTCCTAGTAAATATTCTGACTTTCTAATTGCTTCAAATTCTGGATTCTCATTTATTTTCAAAGTTTATACACGTGCTGTGAGATTTTCGCTTCTCAATATCTTCTATTATTTTAATTTTAATTTTTAAATTTTTATTTATTTTTTAGAGAGAGAGAGAGACAGTGTGAACAGGCAAGGGGCAGAGAGAGAGAGGGAGTCACAGTATCTGAAGCAGGCTTCAGGCTCTGAGCTGTCAGCACAGAGCCTGACGTGGGACTTGAACTTGTGAACTGTGAGATCATGACCTGAGCTAAAGTCGGACGCTTAACCGACTGAGCCACCCTGGTACACCTATCTTCCATTATATTAAATGATATACAAGATACTCTGAAGATAAAGTTTTGATGAGACATTATTCAATGGAACACTTTTATATACATTATTCATTGTATTTTTGAGAAAATATTGGTAAAAGAATAAGAGAAAAGGAAGGAAGTCCATCTTACATGCATAACTCAAACATAAAAGGATATAAAATAGTTAATCAACAACTTGGAGTTGTTATTACTTGTATTTGTGATTAAATGATTCCAGGATAACACAGTGATTAAGCACACAGACACTTGACCTCAGATGATCATGTAAACTTGACCTAGGTATTGACTGAACTCTCTATTCTCTGTATTCTCATCTGTAAAATGGTGGTGAAAATGGTACCTCACTCAGTAGGAGAAAGAAATGTACCAAGAGAGGTACAATAAGTGCTACATAGGATTTTGAAAGTATTACAGAACACAAAGTAACATGGAAAGAAGTGACTTAAAAATCATGGCAAAGGAAGTCCACAAGAGAATAAAAATGGGTTATGACTCTCCTGGCTGGTGGAAAGAGATGTGAATAGTAGAGCAATTAGTATTCAATTTATTTGAGCTGCTTTAATAAGATATCATAGGCTGGGTGGCTTATAAACAACCAAATTCATTTTTTTACAGTTTTGGAGGCTTGGCATTAAGAGATCGAGGGGATAGCAAATTTAGTGACTGGCGAGTTTCACACCTTAGTTCACGGATTACTATCTTCTTGCTGTATCTTCACAAGTTGGAAGGGGTAAGGGATTCCTCTGGACCCTTTTTTATAAGGATGCTAATCCCATTCATGAGGGCTCCACCCTGATGACCTAACCACTTCCCAAAGACGCTATCTTCTAATATCAGCATTTGGGACTTGTGATTTCTACATATGAATTTGGGGGGCATACAAACATTCAGATCATAAGAAGGGGATATCCAGATTTGGGGAGCACAAATATTATGGTTTTGAGGTCCTTCCTTTAAGAACATGAATATGACATTTAAAATACAAACTTAATTGTAGAGGGAAATGATTTATTTATAATGAGAAATCGCCACAAATTACATTTGAAAAATGTAACAAAACCCATAAATACAATAAATCTAGAAAAATAAGGTGCTGTTTTCTTGACTTCCTGACACTCCTATTATAATTTTCAGCAGACTAATTCTGGATTCTGACAATTCAAATTTTGCTTCTCCTCTACTACTTACATATACGTCTTTTTTAATTTTTTTTCAATATTTATTTGTTTTTGAAAGAGAGAGACAGACAGAGCATGAACGGGGGAGGGTCAGAGAGAGAGGGAACACATAATCCAAAGCAGGCTACAGGCTCTGAACTGACAGCACAGAGCCCGATGCAGGGCTTGAACTCATGAACCACATGATCATGACCTGAGCTGAACTCAAACACTTAGCCGACTGAGCTACCCAGATGCCCCCACTACTTACATATTTCTGATATCAGCTGCCACCGAACACTTTTCTGTGACTATTTGACTTCTGGCCTGCACCTTCATATCACAACATTAGGCAAGTGGGCCTATTGTGAGGTAAGAATAGTTCTAGAAGACAAACCTTCACTGGAATCACTGGGAAAAAGCCAACAATTCATGGAATGTGTTTCATGACCCCTAAGTAAACCCACTAAATGCACACATGAATCATCTTCTTGCTTGGAGAAGTGATCCTGTAAAGGTCAGTCACTCAAATACCCACTCATCTGAGGGATGGTATTTTCCTGACTCTCCATCTAGAGTTATTATTTTCATGTGTGAAGGGTTGATGAATCTGTATTAGAAAGAATGTGATGTGAAACAAGAAGAAAAGTCACACAAGAGCGAAACACATTTTATTTATCCCCATTATCTCCACAAGGGTCATAGTTGTTTCAGATTTCAGAGGGATTCAAAGGAATAAAATGTAATTAGGGATGTGATCGTGACAATATATCAACCAGTGAGTATCAAGACTATTGAAAGATATTATCCCCTCAAAAAAAATTCCACAAAAACCCATATTCTAGTGCACGGGTTGAGAATATGAGTAGCAAAGAAAAAAGAAGTAGTATTTGTGGAAAACAATAAAACCTAGTGAATTTTTGACAGGCCAGAATGAGGCCTTCAATATCAGATTTTAGAATGTAGAGAGGTTACTTTGACTTTGGTTAATTTCGAGTCATATAATAATAGCTCCCCTGTGAAGTCAGTCCTACCTGAAATTGTGAGAGACTTTCAATGTCTATCAAGTGGTTATGAAACTCTTCTCTACCTTGATGGTGGTAGTGGTTACATGTCTGTATGAGTTTATCAAAACCTATGGAATTTTACACTAAAAAGTTTAATGCCATGTAAAACGATATCTTAATAAATATATTTTAACACCTTTTGGAAATAGTAATAATAATAACAAAAACAAAATAAATGGAAAACAGAAGAAAAAATATTTTCAATTTAAATCACACAGAGCTAAGAGACGATCTAAAGTGCTTCTAAAATTTGAAAAGAAAATATCTGGTAATAATTGAACTGCAAGTATAAGCAGACATATCATGGAAAATAGAAATATGGCAGGCCCTTCAATATATTAAAGGATGTTCAAACTTACCCATAAGAGAAATACAACTTTAAACTGATCATGTCTAATGAATTATTTTGTCTCAAAATCCAATTTGTGATGACAGACTCTGTTGGCAAGACTCTAGGGAAACAAGCTCCCTCATAAATTGCTGATGCATATGTAAAATTATAAAATAGTTATGAAGAAACTGTGGCACAGGACTAGAAGTGCTTGCAGACAAGATAATGGTGGCCATATTCAGCAGCAGCACTCACCAGAAAAGCAACATTCAAATGCAAACATTGAAGGGCTCACAAAGAACATACAAAGAGTTTCATATACAGAATGGTTGACTGGGGTTTCCAGCATTTCAAATTTCTAAATTTTGAAGAAAGCAATAGTGTACCAAATACCATTTTCTTAAAAAAAGATATTCATTATAGACAGATACCTTTTCCTCTCCATTCCTTCTATCCTCAAATTCTGGTAAATGCACGATGAAAAAAAAAACTTGCCGAGATTTCTCCCGCTTAAGTTCAAGTATACAGGTTAGGTCATGCATTCTAGACAAATAAAAAGTATCCTGGTGAAGTGACATTTAAGGTTAGAAATGAATTCTGAGAAAAATAATTTCCCCTAAGATATCTGCTCTAGAACCTGGAGATTGTTTTGTTTTCTAAATGTGAAGTGTGGGATCTAGGTTTTAATAGTTTTGTGTGTCGAAGTAACTCATTATAATCCTTAAACATAAGACTCACTAGGGATTTTGTACTGGGATAACACTTTTTCTGAGATCCTGATTTTTGTTTGCTGTTCTTGTAAGAGAGCTCTCTAACTGCTGAGAGACCCCACTCTGCTCCTGCATCAAGAACTCCTCTAACTCAGATTCAAGATTCAGTGAATAGATAAGGATGAATTTTATAATATAGTTTATTTAGAATATAACTGACAAGGGTCAAATACTTTTATTTTTGACTTTAATTCCTTTAAAATTAACATCATTGGGTTTGAATTTGCTATGGCATTTGATATTTGGCATCAAATTTCTCTCTAAAAATTCCATGAAAAGGAGAGGGTTTGTACTGAGTAATGAACGAATGAGTTAACTTTCAGTCTTAGGTGCAGAGACTTTTGATTTAGTTCAATGAATGCGCTGTTTGACCTTATAAAGGTGGGAGCAAAATTGTCCCCATAAAGAGATGACATTGCTCTATTCCTACTTGGCAAGAGACTAAAAATTTCCAAAGGAAAATAACTGAGTGATGTGAAGGAGATCTTGTCTCTTTATACCTGATTTTTCTTTCCATACGAAGAGAGATTAAACAGGTTGAGATGACTGCCCTCTTTCTGTCCCTTTCTGTCCAGAGTACTTTGAGTGTCACCTGAAATTCCCTACTTAAGGAAGTAAATGGAATTTTCTTCATTAATTTCTTCATTTTTTTGTATTGGGAGTAACTAATTACTGGGATCAAGGGTTCTCTTCTCTTATTTCAGATCATAAATCCTGGCCAAATGCCTCCATGAGATGTCTTTGTGTATTTGTTCGTGCCTGTCCTGAGTACATACTATAAGTAAACATGCACAATCCTGGCAATTTTGTTACATAAAGCAAATCCTTTCAGCCTACATAAAAGTTAATATTCAAAAATACCTTTATCAGTAAACTGCTAATTTGGCCTCCACCTATTACAACTTAATCTTACTTCTCAAATCAATCAAATCAGGTAATTTAGAACGGTGCTACTTATTAGGACTTCACAAAGACCCTTATAATAACTTTTGGTAATCCTGGGATTAGCACTCAATCATAGATTTAGCCATCAAATTCAACAAGAAAAGTTGACTCAGCTTCTCCTGCATCTTAACCCAATATACATGAATTAAAGGCTTTTAAAATGTTATTTGGTAGCATGTTGCTTGTTGACTTTTCTTATGTTATTTGTGTATTATATTATTATGGTTGTATAATATATTCATAGCATACACTGTTATGTATTATATGTATTAAATATGTATATTGTATGTATTATAGATAATATATATTATATGTATTATATATATTATATAGTTATATTTAGTGTTTTCAAGTTAATTTATTATTTTTTTATTATAGTAAGAGTTTTGACCATGCCTGTTCTATATTTCTGATACTCACTGGAGTTGAGCAACAGAATATGGCAGTCGAAGCTCTATTACAGAGAAATAAATTTCCAGGAATCCTTTGGAATAAAGGCACTTTTATTTATTCAAATTAAGTTAAAATACTGCTTAAATATCTAAGATGTACCCTAAATATTCCTGGCCATGTAAATACAATAGTGAGCCAGATAGATAAGGCTTCTCATATTATAAAGCTTATATTCTATTGAGGAAAATCAGTACACAAGATAAAGTAAATATATATATATATATATATATATATATATATACACACACATTAATAAACTTGACATTTCAAGATAGTACTTGCTTCCACGAAGAAAATAAAACTACACAGTGTGTATCAGTTACAGATTGCCATGCATCAAATCACCTTCAATCTTAGTGGTTTAAAGTTACTCTTATTACTTGCTCTGATTTGCTGGATTGAAAATTTGAGCTGAGTTTATCATTTGGTCTCATCTGTGGTCCCTTATGCAACTATACTCAGGTAGTGGCTTGGCTGAGGCTGAAAGTTCAACATCGCTTCATTCACATGTCTAGAAGTTACTGATGGCTTTTGAAAGGCCCTCCCAATAAGTTTGTCAGTTCTTCTTTACATGATGGTCACAACGCAAAAAGAGGGCAAGTCCCCGTGTATAAGGATTATTAAATCTCTTTGTGTCAAATTTGCTGATCGTCCCATTGGCTTATACAATTCTATGGTGAAGTTCAGAGTCAATATGGGAGGGGGCTACACAAGGGCACGGTTATCAGGTATTGTGTTAATCGAAAGCCATTAATGTGACAAGCTCCATAGAGAGTTACTAGCATGCATGTGTGTATGTTGTGTTTGTGGAACTTCACCAAATTCGGTAACCATGCAAGCCTTCAGTATGAAGTAAAATTGGAGCTCAGGTCTGAATATTGAGCCTTGCATTATAGTTTAGTAACAAATGGTTGAAGTTTTCTCTATATTATAATGTTTCTTTTCATTTAATGATGAACAATAGATATACTGAAAATTACAGAGAAAAAAAAAAAACACCACTGATACCACATCTTGATTTTAAATACAATCATGACTTATTTTCTTAAATTATTTCTAAAACTTTATTTTTATGTTAGTGTAAATGATGTCACTTAATAGATTTATTTTTAGAGTATTTGCCAATAGCATATAGAAATGTAATTGACTCTAGTATGTTGACTGGTTATCCTGCAATCTTACTATATTGGCTTATTAGATCTAATTGCTGTTTTGTAGATTACTTATAATTTTTTGCATACATAGCCATGTTTTCTGTAAATAAGTTTGTTTACTTTTTCTTTTCCAAACTGTGTGCTTCATATTTTCTTTGCATGTCATGTTTCAGTAATGACTTGAAATGGTGGACATTCTTGCTTTGTTTTGAATCCCACGTTTTGTGTGTGTATGTATGTGTGTGTGTGTGTGTGTGTGTGAATTTACTTCAACAATGGGGATGAAGGACATCATGGGGATATGATTCTAGAGGGTGTATATATATATATATATATATATATATATATATATGTTTTCTTTTACTCAGTGTCAAGGAGAGAGAGGCAGATTGTCTTTGTATTTTCTTCCAGTGTACCTAGAAATTCTCACTCATTCTTATGTTAAATATGTATCCTCCAGCATCTCACTTTTATGCAGTGTTGTCCTACTAGATTCCCTGGCTTATACATCCCTAGATTTTATTCTCTTTTCTCAATTGAGTGACTCAACAGAAGCTTAATATATCCAAGGTTCAGTGAAAGTCCTCAGGTTGAGGATTATGTTTGATATCCGTGTTTATCTTCTAGTGTTGTCAGTTTCATTGCATTTGGGGCATGATCTATCCTTACTTTCAGGCCATCTTGTCGATATACTTAAAAAGATGTTTTAAAATTATATGAGCTATTACTTTATTCCATACAGTCAGAATGTTTAGCCAGTGTCTTAGGAGAAAAAAAAATCTATTGAAAACAGAAATCCAAACTTGCCCTTTAGAGGAACTGAGAAACTTTGCTGATCTCACAGGATTCGGGGTATACTTAAAAATGTCAATATATGTAAAGTAATTAGAACAGTGCCTTGCACTTAGAAAATGCTGTATAGCTAGTAGTTGTTTCATTTTTTAATGGGAAAATGATATGGTTTTAAAGACAGTTTTATGCTAGTAAATAGCAAGAACTCCAATACACTAGCACAAGAGATCAATACATTTAGTCATCATTAAATAGGCTCATGTTATATGAGTAGATATTTATGGACTAACTTTGTTCTGTGATACTAGTTGGAAAGATGGTATTTGGAGAATTTGAATTTTCCTGTGAGACAGAAATGAGATAGGAATGTGGAAGAAATGGACACTGCCTTGGAAGGGAGACCTGGACAGCAGAGCCAAAGGCTTCAGTGAAGAGGATGAAGAAGGAACCTACATTTGTTAAAGCCTGGTGTGTGCCGGGCACAGCATCATGTGTTCTAAATAAAATTTCTTCATATAATCTGAAAGCAGTAGCTCCAAAATATGAGTATTGATGTAAATTGAAAATTGGAAATTGGAAATTGAAATCAGAAGAATTAAATATCTTACAGGTGGTTGAAGCTTTATTTTGAAACACATTCTTTTAAATTAATCAGTACAGTGCTTTGTACCAACTGGGGTTTCATAATACATCTGTTGTGTTATTAATATATCACTATGTTTATAGCGAAACTAAAGTGTTTATTATTGTATCAAAGCAGTCTCATTTGCTCACATCCACTTGCTTATGAAGTTAAAATAAAGTAAGTTGTCACATATTAGTTGCCAATTTCAATGATAGTAACCATTCTTTATATATCTTCTTCAATGTACTACTAATCTCTACCGAATCTATGGTTGTTGAAGTTGGTGAATTTGAGGCACAGCAAAGTTAAGGTGGAAAATTATGAGGTGAAATTTTTACTCATGCAAACTCTGACTATAAACTCTTTCTATATAAATAATAATATATAGTTCAAGTAAAAGGACAGAATCAACACATGATTTGAAATTTCATAACAAAACTATTATTAAACATATGAAAAATTGCATATACTAGAGTAGATGCATATCATGGCCTTTAAGAAAATGGATATTTTAAAAATATGTAGGTATGGATAGGGATCCAGATAGAGGCTAAGTGAGAAAATAGGCTTTCTATCTTCTAGTTTTTACTTGAGTTTGTTTCAGCAATACTCATGAGTTCATGTAGAGGAGTTATCAAACATACATGTTTAGTAGAATCTTTAGTAGCGCTATCTACCAAATGTGGTGCTGGGCATTTTTATAGTTCAGGGAAAGCTACTGGTTGGTGTAATGAAACTCTCAGTGCATTAACACAATAAAGATTTATGCATTTGTGTTAGGTTTATACCAGTTTGTAGGGGGGCTTTGTTTTAGGCAATCATTGAAAACTCTATTCTTGGTTCATCCAGAGGGGGCTGCTATTACCTAGGACCTCAGAGCCCCTTATTGGCACTCTGCATCCGGGCATGGAGATGAACAGCGAGCATGGAGCTATATGTCAAATCATATGTATTGGGTTGTAAAATCGGAAAACTTACTTCTGTCCACATTCCCATGGCCTGAACTCATCACATGGCCACATCTGACTGTAAGAGGGTAGGGAGGTATATTCTAATGGTACTCTCATAGGGAGAATAGGAAGACTTTGGTGAATAACTGGCCAGAATAGGTTACAACATTTAAAAACAAGCTAAAATGTTGTAATCTAGTCCACACTATTATTCTCACTTGTCTATACTTCGGGTAGCATGACCAAAAGGCATAAGATTCCTGAAAGCAGAGTCAGAAACCATGAACTTTAGACACAGAGTATAGATGAGAAAATACATAGAGAAGAAAAAGGGCTTGATAAAAAATTTAGTGGACTACGTGCCTCTTTAAAAAGCAAATCTTTCAAAGTTAGGTGGGAAAGGCAATTTAGGAATATAGTTTAAGTCTAGTTAAGCAGTAATTCATAGTTGTTGAGTAATTTTTACATAGAAAGTAAATTGTTACATGTACATGTTATGAAGGTAATTTTCAGTTTGGGGAAAAATTAGGGAAGTAAATATTCTAGAGTCAGGGAAATAGACAAGAAACGCACCCCAGAATTTTATGCCAGAGACCTAAGAGACTGAATTTCAATGGTGTTGTGTGGAAGGAGAAAGACAAACACACTGGAGATATTTCAGAGATAAAATAGAAAATATGTGACCCTTTATTGAATAAAAAGAGTTATAATCCAGAATGTAAATTTTAAAATTAGAGATGTTGTAATTAAATGCAGTCACCCATTAAATGTGTCTGGGTGTAACTGGAGTTATTTCCCAAGCATCAGGGAAATAAGTCAGAGTAACTACAAAAAGTTCATTTTACAAGAATAAAAGGAAAGAGTGACATGATTGCTAATGGCTACCAACAGATCTTGACTGTATGTAAGTCGATAAAAATGTAGAAAAAACTACATTTACCCATGCCTCTATTTAATTATATAATTTTCATTTTTCTTGAGTATGTGGTTATGGATTAAATATGTCTCTTAAAATCTGTATCAGCTTAAAATCTTGGGTGTAGACTGACATATAATTATAGCATATTCTGTAGCATCATACAGAATAAAATAAATGTCACATAGAGATTATTGTGTTCTTGTGACACATCT
This sequence comes from Lynx canadensis, assembly GCF_007474595.2. Taxonomy (NCBI): domain Eukaryota; kingdom Metazoa; phylum Chordata; class Mammalia; order Carnivora; family Felidae; genus Lynx; species Lynx canadensis. The sequence goes on from NC_044311.2 coordinate 125,429,245, forward strand.
CACCTGGGAAAAAATAATTGTTGGAACTTGCTCTGTTTTCTTGGTCAGTTTGTTTCACAGTGTTTGAAAATATAATATTCATGTCACAGCTTATATTTTTCATGTTTTGCAATATTGTTAAAATTTGAATAATTTGTAATAATCATTTAGAATTGAGAAAACTTGGCTTTAGAGTACAGCTGAAAGTCTAGAGGAAAAGAGCATTTCATTTTATAGAGCTTATGAAATGCTCTTGTGCTCTAAATGGACATTCTAATGTTTCTATGATAATCAATGAATTTACTCTCTCTTGAACAGTGATCTTTATTTCAAAAGACAAGACTTCAAAATATCTTTAGAACAGTTCTCTTTCTTTGAAATGCACACTTCTACAGAAACAACAATAGTTCTCACCAGTTAGTTTTGTTTATTCATTGTTGATAATATAACTGTGTGCTTCCAATGAATTTATACTTTATCAGGGCAGACAAGCGGAGTTCTCTTTTAGCTGCCTGCAGGCCAATGTCTATGCATCGAAGACCTTTTTGGAAGGGCATAGGTCATTCTCACTTGCATTTAAATAAGTTCACTGGACTTAGCAAATACCAAGAAAGCGATGTTCTTAAAAATATTCTCTGTGCTTTATAATCTCTAGAAAATACTAAGGTGTCATTAGGAACTTTGGAGGGGGGTCTTTTTCAATTTAATTTTTAAATAATGTTGCTCAAGGGAAAGAAAGTGTTCCATGTCTACCTAAAAGATAGACTTAAACCAATATAATAAGTTTCAATTAAGGGATGATCAAAATGAGTTATATGCATTGCATTTATTGGATTTATAATGAAATGATGACAGACCATTAAGTATAAGCAGGTATTAAAAGGAATTTCAAAATATAATGTTTTTTAAACATATAGAGCTAGTTTTCCCATTTAATAATTTGTGGTAACTCTGAGTATTAGATGTCACAGATTATCAGTTTTTATGATGGTATTACTAATGCTTAAGGGGTTTCACTCCATATATCATCCTTAGTTATTAAAATTTTAACTATAATGTTTACAAGAATAAAAGAAAAGGAAAAAGGTCGGAAGTTCTCAGAACATGGCACTGGATTTGATTATCAATTAGAAATAAAATTAGTAATTAATTCTTGCTAATTCCGTTACATTTATTTTCTTTGGTGTTGACAAGTATGAAGATTTCTGAAATAACTTCTCAGGGATTTAATTCAAGTAACAAAACTCACCAGGATAGAAACAGAGAAATCTTGAGTGAGAAATATGAGCTGATATTTTTTATATGATCTTTAAAACATTTCTAGGTCGAATTCAAAGAGAAATTTAGTTGTTCCTCTAAAGTGATTGTTTTTCTAAAGAAGTAAATATATTTTTTCAGACATTCACAAAGTGAGCATTTATATACATATTCAATAGTAGTAGCAGGGATAGAAACAAACAATTGTTTGTCCATTACTCAGTGTATCATACGTGAAATACTCAGAATCTTAGGAGCCAGCCAGGCAACTTTCCTCATTGTAAAGGTAAAATACAGTTCAGAAATGAAGAGCTATATTCAAAAGCTGTCGAACTAGTGTGCTTTCAATTGGATGTCCCTGAAACTCTACAACAAAGAACGAAGGAAAAACCCAAGAGCTTATAATGTTATGTGACTTCATTAATCCATGTCAAGTAAGCTAGTATATTACATGGTTTATAAAGCATCATTTCACAAGTCATATAGAAAAGCTGAGTACTTTAATTACTTTTTTGTTTATTATTGATCTATTTTGTTTGTATTATTTTGCATATCAAGACAAATTGGATCAACTATTTGACTAGATTTACTATTGCTAGTCTTATAAAATAGTATTTTAGGACTCTCCAAAGAAACAGAGTCAATAGGATAGATAGATATATCAATAGACAGACAGAGATGGAGATTAAAAATAGAAAGAATTGGCTCATGTCATTGTGAAGGCCAGCGAGCCTGAAATTCACAGGATAGACTAGTAGGCTGGAATTTCAGACAGAATTTCTATGATAGTCTTAAAGCAGAATTCCTTCTTTACTAGGAAAGTTTAGTTTTTGCTCTTAAGGTTTTAAACTTACTTGAAAGAAACCCACCCTCATTACAGAGAATAATCTGCTTTACTTAAAGTCATCTGATTATAAATGTTAATCACATCTACAAAATATCTTCACAACAATATCTAGAATAGTGTTTTACAAAAAAACTGAGATAATATTATCTAGCCAAGTTAACACATAAAATTAACCACCATGACAATTAAAGGGAAAATGTGAAGTATTTATAATGTCAAGCCAAACCGGATGCTCAGGGAAGCTAAATTCACTATAACTATCCTTAGATTGCTTATTAGGGCTTGTAACGTTTGTGTGTCCAGTTTGAATCAATTTCCACAAATAGCTAAATTAGAATTGTAGCGATGGTCCCTATTATTTTCTGCATAAAAGTACCACTAATGTTATTTTTCCATAAGTCAACAATGATATGATTATGACTAAAATAGATAAATAAAATTCCAGGCCAAGAAGTCCAGAAAGCACTACAAATGACTCCCAGTCTAAATGGGTGCATGTTCCATGTTGAGAACCAGGCCTTTGTTGAAACTTTAGTGAGAGGCTAAAAACAAAAGAACTCAGATTAGACTATATGAGATTTAATCCTGGTTTTATCTTTTAAGGACTCTCTTACTGGGAAAAACACAAAATACCTTGATATAGTATTTTTAACCTGTAAAGTGGGATTTCTAACTAAAATATTGCCAATTAGAATTCAGTGAAATAATTCTTTCAAAGCCTTTAACCTTTTTTCTGACATGTGGTGGCTATCCAATAAACTTTAGCTGGAATTAAAATAATACAAACTATTTGTTTATTTATTTAATTACTTTTAATTTTTAGGCATGCTAGCAATGGCTTCATTTCATAGGTAAAAAATGAGACTTACAGAGGGTAAGCAACTTGGGGAAAATTACACATTGGAGACATTTGGGTATTCATATCAGTAAATAGAAGAGGAACTATTTTACCTTCACATTGTAGAATGTCTAACAATGTCTTTGAGATGGAAATATATTGCTACATAACAGAAAATAATCTGAGATAGAATCAGTTTTTGGTGACACTGATGCGTGAAACACAGTGGGAGTAGTCTTAGAATAATATATTGAAAAGGCGTTCATGTAGGCAATACAAAAGAAATAAAGCTATTAAGCTAAATTTTAGGTCTTTGTCCCCTAATTCACCACAGCATATCAACTTTATAAGCTTTCCCAATAAAATAATAAATACATTTTCATGCAGAAGAAAATGGAATAATCAACACCTCATCTATCAGAGATCGTGATTTTCAACATTTTCTTACACATACACGTTTTGTTTCTTTTTTTTTTAACCAAGCAATATAAATATCACTAGCAAATTATTTTCCAGTTTTTCTGACTACATTCTAAGAAGCATAATAATTAAAAATGTAAGTATTATAAATATCACAGAAATAACAATCATATAACAAAAGAATTACATTTATCTTATCACTCTCAATTTGGTAAGGTAAACTAGTAGTTCATTATTATTTAACCTGATTTTGTGCTTCTTGGAGTTTAAAGGAGATGAAATATTTTTCTTATTATTGGCCATCTCTATCCCTTATCTTGTGGATAGACATTACAAATGTTTTAGTTACAATCAAACTCAAATAATTGCAAGTCACACTTCAACTTCCAAAGAAATGAAAATACAACTGTATATTTGAGTAAACTCAATTTAAATGGCCTGAATTTTGTGAATATAAATGTAACTGATTTCACTGTAGAAAATGAAAAGAACATAAAAGAGAGTAAAAAGGAAAGTAATAAAGCACAATTTCCATTTATCATTGTAACATCTGATCAACAGAATGAGCATGGCTAACATAGTGTCATTTGGTTACAACAGTATGGTTAATTGTATATCCGGTTTCTCAGAGAAAAAAATAAATAAATAGGTAATAGACAGAGAATAGATAACAGTAGATAACAATTTCTTGCACATACCCCACACAAAAATTCTTCAAAGCAAACTTAGGATATCTTAAATGTGTATGTCCTGCTACTTTTCTACTTAACTCCCACTTTATCTAAAAATTGTCATGGGGAGCCTGGGTGGCTCAGTTGGTTAAGTGCCTGACTTAACTCATGATCTCAGGTCCTGATCTCAAGGTCTGTGAGTTTGAACCCCACATCAGGCTTTCTGCTGTCAGTCCAGAGCCTGCTTCAGATCCTCTGTCCCATTTTTCTCTCTGCTCCTCCCCCCACTCATTCACTCACACATTCTCTCTCTCTAAAAACAAATAAACATTTTTTTAAAAAAGTTGTCATGTATGGGTTTATCACATTTTGTTTATCCATCCATTAGTGGAGAGATGGTCCTACCTTTTGAAATCTACCATTTCATGTTTTGAAAGTATCTTTTTTTTTTAATGTTTTTTAATGTTTATTTTTGAGAGAGAGGGACAGACAGAGTGTAAGCGGGTAGGGGCAGAGAGAGAGGGAGACACAGAATGTGAAGCAGGCTCTGGGCTCTGAGCTGTCAGCACAGAGCCCCAGGTGGTGCTGGAACCCATGGACCATGAGATCATGACCTGAGCTGAAGTCAGACGAATAACCAACGGAGCCATCCAGGCGCCCCTCATGTTTTGGATGTATCTTAAAAAAAGCATCAGATATGAATAAAATGTTTTATACATACAGACACTGATGATTGTTTAACAACTATTTATTGTCTACTATGTGCCAAAAACTACTTCTTAAGCTAATAGCTAAAGAAATTAAAAAAGTGAATGTCACTGCAAAAATCTCTGACTCCACCTTGATTTTACTCCAGTGGAAATGACAGTTAATAAGAACATATAATTGAATATGGCTTAATACACATAATTTATATACATTATATGAATATAAATATATATTGTCATGTCAAATAGTGTTTTTAAAAGTCTTTACACATAATATATACAAATATATAAGAAAAATGAGTCTATAATGTAAGTGAATCTTAAAATTATTACACTGAGTGAAAGTAGATAGCCAAAGAAAATATTCTTTACAGAATCATTTTTATAAAATTATAAAAAATACAATCTGTAGAGATAAGAAACAGATCAGGAGTCATCTTTGGCTGGAGAGAGAACAGGTGGATTGGAAAGGATACAAGAAAACTTTTGGTTTCCCTATTTTGTAATACACTAATTGAAATCATGTGTATATTGTATTCTTTTAATTTTTCCTTTTTTTTGGTTATTCTTAGGAATGAAAATTTTTGTTACTTGTAAATAATTCACAAGCCATTATCTTTGTCCATATTCTTTTTTATTTCAATGGAAGTGCTGATTTTTTTTCTTATTGATTTGCAAAGACATCCTTAGATTAAAAAAAATTCCTCTAATATATACTACAAGTATTTTACTAAATTATCTTTTTTTAATATTTACAATCCCATTGATATAAAGAAGTTTTACATTTATAGATAATATACTCATTTGAATTCTACTCAATTTATTTCAATTTAATTGTTTCCTCCATTCAACAAATATTTACAAAGTATCTGTTGGAAACTGAATACATTATTATCTTTCTCAAAGAATCTCAGTTCTGTTAAAAGATAAACTGAAGCCTCTTAAAAATTTCAAGAGTTTAGATTAGCAAAGAATCAACTCTAATAAGGCAGTGTCAAACCACAAGTGATTAGGGGCAAGTTCCACCCACAGAGATTGGAGGAAAGACTTTTATAAAAAAGTCGAAGCAAAACAAGGAAATTATATAATTGGCTATAGCATATAGATTGTCTTATTTCGGAAAGCCTAATTGTCTGTCCTTAGGTTTTGATTTCGTTATCTTACAACATTTGCAGCTTTTGCAGACTACTAAAGGCATTAGAACAGACCAATGGCCTTTTGGTTTAATTAATTTAACAGTTCCAAATGACATTATCTTGCCTTTTGAAGAAAAGACATAGATTCTAATTATAGACTTTGTTCTATTTTTATGTAGTTTTCAAAAATCAAAAAAAGATTCTTTTTAGTCTATTCAGGGAAGAGTTAAAAAATAAGCCAAATGTACGGTACCTTTCAACCACCAGAATTTAGCATAGTAGTTGCTAAATGATTATAATTTTTAAATAAGGATTTGTGTTATTATATCTTTAGTTAAAATAATAGTTTTTACCCTCTTTTTGTTCTGCCTTGGAGTTATATTGATCTTTAAAATCTCACTGAGACTTTTATAAAAAGTGAAAGGTGTATAATTGGATTCTACTTGAAAGCCAGTAGCTCAGAGACAAGAGTTCCATTTTGAATCAGTTGAGAAATATCAGACTGTACACAGACTTGTGAGTAGTGTATTGCCTCTGGAATGATCACTTGCCTAAGAATGAGGAAATTTTTAAGTAAATGAACAATCATCTCTCTGTAAATTACCCCTATGTTCCACCAGCTGAGTGACCAAGCAGAATCAATTTGTATCTGAGAGATTGTTCTTGGTTTCCCTGCAAAAACAGATGGCAATGTTTGAACAAATTCACCAAATTATAAAGCAAACTTGTTATAATTTCAATCTTCACTTGTCAATCAACAACCATACACTCACTCAAATTTCAAAACTCATCATCTTTTTACGATGTTAAAATAGAACAAACAAATGAATTATGTGTTTAGGATATAATCATGCAAAGCCTGGAAAAATGAGATCAGACTTGGCTCAGTGTCAAATTTGACACCATTGCAATTGAGTGTTAGATTCAAAGATGCCTTGAACACAATAATCAATAATAGCAAAGTCTAAAATAATTAATGTGAATTAGTTGTGTCTCCTACATTAACTTTTATCAGTTTTTTGGACAGGTTAAAAATATGTGCTCATTTTTCCATGTCCATAAGTTATTATAGCATTTGCTACTAAATTATTGCAAAGATAGACAATGGGGAAAAAAAGATTATCAAATGTGAATCTATGTTTTCTTGTTCAACATGTGTATTTAACAGCCTAACCCCTAGTAACACATTCATCTATTTTAGTTTTTCCTTTTTAGAGTCCTAACAAGCACCTACCAACATGTGCATGTGCGTGCATGCACACGCGCACACACACACACACAGTCTCAGAAAATGCATCTATCTATTAAAACAATATATATGATGAATTGGTTTAGGGGCATATTGATTCATATAAGAATCACAAAACTAATTTCCTATGTATAATTTGGTGAAAGATTTAGTCTGAATAAATCAGATGAAGCAAAATTGTTGCTCCTTAGAAAATATTAATATAAATAGTTTATATGAAAGGACACAGTAAATTGAGAAATTCTAGTTCTATTAAGTGACAGATATCTTTTAAAAGGTCATAAATGAATTTATGCCTTTAAAATATGTTTATTAAGTATCATGTTTTCCTGTTTCCTTGTTCTCTATTAATATGTTGTCTGAACTTTAAAACTAATATTCCATTCAGTTATTAGAAAACTTTTAAGTATATTTGGAACATTCTGAGTACATAAGTCTAATTTTTCAAATAAATTTTATGAAAGCTAATCTAATTTCTCTATGAAAATTTAACATCTCAATTGAAATGTTCTGTGAGTATAAAATACACACTAGATTTCAAAGATTAAATAATGTAAAATATCACAATAATGATTTCCATATAATTAAATATTAAAATAATAATTTGGGTTTATAATTTAAATAAGTACATTCTTAATTGTTTAAATGGTTTTTATATATCTACGAGATTGTAAAAGGAGAAGAAATAAAAGTGTTAATGTTGGTAAAGTACTTAACAGTTTCCTATCACATAGCTAATTTTTACTAATATTCATGATTTTTGTCAGAATCCACCGTTTGCCTATATCATAGGCCAAAGAGGGATTTTCTTTTATAATGTGAATATTACTGGTGAAAAATCTGCTTAAATGTATTATTTTAGCCTGACCTGGGATCTAGAATTAATTTTTAGGCATGTCTTTAGATAAAAGTGGGAATCTACTATCAAAATACATAACCAGAATTAATGTATCAAGTTGTTTCAAACTTAACTAAGAGAGCATTACTAAATGCATTTCTGGTAATATCTTACTTAATTCTTATCACTCAACGTAGTAGGTGTCATTAATGACTCAATTGCTCTACAAGAGAAAGAATGCAATTAAAGTGCCCAAAGGACACATGTGGAATCATTCAACAAATGTCTTCTTTTTTTTTTTTTTCTTAATTTTTTTTTCAACGTTTATTTATTTTTGGGACAGAGAGAGACAGAGCATGAATGGGGGAGGGGCAGAGAGAGAGGGAGACACAGAATCGGAAACAGGCTCCAGGCTCTGAGCCATCAGCCCAGAGCCTGACGCAGGGCTCGAACTCACGGACTGCGAGATCGTGACCTGGCTGAAGTCGGACGCTTAACCGACTGCGCCACCCAGGCGCCCCTCAACAAATGTCTTCTGAGTGTCTCCCTTGCGTGTGGCCTGTGCTCAAGGAGCATGAACATCATGAATAAACAAGAGCAACAAAGACCCTCATATTTCTGGAGTTTATTTTCTAGGTAGAGAATAGGGATTTAAAGGTATTTTCTGCCTTCATTAAATTACACTGCTCACATTAGCTTGGTGACATGGGCTAGTTTTTTAATTCTTTTTATCTTGATTCCATGTATAAAAAGGATTAATAACAAAAATAATAATAAAACAAACACAAGCATGCAGAATTGGGGGTTAATAAAGTATCACATGTGAACATTGCCTTACTAAATGTATCTCCTATATATTTGCTATTTTTTTAATGCTCGTATTATTTTAAAACTACCCACTGTATGGCATAGCATATTTTCAATATATTGACTTTCAGGTTGTATGAACTTTACCTTTTAGTACTAAGCATATTATCTGATATTATAAATTAGTACAGTATCTTTGAATTATTTTTTCTTTTGTAGTTTTGACATGAAATATTGCTGTTTCTCATTTCTCCCAGTTGGACCCGTTCAAGACTCAAAACTCATGAGGACTTTTGATTAAAACTAAATAATGTTATCCTAAACAAATGTTAGGATTTCCACAATACCCGGGATATCTGAGAAGCAAACCACAGTGGACTTCATACAAATAAATGCTGCAAAGTAATATTCATTCAGTCTGAATCTTCTAAAGTGCAATTCAATAAATTCATTAAAAATATTGTTTTGATTTTTATCAGAAATACTTAATCACGTATCCTAGCATATGAATATATTTTCTCATAGAACAGCATTTATATTATTAAAAAAATATGTATATAAATCCCCAACTTGTGACACTGTGAAGTATGGGAATACACAAAGAAACCACAATTTTTTCACACATGAAAGATAATACGGAAAGCCATATAAATCTTAATAGCTTAAAGTATTAAAAGTTTTATCAAAAAATTCAGAGATTTTTATTTTCATTTGGGAAGTCAAAAACACTTTAATTTTCTCTCACATATCATCTAAGAATATGCTTTTCATTTCTATTAAATCAGACATCAAACAATGGTATGTTCATACCTTCAAGGAGAAGAGCCTTAAAAGTCTTCATTTTTCACACTTTCATCATTTTCTTAATCATATGTTTGTTCTATTAAAATCCATGTGTATTAAAAATTCTAAATAACATTTGCTTCCTGTAGCCCTTATTTTCAGAAGTAAAAATGTGCTTGAGAACCTAGGACAGAATATTCTTAGGGCATTCTAAACTAGTAGTAGTTAGAGCACCTTTTCAGTGAATTCACTACGTTACTTAAAGGGACTTCATGTTTTTAATTGAGAAGCTAATAATGGGTTTAAAACATATATAAAATGATTCTTTGTGAATTTTTGCAAGTGAAAATTAATAATGGCCTTTGAATTTTGAACATCACCTTACCATTTAAATGCCCAATGCCAAATATTAATCAGTCTGCCAACATAATGTGAACATGGAATGAGTGTTTTTTAAGCAAAAACATTGGGTTTTGACCTCGTTGTTGACTAAAGTGTTACATGATGGTCAGGATTCAGCCATTCTATCACTTCAGAAAATAAGTTTGAGAACAAGTGATTCACAGCACTTCCCTTAAATGACATTATAGAAGTGATAATTCAGAAAATAAGATACATTGTTTTGTCTATTAATTGAATTCCCAGATTGACATAACCTGATATTATTTGGCCAAAAAACAAAGCAAAACAAAACATATAAGAGACCTGTGGTTAAAATTAAAGTGAGTATAGCTATACAGAACAATCATATTACTTCGAGCAGTGACCTGTGATAATTTGTTAAAGACAAAGATATAAGTAGAAAATAGTTGCTTTAAGGGCTTTGATATTTTATTGAAACTGATGGTTTTTCTTAAGAAACAAATGGCTCAAAGCAATGAGCCATTAAAAATCGCTACCTATTATTCTATAGAGATTTATCTTGCACACAATTGTGCACATATATCAGAAAATGTTATTAATATCTCTGGGAATTTTTTCATCATAGCCTCAATCAAAATGATGTGCCCACAAGCTTAATTTTCTATCTTGCTCTGTGAGTTATACATTGGATATTAATGCAGTTCATCAGGTATACTAAGTCTTAGCACATCAGCTAACATGGGCTATGCAAAATATTGAACAAGAGGGAAGATTACAAAAACAAAAATACAAAAAGAGGAAGAAGAAAAGGAAAACTCCTTTTTTACAGAGGACAAATTTCTGCCATGCAAACGAAATCAGAAACTACTATCTAAAATAACTTGCTGGTTGTATTACTAATGAAAGCTTATTTTGTTAAAAACAAGACTTCTAGGAGATATTAAAATCAGTGCCCACCTCTGATAACTGCATAATGAATGATGACAATTAGGCATTTGTTGGTTGGGTGTTCATAGAATTTCCAACCACAGAATTAATTTGGAAGAGGTTAACATTATTTCTTCAAAGTCTGCCCTGATGCCAAAGATACAACATAAGGGAAAGTATTCATTTGGTATGACCAGGCTAGTAAACACTTAACTAGAAACTTAGAATTCCCTGAGAGGTGATGTTAAACTGTCTTTTTGCATATAAAAATTAATTTTTAATAAAGCACAATGAATCAGAAGGAGATGTTTCAGGAATTCTGAATTATTCCCAGTTTCATATATATAATCATTAAACAACTGATGTATGAACGAGGCTGCATTAATCTCTAATAGATGCTCTAAATTATCCTCCGAGAATGTATGAATTAAAGGAAACATTTTTAAAAGACGTTGTATCTCTGAATATTTGAACTAGAATGGATAATTTTCAAAAGTTAATTAGAAGTAAAAAACTAGTGGCGCCTGGGTGGCTCAGTAGATAAGTATCGGACTCTTGATCTCAGGTCATGATTTCAAGGTTCAGGACCCAGCCGCACTCGGGCTCCGCGCTGACAGAACAGAGCCTGCTTGGGATTCTCCCTCTCCTCTCTCTCTCTCTCTCCCTGCCCCTCCGTCACTCACACACAGCTCTCTCTGTCTGAAAATAAATAAATACACTTACAAAAAAGGAGTAAAAAAATAAATCACAAGTAGTTGTATTTATAGGGCTACGCTATCCTGTAAGAAAGATAAAGAGATGGCACCAATATTGTGATTGTTTCTGGATAAGCTGAAAGTTAAACGACTTCTCAGAGTTGAATGTCCATTTGTAGGGGATCAAGGATGGAAGTACAGGTGTTGCAACCAAAGTCTTCACTCTTCTCATCACATCATTTCCATTGGTATGCTATTCGTTAAAGGTGCCCAAGCAATTTCTTGAGGATTTTGAACTTCAGCTGCCTAGTGAGAGAACATGGAATGTGATTTGGATCACAGACCCTGCTTTGGGAAATTTTGCTAGTGAACTGGAACACACTGTTACATTTGAGTGTTTGCCCCATTTATCTGGTCCTACAACATACTGCATTCAGGCTGTGTCTGAAGCAAGCAAAAAATTAAGTAAACAAAAGGTTATCAAGATTTTGCTCCTATTTAACCTAAGGAAAATGTTGCATTATATTGATTTTTCCCTCATGAATTAAAGACTTCTTTTTTTTTCCGTGAGGATGAGTAGTAAAAACATTATTGATCTATTTACAGTCAATCTAAAATTTACCTTAGCATTAACAAAGGAAAAAGCATAGAAACTTTGGGTAAGGTTAAAGTAATATTTATTAAGCTGGGTCCATTTCAAATCTTTGTAATTTAAAACCAAAATAAGATAAAAGATTATGTCAAAATTAAGAACATTCTTTAAAATGTTTATTCAAATCATTAGGTGATAAATAAGCATCAACTTTTCAAATGAGATATTTTCTCTGGGTTAATAAAAGGGAATTTTTTTTTAATTTAAAAAATGTTTCAACAATGGCCAAGGGAAAGAAAGAGCTACTCTGATTTACAGTCACCACAATATGCAGTGATTGATGCTGTGTACATCTCTTATTTTGTAAGCTGTGAAATTCCTGAGGAAGTTGGATATATGTTCTTATTCTTTATCCACACCATCTGACAGAGTTCATCTGAAATAGAGTAGATGCTCAAGAAACTTTATTATAGAGAAAGGGATTGAAGTTTCGTTGAAAATTTTGTAGCTAAGGTTTGAAAAACATAGGGTTGGAAAGCTTATACAGAAAATGTCTATTTTTTTAAGTTTTTATTTAAATTCCAGTTAGTTAGCATATAGTATAATATTAGTTTCAGGTACACAATACAGTGATTCAATACCTCCATGCATCAACCAATGCTCATCACACGTGCATTCCTTAATCCCCATCACCTAAATAGCCCATCCCCTCTGCCCATCTCCCCTCTGATAACCATCTGATTATTCTCTATAGTTATGACTCTGTTCTTGGTTTGGCTCTCTCTTTTTTTCCCCTTTGCTTGTTTGTTTTGTATCTTAAATTTCACATATGGTGAAATCATATGGTATTTTTTTCCTCCTACTGACTTATTTCACTTACCATAACACTCTCCAGCTCCATCCATGTTGATGCAAGTAGCAAGATTTTGTTCTTTTTATGGCTGAGCAATATTCCACCACACCTTCTTTATCCATTCATCAGTCAATGTGGAAAACACTATGGAGATTCTTCAAAACGTTAAAAATAGAACTGCCCTACAATCCAGTAATTGCACTACTAGGTGTTTACTCAAAGAATGCAAAAACACTAATTCAAAGGGATACCTGCACTGCAATGTTTATAGCAGCATTATCTACAATAGCCAAATTATGGGAACAGCCCACGTGCCCATTGACTGTCTTTATTTTTATAGAGTTGACTATCTGTGGAGTTGAATGTATATTGAAGATAAGGTCATTCTTAAAACCTATTAATCAGATGATTCTAATAAACAGTAAAGTAAAAGTTGACTTTTATTTAAAAACTGAATTGTAAAATGAATTCATTTTTAAAGTTCTTAGCACCCCCTCTCAAACTCCAACAATGATATATTCTATTATTAGTAACCTTTTCTTTATGCCTAAGAACTTATAGAGAAGCATCTACTAGATGTATGATACCCAGAACCTTGAACTGTTGAGAATTATAATCTCTATATGCCATATTTGGTCTTAATTAGACTGTTTTTGTTGTTGTCTGGTTATTTTTCTATTCCTTTTGACATATTTATGTACTTACTCTTCAATTTATGGCATACCTTATTTCATCCTGTCACTGATATTTTTCCATCTCATGTCTTACTAGAAAAATACAAATGGTCCTTATGATAATAATTAAGAAGTTTGCATTGAAAAAAAATTTTGAAAAGAAAAGGGGCACCTGATTGGCTGTCAGTTAAGCGGTCAGCTTCAGCACAGGTCATGATCTCACGGTTCACGAGTTCGAGCCCCACATCGGGCTCTATGCTGACAGTTCAGAGCCTGGAGCCTGCTTCGGATTCTGTGTTTCCATCTTTATCTTCCCCTCCCCTGCTTGTACTCTGTCTCTCTCTCTCAAAAATTAATACATTTTTTTTTAATTTAAAAATAAAAACAAATACTTAAGAAGTTTGGTATCAAAATATTAAAGAACCAATGTAAGTATATCAAAGTATGTGACCACATCCTCTAGTGCTAAGAAAAAACCAACTCATCAATATAAATAGAAACATTTGGAAATGTCTTTTTCTCTGTCTATTTTTATTGACATCTGACTGTGAAGTGTTACTAAATATGGGGTACATGAAAAAAATATATGGGGTACATGAAATATAAAATATATTTCTTTTTACTCTTTACAATTATAATGTCTAACAACAGTATCAGTTAGCAAACAAAAATCAACATTAATTGGAAACGCCAAATGCCGGATGGACGTTGACTGTCCATCTTTGGTTCCTGTCTCTGTTGTCATTTCTGAATCAGGATTTACCTGTCAGTTAGCATTCAAGATGCATTAGAATTCATATTGGCATTTCAGATGCTCTTTGAAGCATTCACTGTTATCTTCCTGTACTCTTTCCTGTGTTTCTTCAACAAAAAGCTGTCTGATATGGGGGTTTTTGGGGTCTATCATACTGCATTATGAATTTCTCTTTCACTGTTATTGAATCAAATCACATCATGTAACTCGAATATTTAAAATGCATTTTCAGAATAAAAATTCTCACTTATAGAGAACAGCATTGCAAAATTAGAGAAAATAAGGTTAAAATGCTCTATTAAATCTTAATGAATGCCTTTGCATTTATTTCATTTTTAAAGACATAAAACAAAACTTTGTTTGAATGCCATCTCTCCACCACTAAAAATGTAATGTTGAAGAACACTACCCCTGACCAAAAAAAAAGGCTCATTCTGTCATGGATACAGGCATAAAAAAATTACCACACAGTATGGTAAATTATATTTTGTAGCTACTGCGTGCAATTGGTAGTGGGGAATTCAAAGAGAAATGCTTAATTTGATCTGAAAAGGTTAGAAAAAAAATTCACAGAGGAGATGACAGCCAAGCCTTTGTAAGAGGAGTAGGAGTTTGACCAGAATACAAGACAATGGAGGCTGGAAATTCCAAGATTAAATAGCCACTATCAAGTTTAGGAGGGATAAAAATGCACAGTGTTTTGGGAATTATAAGCAACTCCACTCAACCTGATTACCACCTCCTTTTATCCTGCCTTCCCTGCTCTGCTCAGCCAAAATAAATCTTCTCTCCAACTACTCTGCTGTCACCTTTCATGTGGTGCGATTTGATTTCTGCCTCATGATTATCTAGGGAATGTGTTTGTTGAAGACATAGATTGAGACAACTGAGTTAAAAAATTATGAACTCATAAAATAGTTATTTAGAATTGCAAAACAGAAAAAAGAAAAAAAAATTTTTTTAGACCAGTGATATCACTGAACAAAATGAAGCTATTGGTTAATATTCTCCATATAAATTAATTAATATAAATTGAGAATATCATATAATGTAATATTCTTAAGGTAAAAGATGGACAAACACACTGGAATATTTTATTGCCATAACAAGACACACAAAATGTATATATATGCTATTAATCCTTTCTGATCCCTCTCAGAGGTGGAAGCTTCCATTTTTGCATAAATTTTCTATATTTTCAAATATCACCTCTACCTTTTCCTATCTTTTGTTGTGTGAGAGAGATAGAATAATCTGCCAATCAATGCACTAATGTTGAAAAGGTCAAAGATTTTTCCACGAAAACATCCAGTCAGTGTGTTCTTTGTTCCTCAGTTTCTTCTGAGCAACAATTAATTCAATTAAACCAGCTCTAAAGCTATGGATTGTCATAGATCATAACCTTTCGAAGTGTCTTTGTGTTCTTCCTCAAATTT
This sequence comes from Lynx canadensis, assembly GCF_007474595.2. Taxonomy (NCBI): domain Eukaryota; kingdom Metazoa; phylum Chordata; class Mammalia; order Carnivora; family Felidae; genus Lynx; species Lynx canadensis. The sequence continues at coordinate 125,445,071 of NC_044311.2, forward strand.
ACCTTAGTTAGCATATTTTAATGGTATAACACAAAGGAATATTATTAACCATTCTTGATGTTAAGAAATGCTATGATCCTGCCAATTGCATTATAAGGAGAAATAGAGGGTTGGTATTTCAAGACAAACAGACAGCAGTACAATGAATCACTTAGACTCACCAAGAATCATAAGGATAATTATACAAAGTGACATATAAACCTTAAACATTTATCATGTTGGCATCATAGCTCAACCTTACCTCTTCAGTTATATTCATAAGAAAAGGAATATCAATGGGGAAATCTAAATGGTATTTAATTGTATCAAAAATGAGGGAGAAATATTATTAGGATTTTCACATTCATAATGGGTAAATTTTCATTAGTGGATTATTTTTCGCTGATATATACCATATTTTTCACTCTCTCTGTTAATTGATCCAGTTTGTTTGATTACTACTAGAGTAGCCTGAAATAACCAGAGTTTCAGAGCAAGAATGAAATCTCTTGAATACAGTGTGATTTTCTCTGAAATCTGTAGTGCTTTATTTTGAATATATCTTTCATAACAAATGTTTATGCAGAAGCTTCATTTCTGTAATTTCTTAGTTATAAAATTTCATAGACCTGAAAAATATAAAATTGAACTTAATTTTTTTCTAATCACATATGTTATAATTCAAATTTTGGTAAATTAAGAAAAAAATATATTATTTTCAAGTAATATGCAAAATTCTAGTCCTGTTTGTTACTTTCCCAAATTTTACATATGCTTGTATACATTTGTATGTAAAATAAACCAAGTAAGTATGTCATATTTGCATTATCATACTTTTGTTTTAGATTATTTCAACTTTCACTATGATAATAACTCCACAATAGACATAACTTAGTTTTTTTCTCATGTTTTGAATTATTTACTTCTTGATTCTCTGAAGAAGATCTTACAGCAACCGCTGTATAACAAGGAGTATTACATCATTTAAAAATGGGCAATTGGCTTTTTTTTTCCTTTTGATCATATCTTTGTATTGATGTACCTGTGATGACAGTTGAATGATTATATCTTTTGCTATGTCCCCATTTATCTTGCCTATCAGACTAGAAGTTACAAGAGATAATGTCTGTATCATCATTCTTTTTATTGAACATAATAATATATATTTAGCATAATCTCGATAACTGACAAATGAAACTTATGTTTAACAACATGGCATAGAAATCAACTAATCTTCATGACTTTGGGGTAATAAATCAGAAATGTTTACTTTGGCTTTTATAAAAACATTAACTATTATTGACAAACTCCTTATCATCCTATCTCTTAAGAAAAATGCTTATTAATTTGAACAAAATACATTAGTCAACTTAATATTCAAAAGCACTTTAACTCCTATGTATTTGGAGTCTTGGGATATAGGTAACAACTGAGCTATTTTTAACACAGGTAGTTGTTGTTTCTTAATTCAAAATATGAAGCCACATTCTGTTTCTGTAAAGAGAAATAGCTTTGTAAATTGAATTGTTATGAGCTGAATTTTATGCCCCCAAAAGATATGTTGACCTCTTAACTCTCAGTATCTCATGATGTGACGTTATTGGGAATACAGTCATTATAAATGTACTTATTTAAAATGGAGTCATACATATTGGAGGAGGTTAGTGTCCTTATAAGAAGAGAAGAAAAACAGAGGAACAGACACACCAAGGTAGAACACCAGTAAAGTCAGAGGCAGAGACTGCAATGTTGTAACATTTCAAGTATGCAACCCAAGTATGTGTTCCAAATATGGAACACCAAGGATACTTGGCGAATCTCAGAAGCTCGGAAAAGGTAACTCTCCAGGTTTCAAGGGGAGCATGGCCTTATCGACAGCTTGATTTCAGACTTCTAGAGTACAGAACCCTGAGATAATGAATTTCTATTGTTTTAATCCATTCAGTTTGTGGTACTTTTTATGGTAGTTGTCATTGACAGAATTTATATGTTGAAACCTAACCTCAAGTTTATGGTACTGGGAAGTGGGACCTTCGGGAAATGACTAGCTCATGAGGACAGACCTCTCGTGAATTGGATTAATGTCCTTATAAAAGTGGCTTGGGGAATTTCCTTGCCCCCTCCATTAGGTGAGGTTGCAGGGAAAAGAGGGCTATTCATTGACCCGGAAGCCTGGTTCTCACCAGACACAGGAGTCAACCACCTGATCTTGAACTTCCAGCCTTCAGAACTGTGAGGAATATATTGCTAGTGTTTATAAGCTAGCCAGCCTATGTATTTTTTTTATGTAGCCTAAATAGACTAAGATAGTAGCTCTAAGAAATTAATATAAAGGTCACCTGTTGTAGTAAATAAAAAGCACAGGATCCCCCTTACATCTGAATTTCACAAAACCAATGACTATATCTTAAGTATAAATAGATTCCAAATATTATATGCATGTGGGCAGCCCTATTAAAAAGAGCAGTTTAAGACTCACGACTAAAAAGCCCTCAGATAGTGTAAGATTTTCTGAGGAATATCCATGTCTGACCTATCAATAATGTGAGAAAGTAAAACTGTATTCTATTCTCCTTTCCAAGTTGCCCCCAGCATCTCTTTAACGAATAACGAAGCAATGGCCCAAATTCTTAACTGACATGCTACAAAGCACTTATCACAGATTTGGAAGTATTTGTGAACTACAGGAATTGCCAACACTAGTAAGATCATAAAGAACATTGACCTGGAGGAAAATGAAAATAATTTGTAGAGAAAATTGAATAATTATAAAAAACAAAGCAGGGTTTATTTATAATTAACTTTAGGGTAAGAGAACATTGAATCTCTGGCCATAAATGAAAACCTTATATGGTCCCTTCAGTTGAATACAGGGAAAGTAAAAATTAAAAAAAAAAAAAAGTTTCATGGAACATTTATAGGAGGCGTTGCTGACTATCTCCAAACATTTTCAGGGCTCTTATGTGAAGTTCTAGGAAATCTGAGTTTCCATTTCCCAGGTGAAAGTTTAGTTGAGAATTAGAGTGCTTACTCCTCACAGCAAATGGCAGTAGCCTGAGTCATGATGTCATAATGTCATAAATTGGAAGTTATACCATAACCCCCAGAAGGCTAGGCGCATAGCAGACGAATGTGTGTACTGAATCCAAATGATTGCCAAACTCCCATGCTAACGATGGGCACCATCAAAGAGAAAGTAAACTGTTCTCTTCTTCTTTTTTTTTTTTTTTTTTCAACGTTTATTTATTTTTGGGACAGAGAGAGACAGAGCATGAACGGGGGAGGGGCAGAGAGAGAGGGAGACACAGAATCGGAAACAGGCTCCAGGCTCTGAGCCATCAGCCCAGAGCCTGACGCGGGGCTCGAACTCACGGACCGCGAGATCGTGACCTGGCTGAAGTCGGACGCTTAACCGACTGCGCCACCCAGGCGCCCCTAAACTGTTCTCTTCTTGTGAGGACTCTGGAGCTTTAAGACAGGTGGATCATCTTTGGAAAATTGAGATGCAATCTTATCTGTACCGCAGTTGTATATCAAATAATGAATTGACCTGAGGAATGATGGGATTTAATTAAGGAAAAAAAAAAAAAACTAGATTGAAGTCTACTTAATTTTTTTCTACTGAGGCTTTCTGTCTAAGCTCTATACAGGGAAATACAAAGTTTCATGTCCACTATGGTGATCTATCTGGATCACAGTATGTAATAATTTCCAACATACTAGACAATAGTCATGACCCTTAACATAAGTGATACATCTTAAATACAGCTCTTTTTTACTCTATTTCTGATATTTCAGAGAAAGGTACATTAACAGAAGCTATTAAGAGGCCTCTTTCTCAACTGACAGTTCTCTTTTATTTCTATTGTCTATTTTCCAATTTTGATCTAAAATTAATCCTCATTTTGGGGGGCAGATGCAATTTTTGTTTAGTGGAAAAAGTTACATTTTCCAGACTGCCTTATCATTCAAAAGATTTCCTTCTTCAATGACCATATAAAAACAAAACATTTTCCTAATAATTGAGACTTCAATGAAAACAGCTGAATCCTCACCTTTCAACTATTTTCCACAATTTAGCTGAAAGAATGCTCCAAAACTGCTCTGTAACAGTATGCATTTTCTGGAAGGAAAACCATCATATTTCCACTTCTTAATCTCATCGTTCTTTCTGGAATAGCTTCAAATTTTTTCTGAAATATCTGAATGCATTTTCTTCTAGATTAACATTAAATCAATGATTATGCTTTCTTAAAAGTCTTAATCACAAAGTTAATGAACATACTGTTTAAAGTTTACTATATTCTCTTGTGACTTCACACATACACATAAAACATAGTTGTCTCTCGTTGCCAAATATCACCTTTCCAAAATAAATATTTTTATTTTTTAAGTTTATTTATTTATTTTTAGGGAGAGAGAGAGAGAGAGCAGAAGTGGGAGAAGAGCAGAGAAGGAGGGACAGAGGGAGAATCCTAAGTAGGCTTCATGCTTAGCATGAAAATCCTAAGCTTCGGGGGCTCAGTCTCACGACCATGAGATCACTATCTGAGCCTCAAATGAGAGTGGGTCACTTAAGTGATTAAGCCACCTAGGTGCCTCCAAAACAAATTTAATAATACTTTAACAATATACTCCTTACTGTCCTTTGGGACACTGAATAAACACATATTAATGTAAATTTGATAAAATAATCACCTTTAGTACTTATCAGACTCTAAGGTTTGAAATATAGGATATAAAAACAAAAATATTTTACAACTATATCATAGTTTAAGAGCAACCAATTTAAATATTAAAAACAAATTTCCTTATAGAATGAACATTTTTTTGATGTTACATTATTTATCTAAATCTATTTTAAATGCCTCTTATATAATTGTAGAAAATACTTTGTGGTGTGGGCAACGTTCAGTACTTTTCTCTCAGGAATTTTGGGTTGAGTTTTCGTGGTAGTCTGTGTTATATATTCTCTTAGATAAATGGATAAATCTCTCTTATTCCAACCTGAACATTAATTTGCTTTCATTGGAAATAGATTCATTTTCTTCCAAGTTCAGATTAATGATAACTATGGCTATAAATAGCCAAATGAGAAAATATTACTTTAAATATATTTGAGACTTTAACTCATGGTTTTGTTGATAAATTTCTATTTTATTTCTACACAGTTCATTATCAACTGACCTTAAATTGATATGAGTATCTAGGTTGTTTATATAGGAAACCATATGGATAGTCCACTCAATAATATAATTATTCCCCAAATAATCTATTCCAAATGGGAAGATATTTTTTATAATCAAAACTGTCTTCCTTCTATAACATAAAAATGTCCAAGAAGTGTCCATAAACTATTTCCTTTCATAAATATAAAAATTATTCTTTTGTTTACTTCAAAAAGTCAAGGATAAAATTTTTTCCAAAACCCATTTTTTATGGAAAAAGGCTGCAAAAATATGAATTATTAGACACACAAGATATATCAATATAAACACAATGCAAGGGAGAATTTGGAGGAAAATAATGGGTCTCCAGTTATCATCCAAAATACATGGAAGTTAAGTAGACAGAGGTTCAGTTTCAATGATACACATTATATTTACTCCTTCCCCAAGAAAAACTTTCCAAAGTTTTGCTTTCATTCTGTTTCTATCTGCTTTAGTGTGTTAGGCATTCAATATTTTGTAAGTTTGCCCTGTAAACATATACGCAAGACAGATGTAAGGCAGTAACACCCTGACTTAGATCGTTTTGAATTGTTTTCTTGGATTTGAGTTCTTAAAATTAAAAAAAAAAAAAGTTTTAGTTCAAGGCATCATCAAATAACAGTTTAAACATACTGAATTTAAATTTATATGATTTAGTGGTTGTCTTGGAAATGTGTAGTCCATGCATGTATTGGGAGATAGGTATAAAGTAAACTGTCAGGAAGGAGGGAGCTCATGTAATGGCAAGTGAAAACACACATTTAGTATGGTGACATACTGTAAATGCAAGAGTTGTGTGTGCGAGGCTTCTGGCATGCGTATGTCTGATGCTGGTCTGGAACACGTGAACATGACTGGTGAGCTAGCCATGTCCCCTGTGCGTGGGAAGTAGTAAAGTGTGACAACCCATGTGCTATTTTAGCCTTATTCTCTTACCCTTGATGACAGCATCTAATAGCCTCACTGGTTTCTACCATTCCAGTGCAGTAAGACTGAATGTCCGTGGTGTGTTTTTCCATTTCCCACCAAACAATTGTTTGGGAACTTGATTTTATTTGTATCAACCCCAAAGGTCTCTCCATTTGTTTAGTTCTCCCAAACTGTATTCAAGTTTCAAAATTCAACAAAATTGATGGCACATAGACCTATACAACACACTTCTTTATAAAATCCCCTTAAAAGCTTCAGCACTTAAGAAAAATCAATAGTGCTTGATGCGGTTTTGTGGCTTTCAGTCCTTGAACACTAAATTCAATTTGATTCATTGCTATTAGTAACTTAGAGTTGCAGTTCAGCCATCTAGAAAGGTAAGGGCCTTTGGCCGGCCCATCATCTGCCATGGATTCACCCTCATTGACAAAGTTGATGCGTTTAGCTTGGCATCTTTCTTTTACAAATAAATGATAAATATAATAATGATGATCTATTTTATGTTCCTACAAAATCATGAGATACAAAACTAGTTTTGATGTGTTGTTAAGTCATTTATTAGCAAACTCCCAGGTTAAATGTAAATGGTATTTAAATAAGTTTGGACATGGTAAATTTGTGTCATGGGCCCACCCTTAATATATCTGTATAGAAACTGAGGACTCTCCCCACAGAGAAACTAAGATGCATTTCTGAGGGTTCAGACATTGCTGGACCTATCACATGGAAGTCAATTGGCATGGGACCAAGAAATTGTCTATTATAAAAAACGTTTATTCTGAGGGAAGAAAAACCCAGGAATGATTGCCTTAATTAAAAAATTAAGGCCTTAGCATTTTTTTTTCCCAGAGGAAGGGTAAAATATGTTGGACACATGCCTAGATTCTACTAAGGGAAAAGTTTATTTTCAGAAAACTGGCACAAAAATGTAATCTCCCTTCATGGTCTCATTGTTGTAAAAGAAACTGAAGCAAGGAACTGATCTCTCAATTTATTGTTGTAGACATGGACTTTAAAAGCCTCTAGTTCTTTAGAAGGAAATCTATATTATTCCAGAAGCTATTGTTGGTTAAGAAGTGATCAGTTGCACACATACTTATTGAAAACTTTACTGTGTTTGGCTCCTTTTAACTTATACTTACTTTCACTCCTTTTACTGATACTGGAAGGGCAACAGTCCACAAGTTCATCACTGACTATCTAAGCTCCCTAATTACCTAGTGTGCCAATCTCCATGCCCAACAGAATAGATGGGGAGGGAAGTCTACACAGAACAGAAGCAGAACCTGGCAGGTGAATGTTGGCTCTTTAGCCCCAATAAACTTATTAATAATCACATGTTACTTCTAAGATATACTACATAAACATCACAAAATCTAATTATAAGCAAATATGGAAATACTAAAAATTCAGTAATTTATTTATATAAGGAATACTTTACAACCACTAACATTGAATGAAGTATATCTATCTATACACATATATGTTCAAGACACTGGTGACGAGCAAAATCACTGAATTGACTGCAAATTGAGATGTCGGTGTCAATGTGTTACCATCTATATCCAGATTTTCTGAAGTCTGGGGAAGGTCAATTACTGCATTCAAATGAATTTACCCTACCTGACTCTTAGCTTTTATGTGGTTATATTATATCTGGGGCTTTGGAGGAATGTTAGTGTTATATGTGGGAAAAGACAAGCCTAGAAAGAATGCTTAGACAAAAAAAAAAAAAAAAAAAAAAAAAAAAAAAAAAAAAAAAAAAAAAAAAAAACTATACCAAAATATCTTGAGAAACCATACAGATAAAGTAGTTATATACAAATGTATAAACTTTGCAGTTATAAAATAATAGAAAGACATCTGTCAATACCATTTGAATTTTAAGGGAAATTTTATAGAATTCAATCTTGGCAGTGACAAATAAATAAAGAATTACTCTTACATGATTTAGGTTTTGAAAGCCAGATTGCAAAATCTTTGGCAAAGAAAGGAACTATTAATTAATTCATTTGCTGGTCAATAGTTTAGTAAAATAAGGGGTAATTATACTTTACTGAAGCAGTACCAAAATATTTAATGAATTTATGGTTCAATGGATTTAGAAATTCAGTTTAAATTTTTTTTTTAATATTTACTTTTTGAGAGAAAGAGAGAGCCAGAGGCATGAGCAGGGGAGGGGCAGAGAGAGGGAGACACAGTATCCGAAGCATGCCTTAGGCTCCAAGCTGTCAGCACAGAGCCTGACGCGGGGTGAGAGCCCATAGCCCAAGAGACCATGACCTGAGCTGAAGCCAGATGCCCAACTGACTGAGCCACCCAGGTGCCCCTAGAAATGCAGTTTTTAAGAACTCATTAAAGTAGTTCTAAATTTAAAAAAAATCAACTCTTAATAAAGTAGGACTTTTATTACCAAATGGTCTTAATCTGAACTATGTTGAAATGACTAGACTCAAAACTCTTTAAACTCTTCAGACTTATTAACTCATTTAATTCTCACAGCAAGCCAGTGTTGTAAGTACAATTTATTCCTTCGAATTACAGATGAAAAAGCTAATCATCACAGATTTTGCAGAATAAACAGATGTCCAGTTATTATTCACAGGAAACAATAGAACCCAGATTCAATCTCACGTGTTCTCTGAAACAATATGAAATCATTGAAGCAGGAACTGATTTCTCAACAATACCCTTAGAAATCTACGACTTTGGAATACTCTAAAAATATTTTAGAAATTTATTCCTTTAAAAATGATCCCTATATTATTGCTTATACTACTGTTTTGTTTTGTTTTGTGGGGGGGGGGGTTAGTGTATTTATTTATTTTGAGAGAGAGAGCATGAGTGGGGGAAGGTCAGAGAGAGAGGAGACAGAGAATCCCAAGCAGGCTCCATGCTGTCAGCACAGAGCCCAACACCAGGCTTGAACTCACAAAATTGCGAGATCATACCTGAGCTGAAACCAAGAATCAGAGGCTAAACCAACTGAGACACCCAGGTGCCCCTATGCTGCTGCTTTTTTAAAGAAACTATTATTTTAAAAAATATTTACTGAAGACCTAAGAAGACACTAGACTTTACATTGGGGGATACAAAATAAGTAATCAATAGTCCATGTTGTCATAAAGTATTCAACCTCATGATCATTATTTTATGTTGGTTTATCAAAAGCTTTAGAATAATGGTATAGAATTGCTTATATTATTACTTCTTATTATCTTAAAGGTATGATCAAAAAAGCACTTATCTGATACTTTTATTAGTTTTCTTAATTAACATTTCTAGTCATTTATCATATAGCTCTGGCTCTTTCTATCTCAAAGTAAATAAATAAACTGAAAAAATAATTCTACTAATCAGAAAGTCCAATGCAAACAGAACCATGACTCCCTTATTAATTCAAGTAATTTATTTAAAATAATATATAAGCATTAAGGCACGTGGTTGGCTTAGTCAGTTAGGCATCTGACTCTCGATTTTGGCTCAGGTCATGACCTTGGTTCATAAGTTAGAGACTCATGTCAGGCACTACACTGCCCAAAGAGCCAAACCTGGTTGGGATTCTCGATTCTCTCTACCTCTCTCTCTGCCCCACCCTAACTTGCACGTGCACGTCCATGTGTTCTCTCTCTCTCTCTCTCAAAAATAAATAAATAAACTTTCCAAAAAGTATAAAAAATAATATATAAGCATGAATAAATATGCTATTTTATGATGCCATATACTTGAGTCATTGAACATAAAGAAATATAAGAAAAAATAACAAAAAGTAGAAGGAAATTATTTTATTTTTTAAAAGTTAACTACAATAATGAATGTCAGATCCTATTTCTTCACAAATATATCAGTTCTGATCCATTTTTTTTTAATTTTTTTTTCAACGTTTTTATTTTTATTTTTGGGACAGAGAGAGACAGAGCATGAACGGGGGAGGGGCAGAGAGAGAGGGAGACACAGAATCGGAAACAGGCTCCAGGCTCTGAGCCATCAGCCCAGAGCCCGACGCGGGGCTCGAACTCACGGACCGCGAGATCGTGACCTGGCTGAAGTCGGACGCTTAACCGACTGCGCCACCCAGGCGCCCCAATTCTGATCCATTTTTAAGAAATTGAATGCATTTTTTAAATTTTTTAAAATATATATATAATTTTTTTAAATTTATAGCCAACTTAACAAATAGTTTGATCATGATTTCAGGAGTAGAATCCAGTGATTCATCCCTTACATATAACACCCAGTGCTCATACCTCTTGCACATTTAGCCCATCCCCATAACCCCTCCAGCAACCCTCAGTTTGTTCTCTATATTTAGGAACCAAATGTCCACTGACAGATGAATGGATCAAGAAGATGTGGTATATATAATGGAGTATTACTCAGCAATCAAAAAATATTGTCCTTTGCAACAATGTGGATAGAACTAGATGGTATAATGTTAATTGAAATTAGTCAGAGAAAGACAAATTTCATAGGACTTCACTTATATGTGGAATTTAAGATACAAAGTAGATGAACATAAGGGAAGGGAAGCAAAAATGTTATAAAAACAAGGAGGGGACAAAACATAAGAAATTGAATTTAAAAACAAATGCTAAGGGGCACCTGGGTGGCTCAGTTGGTTTAGCATGGCTCAGGTCATGATCTCACAGTTTGTGGGTTTGAGCCCCGGGTCAGACTCTGTGCTGACATCTCAGAGCCTGGGAACCTGCTTCAGATTCTGTGTCTCCCTCTCTCTCTGCTCCTCCCCCACTCACACTCTGTTTCTCAAAAATGAATAAACGTTAAAAAAATTTAAAAACAACTGGTAAGAAAGTAATTAATTCATAGCTATTCCATTAATAAGGTTGATTATGATTCCCTAAAAAAAACCTGCTAAATAGTAGGCAATTACGTTTTAATCTAAGGATACAATGCATCTTAAAATCAGTAACACGCTTACATTTATGTACATTTATTTTTTAATATAAATATTGCCTCTGTTTCATAAACTTTTCATGTTTGTCTATTCTTCCAGTCTGATTAATTTAGACATCCTTTATATAACATTTCAAAATATAAATTTGGTTGCTGTTACTGAGATATAATATGAAAGTGCTGCTGTGCAAGGAAAGAAGAAATAGAACACACAGAGGTGTGCTTCAAAATACTGTCTTACTACATGACCACATTACAGTTATTGTATTGTACAGTCATTGTATTCACCCTTAAAATTTTCACTACTTGCTAGTTTCTTAAATTCTTTTTTGACATTCCTCTATTATTTCTGCTTATTCAAATATATGCTGAGTCTTTTATCTGAACACTGTTTTCACATATTTCATTTAAAATATTGATAAACACAAACTTTAAGAAGGAAATTTAACGTGGTTTTTATTGCTAAAAAGTTATAAATCTATGGGGCTCAGTCGGTTAAGCTTCCAGCTTCAGGTCAGGTCATGAACTCACAATTCGTGGGGTCAATCCCCTTTGTCAGGTTCTGACCTGTCAGCACAGGAGCCTGCTTCTGATTCTGTCTCTCCCTCTCTATTCTTCCCACCACCTCTCTCTCTCTCTCTCTCTCTCTCTCTCTCTCAAAAATAAATAAATATTGGGGCACCTGGGTGGCTCTGTCAGTTAAGCATCCGACTTCGGCTTAGGTCATGATCTCACACTCCATGAGTTCAAGCCCCGTGTCTGGCTCTGTGCTGACAGCTCAGAGCCTGGAGCCTGCTTCGGATTCTGTGTCTCCCTCTCTCTCTGCCCCTCCCCTACTTGCACTCTGTCTCTGTCTCTCTCAAAAATAAATAAAACGTTAAAAAAATTAAATAAATAAACATTAAAAGAATAAAAATATATAAATCTATATTATAAATCTAAATTATTTATAAGTATACAATTTTTCACCTTTATTTATAAACCATACTGTTTGGTTTTTGATAATTTGAGAAAACACAAGATAAATATGTTCAAATGAATCTTATTACATGATCACAGACTTTTCATGAATGGTCTCCATTTATAAGACTCAAGCAATTAAACACTATGTTTCTGAGTTAGATATTTAATATGTCTACTTTTGGGAAATTTGAACTGCTTTATTGCCGGACCTTCTACAGTAAGTAGTAGACAATGACTTTGATTTTTTTTCCCTCATCTTTCTACAGACCCCATATATTATGGAAAGAATGAAGATTAAAAATTACTACAAAACATTAGGAAAAGTCTTTTTGTGGTAAGCTCATTTATCCTCTATAGAGAAAACCAAAATTATTGTGATGGCAATCATTTATTGGACTTCTCAAAAGAGACTTGTCTGTAAAAGAATTACTGTGTTGTTCATACAGTCCCCAAACTTGGAAAGAAAATTAAGTCAAATATTCACCAGTGCCAACTTCAAAGCAAATTTGCCATGGTAACCGTACCTTGAAAGCCCGTGGTTGCAGATTTTTGCCAATTAGCAACTCCAAAGGGTGCTATTAGTTCCTTCAAAAACATAAGGGACGTTTTTTTTTTTCCATCTTTGACTGCTATTCCTCTTTTACAACATGCCATGATAGAAGATGCAATACACAACGGCATACCATTTAGTTCTTATAATCATACAACTAGTTCATAAAAAAAACAATGCATATTGTGGTATAGGACTTTGTAAAGAATAATTGCCCTTTGCTAAGTCATCATTACTATCCTCAAATTCATTTATTTAAGTAAATTGTGCCAGACCAACAGCAAAAGAACTAAACCACATGAAATATCTAAACTATATATACTTTTTATAATGTCTATCTTCTAGGTTGTAAGCTAGAGAATAGATGACAGATACATAATGAGAAGTTTTACTACCATGAATATGGCAATTGGGAAAAGTCTAAAAATTATTCCTCAGAATTAGATATAAACTACATATTTGAATTGCTATTCCAAGAATTTTCAATTTCCAATACATTTTTCATTTCTATTACTTTTCCTGAAAATTTGTAAGATTTTCTCTCCTAGCAGTGATGCTCTGTATTTTAAGAAAGTCAATCAGGACTATAAAATTATATTATCTTGATTGCTATTTTGATCCATATTAGTATGGATAATTTAGTGGAGCTGCACCAACCATAATAAAAATTAAAAGCGTTTGCTTTTTTATTAGAAGCAAGAATTAAAAACAATTTTCTTTATCATTGGCAAAATATTTCCATCCATTTATACTAGCAAAAAAAACTATAACACCATCATAAGCATAGCATTTTTCATTTTGAGATTATATTTTAAATAGTTTGGGAAAATCTAACATAATTGTCAAGTACGCATTGAGAAAATTGATGTTTAGTAAAATGATGGCTTATTATAATGCAGCTCTAAAGCTAAGAATGTTTGTAATTTTTATGTAATGAAACAAACTGCAGATAAAACTTCTTGGGAAAAAATCCCCAAATAACTTTATTTAAATTGTTGAAAATCGGACCTTTATTCCTTAACCAATTTTTGGTTATTAACTGCTCCATAAATGTGGGTAACTTGAACTGAATATTAATTATGAAAAGCTCTTTAATATGAGTGTCAACCCAACAAAGAGTCACAATGAAATAGTGAAAAATGCCCATTAGTTTTCATATTCTGCCTTAATGTCAGCAGCACTTAAAAAACATCCAAGATAAGAAGAATTCAGTTGGGGCGCCTGGGTGGCGCTGTCGGTTAGGCGTCCGACTTCAGCCAGGTCACGATCTCGCGGTCCGTGAGTTCGAGCCCCGCGTCAGGCTCTGGGCTGATGGCTCAGAGCCTGAGCCTGTTTCTGATTCTGTGTCTCCCTCTCTCTCTGCCCCTCCCCCGTTCATGCTCTGTCTCTCTCTGTCCCAAAAATAAATAAAAAGCGTTGAAAAAAAAAATTAAAAAAAAAAAAAAAGAAGAAGAATTCAGGAGTGGTGGTTTTATTGAGCATTTTACCTTATCATTATACATATGTAGTATTTACAATCTCCATTTTTAAAAATACATATAACGCTATAAATTACATTTAATTTTTTCTTAGATTGCCCACCTAAATATAAGCAGAAAGTACATAAATAGCTCTGAAGAAAAAAAGTACAATAAAACCTTGGTTTAGGAGCAGAATTTGTTCCAGAAACATACTTGTAATCCAAAGCACTTGTATATCAAAGCGAATTTCAAGAACCTTTGGCTCAGTTTTGATCATGCGATGTTTGGCATCATGTGCTGCCCGAATTGCAAGACCTCGTTCATTTATCAAGTTAAAATGTATTAGAAATGTTTGCTTGTCTTGCAGAACACTCACAGAACAAGTTACTCACAATCCAAGGTTTTTCTGTATATGCTAAAAGGATAAAAGAAACCCATGAAAAATAAAATTTCAAAGAAATGCCAAGTGTCAAAAGGGAAGTTTTGATTATGATAGGGAATTTTGTTATTCTGGAATAACTACTGTTGAAGTTGTAAAATATGAAATACATGTTTTATTTTAAAATTACATTTTATATTTAAAGATTCTTGGTGCTTTGGAAGTTTTCTTTGCTCTGCCTTTGACTTTTGATCAAGGAGGAAAGACTATAGTCTTAAGAGAGTACTTCTACCTGGAGACAGTAAAGGTTAATATAGATAGAAAATACACTAGAATCTGCCACTGGGAGATTCATATTTCCTTAAATAAGAAAAAGAAAGATATCTATTTCTCTGTAGGAAATAAGAATAGAATTTTCAGTGGTGTACCTCTTTCGACCTTACACATGCTAGATATTTAATTAGATTATTTGGTACATCAGTCTCTGAAAATCAAAAAAATGATTTTAAAAATCTTTATTTTTTAACTTAAAGTGACTAATATATCTCTAGGGAAAATAACAGTTCAAGATTTCTTTTCAAAGACCAGCTCTTCAGTCACATGAAGAGTTTAGAACTTATAAATAAAAAATACAGTGAAATATATATTAGAAACATAATATTTTAGGTTTGTGTCTGTTATGCTAATTACTTATTTTTTGAAGCAGTTACTATTTAAAAAAAAACTAAGAGAAAAGGATTGGGAGAAAAAACAGCAGTGGCAGATTTTAGAAGAAATCAAATTTTTTATCATTTAAAAATAATGGGAATATAAATACAGACTTTATTTCAAACTAGTTGGACAGATAACTAAACTTTTTTTTTCTTTTAAGTTTATTTATTTATTTTGAGAGAGAGAGGGCATCAGCAGAGGAGGGGCAGAGAGAGAGAGGAACAAAGACAATCCCAAGCAGGCTCCATGATGTCAGCGCAGAGCTGGACATGAGACTTGATCTCACAAACCCCAAGATCATGATTTGAGCCTAAACTAAGAGTTAGACATTTAACTAACTGAGCCACTCAGGCACCCCTAAACCTTTTTCCCCAAAACCCAACAAACTATTCTTTATGAAAGTGTTCCTTTTTCCTATCATTTGACTTGAGCTTTGAAATGTACCTTCAAAAAGCATTCTTTTCCTAAGTTTATTCAGCTTTTCTGACCAGCTAATGACCATGCAATAGGCACTTATAATTATTTTATTTCTCAATTTGTTTTCTGAATTCTCTGCCCTATCTTAAATGTTTAAAAATATTGAATTTTGCGTGTGGAGATGGATTAAATAGGTGAAGGGGAATAAGGTGTGCACTTCTGATGAGCACTGGGTGTTGCATGTAAGTGTTGAATCACTAAACAGTACACCTGAAATGAATATTAAACTGTATGTTAACCAACTGGAATGTAAGTAAAAACATTTTAAAAATATTGAATTTTATGAATATAACCTTAAGATGCCTAAGCATGAAAAAGAAATCTAGATAAAACCTGAAGGAAAGACCCATTGAAAATTCTGTTTCTGGTTCAGGTTTGCCTGTCTTTTCCCTTTGACTATGAGTAGTTGCTTGTCTTGAGAGTGACAATGATTATTTTTCTCTATTATTAATCACAATGGTGATGAGACTGTCTGTAGTCACTATAACTTACTCGTTCACCCCACAGACCATACTGTGTACCCAGAGTTCACAAAGGATGGTTCTGGATGCTGAAGACGTAACTAGGAACATGATAGACATGTTTTTTCCCTCATGGAGTATATCATCACTGTAGAGGAAAAGATGTAAACATATACTTACAAGTGTATGAAAGAGGAAATGCAGAGAACTACGAATGTATAGAATGATAGGAGCTAACAGAATCTTCTGGATAAAAGAAGGTCTGTCTTAGGAAAGGAGGAAGTCTGACTTAGTGCAGAAGGGAAAAGAATATTGGTAGAAGGAAAAGAGGTTGGGATTTACATAGCTGAGAGAGAGCATGTTCCTATCCCATAAAACAAACAAAAGAGAGAGAGAGAGAGAGAGAAAGTAGAAATAGCTATTGCTAGAAGAAGCACTGAGGAATGTAGAAAATAATGAGGTCGGAGAGCAGTCAGGTTCCCAGTCATGCGCCATATAAGTCAAGGAAAGGATTATAGAATTTATCCAAGGGATAAGGGTAAACAAAGTGATGTGAAACAATAACATTTAAATGTTATTTCTACTGAAGTGTCTAGAATAGATTAGGTAAG
This sequence comes from Lynx canadensis, assembly GCF_007474595.2. Classification (NCBI taxonomy): domain Eukaryota; kingdom Metazoa; phylum Chordata; class Mammalia; order Carnivora; family Felidae; genus Lynx; species Lynx canadensis. The sequence continues at coordinate 125,461,716 of NC_044311.2, forward strand.
GTGCATGTGGGGCAACAAGTCACACAGGAGATCAATTTAAGTGAGGATCAATGTCAGATGCTTTTGCATTTGTCTAACTTAGGGATCACTGTGGCTTTCACTAAGGTGGCATTATAGAAGAAATCAGTTAAGAGGTGAATTCAAAAGATACATGTAAATTGGAAACAGAGTTGGACATTAATGGGTGGTGTAGGAGAAATGAGAAGAGCAGGTAAACATTCACCATTCCTAGTTTTCTATTTTAAAAACTTAATAGATAATGCTGCCATTTATAGAGCTAACTTCACAGAGATAAGGGCCACCAAAAAAGCAAACAAAACGAGTTTTACCTGTTGAATTTGAGTTTATTATGGGTGACCTAATGGAAATATCACTTGGGTGAAAACACAGACCTGGAGTTTGTGAGTAAAGTTTGGGCTCTGTAGGCATTAAAATAGCGTGAATTGTGCCAAATAAACCAATGAGAGGGACTGTTTTGTGAAGGAGGTCACTATAGACGATGCATAGAATTATGTAATGAGACAAGAAAGTTATTTACCGAACTGGACTCTTAAATGAAGTAATAAAAAGAACATTATAAATCATATTTGGCCATAGTAGCAAAGACCAGAATGAAGTAAGTTGAGGAGTGACTAGCAATAATGGAACAAAACACAAGTAATAGCTAGAAGAATTCTGGACAGGGGGCTATCCAAAGCAGCATGCTCTTGAAGAGTAATGAGATAAAAAACACCAGGCAGGTACAAGGCAATTTTCAGTTTGGTTGGCTGATGTTAAAGCCTCTGTTTCATGGCTTGAACACAGTTTGTTTATCTGTTTGTTCATCAGATGATGGACATTTGAGTCATTTCCACTTTTTGGTGATTATAAATGATATAGCTTTGAATGTGTGTGTGCAAGCTTTATTGTGCACGTATATTTTCAATTATTTTATATACATACGTAAAAATGGAATCGTCAGGTCTTATAGCAACCCTACATTTATGAATTTGAGAATCTACCAAACTGTTTTTCATAAAAAAGAATGTGAAGGTCTTACATGCTACAATAGTAATGAACCTTGAAAATATTATACTAAGTGAAAGGAGCTCAACACAAAAGAGTGCATATTGCAAGAATCTTTTCATATGAAATGTCCAGAAGAGGTCAATCTATAAAGACAGAACATAGATTAGTCATTGCTTAAAGCTGGGGAGGAGATGAGAGGGAACGGGGAGTGAAGTGTTAGTGGGTACAGATTTACTTGGGAGATGACACAAAATGTTCTAAACTTAAGATTGTAGTGATGATCGCACAACTCTGGATACACCAAAGAAATTGAACTCTATCCTTTAAATGAGTGAATTTCATGGTGTGTGGATGATATCTCAATGTCAATGTCATAAAAAGTGGCAAGAGGAGAAAAGGAGGGGAAAGTAGAAGAGGAAAATAAGATGAGGTAGAGCTTAGGACGGTTCAGGAGCCTGGGCTCTGAAGTATGTTGAATAAATCATTTACTTTCTTTTCATTCCCTCCTCTGAAAATTCAGACAATATATGTTATCTCACAGAATTCTTTTTGCAAGGATTGGAAATGATGATATTTACAGAGCACTTTCTTTTGTTTTTGATGCATAGTAATTGGTAAATGTTTTCACTGGAATAACCTATCAAATGATTGACTTAAGCCTGATTTCTTGATATGGACAACAGGAATAATCACCTGCCTAATTCACCTGCTGTGAGACTAATGAGGTAACTAAGTTCAACCCCTAATTCATTTCAAACCAGGCATATTATGAGCTTAGTAACACACCCAGCATAGTGTCCAGTAATGATATATTTATTGCAATTGTATCAGGTGCCAATGTCTGTGCTAAATACTTCGCATGGGATTATCAACCATCATTACATGCAGAATGGCATTAATCACTACAACAATTTCATGCTGCTAGAGAAAAAACTAAAAACATACCAAAAAACAAAAACAATTTTACAAGTCATGTGAAGTAATCACATCTGGGTCAAATGTTAGTAACAACAACAACAACAAACATAGAGGAAAATATTGTCCTTTATACTGTGCAAAGCACTAGTAGTTTTTGCCAAGTCTACTTCTAGGAAATATCTGTGATTGTATAAAAATAACCCAGGACTTAAAGACAGAATATATGACTTTACTTCACCTATTGGTCAAATTGAGCCTCAATTTCCTCACTTGTAAATTGAGGCTGATAATAAGAACACTTGCCATATTATATAGTGATGATAAACCTATGTATCTGACAAATTGCTATATGAGGTAATAGTAGCAGTAACCATAGTGTAATACTATAGTAATGATAACGTACACGTTTCAAATAAGACTTAAAATGAAAATAGAAGCCAAAATTTAAAACTTATAGAGGGAGGAAAAGGAACACAAAAGGTAATGCTATATTCAGTTTAGTCCTTGGATCCCTGGCAACCAAAAAAGAATGAAAGAAGGTTGGGTGGGAGAGAAGGAGGAAAGGAGGGAGGATGGAAGGAGGGAAGGAAGGAAGGAAGGAAGGAAGGAAGGAAGGAAGGAAGGAAGGAAGGAAGGAAGAAAAAGTGATTTTCACTGATAACATTAAAATAAAAATAGGAAACCATTTTTTGATGCTAAACTCAGAACAGTTTACCATGGATCATTAACTTGGAGTTATTGAATACAACAACATAATGGACAATGTCATTAACCTTAGTTTTTCAGAATATATGGAATTCTTATAAAAACTTTTTATGAAAATCCTTGATAAAAATGTGTATCAAAACATTGCTTAATGAATGCATTCTCTGGAGACTAAACAACTGAGGAATAGGATATAATTTTCTAGTGATCAAAGCCATCTTATCACCTTTTTTTTGAGCTTCTGTGTGAACCAAGAATGGGACCAGAATACTGCATACATTATCTCTAATTTCCATTACACCTTGTAAAGTGTTATTATCACTTTTTACTACAGTCAGTAAATGACAGAACCATCACATCTTTTCCATTAAAACAGTCGATCTTAAACTTGATATATGGATTAGTTTTGGATGGCCATCGTGCTCTTTAGCCTGTCATATTCATATATAAATGATCTCAGTGAGTCCTTGTTGAGAAATTGGACAACAAACAGTTCAAGGCTCACCTCATTTGTGTGTATGCAGGGCTTAGATCTCTCCCCCAATTGAATGGAAGTCTTACAGCTCTTTTTTGCTCTTATCTTACCATTTTCTGTAGCATTTGATGGTAGGGTCTATACATTCTGTTACATAAATGAAATTAAATTTCATTTAATAAAATGAATTCACACTTCTTTTTAAGTGAGCATTTAAATATCTGAAATCTTGAAATGTCTTTACCCCATTCCCAGAATGGCAAAGTTAGAATACTTTTTAGTCCCCTGGACCATAAGAAAGCTCAGAGACTCAGAGAGACAAAGAATGGCATTGAGGTAGAGAGTTCATAGACCAAAATAGCATCTTCCTGTACTTCTCCACCTTGCCTTTCTGATAAATCCATGAATCTGTGTTTCTCCATGGGTAACTATACTTATCTCCATATCCCCATCTCCAAGGACAACTGCAGGAACTATACTAATGACTTTATCTGGGTACTCTGAGATTCAAATTCCCAATGCAACACAATGCATTAACTATAAGTGTGACATTTATCTAAGGTTCTCTGAATTATGTTTAGTAATCCTCCTTATTGGTTGAAGTTCTCACTTTGCTATCTAAGGTTGATACCTTTTCTTCTAGGAAGAGAGATGTTAACTCAAGTCTGGTCACTTCTTTTGAGAAAGTTTGACTTCTTTTTTTCAAGATTTTGTTTTTAATGTTTATTTATTTTTGAGAGAGTGCAAGCAGGGGAGGAGCAGAGAGACAGGGACAGAGGATCCAAAGTGGGCTCTGCCCTGATAGCTTGACAGCAGCAAGACCAATGTGGGGCTCGAACCCATGAACCCCGAGATCATGACCCTTGGTGAAGTTAGGTGCTCAACCAACTGAGCCACCCATGTGCCCCAGTATGACCTTTTCAATGTAGAGTCTACCTTGGGCTGTGATAAGAAGTACACAACCCCATAAATAACAAGGAGTACACTCTTTCTTTGCCTTAATGGTGGGAGGCAATCAAGACTGGGAACCCAACCAAATTGTCCCAAACATGGATTCTTCCTTCCAAGCATTTCTAGATTTTATATGTCTCTCTAAGGCTAGCAAAATGATGCCAAGGACATGTCAACCGGTTATAGCCCATAGTGTCTGTCTCCTCAGATTTCTAAGGTGTTGCAGTCTTACTTTATACTTATTGGTGACAATTTGGAGGGTTTTATGAGAACTGCTTGTTTTAAGCTGTTGTTTATTTCAAGTGTAGAAAGGAATTTGAAATGCTCCTAACTCTTAGATAATATCTTGATTTGTTCCATGTGTAGAAACTTATTGGATGTTACAAGACGTTAAAGTTTGGTGTCAGCAGAGCTGAGAAAAAATGAAAATTACAGACCCTTTGTTTAAAATTGAGAACTTCAGTGTTCCTGGGTGGCTCAGTCCATTAAATGCCTGACTCTTGGTTTCAGCTGAGGTCATGAACTCATGGTTCATGGGCTCAAGACTCATGTTCTTCTCCGTGCTGCTGGCGTGAAGCCTGGTTGGGATTCTCTTTCTCTCCCTCTCTCTCTGCCCCTCCTCTGTTTGCTCTCTTTCTCTCTCTATCTTTAAATAAATAAATAAACTTTAAAAAGTAAAAAAAAAAGAAATTTAGAATTTCGAGACAACAGCAGAACATTAAGGACCTATGAGACTTCATAGGTTAGTGCGTATGCAGCCAGCCCTGTAGGTATCTCTTAGGTTGGATTTCCTTAAAGTAATGCTTAAGATGGAGAATAATATTGAAGTGAGTTAATTGTGAATGTCCTCCAGAAAGCGTAAAGGAAATAAGGTGACGGTGGGAGAAAAGCTAAGCAAGAATGTGGCCTCAACTGAATAGTAAGTTGTGTCTAATCTCACAGGGAGAAACCTCTGGAGCCCAATTACTCCGGAGAGTCAAACCTTGAGGAAAGAAGGTAGGAGTTCTTTAGCCTCATGTATGTGATCATGGCTAATTCTTCAGAGAAGGGATGACATTTCCCAGCAGTAGGGAATAGACTACAAATGCTGATAAGTGAGGTCTAGTTGGGGCAGCAAACATCCTCCATTACAGTCTCTACCTCCAATTCTATGGTACTCTTACAAGTATTTTGGTTAATGAATCTGTGTCACACTGAAGTGTAGCATATCAAGAAATGTCACCGCTTGGCAGTGTATGGATGGCTCTGCATTGGTGATTTCAGCATATTCTGAGAACATTATCTTATAGGAAAATTTAGGTTCTCACTGAAATTGTTTTTAATATAGTGTGCCTTAGTCCATTCAGGCTCCCATGCCAGAATACTATGTACTTGTTGGCTTATAACAGAACTTTATTTTTCACAGTTATGGAGTCTGGAAAGTCCAAGATCAAGGTTCCAGTGATTCAGTGTCTGGTGAAGAGCCTGCTTCTGGTTCATAGCAGCCCATCTTCTTGCTGTACCCCACATGGTGGAAAGGGCAAGGGAAGTCTCTTTTATCAGGGCACTATACCCATTCATGAGTGATTTATTTTCATAGCCTGATTAACTCCCAAAGGTCCCACATGCTAATCCCATCACATTGGGATTCGGTTTCAGCATATGATTTGGGGGGAACCACAAAAATTCAGCATATAGCATAGTGATTTTAAAAAAATCACATCCTTCATTCCTTCTTGTTATTTCCATATCTGACTCAAGAAGTCAGATGACTTAAACCTTTCAATACATTAACAAAGTTGCATTTGACTTTTTTCTTCCCTTTATGTGCGACCTGAATCTATAAATAGTTTAAAGCTTCTCTAGTACTCCACCATACTGAGCCCTATCACAGTCTATTGGTATTCTTAAAACCACAAGTGACTTTTGAGAGTGCACCTCATCTCTGCACACCACCTTTTTTACAGGGTTATAGCCCTTGTTTCAAGGTGAATTGCCTTTAATTCAAGGATAGAGCTTTTAAATGGCCACTGTTGCAGTTATGCTCTATAAGAGGATTCTTTGCAAGTTCAGAAGGACCCAACAATATAAAGTGGTTATGACTATCAATCCATGAGAGTGCAAGGGATATAGTTCTCTTTATATTTCAAAGATGAAAATGGTTTCTACTTGGCAGCTCCAGGTCTACTGAGAGGCCCCAAAATTAATTTTAGGTCAATTCTTAGTAAACCTTGCTAAAGCAACTCCCTTACCTCTAATATCTTTCCCAGATGGAGGGAAGCAGGCATACAGCGCTCGGTTAGTTCTATCTACAGTGACAACCAATGGGAATCCTTGATTTTCAGTTACTCTCAGTAGTCAGTTCAAAGTATATCACTGCTGTATCTTCCTCTTTCCAAACACAAGTCTTCATTTTGGGAACTTCTACATAAGATCTATTCAGTATCACCTTTTCCCAAACCCGTATCTTAGCAGCTGTGCCCATACCATATTCCCTTATCTTCCATTTATCTGTTTTCAAAGACAGTTACACACTCTGTCAGCTTCCCCTCCATGTTCTCACTCCTTACCTCCCACCATGCCTCTCTTCTTTCTCTGCTATTCTGATTGTGTCTTTAAAACCTAAGAGAGAGTCCGTGATAACTGAATTTCTAAATTTCCCAGAGATAATAATAACAAATAAGGATCAGGAGCTAATATAAAATGCCACAGTTTCTCCTCCTTCAGATGGGAAATAGTGAGGTGCATTGTACTAGGCTTTCAGGGTATTTCTAGGAGGATTGAGCTCCAGGTGCTGAGAGTAGTAACCAAAAATAATGCAGCTTACTAGTTTTTCATTTTACCTTCTCTCATTCTTACCAAATCCTCCGCTCCTGCTTCTTGGAATCTGTTCCCCAAGCAACCACTTGTACATAAGTCCTTGTCTCAGACCTTGTTTTGGGGGAACCACATAAAACCTGTTTCTATTGACAGTGGTCCTAGAAGTCAGATCCTTTGAGTGGATCCTGAGTGGTTAATTCCTCTAATATGACAAGGACCTCACCACTGAAAACTAGGAAGGAAAGATGTGAATTGCTGTGAGCTGAGATGGCAGCATGTGGGTGAAATACCCTGAATCCTCCAGATAAAGGCAACTCCCTCACTCTTCTAACTATGATGAAGTCTGCTTTCATGGAGTCAGTGCTAAGACTTCAACTGAGTCAGATGCCTTGCAAGATGAAATGTCTTCTCAAATTCATCCACAGATCCCCTTACAACGTCTAAAAATAACTTTGGTCAGGGTTCAGCATAGCCCAAGCAGGGAAGTATGGTCCTTTCCCAGAGGAAATATTTGATTCACTAAAGGAATTTCAGAATATGTTCAGTAGGAAAGGGAAAATATAATTGGGAATGGATCTTAAAGATATAGGGCTAGGTGGGGAAAGTATAATAGGGATATGGAATGACTCCTTGAAGCTTGGATATGACAATACTTGCAATTTGGTTGACAGTTTCTGTGTATTCTACTCACATCGCACCCTCAAACATCTTTTGAACCTTTTATTTCCCCTGTTATAAGGCTTTTCTCTAAAGCAATAAGAGATGAGTTAAACCAGGCAAAGGGCAGCCTTGAAGTGTGAGTGAATTTCCACCTTGGGGAAAAACTCTCAGCCAATGAGGAAAGGGTCCTCAGTGACTTAATGCTCCCATTTCCTATCCTTCAAGGGAATAATCCTGAGGCACATTGTACGGATTTCTCAGAGGGCCCCAAATGGTAGCAAACCCCAGTGGCCATAGAGGTGACTAACTCAAGAGCATACTTTTTTTTTTTTTAGCTTTCCCTCATTTCTGATTTCATTTCCTTCTTTGGGGATCATTATCCAAAGAACATATTTTGCACCAACTTCTTGGATCAGGGTCTGCTTTTGGAAAAACTAAATGAAGATATATCTTCACCATTTACATGATCAAGGAGAGAAATAAATAGCTCAGAAAGAAAACATACATCTATGCTGAGTGATGTTCAGTCAAAAAAAAAAAAAAAAAAAGGAGGGGGTTGTATTTACAGTTACAATTTAACATACAATATATATAATACATATACTAGTATTTAGAAACAAAAGGATTCTAAATAGTTTAGTCAAAACAGACGCATTTTCCTCTTCACAGTAGGTAGGTGTTTTTTTTTTTCCCTAAAAGTTTGTTTCCTTTTATAGCTTATGGGAAAAAACCTGCCTATATATGCCATTGCATAATATGTTAGGATAATTAATGTTACCTGCTACAGCAAGCCCTTAAATTTCAGTGACTTTATAGTTAAAAGTTTATTTGTCACTCATTGGGCTCAGTTGCCTTTAACCCAAGTGATGATTTCCCTTCATGTTCGTCTTCAGCGTGTGGCTTTAAGATTCCCCCTGGCACATCCTGCTAATAGATAGAGAGGAGATAAATTAGAAGGACCATAGAGGAGGTTTAAGGCATTGGGACCCAAAGTGTCAAACACCTCTATCATGCAAATTTTATGGCTCTGATCTTAATCACAGGGCCTATCTAATTGCAGAGGAAGCAGCACAATATAGGAGAGCTATGTACACAGGATGAAAATGAAATAGATTTAGTAAATCACATAGAATCCTTTCTACCGTAGCCTAATAGCTCAGGCAGCCCATTCTATGGTCTACTATCCTACCTAGAGAATCCCTCAGGGTGAATATCCTAAGAGTACATGTTCAGAAAAGTACAGCACTGTCTTCCTCCTAGCCACAGCTAATTGGATAAGACTGCACATAGACTTCTTTTGTTGAAGCCCCTAGAGCTGCCTTGAGTCCGCAGTGGCCTTCTGGTAATTGTTCTGTAGAGTCCTGTTTGTTGGAACTTTCACAGATGCTCATTAGAATGTGTAGCTTTATAATGAAGATACACAATTTGGAGTAGATTAAATGTATCCCCATTCGTTTTTAAAATAATTACAATTCTACATCAGTCTTCATTTCTCCCTCTAGACACTTCAACTATAATTATCATGATCCCTTTAAACTTGACACATCTAAACTGAATTCATTCCTTTTTCTCACCCAACCGAACTCCTTTTGTAGCTTTTAATATTTTTCAGCCACAAAATCTTCTAAGCTCCTTGGACCAGAGACTAAAGTCAAGTTTGGCTTGCCTTCTTCTTTGGGATATATATTTTTTTTTCTTTATTTTTCACCCAATCTTTTGCTTCCACTTGCTAAACTATATATCTACTTACAGTGCTTATCTCTGTGGAAATCACCTATCTCAACTTACAAATCCATATTTGTACAAACACTATTGATCTGACTCTAATAATGTCACCCCAAGTGAAAATGTAGAACTTTAGTGCTCACCTAAAAGTGTCCAGAATAATTAGCTTAGAATTAAGAATGGCTCACAATAAGGGGCTCTGGAATGGCTCAGTTGGTTAAGCATCCAACTCTTGTTTTCAGCTCAGGAAATGTTCCCATGGTCATGAGATCGAGCCCTGCGTTGGGCTCTGCAATGCTGAGCATGGAGTCTGCTTAAGATTCTCTCTCTCTTTCCCTCTGCCCTTCTCCCTCACCTCATGCTCCCTTTCTCTCTCTCTTTCTCTCTCCCTCGAAATAAATAAATAAATAAAGCTTAAAAAAAGAATTGCTCACAATAAAATTGTGACCTGTTTTTTCTATTTTCTTCTGTTCTCCTAAATTAATTCCATGCTCCCTATAAATGGGTATATGCCTCTGCTCATTGGCATCTTATTGTAATCATGAATTATTTATTACTTGCTACAAGGTGAATTCCTTAATTCAACTCCAGCCCGATTTCATATCTTGCCTCTTTAAACATGTTAATTTATTTTTGCTTTCTCAAAATATCTGTGCATGTTTGTGTTTTGGAGTATTTGTATGCATACTGAATTTTCCCTTTATTTTGTACTAAAACAACTTACTTGATTGGTGCCTTAAGACAAAGCATTTGCTTAAAAAAAGAAAAACAGTATTAATTTACTTGTATTGAGTGAATGAGTGAATGTAAAAACATTTTGCTGATGAAATACATTATTTCAGAAAGAAAAAAGTTTTATCATTTCAATAAATATTTACCTGAAACAGAATTTTCTGCTTTGTATACTTTGATTAATTTCACCTCAATGCCACCTTTTTTTCTTGAGAAGAAAATATATCATCTTAACATTTATCATTTACCCCCTTTATGATTTTAATCAAATTATTCCTGCTCAACCTTTTCCTCCACAATGAAAATTAAGTGAAAATGACCTTAATTATGATTTTATATTATAGATATATAATTAATATCCAGGACCCTCAATATTTACAAGTGAAAATATGTAAGAAATTTTTCAGACACTGTATAGAGTCACTTTTTTCTCATTATGCTCTCTCCTTTTAGGTTATCAGCATTTATTTATTATTGTTATTTTTGGTCTGTTGACTTGTGTTTTTTCTTGTTAACTGTTTATTCTGCAACAGTATTTTCCTGCTGTTTCATTGAAAATGTAAATATTTTTGGAGTCAGTACTTGCTTAACAGGATTTGACAGATAAACCTGAGAAACTGTTCTTTATTTTTGACAATTTTTCCAACATAAAAATGCACTATAAGTTCAAAATAATTGATTTTCAAATAAATATTGGCTATATGATTTTTTGTGAATAGCGTTAAAAGAATAAAATGAGTCATATTAAAATGTTTAAGAGGGGTTTTTTGAGCAAAAATCTATTCAAATTGGGCAAGGCCAAAAAAATGTAAAGTGTTTAGGAGAGTTCTTGGACAGGAGGCAGGGGAAAGATTTACAATGAAGATATGCAGACAAAGAAAGGAAATTTTTTGACTTGCTATAACTTAAAACCTTCTTGGCTGTTTGCGATTGGCTGTCCTTGGTTTTTCGATTTTGTAACGTTGACGCAAACTCAGGCTCAGATTTTGGTGTGCTTAGGGTGGCTGCCAGAGCATTAAAGCCACATCAGTCTAATAGCCTCCTCATTTAATTAATTTAACAATGAAAATCCTCAATATTTTCTTCAGTTAATCAGGAATAGCCAAAGAATGTATTACAATATTTGCCAGGGTTGGTAAGTACTCTAAGCTTTATAAAAATAGTGGTTGTATAAATGTGAAAAACGTTACTAGAAAGCAAGTTTATTCATGCATATTTATCATATGGAAATCTAAATTATCCACATATTCAGCAAATGCACAACAAATTGTTGTTACTAAACAAAAACAGATTTACTTTGTAGTCCTAGATGCTTACACTCTCTTCAATGAAATAGTGACTTATTCCTTACTTGAAAATAGGTAGAAGAGTGAAAATGAAAACAAAAATAGTTGGATTGTCTAATGACTTAATTATACTATTAATTACAGCTTAAAATTTTAATCTCTTAATTATCTTTGTAATTATAATGTCTTTAAAAAGTAATGAATCAATTTTCTAGTTTTGATGATGCACCATAGTCTTGTATGATGTTACTATTGGGGGGAAAAATAGGTGATTGACACACAGAACCACCCTGTACTATTGTTACAATTTCCTGTGAGTCTATACTTATTTCAAAGTAAAAAAAAATTTTTTAAAGTCGTTCGTGGAACAATTACATTATTCTCTGTGACTTTTTTGTATTAGATCGCTGTTATGAAATGAGTTTAAACATGTATACCACTCACAAAATGTTATAATTTGAAGAGTATTTAAAAATAAAGGGAATTGGTATTTTAGTAAAAGGGAGAGAAATGATGATTTATAGTTACTATTTCCAGTTTATGTTTTGTATAGTCTCCTTCTTTTTGCAAGTGCTGACGTCATTTCTGGCAGAGCTGGTAAGCAATTGGAGATGCACGCTGCAGGCCGGATTTGAAGACAGAAATGCCATTTTCCTTCATCCTGTCCTTCTTACCCACACTGCTCATAATTTACCTCTCTTGTTTGAAGCAGAGGTTACATGCTGTGTAAGTGACAAAGGAAAGTGACCCTTAGGGTGCATTATACAATATGTCCTCAGATGCCTCGGTACTCAGCTAGAATAGCACTCCTCCAGGTCAGAAGTGATGTATTTGCTATGTCATCTCAAATGCTACTAATGCTTCTTGACTTTACTTTTCACATTTCGAAGAATGAACATATTAGAATAAGGGATGTTAAAAATATAGGTATTCAAATACACACATATTCACATTGGCAAATAACATTAAATATCAAATTGGTTTATAGAGTGTAAACTACCTGTTGATCTTAGCAGCTTTAATCATGCATGGCTGTTACAGACCTCCAAGCAATAGAACTAATTGTTGCTGTCATTGCTTCTAATTGAGAGAGATTCTCATCATCACATTGTAAAGCCTACATTTTAAAACAAAATTTTAAAACTGTGAAAAGTAAAAGAGCAGTATAAACGAAAATTCAATTTGGATTGAAAATTCAGTTCTGAAGGATCACTGCTCAGAATTATGTACAGTCTTTTTCCCTTTATCCTAAACTGGAAGAAAACCACAGCCCGTCGATTTCATAGTGACTGTTTGCTTGGCTCCTGTCACATAAGAAATAATAATAGCTCTGGGTCAGATGACACTGTATCTCAAAAGTGGATATTCTATCAGTTACTTCAATAATCTCACCAATATCTCATAGTTGAAATGGAGGCTATTTCTTAAAGTTATGAGGAGGACTAATTAACCTTTACACAATTGTGTTAATATTAGCCAAATGTTTAAGGTCGAATCTTAATGCATTTACTCTAAGCGTCCTCTTCACTACTCAGTGACTTCAGTGCGTGACCATTCTGTTGAATTCTCAACAGATTACACAGCGATGATGATAATTTAGAGTAGGTATGTTAGCATATTGGAGTTTTTGTCACTAAACCCAAGTGTTGTACTAACCCTGGAGAAAATCATGGAGGGAAATGTGAGCTATTATCGTCTCTGTACCTGAAACAAGCTGTCTCCCTCTGACTTTCTCTTGCTTTTGTTCCTGGTTGCCCTTGTTGCTGCTGCTGTTTGTTTTCTCTGGAGCTGTCAGAAACTATGGAGTCTCAAGGTTTGGCTGTAACAGTATTAGAACCTTTTATGAATGTAACCAATTCATCTGCCTTAGGGAGTGTGCCTTCAAAAGGCTTTATGCAAATCTTCTAGAAAGAGAGATCGAACTGAAAGAATTGATAGATACTCCTCAAAGACTTTGCTTCGAGTGCTTGTGAGTTATTAGTGATTGATGTACTCGGGAGACAGTCAGGAAGCTGTCGTCTTAACTTTTCTTATCAGAGATGTTGAATAAATATGGGCTGGTTGCCTTCATAACAAATGTATATAACCCACTATCTGAAGAAAATTCAATGTATAATCAACATCATGATCAAAAATTTGTGTGTGTGTGTGTGTGTGTGTTATTTCTACTGTATAAGTATCATTTTGGGGAAAATGTGTCTGTTTTTATTTATGAATGTTAACTCCATGTTTCCCTTTAATCCAGGTCCTAATGAAATATTAATAGATTGTCTGCATGGTGATTATATTTTAAGAGTTTAAAATCTAATTAGCATAATGAAATTATCCATGAAATAAATGCATACTTTCCATTGTTAATGTTTATTTCAAATTAGAAAGTGCATCACAACCTAACTGTAAAAATCATTTACACAGCGGGGCGCCTGGGTGGCACAGTCGGTTAAGCGTCCAACTTCGGCTCAGGTCACGATCTCACAGTTAGTGAGTTCGAGCCCCGCTGACAGCTATGTGCTGACAGCTCAGAGCCTGGAGCCTGTTTCAGGTTCTGTGTCTCCCTGTCTCTCTGCCCCTCCCCTGCTCATGCTCTGTCTCTCTCTGTCTCAAAAATAAATAAACATTAAAAAAATTTTTTTAAATAAAAAAATCATTTAAGCAGAATACGGAAGTGGATTGTACTATACACCCTCCCTTTTTTAATTTACTCTAGGTTTAGTCGTAAGAGCTAATCATTTAGTATTTGCTATTTTCAAGTTCTATCCAAGCACCTCGTATGTATTAATCGTCACAAGAGTCTTATGATGTTGGTACCATTATGCTTTTCTAAAAACAAGGATCTGAGACTAAATACTTGCCAACGTTATTCATCTGGTAAGGGCAGAGTGGGGCTTTCATCTATACAGGTGACTCCAAGATCAGTGTACTTAATCACAATAACCTACCTAAACCTGGCAATTACAGTAAAATCACTTTTATAGTAATTGCTTTTGTGCGGATTTTCTCACTTCATCGTTGCTACTAATTGGTGAAGTAGATTCAGTCATACCCATTTCACAGTTAAGGATATTGAGGATTGTAGAGATGACATAGTATATGCAGGGTCTTACTGCCTTTAACCACTCATTTCGCTCTACCAGTGATAGTAACCTGTGCTCAGGCCACTACCTATGTTGTAACACTTCCATGTGATTACAAACCAATTCATTAATTCAGCCATCTCATATTATATATGTGCTAAGCAATGAGACTTAGTAGTGAACAAATGAGAATTCCCAATGGAGATGCCTGTTCATCTTCTCAGTCACTATCTTTTTCTAATTAGTGCTACAGATATAAATACATGTGCTATGGAAGAACAAACAAAGGAGTGATTTATTCTGTTAGTCAGGAAGTTCTATGAGAGATAGGAGCCAGTCTGGATTTCATATTGTGCATTTCATGGGAGATATAATGGATTTGGTGAAAATTGGTGGTTCAGGCAGTGAGCAGGTGCGATGGTGGATCTGAAACTAACAGTGTCTTGTGTATGTGGACAATGGAAAGTAGTTCCATGTTGTTGCTATATGAAGGGAGGAGGTGTGTGATAGGAATAAAGCGAGAATTGGAGAGAGGCCAAGCACAACATTTCAGCTTTGATAGGGAACGGTGAATTGTCTTTAATAGGCAATAGTTAAATGTATGCAAGGTTTTTTTTAATGGGATAGAGTAATACCATCCCAATTGTCCTACATTCGTCCATCTTAAGAGATAAATATATGCATCATCATGCGACCAGTGGTAAGAGGGAATAAATTACCTCGACATCAGATTATCTTTGAAAAATTTACCTGGCACAGGGATTGAGAGGGGTTCATGAGAATTATTTTTCCTACAAAATATTTTGTTTTGTATTTTATTAAAGTTTGAGGATTATTAACTAGATAATCTATAACCTAGAGATGACATTCTAAAGTTAATCACAATTCATATTCTTATAAAATAAGAGGGAAAAGGGAATGGGCAAAAATGTTTAAATAAATATGTAATTAATAAACAAGAGAAAAGATACATATCTACCTAAAAACTTGTTTCTGTGACTGATCATGAGACCTTAATTGATATACATAAATTCCTTTTCCACTAACCATTCATGAACATTTTCCTTCACTTCAGCTATTTGAGTTTCTTCACCTGATGGGGTGAAGACTGGGGATGCTCAGTGACCATGCTTTATCCAGTTGTGTTAGGCTTTCTTTAAATTTCACTAGAGAAATAAAATTTTTAAGTGAGACCCTCAGATAATTCTATGGATTACTCACAAGTCTCATTGTCATCTTATGTAGCAACATCTACTTTTCCTGATTAAAAGGATCAATTATCCCAGAAATCCTCTCCTTCAAGTGGTGTTTCAGTAGTTTGAAAATACTTAAATGGCCAGATGGCGGTTTTAACTTGCAATTCAGAGGACAACTATTCAGACTCAAATTTGTGGTGATTTGGTATCATAGAGAGAAAAAATCAGTTCCACTAAATCATTTTATCTCCTGGACCAATATATTCTGGCTTAGATGAAACAGCACAAAATTAAGACTACATCCTGTAAGACAATGCCCTTAATCATAATATACTCTCAGTAAGTGATTCCAGAATTGTATCAGACCAGCTGCTTTTGGTATTGGGGCACGTGGTAAGACCAAAACACGACTGGCTGTACTTGTTTGATATACCATTTTGGCTACAAAACTGAATTATTTGATAGAAGAAATGTATTTTGTCTTACTGTGATAATGGATAAAGAATTTAAGTAATTCACTGAGGATAAGTAGAAAGAAACACAGTATGAAGGGAAAGCAAATTCATACTCTGAATTACTGTTTATTAAATTGAGAATCTGGGGCACCAGGATGGCTCAGTGGGTTAAGTGCCTAACTCTTAGTTTCCATTCAGGTCATGGTCTCACGGTTCATAGGTTTGAGCATGTCGGGCTCCATGTTGATGGTGTGGAGCCTGCCTGGGGATTCTCTCTTCCTCTCTTTCTGCTCATCACCTGCTTTCTCTCCTCAAAGATAAATAAACTTAAAAAAATTAAATCGAGAATCTGCTGATAACTTCTCCTTGAAAGCATCAAGAAATACTCCTTTGTAATCAGCCTACCAGCGGTTTGCCCAGGTAATGCATTGTGCCAGCCACGTCAGTGGTTCAGTAATGGCCTCTGGTGTTGGTGGTTTGTGCACTCAACACTTCTGTAAACAGATAAGTTGTGTTGAGGGCCAATATTAAGTGCTGCACATAATACTTACTTGTGCTACCCCGATTTTTACATGAACGCAATGACCAAACACTGTAGTTCCTGGTAAAGAGGCTGGGTGGGTGGTAAATGGACAAGATGTCTATATAATTAGCAAAACCTTTTCTGTAGTGGATTTCTTAGGTGAGGATTTGTGTGGGGCACAAACAAGAGGCCACATTCTTCTTGATCACTTTTGTCATCAAGGAGTAACCATCCTTAGGGGCGCCTGGGTGGCGCAGTCGGTTAAGCGTCCGACTTCAGCCAGGTCACGATCTCGCGGTCCGTGAGTTCGAGCCCCGCGTCGGGCTCTGTGCTGACTGCTCAGAGCCTGGAGCCTGTTTCCGATTCTGTGTCTCCCTCTCTCTCTGCCCCTCCCCCGTTCATGCTCTGTCTCTCTCTGTCCCAAAAATAAAAATAAAAACGTTGAAGAAAAAAAAAAAAAAGGAGTAACCATCCTCTTTCTTAGTCCTTGACTATCCGGCAGAATTATTGGATATCTCTCATTAATTAGCATATATCTATAGCATTGGCCATCTCCACATTGATAAAGTCAATAGCCATATCCACTGCTACAATTCTGCACCTGAGATGGTTTTTATGTTCCACTTTTGAGTTCCCCTCTGTAGTTATGAAAGCCTTAGATGGCATCTTCCAATAGATGGCTGTTGCATCTACATTGAAAGTCACGTTGCTAATTACCTTAGCTAGACATGGTTAACTTAATGCAGCTTCTACATTAGCACTTCCTGCTTCACCTCGTCCCTTTATGTTATAGGAATGGCTTATTTCCTTAAACTTCTAACTTCCAACTTTTCTTCTGAAGCCTCCTCATCTCTGTCAACTTTCATATAATCATAGAATTGAAGAGAGTTGGGGCCTTGCTCTAAAGTAAGCTTCTTTTCAGACATCTAAAAGTTTCTCCATGATCAGCAATAAGGCTGTTTCATTTTCTTATTTATGTGTCCACTGGAATTGTACTTTTAATTCTTGCATGAACTTTTCCTTTGCATTTACAATTTGGCCAGCTGGCCTCAGGGGCCTAGCTTTCAGCCTCTCTCAGCTTTTGACATGTCTTCCTTCCTAAGCTTAATCATCTCTGGCTTTTGATTTAAAGTGAGAGATATGCGAGTCTTTTATATGAACACTTAGAAGGCTTTGCAGGGTTATTAATTAACCTAATTTCAATGGTGTTGTGTCTCAGGAAATAGGGACTCCCAAGGCTGGTCAGTGGAGCAATCACACACACACAATATTTGTCAATTAAGTTCACTATGTTATATATTAGCATGGTTCATGGTGCTCCAAAACAATGACAACAGTAACATTAAAGATAACAGATCACAAAAAGATAAGTACTCATAGATCACCACAACAAACATAATAATGAAAAAGTTTGAAATACTGTGTGAATTGCCCAAATGTGACACAGTCTGTGGTTGGTTGCAGCAGCCATGTTTGTTTGTTTTCCTTCAACGGGAAAACTGATGCTCTCTTGTCCTCATGATTTTGTGTTTTCTTGTTTTTCTGTCTCCCCAACACACTAGCCAATGTTAATCATATTCCATTGCTATATACTCTTCATCCATTGAGCACTTATTATGAAGATGCTAGACCCATTCTTTACGTGAACATTTCCGTAAGTGATAGTTGCTTTTCTCGTGGCTTTAAATATTATCTAAATATTTTTTTTTCTGAGGTCCAGGTATGTGCATTCAATATTTTAATTTTGATGTATCATAATCTAAAACTGAGACTAAATCCATATAATCTACCTTAAGCATATACTTTGACTCTGTATTCCTCATTTGGGTCCTCTGTCACCATTCTTTGCAAACCCTCAACCATCTTTTGTGTGAGATAATATACAATAACCTTTTAATTGGTCGGTCCTCACCTATTCTTCCAACTGTTACGTATTTAACAGAGGGAGATTATTCATTCGTAAATCAGATCATGCAACTTTTCTCCCACACGGGTACACATGGCTCTTAAGATAAAATGTAAACTCATTTCTTAGCCTCAAAATCTATGATGGTCTCTACATATCCATGTCCGTCTTTTGTTTTATTCATGTCACACATGCCTTATTGCAGCTTCTCAAGCAAGTCACTCCACCCACCTCTAAGATTTTATTTCTTCTGTCTGAAACAGTCTACCCCTCCTCCCTTTGTCTTCTTATGGTGAGCTCTTCTCATCCTTCAGGTCTCAGCCTACAAAAGCTATTCAGTACTAGTCTATCTGAAGAATATCAACTTCAGATTCTCCCTACATTATTACCTTTCTTAGCAGCTTGTTTATCGCTGCTGTGTGGCACTCTGATATTTATGATTATTTGTCTTGTTTATATTGTTGTTACCTGCTGCCACACCAAAGAGAAAAACTTATAAATAGTGAGAACGTGTATTTTATATTTACCCTAACATCCACAACACCAACGTGGCAGATACACCATAAGGTGACTCCCCCATGAGTCAAACTCTTATATAATCCCTTTGCCTCTTGATTAGGAGCAGAGCTTTAGGCTTGTGTCTCATCAATAGAATATGGCAAAGGTGTGGATGTCAATCCTATGATTATGTTGCATTATATAAGGCTCTGTCTTAGCAGCCTGGACGAAGAGATGCTCTTGGTCTTGAAGAAAGAAACTGCCTACGAGAGAGGGCCATGATGTAGGGTACTGTGACAGTTGCCTTAGGATCTGAGAGTGACCTCCAGTCAACAGCCAGTAAAATCAGGTGGTCCTGAATCGTAAAGTCACGAGGAGATAAATTTGGCCAACTCCCTGTATCAGTTTAGAAGTGGATACTTTCCTCGTTCAGTCTCTAGATGAGAATATAGCCCAGATGACATCCTAATTGTAGCCCTGTGAAACTCTGAAAGCCTGCTTCATAGACTCAGTAGGGTAATAAATATATAGGTATTCTTTTAAGCTGCTAAGTTTGTAGTAATTTGCTACACAGCAGTAGAAAACTGACACTACCTAACCCTGTACTTTATAGATAATTTACCAATATCTGTGGGATAAAAAAAATGACGGCATTCAGAAAATAGCTAGAATTATATCATTATGTAATCATCAGTTAATTGTATACCAACATGAAAGTTGGTGTCAAATGACAACTGAGGAATTCTTAGAAAAAATAATATTGTACGAACTTTAAAAAAGTCCCAGGATATGGTACCAACTCTTCCAATGCAGTTTGAAATCATATTATAGAAGAATAGAAATGGCTGATTAATGACCACATGCTACAGGAAAAAGAACACGCATACTGAATCAGAACAAATTCACTAGCTTAGCCATATTTGGCTATGGCTTTCACCAATTCCCTAGAATGCAGAAATCAGTCAGTACCTGATTCACACAGTACCATCTGTTCTGGTTTAAATTAGGTGCTTTGATGAAAATTACTTCATTCTCACCTAGCAAGTAGAGGAATTATATAGAAACTCTTTTGGTTAATATGCTATTTTTTTTTACAATGTGTTATTGTTTGAAGTAATCGGAAGCAATTTTTCTCACAATTAAAGGAGATGCTTTGTGATCTATAGAAGTCTTCATGTAAAAGCCCGAAAACCAGTCAAGAAGAAAAAGGATCTGACCTAAGCAACTTTGGAAAATGTGTTTCAATAGGAATTGTAGGGATGAAGGCAAAAGAAGCTGCCCATAGCACTGTGGTGTAAATGATAAATTTCTTACAGGGGTTTGAGTTAACGATTCTGAATCTGCTTTAGAGCTATACTGAGAATGAACCAACAAGTAAATGGGTGGTGAAAAGCGAGAGCTAGATTTGTTTCTATCAGAGATGGAAGTTATAGATAAGCAAAAAGGGAAGGCTAGAAAAAAACTGTGGTATGGGATTAGAGGTGGAGACTTCAATATGTACATTTATCTATCTATCTGTCTATCTATCATCTCTCATCTATCTACAATTAAAGAAATATGTGTATACAGGGATAGTATGAATACACATAGTTCCTAGACATGTAGGCTTAGTGGGCCCAAAATCAGTGACAGCCAGTGGCAATGAACATACCCAGACCTCATATGTCTTGATTTTGAGAACAACTATTATATAAAAAGAACTAACAGTTTTTGGAGAAATGACTGGGGCAGGGGAAATGAAAAGAATCTGGATCACTCTGTACTACCACAAAGTAAAATAAGTGCTCATTAAAAAAAAAAAAAAAAAGGAAAGGGGTATCTCAAAAGGACCCAGGAACCAACTCAAAGAGCTCCCAAAGACGAAACTGGAATAATTTGAGTAAGATAGTAAGCAAAATAGTATTGGAGTATAACCAAAAGTATAAAATACACATTTATAAGTCCATACTGATAGAAATGAATGATTGGATAAATACATAAATGAAGGAGAACAGACAAATTTCCTGTGAAGAATGTTTTTGAATGATTTATTAAGTTACTACCCACAAGAAGGCAAAACGTAACTCCCCACCCCTTAAGTATGCTACTCAAAGTGACTTTCTTCCTAAGAGTACAGTAAGGACCTGGGGAAACAAACAGTAAGTTTACAATGAAGAAACTTTACAATCTCTGCTTCAATCAAGTAATCGAGGTTAAATCATTTTGATAGCATGTATCCTTATTATGTGCTGAGAACAGCACTTTATTTCTATGGTCTTCTGGCAAAACAAAACAAAACAAACACACACAAAAAACTAACTCAAGTCTACTTGCAAGGGACACATCAGACAAACTGAAACTGAGGGCACTACAAAACTATCTGGCTATTTCTGCTAGATTGTCAAGGTCATTGTCAACAAGGAAGTACTGAGAAACTATCAGAGACCAGGGGAGACCAATATAAATGATAAGTAATGCAATGCAATATCCTGGATTGGATCGTTGAATTTAAAAAGGAGACTGGTGGAAAAACTGCTGAAATCTGAGGGAAGATTATAGTTTAGTTGATTTTAACATATCAGTATTGGTTTCTTACTCTGACAAATGTATCATGGTGATAGAAGATTATAGAGAGAGAGAGAAAGAGAGAGAGATTTGTACATTGTGAGGGGTATATGTCACTCCCTGTTTTGTATCTGTAAGCTTCATAATTTTGAAATTATTTTAAACACAACGTTTTATTTTAAAATCTAGAGAAGTACTATCTTTTATTGTAAGTGGTGGCTGTTTGAGCATCTTCATTAAGCACAATGGTTCCACTATGCTAAGTGAAACCATGGTTGCAAGGGATAAAGTTGCCAGCACCCCTCTTAGTATGTACCACTTGAGAAAATGTCTTTATAGAAGTGACTGCCTTCCAGGATCTACATAACTGAGAAAGCACATGCCCAAGGTTAAGGCTGTAAAAAGTTGGGAACATGTAATGTAGGTGCAAAGGGGGGCAAAGATTAAATGCTGTTATATTTTTATTATGATTCTTTACGTTTTTAATAGTCTTAGTTTTTAATAGTTTTTAATGGTTATAAAGTTATACATCTTTTGAATGGTGAGCACCAGCCTATTTTTCCCACAAGTCATATTATTTTTTTCAAGATAAATCATATTTCAATGCAATGTTTTTCTATTGTTATTGAAGCATAATTAAAATACCATGTGATATTAGTTTCTGGGTATAATATAATGATTCCACAATTCTATACATTACTCATTACTCATCACAATAAGTGTAGTCTTAATTTCCTTTATCTGTTTCATTCATTCCCCACCAACCTCTACTCTGGCAACCACCAGTTTGTTCTGTGTATTTGTCTGGGTTTTTTATGTTGTCTCTTGTTTTTTCTCTCTTTATCCATTTGTTTCATTTCTTAAATTCCACATATTGAGTGAATCATATGGCATTGTCTCCCTCTGTCTGTCTTATTTCACTTAGCATTATACTCTCTAGATCTATCCATATTGTTGCAAGTGGCGAGATTTCATTAGTTTTTATGGCTGAGTAATATTCCGTTGTATGTATGTATCGAATCTCTTTTATCGATTCTTCTATGGACATTTGGGTTGCTTCCATATCTTGGCTATTGTAAACAATGTTACAATAAACATAGGGGTGCATATCTTTTGAATCAGTGTTTTATTTTATTTGCGTAAGCATGCAGTAATGGAATTACTAGATCCAATAGTAATTCTATTTTTAATGTTTTTCCACAGCGGTTCTGCCAATTTACATTCCCTCCAAAAGTGGACAAGGGTTTCTTTTTCTTCACATCCTTACCAAGACTTGTTATTATTGTTTGCTTTTTGTAATTCTAGCCATTCTGACCGGTGTAGGGTGATGTCTTATTGTGGATTTGATTTTATTTCTCTGATAATTAGTGATATTGAGCATCATTTCATGCATTTGTTGGCCATATGCAAGTCTTCTTTGGAAAAGTGTCTAGTCAGATCCTCTTTTCCTGTTTAATTGGATATTTGATCTTTGGGGTGTTGAGTTGTAGAAGTTCTTTATACATTTTTGATGTTAGCTCCTTACCAGATATGTAATTTGCAAATATCTTCTCCCATTCAGTAAGTTGCCCTGTCATTTTTTTAATAGTTTCCTTCACTGCAAAAAAAGAATTGTTTTATTTGGTGTAGTCCCTATAGTTTATTTTTGCTTTTGTTTCCACTGCCTGAGGAGACATAGCTAGAAACATTTTTCTAACACCGATGTCAAAGAATCGCTGCCTGTTTTCTTATAGGTGTTTTATGATTTCACGTTCACAAGTCATTTTATTTTTTTAAAAATTTTTCACAAGTCCTTTTATCTTTAAAGTGTAAAGTGTGAAGTTTTGCAGAATGTAAAGTTTGTCAAGAATGTGTATATAAAATAGTGCAGAGGGGCGCCTGGGTGGCGCAGTCGGTTAAGCGTCCGACTTCAGCCAGGTCACGATCTCGCGGTCCGTGAGTTCGAGCCCCGCGTCGGGCTCTGGGCTGATGGCTCAGAGCCTGGAGCCTGTTTCCCATTCTGTGTCTCCCTCTCTCTCTGCCCCTCCCCCGTTCATGCTCTGTCTCTCTCTGTCCCAAAATAAATAAACGTTGAAAAAAAAATTAAAAAAAAATAAAATTGTGCAGAAACCCCGTACATAATTTTAAGTGCGTGTATACACAAACACAGATACACACACACTAACAAAACCTCCACAGAGTAGGCATCGAAACAACCCATTCTTATCTTTGGCTATGCTAAATATTACCTTTAAAGTGACTTAGAGAGACTATGAATGGATCTTCATCATTTGTTATTAATGATTTTTATTAATGTTTTAATCTTATTAATAAGAAATTGGATACATGAACATAATCTTTTCTAATACCATTGGCCACAAAATAAATTGTTGCATAATATCATACTTTTGCCAATAATTTAAGGTAAATTAGTCATTTAATTTAATTGAAAAGAAAATGAAAAAACAGGTTTCATAAATTATCATGAGAATCTGAAGGTCAGTCTTATTATTTCCATGTAGTCAGTTTGTTTACTGATATACTATAGATTTGCTTCTCCAAAGAAAATTGATTTTGCAGTGTCTATGTGAGTTTATTGTTTGATTTCAAAGGAAGTATAGAATCTCTAGAGCTATGGTATAATAACACGTTCCTAACAAATACATTTATTCTTATCAAAAAGATCATTTTCAATGACATCATTGAAAATAAAAGTCAAAAAAAGTCAATATAATAATTAAATATAATAAATAAGGTAAATAAATAGATATTTGGCAAGTTTGTTTTCAATTTTCAACTTTGCAGAATTTTATTGACCTAGAATAACAGATGAATTAAAAAGTAACTAAGTTAATAACATTATACTTAATGGTGAGAAACTTGAATCTTTACCACTAAGATTAGGTACAAGGCAAGGAGTTCCCCTCTCACCACTACTTTTCCATAACATACTAGATATTCTAATAATTCAGTAAGATAAGAAAGGGAACAAAGTTAGATAGAGAAGAAAAAAATAAAACTGTGTTTATTTATGATAACATAATTATCTATGTAGAAAATTTTTAAAATGACAAAATAACTCTGGAACTAATAAGGGATTAGTTTGTTGTGCATATGCATGTATATGCATATATATATATATATGTATATATATATATATATGCAAGCTTGCAATATTGTATGTATATTCGTACATATGCTTATGTATATGTATATATATTTATATAAAGAATATAAAAAAACTCAAAGTTCTGCTGAAAAATTAGTAAAACTTGTATACAAGGAGAGATATTTCATGTTTATGGGTCGGAAGTCTCAATAGTGTTATGATATTAGTTCCTCCCAATTCAGGCCCAAAATTCAATTGCAACCCCGATCAAATCCCAGCCAATTCTTTTTTTTTTTAATATTGAAAAACTGATTCTAAAGTTTATATGAAGAGTCAAAGACCCAGAAAAACAAACATGATATTTAAAGAGAAATACAAATTTGAAGGACTGATACTACTGGACTTCAGACTTAACCTGTAAAGTTAGAGTCATGAAGATAGGCAAGTATTAGGAAAAGAAATAGGCATAGGAATAGAACAGACCCAGAAGTAGAGAACCCAGAAATAGACCACATAAAGATAGTGAGCTGATCTTTGACAAAGGAAAAGAGGTAATAAAATGGCCATAAAGATAATTCTTTTGACAAACGGCATTGGAACAACTGGATATTTACATTAAAAAAAAAAGAATATAGACCACGAATATACCATCCACAAAATTAACTCTAAGTGGATCACAGATCTCAATGTAAAGGCAAAACTATAAAGTACCTAGAAGATACAGATAGGAGAAAACCTAGATGGACTTTGGTAGTACTGGATGATATAGATGCATCTCCAAGGCACAATTCATAAAAGGGATCATTGATAAGCTAGACTTCACTAAAATTCAAAGAATATGCTCTGAGAAAGACAATGCCAAAAGAATGAGAAAAGGAAACACAGATTGGGAGAAAATATTTGTAAAAGACACATCTTATAAAAGACTGTTATCTCAAATACCCAAAGTGCTCTTAAAAGAAGGTCACCTGGGTGGTTCAGTGGGTTAAGCATCCTACTCTTCATTTCAGCTCAGGTCATGATCTCATGGTTTGTGAGTTCGAGCCCCGCATCAAGCCCTGCATTGAGCCATGCATAGGGCCCACTTGGGATTCTCTCTCTCTCTCTCTCTCTCTCTCTGTCTCTCTCTCTCTCTCTTTCTCAATGCTTCTCTCTTGCCCCTCCCCCTGCTTGCTCTCTCTCTCAAAATGAATAAACTTTTTTAAAAAGTCAACACTAAGGAAACAATGTAATTAAAAAATGAGCCAAAGATCTTGACAGACACTTCTCAAAAGAAGATACACAGATGACAAATAAGCAAGTGAAAAGATGCTCCATATTAATGCATATTAAATATGTGCATATTAAAACAGCAATGACTTACCACTACACACCTATGAGAATGGCCAAAATCTGGAACTCTGATAACACCAAATACTGGCTAGGTAATGGAGCAATGTGAACTCTCATGCACTGCTGAGGGAAAATGCAAAAATAGTAAAACCACTTTGAAAGACAGTTTAATGGTTTCCTACCAGACTAAGCATAGTCTTATACCATACAATTTCAACAATGACGTTCCTTGGTATTTATCCAAAGGAGTTGAAAACTTATGTCCACATACAGATGTTTATATCAAAGTATTCATAATTGTCAAACTTGGAAGCAGCCAAGATGTCCTTCAATAGGTGAATAGATATATAAGCTATTGCATATTTAGACAATAGAATGTTATTCAGTGCTCACAAGAAATGAACTATCAAGCCGTGGAAACACAGGGAGGAGCCTGAAATATGTATCACTAGGTGAAAAAAAAAAGCCAATCTGAAAAGGCTACATACTGTATGATTTCAACTATATGGTATTGTGGAAAGGCAAAACTATAGAGGCAACAAAAAGATAAGTAGTTGCCAAGGTTTGGGGGAAGGGAACATATATGAATAGGTGGAGAGCAGAGCATTTTTAAGTCTGTGAAAATACTCTGTAATTTACTATAATGATCAGTACGTGTCATTATACACCTGTTCAAACCCACATAATGTTCTGAACCAAAAGTGGAGCCTCATATAAACTATGGACTTTGAGTGATCATGATGTGTTGCTGTAGGTTCATCAATTGTAATACATGAACCACTCTGGTGGGCGATGTTGATAATGAGGGGGCTATTCATGCATGGGGACTGGAAGTACATAGGATGTCTCTGTATCTTTTTATTTTTGCTGTAAATCTAAACTGCTTTAAATAATAAGTCTTTATTTTTAAAACCATAGTTTAGTTAAATGGTATTTTAAAACAATATTTCAGAAAAAACTCTTCAAATAAAGTATTAAGAGCAGGGACTGACCATCTGCATTCAATGGAGTAAGGACTTCTCTCTCCAAAGTAACTGCTCTTATATTGGAACCCTCAGATGAAAAGCAGATTTCCAAATTGACACTTAGGATTCAGCTCATCAACAACCAAGAGGTACAAAGTGAAATAGAAAATGAGAACAAATGAAGGATAGCTTCTACTGATCTCAGAGAGCATATTATATTGGCTGCCTAAGCTTTGAAATTCCACTAAAAATTGATTTCATTACTCTTGTTGGGGTCAAATAGAGAAGATGTCTAAAAAAAATCATGACTGAAGATTTCTTTTATCTTATTCTATCTATAACATTCCACTTGTATAAAAGAGATGCTACAAAGGGGAACTTTGAATATATAAGAGAGAGAAAGATAGAAGCTGCATATGTGTAAACTTAGTTTCTGAAAAGCCTAAGAATATAACATAAAAGACATTTTCTATTAAGATGAAGGCATTGTTGTCATTAATATGAAAATATGGTTGTTTTTAAATGTATGATATTCCTATTAAAATATATATATTTACAAAAAATCTTATATTGCATTGATGTCACGAAGAAAATGTACCAAGTAAAATCTGACATTTATATTATGAAACTTTCTAACCCTTACTTGAAATACCACTTTCTACAGCTTTCAAAATTTTTATTCGCAAGATTTTTGTGACTGTCTCTTTTTCCTTAAATGCAGTTGGGTGGAAACTCAACACGTAAAACAGGAAAAAAAAAAATATGAGTATGTTGGTTGAAACATCAGTGCCCAAATAAAGTGACTCTTCGTAGCCTCTGGTCTCCAAAGTGGCCTTTGAAATGTTAAAACTGTAAGGTATATTTTGAGTGCAGTCATTCTGGAGCACTTCAGTTTACTTTGTAGCAATACATTGTGTTCTCTTTGTATTGGTTCTGTCTCCCCATTTGATTGTGAGTTTCCAACTATCAGGAACCAAGGCTTCATGTGCAATCCCCATGGAATCTGAATTCTAAATGAAACATTCTTCCAGAGGCCTGAGGGTCCTTCCACAGGAATTTGGCATTTCAAACGCCCAGAAATGGACACGTATAGAGAATAAAATCACATTGTGCCAAGTGCAAACTGGAATCTTCAAGCTGGTTAAATATATTTGTTGCCCTCCTCAACTTCCTCCCTTTCTTGACTTCCTCAGTCTTCCTCATCCTCACGACTTACAATCACCACCAAGGTTCCAGTACCTTGGAGGACAATCACAGTTCACCTTTTCCATTCCTTGCCCTGATCCCTGGCTGACCCCCATTCATACTTTGCATCTCTCTATATAATAATGTATTGGCCAGGAAACCATTAATTCAATTAAGCAAAATTGGGGGAAAACGGTTTAAAACCTTTACATGAGATTATTATATCTGATGATTGTAAAGATGCTTATCTAAGGTTCTAATTTTATCTGAAGTTCTAAGTCATTGTTTAAATGCAAGTATTTTAAAGTAGCATCATGTAGTCCAGAAATACGATATTGCTGTGGGAAAATGAGATGACCACAGCTGCAACGTTGGCACAGTGATTGAATATAGTTGGCATGTTGAGGACAGCAGGGACACAAAGAGAGAGGTGGCTTATTCTCAATGATGTCATCGAGCTGCTAAATTAACTCTCACCTTATCTCAGAGCTTCTGGTACTATGACAATTTTTTTCCTGAATTTTCAAATTTGATGAATTAGATTTTCTGTGTTATATAGATGGAATCATCCTAACAAGTTTTAAAACCTAACAGGTACATGTTTAATAGGTTGACCGGACATCAACATGAATATTTCTGCTCAGAGAAATAGATACCAATGAGCTAGATATCGTTTTTTAAATGTTTTATTTCTTTTGGGAGAGCGAGAAACAGAGAGCACAAGCAGAGGAGGGGCAGACAGAGGGGAAGGGCGAGATCCCAAGCCTACTCCACACTCCGTGCGGAGCCTGACAAGGGGCTCAATCTCATGACTGTGAGATCACAACCATGAAATCATGACCTGAGCCGATATCAAGAGTCAGTGGCTCAACCTACTGAGCCACCCAGGTACCCCACCAATGCACTAGCTATTTTAATACTAGCAGACCTGAAATCTGTAGGTTCATAATTTTGTTTCTAAGGCACATAAAAGCAAACCAAAACACCTGAAGCAAAATGTATTTATTTCAAGGATACTTGGTATCATACAAAATTTAAGGAAAAAATTCTAAATCGGTCCCAAGAAGAACATAATCACATACTGCTGCAAGGATTTTAATATAAGACTTGGAAGAACATTCATTTCTACTTCTACCACTTATATGACTCAGGTATCCACCACACTCATTAAGGTTAGGAGTTTCTTTTTTAAAATTTTTTTAAGTTTACTTATTTTGAGAGAGAACGCATGTGCATGCACACACACAAGCCCTAGAGGGGCAGAGAGAAGGAGAGACAGAACCCCAAGCAGGCTCTGCACCATCAGCATGGAGCCCCATGCAGAGCTTGAACTCACAAACCCCAAGATCATGACCTGAGCTCAGATCAAGAGTCTAACACTTGGAGTGCCTGGGTGGCTCAGTCAGTTATGTCTGACTTCGGCTCAGGTCATGAGCTCATGGTTTGTGAGGTGGAGCCCCGCCATGGGCTCTGTGCTGACATCTCAGAGCCTGGAGCCTGCTTCGGATTCTGTTTCTCATTCTCTCTGCCCCTCCCCCACTTGTGCTCTGTCTCTCTCTGTCTCTCAAAAATAAATAAATGTAAAAACAAAATTGAAAAAAAAGATCTAACGCTTTACCCACTGTGTCATCCAGGCACCCCAAGATTAGGAGTTTAAATGCCATGTGAGAGAGCACCCAACTCACCCAGGATGAGTCAGCTCTCCTTCCCAGCTCCAATTATTGTGGCCAAGGATTCATGGTCAGTCAGCCTTACTTGCGTTTCACAAAGATCAATGATTTAATGCTGTCATGAGAAATGTTACCAAAAATATACTATAAAACACAATTAAGATGATTGCTTTAACGAAAGAAAAAGGAATGGAGGGATAGAAAAGCGTATCAGGGGAAATAGCATTTAAAATACTCTGTTGTATAAAGTATTTTTATTTTAGTGCTATATAATATATAATTAAATTATATAAAACTATGAAGTTATAAGAGTATATTTAATAATCTAATGAGAAAAGGGCGCCTAGGTGGCTCAGTCAGTTCAGCATCCGACTTCGGCTCAGGTCATGATCTCATGGCTTGTGAGTTCAAGCCCTGCTTTGGGCTCTGTGCTGATAGCTCAGAGCCTGGAGCCTGCTTTGGATTCTGTGTCTCCCTCTCTCTCTGCCCCTCCCCCACTCACACTCTGTCTCTCTCTCTCTCAAAAAAAATAAATTAATTAAAAAAATAATAATCTAATGAGGCAAGAGGAATATAATTGAATTTTTTCTTATAATCTATTTGTACACTATGCCCAGAGGGATCTTTCAAAAGTCTTAGAAATCCAAATCTAAAGGGTGATGTCTCTCCTCTAATTAAAGTCCTTCAGTGACTTCCTACTTTTCTCAAAGTATGAAGGACAAACTCCTCTCCAGAGACAGAGGGCCACTTCATGCTTTGATATTTGCTTTGCTCTCCAGCCTCATCTTTTGCTACCATGCCGCTTGCACTTTGCAGTCATGGAAAACACCTTCCAATCTCCTGTATAATCCATCTCTCTGGTTTTTTGCTTCCATTTGTGTTTTTTTTTATCTGATCTCCTTTTGTGTGCTCCCAGAGCATCTTGAGAACCTGACAACATAACGATATTCATGTGTTGCAACTGCATCTTTAATTGCCTGTTTCCGTCAGTGGGCTGGTCATGTCATGTATGTTTCATTCTCACTGTTCTCTCAGAAATAGCAGAATCCATATTATAGAGTAAGTCCTCAATATATATTTATGGAATGAAGGATAAGCCCTACATTTTAATAATTTGCTAATAGAAATAATCAAAAAAATTTCAACTGGCCAAAGGCTATTATACTACTCTTTGTATAATAGGTCCTCTCATGTGAACTCAAATATAAACTCTGGCAGATATTCAGAGAATCCTCATTGTTAGTCCTCACTAGTATAATGAGCGTAACTCAAAATGATTCCACATATACAAGGGTTCAGGAAGTGAATACTGTCATAATATGTATATACATCATATGTACATATATGTACATTATATTTATGTGTACATTATATATGTACATTATATATTTACATTATATATATAATGTACATATGTACATATAGAGGTATACTCATATATTACTATAGTGTGGCATTATTCCTAGAGAAAAATATAAGATTGTTAAGGATTTGTGGCTAGAATAAGCAGCTTATGACTAGACATCTAATTTAGAGAGTTATTATGGAGTGATTACTAATAGAGATAAGTCAATTATATTATGTTTATTATGATAATATAATTTGCTCTTTTATGGCTTATTAAGTGTGAATTAGTACAAATTAACCTTGGTAACCTAATTCTTTCTCATTACTTTATTTGGAATATCAGTTATCACTAATCTACATTGTAATTTCTCTATCTTCCAAGAAGCCTACATAGTTAGAAGTAAGCTAATCAGTGCTAGCCAAAGGGGCGGGGGGGGGGGGGACAGCTACTGATTTTTCCAATGTTCCATTATTCAGATAAAACAGGCTCTGAGTGGCATAATGAGCATATTTTCATAAACATAAAAAATGAGAAATATAATTGAGTGTCATTCTTTCAGATAATTAGTGTTAACCACAAAACTTATTGGGGTGAAATTATAGGGGTTTGATTTTGTTCAGAATGCAAAAATCACTTGGACTATTTTAATCTCTTAATTTTAGAACTGGGTATAATACTCAGAGTACCTACTAGTGTTTCTCAACCCAAGGAGAGTTTCTCTCCAAAGAGCATTTGACAAACAGAAGGTGGTAGTTTTGATTGTCTCAGTAATGTGTGGATCTGATTGGTGGCCCTGTTGGCTATGTACTAACAATGTGTTGGAAAGTACCTTGCAACTAAGAACTGCCCTGCTTCAAATGCCAACTGAAAAAATCATCAATTTAGAGACCAAGATACCAATAATAAAAACAAATTCGTGGTTGAACAGGACTGGAATTGTCTTCAGATTGTAACACTGAATATGGCAAGAACTGCATAAGGGGATCATTACTTTTGAGAATGATTTTATACTTTTAGCTCATTCATCAGACACGTAAGAAAAACTTATTAGAAAGCTATAGGTACAGAAGTTTCAAATTCCTGAAGTCTTCTTGTTTTGTCCCTTCCTGACTAGTCTTCTCCAGTCTTCCTCCAAGAGAGTCTTTGCCTGTGGATCTCTCAGCTGTAACCCCTGTTGATGTGGGGATGAGGGATGGGGCTGTGTCTGTGGTCTCTGAATGGCACAAGTGTTTCTTCAGTGCTGTAGTTTTGTTTCCCCATTTCCATCACTGGTTGCAGGGCTTCCAATCCATTTCTTAATGCCTTGACCCCTGTTCAGAGTGTTATTTTTCTTCCCTTAGTTAATACAGGCAGGGTGGAAGTTGGAAACAGAAGAATTCCCTTTCCCAGAAGAGAAGCTCTGGCAGTGACTTTGGCCCTAGAAAATAGTCCTTTTTCATAGGAAGATAGTATATTTCACAAGGATTACTCTTTCCTTTCTCTTGCAAAACGCAGGAAAGGATTTTACTCAGATTTTTCCCATAGGAGCTGGGTGGAGCACCTGGAGGTATTCTGATGGTATCTAAAGTCAACATTTCACCATCTATGTGTTCTATTAGTTTATGGCTCTAGTGACTTTTGCTTTGGAGACCAGATCTCTGTCCCTGTATCTCTCTTGTTTTGCCTATCTCACCACATTTTGGAGCAGCTTTGCCCTGTAACATCAGTGTCTTGATGGGCTCAAGAAATGTTATTTCTCTTATGTTTTCTTGTTGTAAGGCAAGGAGTGATGACTTCTAAGCTATTTATTTGCTGTACTTTACTAGTCAGAGCTAAAACTAGAAAGCTGGAGTTCTTTTCTTTAGTTTTTTGAAACATCTACCTCCTATGAAGAACCAACAATTATAATTTGGATATACCCCAGTTACTTATGAACACTTTTGTGACTTTCTAAAAAGAAATGCAGTGGAAGGACATGAAAAAAAATAACAAAACAGAAAAAAAAACTCATTCATGGTTTGGGGAAATTATCATACTGCCAAATGACAAATTGCTGAAAATGCTACATGTGGAGAGACCCAGAAAACAAACAAAAATGAAAACTCATTATATATTTGCTCTTAAGAGCTGGATATAAATGTCACACAAACATATACATAGATGATAGATACATAGACAGACAGATAGATGCTAGATATATGCTAGATAGATAGATAATAGATGATAGATAGATAGATAGATGATGAGAGATATAGATAGATTGGTAGATAGATAGATAGATGACAGATGATAAACGGATGGATAGATAGATGATAGATAGGTAGATAGATAGGCAGATGAAAGATGATAAATGGATGGATGAATAGATAGATGATAGATGATAGATAGGTAAATAGATAGATAGATGATAGATAGATAGATAGATAGATAGATGTTTTATATGTATGTGCTATGGACTAAATTGTGTCTCCCCAAAATTCAGATGTTGAAGACTTAACTCCCAGTGTGACAGGTTCCAGAGATAGGGTCTTTAGGAGGTAATTAAGGTTAAATGAGATCATGAGTTTAATGGTCTAGACAAATAAGACAAATAGACAAATAAGAAAAAATCTCTTTGCCCTCTCGCTTCTTCCCCATCTCTCTGTCTCTCTTCATCACATGTGGACACAAGAAAACAGCCATCTAGGAAGAGAAATCTCACCAGAAACTAAGACCTGCCAGAACGTTGATCTGGAGCTTCCTACGATCCTGACTTGTGAGAAAATAAATTCCTGTTGTTAAGCCATGTAGTTACTGGTGCTTTGTTATGGCAGCCTGAGCAAAGACAGTGTGTGTGTGTGTGTGTGTGTGTGTGTGTGTGTAGCTTTTTGTTTTGTTTTGTTTTTCTTGGTTGAATAGACATGAGATTGCTGGGTCATAGGTGCATGCTTAAGTTCTGATTCTGGGTAAGATAGAGTTACTATACTCTGTCATCTCCCCCCACCCTCCACCTCATTGAACTCAGGTAAAAACCCAGAGTTTTTAGAGGCAATATTTTAGAGGCAATATTTAAGGATTTGGAAAAGGAAATAGTAGCAGGTTTATTATAGAAGAACTGCATGCAAAATATCATTGAATAGACATTGATTGAATTTTCTTCTCTTCTTCTTCTTCTTCTTCTTCTTCTAGGGGCAGTAGTGATGAAAGCCAAAGAGAACTCAGGCTAATTACATGAATTCTGTTTCTAGGAGCAGGAAAGTGATTTCTTGCGAGTGTTCAATGGCAGTTGATGCCATGCAGGTTATTTCAGCTCTGTGGGAGGGACACCTTCCTCTCTGATTGAGCAAGTTATGGTCCCTAGATTATGGGACCATTTTTTCCTTTCTCTGACTTCTTGAATCTTAGCCCTGAATGCAGGTACAGGTGCAGGAGTTCATGGAAGAAAAGTTTAAATAAAGTTCTTTATTCTCTCTGGTGGAACAAAAAGAGAAGCCTCAGGGAACCAGGAAATACTATAGATATAAGGGAGAGGGAGAATCTCCTGACGGTTATGCATTTAAAAAAAATAAACTTCTGGACTTAGCCCTGAGGTCTATATAAATGGATCTGATATTATGCAACATATAACATACTGTAAAAAAGGAACTAGTAATAAACCATTACCTTGATTACAAACTGTGTAGGTAAATGCAGAACATATCAGAATAGCATGGCAAAGACTTTAAAAATAGAATAAATGTTGAAATGATAACCCTGGGAAGTCTCATAGGAACTTGAGGCCTAATTCAACCAGGCCAATTGTCTGTTAAACCAAAAACATAATTGTCTTCCATGGGATATAAAGAAAACCAGAATTTCATCACATAATATTAAAAGCACAATACCAAATACAATATTAAAAACACAAAATGAAACAAGATGCACTTTCTTTTTAATTACATGTGGAATATTCTCCAAGATATAGAGACTATCATAATGTTGATATTATGTTTGTACTTCATAATACAAAAAATTTTTAAAGGTTAAATCATGCAAAGATATTCTCTCGCCATAATGGAATTCATATACAGATAAAGGAAAATATCCAAACATTTTCAAATAAAATAACATACTTCTAAATAATTCATTGGCCACTGTGGATAATTAGAAAGTATTTTGAACTTAACAAAAATAGCACTATAACATATCAAATTTATGTGTCATAACTAAAGCAGTGCTGAAATTTATATCATTGAGTGCTTTTATTAGAAATGAGAAACGTCTAGAATCAATAATATCAGCTTCCCCCTTGCAAAACTAGTATAGAAGAATAAAAAAAATCCAAGTATGCAGAACAAAGAATATAATGAAGAATGAAGGAATAACGAAAATAGGAGCAGAAATAAAATAAATTGAAAACAGGAAAATAATTGAGGAAATTAAGGAGACTTAAAACCAGTATTTGAAAAAAATCAATGAAATGGATAAATCTCTAGAAAAATAGAAAGAAAATTAGAAGACACAAACTAACCATAAGAGTAAGGAAAGGTAATAAATCATTATAGACTCTGTGGGCATCACAAGTCTACTAAGGTAAATGAAATAACTCTTAAAACACACACACATACACACACACACACACACACACACACACACACACCCCTCACTCAACATGAAATGAATAACCAGAACAGCCCTTGATCTGGTAATGAAGTTGAATTTGTCATTTAAAATCTTCCCATAAAAAAACCCTGCCGAAACATTTTCCAGAATATTATATTGCTTGCTACCACTGGGTATGGGCTCAGTATAAAATCATGCTCATCCCCAAGAAGTAAATTGTTTTTTCAGTGTATTTGTTTACTGTAATTTTTTGTTTTCCCTTCACCTATCTTCAATGAGTGTTCACAATGTACTAAGGTCATCGGCGTTTATTACCTTTTCTCCACACATTAAGACTTCTGTTCTGTAGTGAAGATAAGAAGAAAGTTCCTGTTGGAGTTTCTTATGCCTCCCCAATGACTGTTGCTTTCCTCCTCAAGTCTGCACCACAATGATCACTTAAGGCTCTTTCAAAGCTTTTCTGTATGTCTAGAGGATTCATGGAGAAAGAGCGTTTGAAAGGATATAGATTCCCCCAATTTCTGAAACATCTAACGTTTTATTCGCTCTGCCAGCCCACATTCAGTCTTCACTCTTGTGTCAAATTTTCTAGCTCAACTCATGTATTCTACCTCTCTGCAGGCACCCTCTTTCAGATATTGAGCCAGTTGGTTACTCTGTAGTCTCAGGTCTCCAAGGGGTTGGAAAACAGTTGTGAATTTGAAGTTATTCCAACCCTCTGTTGTCAATGTGGGAAAGAGCCTACTTCCAGCAATCTATATCTTGGGCAAAACCCTAAGGTGAACTTCTTTATTTTACTAGCATATTTCTTATATCTTTTTCTACATGCAAACATAAATCTACATTCTGCAGTGCTATAGATGATTTCTTAATATGAACTTATACTTACATATAATATATATATATGATCATGATCACTAATTATTCTGTTTTTTTTTTTTTTTTTGACCAAGCATTGTTTCTACAGAAGCCTTTTAAAACATGCCTGCATGATTGTTTCAATAGGGTCAATATGTGGAATTTCAGGTGGTAGTACAATCTGAGTTGTCATCATGCTAAACACAAGCCTAATTATGTGTCTCCCACATTATAGTCCTTCAATTTCTTCCCATAGTTAATTAAAATACCTTTACTTTATTATTTACCTCCAACCCAAACTTTCTAGCTTTTCTGTTTCCTATTCTCCCTACAGTTTTACTCTTTCAGGAATATGGAGTTATTCAATGGTTCTTTCTCACAGTAAGAACTCTTCAAAACTACGATGTAATAAAATTCTAGCTCCACAGAGATTCCCTCATAGAAATATGATTCTGCATTATGCTTTTTGTTTTTATTATGGATAGACATAGAAAACAATCACATGAAAAGTCTGTCCAATATATTGTGGCACTGCATTAAAGACATGTCCGTTAGGTTGTTTAAAAAATTTACATAATGAATTTCTCTTTACATTTAGAGCCAGGACAAATTTCCTTTCCCTCTCCTTATGAATTTATTTACCTCCCTTTATTAGATAATGAAAGCATTATAACTGACAGTTCTCCATTTTTGTTCTGATTTACAGGAAGCCTCAGTCAAAATTTGTGTTCCAAACTACAATGCTAGCCTAGATTTTATTGGTATCTTTTTCTATAGGATTATTGATCGATTATAACATTGAAGGTACTATGGTAATTTAAGCATATGTAAGAGAAAAAAAAAAAACTTTTGTTCTTGAGTTGTTTACCCGTAGCAAATTTAGAAACAAAAAATGGATAAAAATTTTAAGCGCTGGAATACAAAATAATGCACAGGAATTCAGGCAAATGGATTGCTATGACCTGGAAGTGTTTTTTAAAATATTAGAAGTTCCCATGTTTCATAGTGTGTAAATTAAGGAGTGGTTATAGTTATGGTTAGGAATAAGAAGCATAAGGGCATGAGTACTTACCTGCAAGGCATGTTTGAAGGACAGTGAGAAAGTTTTTCATTCTTATACATAGAAAACTTAGGAATGATAAATGATTCTGCTTTGGATAAAATTACTACAAATTATTTGTTACGTTAAGACTTCAAGACCAGGATTTTACAAAGTCAAATCCTGTGAGTTAACAAAGCACAGGTATAAAAATTATCAGTAAGGTAATGTAGAGAGAGTTGTGGAAGATTTATATTCTAATGATTATGAGAGAACATTATGAGAGAACAAGGGAAAATGACTGAATATGGTAAAAAGGTTTCACTTTAAATGTATGAGATTCTGATTCTTACTATCAATAAGGAAAAGCAAGAAACTCTCTACTTCCTAAAGTCCTTCCTAAGTTATTCAATGAAATTATTACTTGGAATGATTTTTCAATTATTAAACAAAAACACGCATGTAATCTTGGAATCTAAACCCATGTAAACGCATTGCTTTGTAAACACAAAGCTAGGAAATACATTTGCTTTTTTTAGTTTACAGAATAAATTTGTTTGATATGGAAAAGGTAATTTAAAAAAAATTATCTGAGAGAGGGAGCATGCACAAATCAGGGAAAGGGACAGAGAGAGAGAGAATCTTAAACAAGCTCTATGATCAGCACAGAGCCTGACATGGGTCTCCATCCCACGACCCTGGGATAATGACCTGAGCCAAAATCAAGAGTTGGACACTCAATCGACTGAGCCACCCAGGCACCCCTAATTTGTGAATGAAATAATGAATGTGTTAAATCAGACCCTTTGCAAAATCAAGTATGTAAGATCTTAATTAAGTAATTCAGTTTCCCTAAGTCCCCTTGCATATTGTATTTAAGAGAGTGCTTTGCAGATTCAAACACAAAGTCAATTAGAGGGAGAAGAATATGATACCCCAGAATGTGCCACTGCGGCATGTGGATCATTTCTAGCTGAAGACAATTGGGGCCAAGCAGACTCAGGGAAAACCTTGACCTCTCCTTAACTACCTAAAAGCATTTAGTTGGGGCCTACCCCAGAAAGAGAGCTATTACCAGAAATAATTCCTTTATCCGAAAGTCTTGCCTGCGTGACACAGCGAGCGCCTGATTACCAAACAGCTGCTCCTACTATCTTCCTGTGAATTGCTTTCCTCCTTTTGAAGCCCCAGACCTCTATCCCATTCCTCGGCTTAGGTTGGCATCTCAGCCTCAATTACTTGACTACCTTTGAGTCTCCTATTTTTATGGGGCTCCTGTATGTATGAAATCTGTTTTATCCCATTGATCTGTCTTACGTCAATTTAATTAGACAAGCCAAAGAACCCAGAAAGGAAGAAGGAAGTGTTTTTTCCCCTCCGACAACAAATGCATTGATTGTTGACTGATTGCTCTAAATCGTGACGTATGACAAAACATACAAATGTGAATAAGGTGACTGGTGTTAGGCACAAGAACCCCAGGGTAAGACACAATGGATTACTTTCATAGACAATAGAAAGCCAGAGAGTGTTCAGCTGAATGCTGACATTAGTAACTAAAGGTAATTACGTCTTTACTGTCTTAACACGAAATCCTAAGAAGGTGATTAGGTTTAGATAGGAGCTAGGTATCATTTAAATTTGAGAAGTTGCATTAGAATAATAAATGAAGGCAGAGTTGTTTTAAATACATCACTAGTGGGATACAAACTAATTAATGTAAAGTTTGGTTTCTCATGAAAAATCAGGATATCCAAAAGTACATACTTTCTGTGCAATAGTTTTCTAGAAGTCAGTAGTATCTGTCTCTTTAGAATCGTAGAATAATGTTATTTGGCCATAATCCCTACCATTGCCTACTGCATACCAGACTTATTTATTCCTTTTCTTTTTTTTTTAAGTTTATTTCTTTATTGAAAAGAATAAGAATTCCAATATATTTGGAGAATTCCAAGCAGGCTCCACACTGTCAGCACAGAGCCTGATGTGGCGCTTGAACTCACGAACTGTGAGATCATGACCTGAGGCAAATCAAAAGTCAAATGTCTGACTGAGCCACCTAGGTGCTCCTTTTTTTTTTTTTTTCCTCTCTTTTCTTTTAATTATACTAGTTTTTCCTGTCCCTTTTGGGAATGACTTTGATGTTCCTGGG
Organism: Lynx canadensis; assembly: GCF_007474595.2. Lineage (NCBI taxonomy): Eukaryota > Metazoa > Chordata > Mammalia > Carnivora > Felidae > Lynx > Lynx canadensis. The sequence continues at coordinate 125,501,368 of NC_044311.2, forward strand.
TGTTTTTTTTTTTTTTTATGTTTCTTTATTCAGAGAGAGAGAGAGAGAGAAAGGGGGGGGGGAGTGGCAGAAAGAGAGGGAGAGAGAATCCCAAGCAGGCCCCTTGCTGTCAGTGCAGAGCCCAAAGATGGGCTTGAACTCACAAACCGTGAGATCATGACCTGAGCCAAAATCAAGAGCTGGATACTTAATGAACTGAGCCACCCAGGTACCCCTGATGTCCTTGGTTTTAAGTTATCCTTGTGAATGTTAAAAAAAAAAAAAAATCACCCTGGTGTCAGAATGGTATAATCTATTCCATACATTCAGAATGGAACTTGCATATTAAAGTCCTCTCAAAGAAATAGTTTCTGGGACACAAATGTAGATTTTTTTTTTTTATTTTAAGTATATGAACTGTTACCTAACTTAGGTTTTACATCATAGATTAAGATGCTCAACATTTCTGGAACATCTACCTTGAAATGGGGGCTAAGCTAGATACTTATATGTATGTATTTGAAACAAATTCCCTGCCTTTGATGGTTTTAGGGGCCTTGAAGAAAAGAGCTCATGCAAAAATAAGGAGCTAAGAGCACAATATTATGGGTGTTCAGAGAGAAGGCAGCTCATTATGCATAAGTGAGCATGTGGTTTGTGGGCAGGGACTTAGGCTAGGACATTCAGAAAGACGTCTTCACAAAGAAAGTTTTACCAGAACTATATTCAAGAACTGTAAGTTTTAAAAGAATACAAGGAAAAAAAAGCAACATGGGCAAAGAGAACTCTAGTGTTCACTCATGTATTGGTGTTGAACCCACAATGATAAATGGTTGTGGTGGTATTTGCACCTCACACAAATTAAGGTTGTTGAAAACTAAAATTAACAATCTGCAAAGTGTTCTATTTACTGTAAAATAGCAATAATTCTGGTTTTAACGGTTATTTTCTCTGAATATTAATTTATGACTAATTCATTTTCTTGAGCATTTTTAAAAATTCTTTAAGCCCATCTACAGTCTTAAAAATAACTAGAAGTACACTCTCACTGAAAACAACCCAAATGTCTTACTTTCTACTTTCTCCTAAGCTTTCTAAATTTACGACTTTGCTTGCCTTTATTCAGCAAGTGTATGCTTCTGACATCATTGTGCAAGTAACATTTTCAATTTCTAATAAGGATCTCATTTAAAATAAAAGACATGGTAGGAGAGAAAAATAACATATTACAACATACTTTAATATCTATTTTACCTTCATTTATCATATAAATTTGAATATTAGTACATGCTTCTGTTTGCAAAGCCGTGCATTTTAGAGAGTCTCTCAAATCTTTCTTCTTTAAAGTAAGTCACATAGGAAAAAACTCAAATTGAGGCTTCCTGTACCAAATTTTTGAATTGCAATTCCTTTCTTTTAGTTATGTTAACATTCATTAAAGTAATTCCAGTAGATGATTTGGCAGAGCTAACAGCAGGCTTTATCAGGGTAAGTTTTATAAAGAATCTCTCTACTCTTTGGCTAAGAACTGACATTTTATATCTGATTAAAAGTTATGTGCTTTCATTTGGAATGAGAACTGTTGAACATATTGTGTGGAAACAGATTTATGGCATAAAATGTTTTGAATGAAAAAAAAACGGTCGTGTCATGGTTCTTTCTCATAAAGTAATGTTTTGATTCTGATTTTTCTTTCTGGTACTTGCTCCTGCTCTCTCTCTCGACATGTGAATACTTAAATTGGATAAATTCAATTACCTCTCAATTTCTCTTTTGTCTTTCAGAAAAACTAATTAAAAGTTATTGAGTTAAAAACTCTTAGTGGTTTCAAAATATATTAGAACTGTGGAATTCACAATACAACTGGATAAACAAACTTGCTGACTTCTAATCTGTATATGCATATCTTATTCACTGAAGCAAATATATTTATATAAGAATAGTAAATATATGAATGCTTTAAGGATTAACTGAGGTGAATCTAGGGGTGGAAGTAGGATGAAATGTTTAGGCAGAAGCAATGTAGGAATAACTAGTTTCACTTATCCACTTACAACATTTGTTGAATTCTCACGATATAGAAGGCACAATACCAGAGTCTAGGAATATAACCTGACATAATTCTTGCACTCACAGAGTATATGATCCAATGGAAGAGACTTAATTAAAACAAAGAGAGAGAGAGAGGAAGGGGTGCCTGAGTGGCTCAGATGGTTAAGCGTCTGACTCTTGGTTTTGGCTCAGGTCATGATCTCCTGGTTTATGAATTTGAGCCCCTCATCTGGCTCTGTGCTAGCAGCACAGAGCCTGCTTGGGATTCTCTCTCTTTCCCCCTCTCTCTGCCCTTCCCCCACTCGCTCTCTCTGACTCTATCTCAAAATAAGTAAGCTTTAAAAAAGGAAAAGAAAAAGAAAAAGAAAAAAAAACTTATTAGACATCTGGCCACTCCCTGGTTTTATAATGGAAGCATAAAAACTCTGTATCCTTTGCCAGTGAGTAGATCCATTGAAACGCCTACAAAAGACACAGAATTAGGAACCAAGGCCAGGATGGAGATGTTTTCAAGGTTAGGCATTTGTGATATTTATAAAATGATATCAAATCTCCCTTATCTAAGGGAGCCCAGAGCCGGTGCTTTGTTTTATATAATTTTTTGTGATGTTGCCTTCCTGGGGAAATAGTGGATTCATTCACTTATTAATATGCCATAATTGTGAATTTTGATAAATTTATAAGGTAAAAATATAGATAACAGTTAAATTATATAGACAGAAACCTAATCTACTCAGAAATGGTCGTGAAGGCTTCCGAGGTAATGACACTTTATCTAAGTCTGACAGAATGAAGAAGAATTTGTTGAGCGATAAATGGAAAAGAAGTCATGTAAGAAGAAATTAACCTAAGAGAAGAACCTGCATAAAATGGAATACTGTGCTTTGGAAGAACTGACAGAAGACCATACAGTTGGAAGAAAGAAAGGGTTGGAGAAATACACAGAAGACAGATGACAGGTCATTCTGTGTGTGTGTGTGTGTGTGTGTGTGTGTGTGTACGTGCGTGCACGCACGCATTTGTGTATATTTGAAAATAGAAAAAAAGAAGCTACTGAATGATTTTGAACACTGGCTTGACATGATCATGTTTGCATTGTGAGCATATCTCCCACTTGCTGCTCTGAGGAATAGATTAGGAGGGGCTGAGAGGAGACATAGGGAAATGAGAAAGGAAGCTGTGGATAACAGTCACTTAGCCTGAAGAGAAGTAGATGGTTATAAAATATATTTAGAACGTGAAAATGATGGATTTTGATGATGAGTGCATATAGGAGACAGAGGGAGGCTACTGTCAGGGAGTTTATTCATAAATCGAATGAACAGAATTTCTATAATATAGTCTAAGGGAATAAAGTCCCATTGTAAATTTTGCCTGACATAATTCTCACTTTGATGAAAATATCAAATCAAGTATACCTCAAAATCAAAAACAAAGATGTAGTTCTTAGTCACTATAATGTACCATAGTGCCTATTAGGAAATGACCTGATATGTTGCTTAACAACAACAACAAAAAGATAAGAATGGTGGGGGGAAAAATCCAATGGCCATATATATATACATACAGCTTCTTTAGATTCTCTGCTGGCAAATAAAAATTTTCCCAATTTACTGAGGTGGTTTTCAGCACACACAAAATAAACCAAAGGTATAGAAACCAGTAACAAAGAATTTTTTATTGCATCTCTAACAAAATTACATAAAGGGATTTCACAATATCCTCTAGTCTAGCCAGCTTCCTTCAGGCGTGTGCCATATTATTATGTCTGTGCCTTATTCATTTTTGCATCTCCAGTGGCCTACATACTCCTGGCCACACAAGTGTGGAATATCTACGGAGATCTGTGTGAATATTGAAAAATGGCCTAAGGTCATGAGGCTCATCAGAAAACAAGAAAAAGAAAAGGAAAAAAAAAACAGCTTGTCTCCTTTCTCTTGGTGTGATATTCTTTCTGCTGGGTTTATTTCAGGTCTTCAAACTGACTTGCCCTTTCCCTCTTCCTTCAGCTAACACACACCGCTATGGACAGGTCCCTGGGACCTCCAGTTATTCGGAAACTACTTAGAATGATAACCTGGTCCTGGTTTGCCTTGTTTTAAATCAACCCTTCATCTCCCCAGATCTTCATTTTGCTCCTTATTTGTACTCCTATTAATCTGAAGATTACTTAATGTTTTACAGATTAAGAACTTGGAGCTTAACAGGTCTTGAGTGGTCAATAATTACCTCTGTCCCCTTTCAATAGGTGTTTGCCTTCTGCTGCTCGGATAACCCCCCCTACCCTAATCTTATTTAGCCCAGCTTATCGTTGGTGTATCCCGGTGCTGGCCAATGTGTTTAATTTCCCTGCTCCTTCTACCACACTTTGGCCTCAGAAGCCTCAGAAGCAGAAATTTATTACTGTCCAGAATATTTTAAGCAGAATTGCATTATAAGAGTGACAGATGAACAATCACTTAAATAAGAAAATGAGGGGGGGAAATTCTTATGGAGATCTGAAGGAAAGCCTATTTGGGCGAGGATCTATAGCAGGCTTCATCCAATTTATGAAGTGTGCAATATGTGATAACACTCTCTCAATTAACAACTATGGTAGTTTCCTCATATTTATGGATATACAATCCAAGACCCCAAGTGGGTGCCTGAAACCATAACAGTACTGTACCCTGTATATACTGTGTTTTTTTCTATTCATGTATACCTATGATAAAGGTTAATTTATAAATTAGGCACAGTAAGAGATTAACAACAATAACTAATAATATAGAGCAATCATAGCAACATAATATAATAAAAGTTATGACTGTGGTCTCTCACTCTCAAAATATCTTACTGTACTATACTCAGCCTTCTTCTCGTGATGATATGAGATGACAAAATGCTATGAGGTGAAGTGAGGTGAATGAAGGTAGGCTTTGTGATGTAGCCTTGGGCTACAGTGTCTCAAGGAAGATCATCTGCTTCCAGACCGTAGTTGATGGTGTGTAATTGAAACCACAGAAAGTGAAACCGTGGATAAGAAGGGGACCGCTGTATTTTTTTTCCTTGTAGAATGTCTTCCTCTTCTCTAAGAACCTTCTGACAAACCCAACACTTATTTTTGGATCTGTTTTTGTTTGGGGTTGCTAATTAAAACCTACTGAGATTTTAACTGATAATTCAGATGGAAATTAACGATGTCTCACAGTATGACTAATTCAAGATATATTAGTGTTTTAAAAGGAAACATTAGATGGCTGAAGTAGGAGCACGGAGTTTCTGGCCAAATAGACTGTGATTTTAGGCATGGAGAAATTTTCTCATTTTTACATAGACTTTATTTTAAGCACATTTTAAGCTTAAACTAGAAGGGTAAATGTTGCGGTTACTGGCGATGAATAGGATAATGTCAGACTTCCTTCAGGATATCCCCATAGGTTACATAGCAAAGTTGTCATGAAAACACCAATGTGGGTATTGAGAAAGCAAAAATCCCTGATATGTGAATAGATATTGTGTGATAATGTTTCATTTATGAATATTTCCTATGGGGAAAAATAAATCCATAAATAAGAACTTGGAGCTTAACAGTAATTCTGTTCTGCTGGTAACAATCTTTAATAAAAATAGTTGATGGAAAGTAGAAATGGTTTCAAGTTTTTTAAACTATTGTCCTGCATATGCTAAATCTTTTTAGGCTACTCTAAAGTTATTCATCACATTTTTCATGTTTCTCAAAAAAAAAAAAAATGTTTTCAAATAATGCTGTTACTATATCACAGCTTAAAGTAAAATTCTGGGGCAGCTGGGTGGCCCAGTCGGTTACACGTCCATCTTCAGCTCAGGTCATGATGTCGCAGCTTGTGAGTTCAAGCCTCACGTGGGTCTCTGCACTGAGAGCCCGCAGCACAGAGCCTGCTTGGGATTTTCTCTCTCACCGTCTCTCCCTGCCCTCCCCCACTTGCACATGCACTCCATCTCTCTCTCAACATAACAAATAAAAAAAATCTTAAAATAAAAGTCCTGAACACTGAAATGGATTTCAAGCATCTAAATGTTAGTCATTCATTACCTTTAATAATGTAGTGAGAATTGATCCAACTCATTTTTTGGTCTAAGATATCATTTCCTATTCCATTCCTTACTACTACCTTGTCTGGCTCTTAATCTCCTCTAAAATCTAGCACCATTGTGCTTGGCCAATTAGATTTTCCTGAGACCTCCAGCATGTACCTAAACATCCTGAAATCCCACTGTGTTCGTGTCTAATCTGTGCCTTTACATTGTTTCACTCTGCCTGCAAAGTATCACTGCCACAGTCTTTCCAGCTTTGTGGAGGCAGGGTTTTATGTCAGTAATTCCCTGCCTAGAAGAAACAGAAAGAGGTAAAATCTGAGTGATAGTTGAATAAGTAAATGAAGCCTTTCACAGCTACTCAATTGCTTCTGACCTCTCTATCCTTAAAGATCTAAAGTCTAATTTTACATCTAATGACATAGTCTTATAAAATGAGTTTTTCATGTCAGTAATCATATCCTGTGGCATTTATCTTTTTTTTTTTTTTTGAGAAAGAGAAGACATAGTTTTATACTTCTGTATACCTTATTTCACCTACCACAATGACTGAATGTCTTTCATAAATTGCTTTTGATCAACGTTTAGAATATGGATATGATTTTAAAAAGTGCAATCCAATACAATTAATTATCTTCTCTCTGCCTTATTGTGTGCTAAACTCTGAACTAAATTGAGATGTAAAATATATCCTACCTTGGCTGATAGAAAATATGTTTCATTGGAAAGATTAAAAATACAGAAGAGAGAAGTGCCTGGATGGCTCAGTCGGTTGAGCTTCCGACTTCGGCTCAGGTCATGATCTCACGGTTCATGGGTTCTAGCCCCACGTCAGGCTCTGTGCTGACAGCTCGGAGCCTGGAGCCTGTTTCAGATTGTGTCTCCCTCTCTCTCTGCCCCTCCCCCACTTGCACCCCGTCTCCCTCTGTCTCAAAAATAAACATTAAAATATATATATATATATATATAAAGATTATATATATATATATATATAAAGAAGGGAAATAAATAATTATAGAGACTAATATAAAGTCATTTATTTTTTAGAACTTTCAATATACTTAGAAAACAGTCTCAGGAGAATTACTGGCTTTAACTTATAAAACTATCTGAACATAAATCATTTTATTTATGTCTTACCAATTAAGACACTGAGTTTTTAAAGTTAAGCATCTTTATTAGTTTTACAAAGCATTTCTAATTTAAAGCGAATTTTATTTTTCTCTAATAAGTGAACTATAATTCTATGAGGATTAATTTGTACCAAACTTTTTCTTTAAGAGAGAAATAATCTAGGAATATATATAGTTTTTAATTTTCCAGGATAAGAATTCTGCAATCCCCATGATAACTTGCTTGAGTAATTAATTACCATCAAGGTTAAACTTTTTTACTTCCTTATGTAAATTAGTGGTATTGTAGCAACTTATGATAATTTTATCTGAGTCATGACCTTTATAAACTTAGAAAAATATGGTCAGCATGATTCTTTAATCAAGCTTAGTACACTTGAAAACAGGTATCAGTTATCCTCTTAACCTTTTATTTCCTAATCTAAATATATGTCTATGACTGTTCCACATTTTTTCATAGGACCACTTTTTCCATTTTTAATTATCTTGAAATTTTTCTTACTCATTTTGGAGTGGGAGAAGTATTGCTGAAATAAATACAGCATATATTAGAAACTTACTTGTGTTTTCTAATATGTTAGAAAACTATGCAAAGAAAACTTTATGTTACATTTCTTTTTACAATATACATATTTTATAAAAAATGTTTAGAAGCAATAAACAAAAATCAGACACCAAACCAAAAGTCTCCAATGCAGAAAACATTATCATATGTCTTATGAGGCCACAAGATACACTTACTTGTGCTTTGAAAGTATCAGTATTTTTAAAAACTGGTGGTATTTGTAACATGGCAGAAATGAATTAAAAGATAATTAGGGGCACCCAGGTGGTTCAGTTGGCTAAGCGACGAACTCTTGATTTTGGCTCAGGTCATGATCTCATGATTGGTGAGTTTGTGCCCCACACTGGGCTCTCCCATGACAGTGTGGAGCCTGCTTGGGAATCTCTCTCTCTCTCCCCCATTCTCTCTGCCCCTCCCTTACTCTCTTTTTCTCCCAAAATAAATAAATAAACTTTAAAAACGATACTTAAAGATATAAAAATATCATACAAAGATAGAAATAAATGAAACGAAGGAGGGAGGGATGGGAAGACCAAGAGGGAATGAGGTAAGAAGAAAAGACATGAAGACAAGTGTAGATTTTTTTGCCAAATCAGTGAGCGTGTCAGAAGAGTTAAAACATTCCAGAGGAAAAAATTTTCATATACAGAGAGATAGTAAAGAGTTTTCTTGTTGTTTTTGTTTGTTTGTTTTTTAGCTTATTTATTTACTACCTGATTGATTTATTGATTGGAAGACATTTTTTAGAACAGTTTTACATTCACAGCAAAATTAAGAAGAAAACACAGAGATTTCCAACATATACTCTGCCCCCACACATGCATAGCCTACCCCATTATCAACATCCCCCACTAGCGGGGTACATGTATTGTAATTGACGAAACTACATTAACACAGCATAATTCCCCAAAGCCCATAATTTACATTAGGCTTCACTCTTGGCGTTTTGTTACGTTCTATCGGTTTGGACAAATGTATAATGCCATGTATGCATCTATATAGTATCATAAAGAATATTTTTACTACCCCCAAAATCCTCTGTGCTCTGCCTATCTGACTCTCCTTTACACCTGAACCCCTGGCAACGAATGATGATTTTACTGTCTCCATCAGTCTGCCTTTTTCAGGATGTCATATAGTTGAAATCACAACTTTTCAGATTGGTTTCTTTCATTAGCATTCAATATGCACTTAAGTTTCCTCTACATCTTTTTATGGCTTAATAGCTCATTTCTCTTTAGAACTGAATAATGTTCCATTGTCTGAATGTATCCATAGTTTATATATCCATTTACTTCCTGAAGGACACCTTGGTTGCTTCCAAGCTTTGGCAATTGTGACTAAAGCTGCTGTAAATGTCTGTGTGCAGGTTTTTTGAATGGACATTAGCTTTTCAACTCCTTGTGTAAATACCAGAGCACAACTGCGGGAATTGTATGGTAAGAATACGTGTCATTTTTAGGAAACCACTAACCTCTGTTTAAGACTGGTTGTACCATTTTGCATTCCAACCATCAATGAATGAGAATCTTTTGTTCCACTGACTTGCCCACTTTTGGTGTTGTTAATATTCCTGATTTGGGCCATTCTAATAAGTGTTTAATGATATCTTGTTTAATTTGCATTTCCCTGATGACTTATAAAGTGAAGTCTCTTTTCATATGCTTACTTTCCATATGCATATCTTCTTTGGTGAGATTTCTGTTAAGGTCTTTGGCCCTTTTTTTTTAAAAAAAGTTTTTATTCAACTACTCTGTTGTCCTGATTACTGAAGATGCACCTATTTAGTAAAGCTTTTCTTAACTGACCTTTCTCTGACCTGATTCTAGCAACACCTATTCTTCCATTTCCACTATTTCACCCATACTAGCCTTTTTTTGTTTTTTTATTCAGATACACAACTATCATCCCTGCTTTAACTCTACATATACCTTCAACCATGTCTAACCCATCTGTTCCAGATCCTCATTAGTTCATCCCTCTTGTCATCTGATTTCATCTTCTCAGAATCCTTTCCTTGACCACTCTAGATTTTTCTGCTTCCTTCCTACCATTGTAATTCTTTTATATTTTTTAATGGACAAAAGAAAAGCCACAATAGTCTTTTTTTTATTTTATTTTTAAAATAAATTAAAATCATCTTACAATAAGTTGACTATATTTTTTTTTCTTTTGATGTACGTTTTATGGATTCTGATTTATGTTTAGATAAGTGTATTCACAACTATAATCAAGATACCAAACTATTCCAAATTCCCCAAAATACCCCATTGTGCTATTCCTTTGTGGCCACACACTCCACCCACTACAAATCATAGACATTCATTGATATATTCTCTCTCCCTCATTACAGTTTGCTCTCTACAAGAATTTCATATAAATAAATCAAATAGTATGTAATGCTTTGGGACTGGTTTCTTTAGCATAATACCTTTGCTATTTATCTAATTGCTTATTTGTATCAATACAGTGTTTTATTCATGAGTAGTATCCATTGCATGTATGTATCACTATTTTTATATTATTTATCTTTGGAAGGACATTTGAGTTATTTCCAGTTTTGTTTTGTTTTGTTTTGTTTTTTGCAAATTTGAATAAGACCATTATAAATATTTGTGTACAGGTTTTTGAGTGAATAAAAGTTTTCATTTTCTTGGCATAAATTTCCAAATGTGGGATAGCCAGATTATATAGTAACCATATGTCTAAATTCATAATAAACTGCCAAACAGTGTTTCAGAGTAGCCTTATCATTGGGCACTCCCACCAGTAATGTATAAGAGTTTGAGTTGCTTTGCATTCTTAATAGTATTTGGTATTGTCAGTAATTTTTTTTAAAGTTACTCTGATATGTGTCTAGTGGCATCTCATTGTGGTTGTGATTTGCATTTTCCCAAACGCTGATAACATTGAACATCTTCCTTGAGCTCATTTGCCATCCTCATGTTCTTTGATAATGATAATGTGTCTGTTCATGTGTTTTGTACAATTTAAAACCGTGTTGTTTTTGTTCTCATGTTCTGTGATGAGTTCTTATATATTCTGGATAAGTCCTTTGTTGAATATGTGATTTGGAAATATTTTCTTTCCATATGTAGTCTGTCTTTCCATTTTCTTGAACGTTATTCTTCTTACATTATTCTACACTCTTTTTATTTTTTGCATAAGAGTTAATACTTTCTGAAAATGTCTGATTTAGTTATGAGATTACTTATTTACAGTCTATACACCACAAACCACACATATTTCATGTTTGCAGAAAATTTCTGTATCACCACTATAATGGCACAATGCTAGAATCATTAGCTTATGATAGTTAACAAAAACATAAAGGATGAATTCATGAATGCACTGTATTAGTTTCCCATAGTTGCTGTTATACAGAGTTGGTAGTGTGAAAAAAACACATATTTCTTCTCTTATAGTTCAGAGGTCAGAAGTCCAAAATCAGTTTCAAAAGATCAAAATCAAGGATTTGGCAGGGCAGTACTCTGGAAGCTTTTAGGGAGAACAGTCTTTTTGCTTTTCAGCTTCTGGAAGCTGTCCTCATTGCTTGGTTCATGGTTCATTGTCCCCCCCCTCCTTCTTTCTCCTTCACATTGTTATTCTTCTGTAGTCCAATTATCTTCTACTTGCCTCATAGTGTGATTACATTTAGATCTGGCAAAGATAATCCAGGGTAATTTATCCATTGTAATATGTTTAATTTAATCACATCTGCAAAATCCATGTTGCCATATAAGGTAATACTCACAGGCTCCAAGGATTAGGACCTAGATGTCTTCAGGGTCATTGCTAAACCTATTATCTGTCCCAAACTATGCTCATCCTGTTCTTATCTAGTTCCTGCACTCTCTCCTGAACCTCAGAAAATTGCAAATGATGACATATTTTGATAATTAGTGATCTAGGTATTAAATATGTTTTAATCATTTTTCTCCCTCTGCAACCAGACTGTAAGTCTCCTACAAATCAGGACTCTGACTTCTACTTTATTACTATTCAACAAGCAAATTCTTGTTGAATCCCTACATTTTTAACCAGATGATGGATTAACCATCTGTGAGCACTAAACATCTAAATCATTAATAAAGCCAGTCTTTATCTAGGACTATGAATTATACAAGGATACATACTTTTTGGTTAAATCAAATTTTTCAATAATTTTGTTTTCATGAAAAGTCTAATCTCACCTAGATTCTTTTTTGCATCTCTCTGTCTCTTTCTGTCTCTGTCTTTCCATGTGTCTGTCTGTGTGCCTTTCCATCTTCTTCCTTCTCCTTTGTTTATTTCTTGCCTTTTGTATTGTCCTCTAAAACATGATCTCTATATAAGACAAATTCTGACCACTATTGTATACTCTGTTGCTTAGAATTAATTTATTTTATTCCTCTGACATAAAAGCAAACAATTTAAGGATATATGTGCTTTATTTTTACCAAGAAAATTGGACTTCAATGTATCGAGTATCCTGTGATTTCTATATAATAATGTATGAGAAAAACAAAAGCAAATACTTTGCTTATACCTTTCTTCATTTTAGCTATTTTTTTCAGTTTTCACAGAAAGGATATATTAAGAACACAAGCTTACATAACTATTATGTAGCTTATCCATCTGTGTCATTTTCTAGACCTTCTTGATATTAAAGGTAGATGTGTTGTTATAAAGTAATTTAATAAAATGTTTAAAATGACTAGACTTTTCACATAACTTCAGTATATCTGTAAGTTCATGCTTTTACTTCAATAACATATGAAGCCGTCTTTCATGTTTTTGTCAGTGGTCACACCTGTCTAAAGAAATACAAATGAATTAAACTTAAAGCATAGTTACACTTTTATCTTTTTTTTTAATTCACTTTCTTGTAAATTAACTTTTTTTTTTTTTTTCAACGTTTTTTATTTATTTTTGGGACAGAGAGAGACAGAGCATGAACGGGGGAGGGGCAGAGAGAGAGGGAGACACAGAATCGGAAACAGGCTCCAGGCTCCGAGCCATCAGCCCAGAGCCTGACGCGGGGCTCGAACTCCCGGACCGCGAGATCGTGACCTGGCTGAAGTCGGACGCTTAACCGACTGCGCCACCCAGGCGCCCCTGTAAATTAACTTTTAAAATCAATATTATTGGTTTCTGTTATTACTAACATCAGGTGACATACTTTCATATTTTTTTTTAAATCAGAATCTTCTACTCTACAAATTTTTGCGAGAACTAAAAGAACATTATGTTAAATTTGAAAAAGTATCCTAAAGTATTTCCTTCTCAGATAGGTTTATAAACCCCAGGAATATTTTATTCTATATTCCATGAAAATAAAAAAGGCAAACATGAGATAAACAAGCTAGAAAAAAATTGATCATAGGTTCTTGATAGATGCAAATTCTAGAGTAGTATTTTCTTAATAGTTTGAACATATGGTTTTGTTTTAAATGCCATGATTATATCATCTAAAAGGCCCAAACATGAAATTCCATATTCTTTTTTTTTCAAAAAACAGGAATCCATGAAACTTTAACTCATAGTGACAAATTCACATACTAGAAAGCATCATTTAAATAATTTCTTTCCCGAAGTTATACTTAGTTTGAGAAATTGTCCCATTAAAAATTTATAGAACTGATTTCTCTAGTAATGAAAACAGTCATCTCAGCAGATGAAACCACAAATAAATTCTGACTTTCTCAAAAAATGCTTTACACATGATGTCTGACAGCTTTAATTACTTTTTTTTAAAGTGTAGAGTTGAAAAGTAGATTTATATACTTATGTTGGAACCCCAGTGATGCAACTAATAATCCTTAAAACACAAGGAAAAATTAAAAATATGCTAAAGGATTTCCTTAAGAGAAAAGGAATTATTGGCCATTAGTTCCAATTAGTATAACAATGTTTGAATTTTCTTATGGAGAATATTAAGTAACAATGAAGTAGAAAAATCTCATTTTTATGTAATGAATTTATTAAGTATCATATATATAACGATTTTAGAAATATGTGCATTCATTTTTAAAGAATATCACTATTTTTGGTCATGATTATTATAATTAAGTATATGTGGAATGAATGCAGTAATTAGAGATAGCTAAGACTGGGGCAGTGCAGTGATTTCATTCAACTTTATATTACAATAGTACATTGTTACACTGCATAAGAACATTATTGGAGACAGCATTAAATGATAAATGGTACTCAGTTATTGAGAACCAGACAAATATGGCAAGGTGAGGATACAGAAGAGTTTACAGAAATTAGTAGCCCCTAAACTGAAGATAGAGAAAGCCGGGAAATCTACTATTCTTAAGATAGTCATTACTCTTAGGACAGTCATAAAGGAATCTTCCAATAGCAGTTAATAGAAGACTTATAAATTCATTAAATGAAGAATGGGTATACAACTGTTAAGGAGACAAACAGATTGGGCATCACAGAGCAGTTGAAAAGAAATGTAAATTCAAGGGACTGGAACTTGTCTTTTCAGTCTTACATCTCTATTATCTCTCCTAGCAGAGAAAGGAGTGTAGGAAAAAGGAAGAGAGATTTCCTTACTAGGAGGTTGGGGTTCGATGCAGGAATCAGTCCTTTTAGAGAAACGTAGTATGCAGGCCTGAGATTCAATCTCTGAAGGTGAAAGGAACAGGAACACAGGGATTTGGTGTAGGATTTTCAGTTGCTGGAATGTGGTTACCATAGTCAAGACAGAAACCTGTACCAAGGCTAAGGCTAGTTTAATGTTGATTCTGTAAATTACAGTCCTAAAGATACTTCGTTCCTGGTGAGTCAGATCCAAATTGATCACTTAGACTAAGAATAACGTTTAATCTACAGTTGGTATCGACCTCAATGGATGAATAAATTTACCAGCAGGGAAGCAGTCAAGAAAACATTAAATAAAGAACCACAGTGTGGTACAGCAAAAACAAGCTTAGAAATCCAATAGTAATGTGTGTGTCAGAGCACACAAATGAATGGTGGACTTTGAGTAAATTATTGATATTCTCTCTGAATCTCAGTTTCTTTCATAAAAATTGGGTACAGGATAGATGTAGGCCAGAACCTTTTCAGGACAAATAGCTATATTCAGTCTAGCTTAATAAAAATAATACAACATGGTGACTATGGGAACTGGTGGATGAGATTAAAATAATCTGGTAAATGTCTGGGAGAAGGGAAAACTATATTATTCCTATGAACAAGAAAATGAAATATCCTACGACCATCAATGGAAATGCCTTTTCTTATTTTCCCTCCTGTATAAATATTGAAATTTTAATAATATACTTAAGATTTAGATATGTCAATAAAAAAGCCATAGAAGAAAAGAAGCCTACAAAACTATGCATTTTCCTTTCTTTCCCTTTCCACTAATAATGGGAATGACTAGCAATATGAACTGAGAATTCTTTCTGAAAATAAATATTTTAAAAATCAAAGTAAAACCAAAAAAAAAAAAAAACAGAACATATGTAATAGAAGTTAAAGAAATTGCACTTTCTTATAGCACAAAATACTTCATAAATCCCATTTTTGCTGTCCCAAGGTAAATAAGATTCAAAAGAAAATTACTTTCACACATGATAAAATCAAGTAAGCTTGCTTTGAGCGATTTTTTTTTATCTATTTCAAGATAATGTAACAAAAAAAAAACAGGGTACTTCACCGCTTTTTCAGAAAAAAATGTTTCTGTAGTATATCTCTTTTAGAAGAATAACAATTTATCAAATGAAAAGTTCTATTGTTAAACTTTTTATTGTGTTATAAAATATTCACTGATACTTCACAAGAATCTATAAATCACCTTTTCATTTTCACTTTGTCAAAAGACATGCATGAGAGGGTTCGTGTGTATGGGTATGTGTGTGTGTTCACGCATGTGCATGCGGAAACGGAGAGAAGGAAGTCAGGGAGGGAAAGAGAAAAATAGAGGTTGATCAAACATGGAGGGACCTAAAAAGAAATGGGTTGGGAAAAGACAAAATAATTATACAGAAATAAGGTAATCAATTAAGACTTAAGAAGCCCAATACTAGAATTTAACCCTTTTTATTTTAAGGAGATTTGATTAGAATTAAAATTATGACTGAAATTATGGAAATAAAATGGCTGCTTAATATATAAAATGATGGTGATGAATTTTTATAGAAATGATACTTTCAGAGATAGGATTACTGTGTGTGTGTGTATATATATATGTAATATTTAAGTTAGTTTACATTGTGAGATAAGCGATTTGCCTTCTGTGAAAAAAAGAAAACTTACTTATTAACTAAGCAAAGTTAAGCATTTGCAAAGTGAAAGAGACTAAATTGAAGACCACACAGGTCAAATACCTCCTTCTCTGTAAAGCACTGATGGAGACACAGAGAAAAGCAGACATGAAACAAGTTTAAATAACAAATGGGTGGAAAGACAAAGTCTCAAGAAAAACTCAAAAGAAATAGGTAATATGAATATGACAGTATCTATTAAGAAGATGTAATCAAATAAACTTCCATGAAAGAGAGCACCAGAGGGGCACCTGGGTGGCTCAGTAGGCTAAGCATCGGACTGTTGATTTTGGCTCAAGTCATAATCTCACGGTTGGTGAGATTGAGCCCAGTGTTGGGCTTTGTGCTGTCGGCACATAGCCTTCTGGGATTCTCTTTCTCTTTCTGTCTCTTTGCCCCTCTCTTGCTTGTGCTCTCTCTGTCTCTCACTGTCTCTCTCTGAAAATAAATAAGTAAACATTAAAAAAAGTGCACCAGAACCAAATGGTTTCACTGATGAATTCTACTCAATAATTAAGAAATAAATGATACTAATTCTTTACAAATTTTTCCCCAAACAGAAACATTCTCTGAGACAAATACCAAAAACAGATTAAGACATTATAAGAAAACTATAAGCCAATATCTCTCAGAAATACAGATGCAAACATCCTGAACAAAATATCATTAAATTGAATCCAACAATGTATATGTATAATTATATACTGTGACCAAGTGGATTTATTACAGATATACAAGATTGACTTAATATTTGAAAATTAATCACCACATCAACAAGCTAAAGAAGAAAAATCATTATAGTAGCAATAATTTCAGAAAAAGCACTTGACAAGATTCCAAACTTATTTATGATCAAGACTCTCAGTTATTAAGACTAGAGGAGTCTTAATAACTATATAACTATATGGAAAGTTAATATATGAGTGGAGAGTATAAAACCAAAGACAAAATAAGTTGTACATAAGCATTGTATTCTAGTTGTTAAAGTAATGTCCCATAGGAATACAAGTTAACAATTTTGGTACTTCCATATAGGTGTACTGGAAAGGTCCAGTCAGTTTCCTCATTTAGAATTTATATATAAAGAAAGGGTAGAGGCTAGGATGATATATGTGGTAATAGATTAGGGTAATGTATTAACTTATGTTTAGCTTAATGTAGATGCAGTTGAGTATATATAGAAATATCTACATAGATTAGATAGACAGACTGACACATGGGCAGGCAGGCAGAGAGAGAGAGACAGAGAGAGAGAAACAGGTAGGCATACATATATCGGTTTGTGTATATACATATATTTCCTTGCTCTGTAAGCTGAATGATTGCCATGTCAGTCACAAAAGCACACCCAGTTTCTGTTTCTAGACAAGAGGAACCAGGCTCCTTAGAAAAGTAGCTGACACTATGACTATAATAAGAAATAGACAAGATAATCCTGGAATATTTTGGAGTGCCAGAAAGTGAGAAAGTGTTTAAAAATAACAAAAATCATAATGGTGATATATGCAAGGAATACAAGAGCGGATAAAAGAGCTCCTGACAATCAATACTGAAACAATTATAGCAATAAAATAAATAAAATAGTATTAGACTTTCACACAACTTTTAAAATAAATATTCATGAATCCACACTAATATAAATAAAATATTAAATACATAAATGAGATTTAATAGACATATTTCCCATGCAGACATATTCTAAATAATTTATGTAGATACTTCACCATCAAGGAAATGGAATATAGGTCCCCAGTCCTTAAACATGAACTACCCACAGTGACTTTCTTCCAAAGTATATAGTGTAAAGTGGATGAAAGAAGAGTAAATGTGAAGTGGAAAAACCTGGCAAACACTTCAACTCAGCTCAGAGGTCAAGGTCAACTTCATCGGCGATATCTTATATTGATGTATATGTATATGTATCTACCCTTGATATGATGTGACAATAATTGTATTTTATCTCTGTAGTCTTCCTACCAAAAAGCCTACAACCCTCATCTGATATAGACAAAATGTCATAGAAATCCCAGTTGAGATACAAAAACCATATCAGTACTCCATAAAATTGTCCATATCATCAAAAACAAAGAAAAGTGAAAAACTCTCTTAACAAAGAGGAGCTTAAGAGAATATGACACTAAATGCAATACAGTATTGTAGGTAAGATCCTGGAACAGAAAAAATAAATAAATAAGTAAAGTAAACCTTCAGGAAATCTTAATAAAGTATGGACTTGTTTCATTAATAATATTTGTTAATTAATTATAAAAAATGTGTCATAATTATATGTTGTCAATAATAGAGGAAACTGTGTGTCAGTAAATGAGGATCTCTGTACTGTCCCCTCCATTCTTCTGTAAATCAAAAACTTTTCCAACAGGACATTTTATATTTATTTTTTTAATTACACTAGGGTTTCCGATGTCATGCCAGCATCATGATATTAATTGTCGGTCTCCCAATATTCCATATTTGTAACCCTGAGGGTACTGCCTCTGCACCTCTATTTAAGATTTTCCATCACCTTTTTGTTAATCCCTCCATGTCTTCAAAGCTAATCACAGTCTTAACAGAAATAAAATGTTTTGAAGTTTCTTTTGTATTCTTCTCATAAAATCATATTATTACACACACACACACACACACACACACACACACACAGATACAGACACACACACATGTAAGTTTTGGCCAAAGTCACATATATTTTACTTTTTACTTATTTTTTTAATGTTTACTTATTTTGAGAAAGAGAGAGAGAGAGTACTTGAGTAGGGAAGAGGCAGAGAGAGAGGGAGAGAGAGGTTCCCAAGCAGGCTCCATGCTGTAAGTACAGAGCCTGATGTGGATCATGAGGTCATGACCTGAGCTGAAATCAAGAGTTGGCCTCTTTCTTAACTGACTGAGCCATACCCCAGAGCTACACAGGTGTCCCAATTTTAGCCAAAGGAATCTAAAGAGTACAGGTAGGATGATAATAATTTGTTACTATTCCTGGGGAAATAATAAAATTTTAAATATTACCATTGACTAGACCATTCCATGCTGCCTTGTCCTAATTTCAGCACCATTAGAGTCCGGGAAGTTATTGGAAAGGTGCTATTTGTAGAAAAAATGATGCTTATTGAAAACTGTGTATTTACCTTTAAAAAATATCATAAGCCAACTAATGTTTTATTCTTTCTTTTCTTCTTTACAGTAGAAACTACTTCAGCTCAGTATGGTAATGTTAGTAATTTTTTTTTATTAATGGCAAACTCTAATGGTTAGATGTATATATATTTGGTTAATTACAAATTAAATTGTACATAAAAATTAACTTTGATTGAATTACAGGATTCATCAGGGAAAATAATTAGAATTCTCTTTGGTGGTAGCATGGTTTATAACAAAGGCTAACAGAGCCTAAAATATGAAGATCATCAACAATCTGTTAAACCAGCTTTGGGCTGGTTTTAGAAATACTATTTCAGAGACAATTATTCTGAGACTATTAAATATCTAACAATTGCTAGGGGCTTTAGAAGAAATAAAAATCAGTGAGATACAATCCTTATCTTCACAGAAATTGCTGATTTAATGGTGAGGGCAGGAGGTGGTGAAGAGATAAAAATAAAGCAAAAACATAACTATAAAGTAACCATAGTGAGTGTCATAAAATAAAAGGCATTTTGGGGAGGAAAGAGTGGAAACTCTCCATAGACCAAGTGATATCAGTTATAAAACTGATAAAAGGCAAAAATGGAAAAGAGAGAATGACATAGAGAATGAGTCAATACAATTTTCGCCCTTAAGATTCTAATTATCAAGGAAGGAAATGAGAAGAGGAGGCAGATAAATTGCAATGAAGTATGAGAAGTCCTAAAATTAAAAAAAAAAACAACAACAAAACATGCAGAGTATAAATCAACAGACTGCTTGGGAAAGTCTGGAAGCAGGCTTGATTGAAGAGACAATATTTTTGGTAGGTTTTGCAGGATGAGATGGAGTTTGTCAAAGATTGAATGTTCTAGGCAGAGGAACAAGAAGCATCTACAGTGTTTCCAGAAAATAGAGAATGTCACATAGAATATGTTAGAAACATAGATAACACTGGAAAGTTAAGATGGGGTCAGGTTTTGAAAGTGTGATTAGGCTGCCATGAAAGCTGATCAGGTTCCAAAGGCAGATGAGGATTTAGAATGGAAATCTGGAGTTGGTTTGAGTTGTTCTCAATTTGTTTAGCAAGAACTTATTAACAAGCCATGCAAAGTATGCTCACAAGCTTAAGAGTGGAAGTAAGTCATTTATTTTCTCCTTTGTTTCTCAAGGCTACCAATGGAAATGATTGATGAAGTCAACAAAGAATGAAAAGTCTGTCAAGCGAAAGAAACTCAGGACACCATTACCTGGGGGTTAGGCCCTGTCGACCATAGTCTACGTAATTACCATATACTATTTTGCTCATTGTGCCACAGTTGCCATATTTGTTTTGGTTGCGTGTCTTAATTTACCATTGGGACTAATATGGTAGTCCTGGCCATACCCTCCCAACAGGACACGATGTCAATTTAAGGCATAGAAATATTTACCATACTGTCCTCTAAACAGAATGGTTTGAACAGTCAGACACATGTGACCTGGCCAATATTATCTTTGATAAGACAATAAAGATAGTTTGATGATTGATTAACTGGAAATAAGATGGAGGAAGAGACTGATCACAGTGATGGGATGCTACCGCAGTCACCAAAATAAAGGATTGCAAGTTCCAAATTTAACACTGTGGAGGTGGGAATAGAGTGGTTAGATGGGAAAGTCATGTTCACACATGAGAAATTAGAGAATTTATTGAATTTGCATAATAAAGGAAGAGAATCACAATCCTTCTATTTTGAGTGAACATGTTACTGAGTAACAAGAAATGTACTTTCCTGGAGAATAACTGATTTTTTAAATTTGGGGTGGAGAAAACATCCCATGGAATACAGTAACTGGAGTACTACTGCTTTGGTTAAAACTCTCACTCCATCACTTTCCTGTGTGGTCTTGAGAACATTACCCAACTCCCCCACATCTCTGTTTGCTTATCTGTGATTAGAAAATCATAGCAGCACCAGTCACAAGTTGTTATGAAAATTAAATGAGAAAATAGAATTGTAAGACTTAAAGCAGTATGAGAAGTGCAAGACAATGGGAATATCATTTTGAGATTCATGAATTAATGAACGTAAATATAAGATCACTAGATGTAGGATGGGAAGGTAGAAGAGACAATGAATAACTAGCAGAACTTGTAGAATCTTAATACTTAACAATTTCAAATAAGAAATAAATCTATCAAATTTGAAATGAAGAAATAGAGAAGTAGGAAGCAAACCAGAATAGGGAGGTACAAAAGAAGCCAGTAAAGAGAATATGGACTTTGAAAAAAAAAAAAAAGTTCATTGGCTTTGTGAGAGGAGAGGAGCATAAATACATTCTGTCAAAAATTTGGCATCATACTAAAATATGCAGTATGAAATGATGTATTAGTAAAAAGAGCACAAGCTGAAATTCAGAAACTGAGTCTACAGTAAAAACTATTTTTGCCATATTGGTAAGCTTAACAAAAGGACATGTCTCTGATATCATAATCAAAATGAGGAAGCACACAATTAATTATAAGAAAAAGATGTGAACAAATTTGATTGGCTTTGGGATCCCTTTATATACAAGAGATGGTGTAGCCTGTGTTTTGTAGATGGAAAGATACACATGGTATTAAATATATTACATAACTAAAAAGTAATAAAGATCAGAAAATACAAGGTTTTTGTAGGGATATGGGGGCATACGCTATTTAGTATTTTGAATATAATATAATCCGGATCAATTATTCAGAACACACACATCAATGTTTTATTTTGCTTATATAAAAAACCTGTTAATACACAGCTTAATTAGAGTAAATGTTAAAGCATTTCTACATCCATAACTAAAAGTTAATATTTGGTTCACTTTCCTCAAACATCTTTCTTAAATAGTCTTCATTAACAATGCTTAATTCTATTTTTTGTATTTTTCCTCATTTCAAAATAAACAACCTCATTAAGATCATTGCACCGAAAAATCTTTAAAAAAATAATCACATCATTAAGAATACTCAGGTATTCATGAAGTATTGAAATATGGATAATGACTTGAGCATGTCACTAAAATGATCATCTGTCCCCAATTAATACTGATATATTGCAGTTGAGAGGTCTTTTAATGATCACATTACTGGGGAATTATTGCTACTCATATAATTTGTCCTTATAATCATGTATTTATCAAAGATACAAAAGACAAGTCTCCCAGGAGGCTTATTAAAATCCTTATTCTCTTGATTTCTAATTGGTAAAGAGGATAGATTGTCCATTTTTTTTTCCTGAAAGACCAACTGGGTTTTCATCAACAGAAGTATCATTTAAAACTATGCAATTGTCACATACATAAATCTCCATTTTTAAAGGGCAGAAAATAATATGCCAAAATGAAAAATCACTTTACAGCACTCTTTCTGCTCAATGAAGTCATAACCAAATCAAATAAAAATTATTTATTAAACATCTGTAGATGCAAGGCAATCTATTAACCACAATTTAAATAATATTAAAATGATAAGATAAATGTGCATAATACTCAGAAACAAAAGTATGTAGAGCCTTTCGTTTGCTTCAGAATTATCTTTACAAATTTTTATAAGTTTAAGTAATTCTGCATTATCATTTTTAAATTGCATCTTTCTAAATCCATAAATTTTATTTCATTAAAAAAATGTGGTGACGTATCTCACAAGACAGAACCATAAAAGACAACTTCTCTCTCTCTTTTTTTAATGTTTATTTATTTTTGAGAGAGAGAGTGAGACAGAGAGTGAGCGGGGGAGTGGCCGAGAGAGGGAAATACACAATCTGAAGCAGGTTCCAGGCTCTGAGCTGTCAGCCCACAGCCTGACACGGGGCTCAAACCATGAACCGTGAGAACATGACCTGAGCAAGGGTCGGACGCCTGACCGACTGAGCCACCCAGGTGCCCCAAAAAGACAATCTCTTTCTAAGTCACCCTTTCTTCTAATGTACCGGTTTATTCTGCGACTGAGCATGCCCACAAGTTTGACACCATACTCAGAACAAATGTCAGGTACTACCATAGGTCGGTGAAATAAGTAATCGAAGTAACAAAGAATTTATGACTTGTTGGCCTTAATCACCTGGGGAACATTCTCTGTGTGAAGATAATCCTTTCCCACGTTACCTCTCCTCATGTCTCCACACAGTACACCTTGAAAGGAAGTCACTGTGCCCAGCCGTTCTAGGGGGTGGAAGGTATAGTCCCCCACTTTGAGGGTGGAGCATCTACGTAACTTATTTGGAATACTTCCACAGGAGAGTTTTATCTCTTCTCGCTCATTAATTAATTAATTAAGCAGTGTATTCAATCATTTTTATTCTTAAGGTTTTATGGATATTTAGTTTATACTTTGCATTACACTATTTTAAGATTGCCCAAATTATTTCAGCTTTAGCTGAATGTTGGAGACTCATTCAGTTTGCTCCTCTACTTCTTTGACATGCCTCCTTATTACTGTAAATGTGTGTGTGTGTGTGTGTGTGTGTATTGGGGAACTTTCTTACTTTCCAATATTGCAAGATGCTGTAGGCTCATCTTATGTATATCCTACCCTAGCCCCAGAATCAGCCATATCAATAGGAAGAACTGGTTCCTTTTGTTGGAGAATGGTATAAAAATACAAGATCTAAACACTAGATGTACTCATTGTGACTGGGGCGTTTTGATTTTTTTTTTTTTTTACTTTACAGCCTATTTTCCCCCTTTTGAGCAAACAGAATGAAATTATACATATTTATACAAACTTGTGTATATACACGTATCTATAAATATTTATATATGTAAACATCTATATGTACACTAAGATAGACTTGAGTTTATTCTGATGTTTCCAATCCATTCTCAAATGAGAAGCCTGGTGCTCACCATCTATCAAGCATATACTTAATTATTCTGTATACACGTTTATCGTAACATCAAGAGTCATAAATCATGTTGATAATATACACACTTGACATGATATAATGACAATGGCATTTTACCTCTGTGGTCTTCCTCCCAGTGACCCATAGCACTAGTCTTACCATGAAAAAATATCAAATCACAATTGAAGAACCTTCTACCAGAAGGTTTGAGTACTGCTCAAAACATTCAGTTATGAAAAGCAAGATAAGTGAGAAAGTGCAATAGCCAAGAGGAGCCTGCATAAATGTGACAACTAAATGTAATGTAGTACTCTGGATGGGATTCTGCAACCAAAAAAGGACATTAAGTAAAAACTAATAAAATCTAGGGGCTCCTGGGTGGCTCAGTTGGTTAAGCAGCCAACTCTTGACTTCGGTTCAGGTCATGATCTCGCGGTCTGTGGTATCGAGCCCTGCATCAGGCTCCATCTGTCAGCATGGAGCCTGCTTGGGATTCTCTCTCTCCCTCTCTCCCTGCCCCTCCCCTACTTGCTCTCTCTGTCTCAAAATAAATAAATAAATCTTAAAAAATAAAGAAATTTAAATAAACTACGGACTTTTAGTTAATTGTAATGTATCAGTATTCATTCATTTATTGTAACAAATGCATAATACTAACGTAATTTATTAATAATAGAGGAAACAAAGAAATCTTTGTATTGTCTTCTGCATTATTTTAGTAAATACAAAACCGTTCTACAAAGTAAAGTTTGGTTAAAAAAAAGATTTTTTTTAAAGGACAAATACCATATGGTTTCACTTCTATGTGGAACCTACAAAGCAAAACGAATGAATAAACAAACAAAAAGTAGAATCAAACCTATAAAACAGAGAAAAAAACTGACGGTTGCCAGCGGGAGGGGGCAGAGGGATGGAAAAATGGATGAAGAGGAGTGGGAGATAAGAGTCCAGTTATGGAATGAATAAGTCATGAGATAAAAGGCATAGCATGGGGAATATAGTCAATGGTGATGTAATAGCATTGCATGTGACAGATGGTAGCTACATTTGTAGTGAGCATAGAATAACTGTATAAGGTTGTTAAAAAATTATTTTTAACATTTATTTATTTTTGAGAGAGAGAGACAGAGACAGAACACAAGCAGGGGAGAGAGGAGCAGGGAGAGGGGGAGACACAGAATCTGAAGCAGGCTCCAGGCTCTAAGCTGTCAGCACAGAGCCCGGTGCAGAGCTTGAACTCACAAACGGTGAGATCATGACCTGAGCAAGTCCAACTCTTAACCGACTGAGCCACCCAGGTGCCCCATAGAGGTGTTAAATCAGTATGTAGTACACCTGAAACTAATATAACATTGTGTATCATCTATATTTAAAAAAAATATTTAAAAGATCTTAATGTGCTTCATAGAATGCTTACACATATAGATAACAATAATTAAATTGTGATGTATGATAACAAGTAAATGATATTTCTTAACTATTTAAAAAATATCATATGTGATTATTGCACCAGGAAAGATGTTCCTTTTTTAACTAGTCTCAGTAATAAATCATTAACAGATAAATTTTGGCTTTGTGATAGGTTTTATACCTGACAGGTAAAAAAAATCTAATAGTAGAATGGAAGGACTTAAAATCAAAATTTTAAATATATAAAAAGAATATAGGTTTACACTGTATAAAACAATTAAACTGAATGCCAGTTATAGCTTCAGTATGATCAAGAACGACATTATAGGGGCACCTGAATGGCTCTGTCTGTACAGCATGCAACTCTTGATCTTAGGGTTGTAAATGTGAGCTCCATGTTGGGTGTAGAGAGTACCTAAAAATAAAATCTTAAAAAAAAAAGAGAGAACAAAAAAAAGAACATTATAGTGTCAGTCAAATGTATTAGTATCCTGATGTAGAATTGATATAATTATAATAACAACATGGATGTTTTAATTGTCTATGCTATGTAACAAATTATCACAAACTCTGCAGGGTTTTTTTAAATTTTTTAACACGTATTTATTATTGAGAGACAGAGACAGATCGTGAGCATGGAAGGGACAGAGAGAGGGGAGACACAGAATCTGAAGCAGGCTCCAGGCTCTGAGCTGTCAGCACAGAGCCCGAAGTGGGGCTTGAACTCACAAACTCTGACATCATGGCCTGAGCTGAAGTTGGATGCTTAATCAACTGAGCCACCAAGGCGCCCCACAAATTCTGCAGTTTTAACTAATGTATATTTGTTAGCTCATAGTTTCTGAGGCTCAGGAGGCTGGTCAGAACTTAGCTGGGTCTTGCATTCAGTATGTCCCAATGATGCAGTCAGGTTATTGGACTAGTTTTATTTTGTTTTTGTTTTTGTTTTTGTTTTTGTTTTTGTTTTTTTTCCTTCTGGAGTTTAGGTTCTTCTTTTAAGCTTATATGGTTGCCAGAATAATTTAGTCCTTTGCAGTTATAGGAGTAAGTTCCACATTTTCTTGCTAACTGTCGGCAGGGGATTCCTTTCAGCCCCAGAGTTTCCTGCATTTCTTGCCACATGGCCATCTCACAAGTTTTTGTATAATGTGACAACTCATTTCTTCAGAGCCAGCAAAAGAATTTCTCTCCTTGTGAATGGCTCAGTCTTTCTTTAAGGATTCATATAACTAAACCAGGCCCACTCAGAAAATCTAGTTGTTTTTAATTTTTTTAATCTTTATTTATTTTTGAGAAAGAGAGAGAGAGAGAGAGAGAGAGACTGCAAGCAGGGGAGGATCAGAGAGAGAGGGAGCCACAGAATCCGAAGCAGGCTCCAGGCTCTGAGCTCAGAGCACAGAGCCCAACACGGGGCTCCAACTCATGAATCGCTTGCTCATGACCTAAACCCAAGTCTGACGCTTAACCAACTAAGCCACCAAGGTGCCCCAGGAAACCTATTTTTTAGATTAACTCAACTATAAATTGACATGGGATCTTAATTGCTTTTGCAAAATCTCCTTATTCTTGCCACACAGCTTAACCCACTCGTTGCAGCAATATCCAACCATATTTACAGGCCTTCCCAACACTGAAGTGGAGGGAGGACTTGTATACCAGGGGGTGTCTATCTTGGAGCCATCTTGAAATTCTGACTGCCACATATGTATTTACTGCTTACCATGTCGGTCATTAGGCTATGTTCACCTTCTAGAGTGTCCTATTTTAATTTGCAATGGTTGTGATGCTGTGGGGTTGAATAACTTAGATAATAATCTATGTTTTGAAAATTAACAACCAAAATGTGAACAGGTTTAATAATTTGTCCATGGATACACAGCTAGGAAGTGGTATAGGGGAGATTTGAACTCAGATCTCTGAACCTAGACAAACCATTAACTTCTGTGATATCAAACTATTATTATTAATCATTTACCATTTATTACTCTGGAAACAAAAGATGGAAAGCATAGTGCTACATACATTTATTTTTTTTTAATTTTTTTTTTCAACGTTTATTTATTTTTGGGACAGAGAGAGACAGAGCATGAACGGGGGAGGGGCAGAGAGAGAGGGAGACACAGAACCGGAAACAGGCTCCAGGCTCCGAGCCATCAGCCCAGAGCCCGACGCGGGGCTCGAACTCACGGACCGCGAGATCGTGACCTGGCTGAAGTCGGACGCCTAACCGACTGCGCCACCCAGGCGCCCCTGTGCTACATACATTTAAAAGAATTAAGCATTTTCTATTAATAAGTGGCTTGGCAAAGTTGTTCAATATGTAAAATAGGAAAGCTGGACTCGTTCAGTTTAACATGAAAGAACTCTGATAGTCAGAATTATAGTTAAAAATGTTGCAGGAAGCAAGGTTCAGTTGGTTAAGTGTAGGACTCTTGATTTTGGCACACGACATGATCTCACCATTCATGGGATTGAACCCCGTGTTGGACTTCGTGTGGGCCAGCTCAAAGATTCTGTCTCCCTCTCTCTCTCTCTCTTTGCCTTTCCCCACCTCTATCTCTAAAAATAAATAAATAAACATTTAATAAAATAAAAAAAACTGTTGCCATAGAAATGTATTTTTAATGTTTTATTTAAAATAATTGCAAATTAAATAAAACGCTACAACAATAGTACTATTCTACTAATCAATGTAAAGGGTAGATTTCTAAAACATATTACTAGTGTGTACCTCCCGGGAAGTCAGGACCCTCTCAGGTGTATTCATAAAATTATCCACATCAGGAAATTAACTCACATTAACCTAACACCTTAGATTTTGGAATGTCCTCCAAATTTCCTTTATATCAGGAGAAAATTCGCATCAGGTGTTCTATTCACCTGTCATCCCGTTTCTGTAATACCAAGCAGCTCAATCTTTTTTGTCTTCGACATTGACACTTTGAGTCAGTTATTTCCTAAAATATCCTTCAGTAA
Source organism: Lynx canadensis (assembly GCF_007474595.2). NCBI lineage: Eukaryota > Metazoa > Chordata > Mammalia > Carnivora > Felidae > Lynx > Lynx canadensis. The sequence continues at coordinate 125,529,806 of NC_044311.2, forward strand.
TGATGTGTTTATTATCCTTCTCATGATTAAATTCAAAGATTGCATTTATATACTGAATAGTCCAGAAGGGTTGCGTTTTTTCAGGGACTCATGATGTCTACTTGTCCCACTATGATAGATATTAATTTTGATCACTCAGTTAAGGTGGTGACTGCCATGTTTCTCCACTGTAAAACTATTATTTTCAACATTGTAATCCATGACTGTTGTATGGTGATATGCTTTGATATTATTACAAATAAACTGTTAATGATAAAATTTCCAAATGCTAATTTTAGCATTCTTTGATGATCCTTGCCTGAGTCAATTATTGCTTTTATGGTTGTCAACTGGCAATTTTTATAATATCATCATTTCTTACATATTTGAGCTATCTTTCTACTATAACGAAGAACACTTCCTTCGTATTTATTTGTTTGCATTTATTAACTTACTTATATCCATATGGGTTCATGGATTCTTATTGAGTTCACTGTTTTATTTTTATTTACTTATTTATTTGATATTCAAATTGTCATTAAGTTCCCAGTAAGAAGTTTTGTGACTTTTTGAAATATATTCCTCATTCTTTCTTTAAACGGTTCCTGACTTGTTGGCACAAAAAGGTGTTCTCAGTTCATCTAGAATCAGTTGATCTAGTCTTGGCATCAGCCATTTCTTGAAGGACCTCTAGTTCCTTTTAGTAGAGACTTTTATTTGGAAACCAAAATCGGGACACTAATTGTACTCAATGCTACGGAAGCTCATGACTTGGTTGCTATATTAGAGGACACAGCTAGGAAATAAATGAATGTATATGCATATCCATATATCCATAAACATCTTTTTTAATAAACATCTTTTCTCTCACAGTATTTATCTATCATCTATCTGCCAATTGTAATTCAACACCGCATGGCTCATTCTAGTTTTCACCAGTTCTGTATTTTAATTCCTTCCTTTGACAGTGACAAATCTAAATCTCGTTATCCACAATATATTAACCTATTTACTCATTCATAAAATACATGCAAAGTACTTACAGGATTACTGACACATAAAAATAGGAAACTGAAGCAGCTACTAAAATAAAGGATTTATGTTTAGCCTAAGAGCATATAGTCCAAATTACTTAGTTTTTTTTTTCCTTTTTCACTATAGTTATGCTATGCTTTTGAAATCCATTTGAATCTGTATGTTACTGTTCATCTTATATCAGTGTGTTTTCTCTATCCCTTTTGATTTCTGATTTTATTATTTTTTTTGAATATGTGAAGATTTAACATAATTTCAAAACTCAGGACACAAAGATATATTCACTGTAGTGTAATTCTCATGCCTATTATTTCTATTATTTCTGCCCTGTATACACCACAAGGTAGGTCACTAAGTTCATGGGTCTCTTTTATTCTTTCGCAAAATATGTTATTTCTTTGCACATATAGATACTTTCTTCCACTTTCTTCAAAACTGCTCCACTTCAGTTCTTATGGGTCTTTTTTATACCATTTAAAGTTGCATGACCATTTTGTAGCTATACCAATTTATTAGCCATATATATATATATATATATATATATACACACAAATATACTGTCCCCAGTATCTTTTAAATATGGACAATGCTGCAATTAATCACTCTATGTATATGTATTTTCATATTGTTGGAGGTATAACTTCAACATAAACGCTTAGAAGGGTAATTTGGGGGTTACACAAATGTTGCTTTGTTAGATATCAAATTCTTCTCCATAAGGGTTCTACTGATTGGAATTTGTACCAAAATTGTGTGAGTGCCACTTTTCCCACAGCTGCACTAACAAATCGATAGATTTTTAAAACTGGCAAAAAGCTTGAAGATCTTTATTTCAACATCTTTATTTTTCTTTTTTTTTAATTTTTTTTTTAACGTTTATTTTATTTTTGAGACAGAGACAGAGCATGAATGGGGAGGGGCAGAGAGAGAGGGAGACACAGAATCGGAAGCAGGCTCCAGGCTCTGAGCCATCAGCCCAGAGCCCAACGCGGGGCTCGAACTCACGGACTGTGAGATCGTGACCTGAGCTGAAGTCGGCCGCTTAACCGACTGAGCCACCCAGGCGACCCCAACATCTTTATTTTCCAATGAAGACTGGTCTACTCTTGCTTACTTCTGTAATGTCACTTAGTATGCTGATATTTTTCATTAAAGGAAAATAAGATATAACACAGGATGAAAATTCACTAGATTCAGAGTTATAAAACCTAATTCTGTTTCTGCAGAATTGATGAAAACTGTGAAAATTCTATTTCTTGAACATTCATGCCTCTATGATGAGTAATGATGAGTAAGCTGTACCACTTTGTTAAGCCCTAATTCCCAAATGAGGAGAGGGATATCTACCCCAGGTTGAAGATAACCTCATTAGGCAGTGTAACTAAATATTTCCCCAAATTTCCTAAAGGCATATCGAATTTGAAAACATGTTTTTATTATTGGAAATGGTGTTTTAAAAATAATACCCATAGTATATTAAAGAAAAACAGAAAGAAAATAGCACTTCCTTTTCTGGTGGGGAAAAATAGATTTTATTTCCCAAGAATTGTATGTAGCCTATATATTTTTGCAACTCTATTAACTCCAATAATACCTTATCAAAATCTGGTCTTCAATTTTTCCACAATGATTTATGGGCTCACACAGAGATGATACACAATCTCTGAGCATAATCAGTGTATTCAGCTCTGCAAAATGTTCCTCCACGTCTGATTTCCTTGCCTAAATGCCTCTGCAAAACACGATGACCTGTCTTGCACTGGACATTACTATTAGTAAATGAAATATTGATGTTGTTTGGGTATACTCATTATGGAGCCAACATTCCAGATTTATTCCATGATATGCATATAATTCAGTTTAGTAAACACACAATCCTGATTTATTTAGCTACTTGGAACCACAAATGTCTTCAGAAGGATTCCTTTTTCACCCTAATGCCACATCTGAAACATTACATTGTCATCCCTGTTGTAAATGCGATCTATATGTCACCTTTAGTTTTATATGCCCTTTTAGGCCAGGCTTTGACTTTCACATGGTAAAAAACACAGCTCTAATCTAATGTACATACTTGATATTTGATATTAAATAAATGAAAATTTCTTTTAAAAAATGTCACTAAATTAACTAGAAACAATTGCTACCTTTAGTATTTTTTTTTCTGGCTTAATTAACACTATGGATATATTATTTGAAGTGCTAAACCAAACATCTGAAATGTCCATTTCATCACTCATATATTTATTAATTTAAGAGCAGTTTCATATTTTAATGAGAAACTTTAGTGTCTAAGTTCTTTACTGATTCTTGCTTATTCTGAGAGCTAAGAACACCGCTTTTATATTTTTAAACTACTATATCCTTTCAGTAGAATGAAATCTGCACATACCATAACAAAATGTTTAAGAGTTTTATATATTACGAATGCCTGGGTGACTAAGTGAGTTAAGCGTCAGACTTTGGCTCAGGTTATGATCTCCCATTCATGAGTTTGACCCCTGTGTCAGGCTCTGCCCTGACAGAACCCTGCTTGGGTTCTCTATCTCTTTCCCTCTCTCTGTCTCTCTCTCTCTCTCTCCTTCCCCACTTGTACTCTCTCTCTCTCTCTCTCTCTCTCAAAATAAATAAATAAACTGAAAAATTGTTTAAGAATTTTTATATATTACATGTACATTCAAGCAATGTCTCCTATAATTATTCTTTTAATCTGTCTTTTCCTTCTGCCTTACTTTAGTTTCTTTTTCCTATTCTTTCCTAACATCTGATTGCTTTATTACAAAGATAATGCAAGCACACACACTCGGGAAGAATCATTATTTTAGATTTTAAAAATCATATCTGTTTTCCAAAGTATAGCTTTATACACATGACATTTTCAAGGGTTTAATTATTTAATATTTAATATTTATTTATTTATTTATTTATTTTAGAAAGAGAAAAAGAGAGAGATGGAGGAGGGAGGAATAGAAGGAAAGGGAGAGATAGAATCCCAAGCAGGCTTCGTGCTCGGTGCAGAGACCAACACAGGGTTTGATCCCATGACCATGAAATCATGATCTGAGCTGAAATCAAGAGTCCAACGCTTAACTGCCCAAGGCACCCAGGCAACCCTAAGGTTTAATTCCTAAAGATAATTGAAGATTAAAAGATCCTTCATATAACAAATGTCATGTAATAAATATATTTTGCTATAAAGTTATTATCAAGATAAATAGGGTACTTTATATTTGCCCAAAACATTCATGAACAGTCTACACAGATAAAGACACACACATACTCACATGTGTGTATATGCATACATATACACATGCATATAGATAGATAGATTGATAGATAATATTAAGATTAAAATGATCACTAAGTTTTTCAAGTACACAAAAACATAAAATAATAGGCACAAAGAATATATCTTTTCCTGATAAAAATGGTTATTATGTAGCATATTAAAAGGTAAGAACTCCATAAGATTTAACTATCCAAGGTTGAATAGAGTTTTATGTTAGTTTACTTAATTAAATTATTATCATTGAGTGATAAAACTTTGTGTTTTCTTATATTTATCTTTTTGGAATGCCAGAACTGAAAGAAAATAAATATGTTTTATTTTAAATACACAAATATATGCCTACAAATATATGTATATCCACAAAAATATGTACATACTTATATACATATATAGTTTTGACTTTGTTTTGTTGTTTTTGTCCCCACCAACTGACTGGCACTTATATTTTAAGATTTCAGACTCAGTGCTTACCCTATGTTGTATAGCTTAATTGGCTGATAACCCTAAAACCAAACATATGCTTGACAGTTTAATCTAATGTCTATTTTGAGAACAGTAAATGTTTTTCTATATTTTCTATATTATTTAATACGTTATATAAATTATTATAAAAATAGTATGAGTATAAAATAAATACTAATAAGTGTTATTACTAAATAAATCAATTATGTATATTTCTATACTATTGTATTTTCTTTCATTTATAATTATTGTTTATTGCTTCATAAAGTAAACACTTTAGTGTTCTGTTTAAGAGATTTGAGTGCAAAGATTATGATTCTAATAGAAATGTATCAAAAGTATAAAAGAAATTGTTACTCTCTTTAAAGTGGAAATCTAATTTTAGACTACATTACAAAGCTATATAAATCAAAACAGTATAGTATTGACATAAAAACAGACACATAGACCAATGGAACGGAACTGAGTCCAGAAATAAACCCATGCATAAACCCATGTTAACTAATATTTGACCAGGGAGCCAAGAATATTCAATGGAGAAAAGAAAAGTCTCTTTAATAAGTGGTGCTTGGAAAATTAAGGATTCACATACAAAAATAAAAAAAAAATTAAACTGGACCATTTCTTACACCACTCACATAAATTAACCTAAAGTGAATTCAAGGTATAAATGTAAGGTCTGAAACCACAAAACTCTCAGAGAAAAACATAGAAAAAAAAATGTTTCAGGTATGGGTCTTGACAATGATTTTGTGGATACGACACCTAAAGCATAAGCACAAAATTTTAAAAAAATGATACTACATCAGACTAAAATCTTCTGTACAGTAAAAGAAATGAACAACAAAATGAAAAGGTAGCCTATAAAATGGGGAAAAAAGTATTTTCAACCAACATTATTTTCTTCTTAGTTTCTATATCCATGTCTGTGTTTTAACATATATAATTATAAAGTAGCATAGGTTTGAGTGTAATTTAAAATGGCATTACAAAATGGTCCTAAAAATACTGGCTTTAGAATATTGCATTTCTGAAATATAGTGCAATGTTAAATCCACTTTATTTCATAGTATTTTTCCCTATACCTACTAATTAAACTGATATTTTGGTGTTAAGAAAATTTTTTTAAAAATCGTGCTTTAGATGTCCAAATTTATATCTATGTAAATACAATAACACTTAGGATTCACACTAGACTTTTACTATATTGTTAAGATTTTATTTTATTTATTTATTTTGAGAGAGGGAGGGAGGGAGAGAGAGAGAGAGAAAAAAAAAGAGCATGAGCAGGGAAGGGACAGAGAGAGAGAGGGAGAGAATTCCAAGCAGGCTCCATGCTGTCAGTGCAGAGCCCGACACAGGGGCAAACCCATGAACAGTGAGATCATGACCTGAGCCAGGAGTCAGATGCTTAACTGACGGAGCCACCCGGGTGCCCCTAGACTTTTACTATTAAAAGAGATGTTCTCTTTTGGCCCCCCACCAGCAATATTTTAGGTATCAAGTCCCTTTAGCACTTATTAAGGTAATGATTTGACAGTCTTCATGTTCATTAAGGTTATTCTTAAGGAGTCTTGCTTAGGAAATCATCCATTGCAACTAAGATTTTACAAACATAAAAACACATCTTTTCATAAATCAAGTCAAAAGGAAGCAATTTTTTTTTTTATTTTAGAAATAAGTTCAGGCAGTAAACATGTGACAGAGTTCACTAGAATCACAATTTTATTGTGATAGGACTGTATGAGGCACTATAATATAGCACAATTCCTCCATAGGACTGTGACAGAAAGAGGAGTATAAAAAAATCTGTTTATTAAGACCTAATATTTTTTTCATGTTAAAATTGTGAGCATGTCTTTTATACAAATGTAGCATTTTCCTTTGTTAAATTCAAACAGATTCTCATAAAGAGCCAATATGACATGAACATGTGCTGTAAAATAACAAGTCAAGTGGATCATGTAGAAATTCATTTTAAATAAAAATAAAATATTGAACACATTGGTGACATCTGATTCATGTATATTTTTATCTCTTTTTTTATATAAATTTTTTTAACGTTTATTTATTATTGAGAAACAGAGAGAGACAGAGCATGAGCAAGGGAGGGGCAGAGAGAAGGGAAGACACAGAATCTGAAGCAGGCTGTAGGCTCCGAGTGGTCAGAACAGAGCCCGAAGTGGGGCTCGTACTCACAAACTGAGAGATCATGACCTGAGCCCGTCAGATGCTTAACCGACTGAGCCACCCAGGTGCCCCCATGTATATTTTTATCTTAGATAATATTCTCAGATATACGTATCCATATCTATCTCCTTATAACATTTAACATTTCAACAATTTTTTGAAAACATATTCACTCTTAATATATGCAGTTTATTGTGTCAATCATACCTCAATAAAAAGTTAAAAAAATCAGGATGCCTGGCTGGCTCAGTTGGTGGAGCATATGACTCTTGATCTCAGGGTTGTAAGTTTCATCCCCATGTTGGATGTAGAGATTACTTAAAAACAAAATCTTTAAGAAAAAAACTTAAAATACATTATAATGAATTCATCCTACACACAGCTTCTTTCTAAATGTCTTTTTTTTTTTGTGAGTGTCTGGGTGGCTCAGTCAGTTCAGCTCTTGACTTTGGCTCAGGTCATTACCTTATGGTTCATGGGTTCAAGCCACAAGTCAGGCTCTGTGCTGACAGCGTGGAGCCTGTTTGGGATTCTCTCTCCTTCTCTCTCTGCCCCTCCCCCACTCGCATGCTCCGTTTCTGTCTGTCTGTCTGTCTCTCTCTCTCCAAGTTAATAAATAAAAATTTTTTTTAATGTATTTTTTTTGAGGGGGAAAGAAAATAATTGAACCTTTTGCCCTTCTAAAGTAATGTTGTGATCTGGTTTGTTAGGGAAGGTTGATGAACACAGGAATAAAACCATTTGTATAATTAGATGATTTTTAGTTATCATCTGGGAGAATTAAGAAAGCAGGGATTTTGCAGGATCCCTGCATATTTCAGCAATTTATTTGGCAGTCAGACAAACAGAGGCATTGACTAAAGTTTTTCATGAAACAATGATGATTAATATTAAACAGATATCAAAACAATGATGAGTGTTTAAGTTATCCCCCTCTCCTCCTGTTTAATGTAGTAATTTTGGCAACAAGCCATAAACTTTAAGTTTTTGGTATTTGATTAAACTAAGCATGGTATAGTTTTAATACTTCTTTTAAGTAGGGAAAGATAATGACTACTTGAAAATCACAAATTTCCTAGACTTTTTCAAAGTCTTTTGATTTCTTGTGGCAATGTTATTGTTTCTGTTTGCTATTCACATGAGGTAGGGAGAAAATATTTTTTTCTATGTGTTTCTTGCTTTCCTAAAATCACAAGTTTCCTCCATATTCTTTATTGAAATCTTTCAATGTGTATTAATAGTTTAGTTGATAGACTGGTTACCAAGATAACATTGAAATTTCTTACTCTTTTTCATTCCTAGATATTAACCTTTAAGATATAGAAGCATAGGGGCACCTGGGTGGCTCAGTAGGTTAAGCATCCGACTTTTGATTTCAACTCATGTCATGATCTCACCATTCATGAGTTCGAACCCCGCATTGGGCTCTTCCCTGACAATATGAAGCCTGCTTGGAATTTTCTGTCTCTCTCTTTGCCCCTCTGCATCCCCCACCCCTCTCAAAAATAAATAAATAGACATTTTTAAAAAGATACAGGATCATAGCTTAGTATGACTGAAAATGCATTAGATTAAATATCTAATAGGATAAGTAGCAAGATATGAAAATGGTTAAAAATGTGGCTCTGAGAGCTAAGCTATCTGAATGAATCCTGTCTTTACCACTCCATATATGAAGTTTGACAAGTTACTTAAACTTTCTGTACCTCAGATTCTTCAACACTAAAATATATCTAAACAGTATAACTTACTTTATAAAATTGTTGCAAGGATTCCATAAAGCAGTGCACACAATCATCATTAGCATCCTCTGGAATATAGCAAGACCTCAATAAATGTTTATTATTATTCTCTTTTTTTAAGTTTATTTATTTATTTTCAAAGAGAGAGAAAGAGCACGAGTGTGGAAGAGGCAAAGAGACAGGGAAGGAAAAAATCCCACGCACACTCCATAGCGTCAGCATGGAGCCTGACAAAGGGCTAGAGCCCACAAACTGGGAGATCACGACCTGAACAGAAATCAAGAGTCGGCCATTTAACCAACTGAGACACCCGGGCACGCCTAGCTATTATTATTCTTGATACATGACTTGGATTACTTCATTAAAGGCAAACTGCTGTTTTAAGATCAGCTATAAACATGGAAGTTTGACCAGTTACATGTCCAAGTTAAGATAAGGAATAGATAACAAACCTGCTTGCCTTCTCCCCGGTCCCACTCTTCCATAAGTGGACATACCCTTAAGATTATACCAAAAACAAAGCAAAAACAAACAAAGAACAAAAAATGAAGAAGAAGTTGTTTTCTTGGTTCACAAGTTGGGATAATGGGCAATCTGGGAGTACTGGTGGTGGGCTTCCCTAATGTCCTGAAGTAAACCAATCCTTAGTATGAGTCATGCATACAAACACACAGAGGAAAGAAGCAGGGGATAGAAAGTGGCAAAGAACCCATCATTAACCTATGGATTGATCCTTTCCTAAAATACTTGGATTTCCATATAAAGCATGCAATAATAACCCCTTTGTTTAATCTAGTTTGAATTTGAATTCTTGTCATTCGATGCACAAAGATTTCTGCATCTAATTTAAAATTGAATAGATAACAAATAAAAAAGATCAACTTCTCTTTCACAACCAATGAAAAATTTTAAGTCTCTTGCTGAAGAAGGAAAGAGTCAAAATAAGAAAATATGTATCAGTCAGTATGTCCCATTTATTTGGTAAGTGTATGTTGCTAATAATGGACTCAATTTATCACAATACTTAGATCTATATAAGATTTCTAGAAAGTAATGGAAGTAATAAGAATTTTGATTAATCCATGAAGACAGAACTGGAAAATGTAGAACTGTTATGTCTCAAGGAATATATATATACACACATTCTTAAGATCATTGAGATATTGAAATAATGTCACTGAAATGCACAAAAAAAATACAGCATTTAGACAAATTAAAATTTATACTAGGAACCATTCATACTAGGCATCATAGTCAGTTGCTTTTAAAAAACATTAAATTAACAAATAGATGAACATGAATAATATAACATCCAGAGATTTCAAGCAAATTCTGCTTTTCCAGGAATAAATCTCTTTGGATGATAATCAAATTCATTTTTGTCATATCTTTGCCATAATAGTTTATCTTTCATTTAAGTTCCAGAAGAGTGTAGTCTCAAAACCTATACTAAAATGATTATTAATTTGGAACATATTTCTAATAGTTTAAATAAACATCAGGAAAAGTCTCGAAAAATTCTACTTTTCAAGATCTTTCATTGTAAATTGATAGGTGAAAAAAAAACAATGGAAAAAAAGCAACAGAAAAACTATCAAATTATTTTTAAAGGGTTCCAATGGTAACATCAAAATAAATGAATACAGGATTGACCTATACAAGAGAAAATGGCTAAATTATAGGTCTCTACAGATACTTGCTTTTATGAATTTTTAATAAATAATTATTTTTGAAATCATACACACATCTCATATTATGACAATCCAATTCAATAACACTATTTTTGTTACATGAGTTTGAAAGAGAGAGGAATATCATTTCACTTTGTACTTATAGAGAACACTATTTTTCCCTTGAGCAGATTTTTTTGTTTTATCTAAATGTTTTTTACTTAGTTTTAATTGGTTGGGTTGGTTCCAAGTGTTTCTTCTCCTTTCCTCCAGCATCCCACCATGCTGCTACACTGTTAGAAGTTCACTTTGTTGTGACTAACAAACAAAAAAACTGTTTTGTCTGAGGCCTATAGCCAGAATTTCATAACACATGGCAGCAACAGCTGGTATTTCTGGAATCTGAAAGGCACAAGGGAAACTGTTTATGTTTTTTTTAAGTATAAATATACATCTCTTTAATAATTCAATTTCCAGAATTATTGGTGTTTTGTTAAAACGAACTAAAAATTGAGAAAACAAGAATGGCATAATTTGCTAAATTTCTGCTACAATAAGGATTTAATTTAAGTTAGCATAATCAAACAGCTATCTACTGTAGATACTAGATGTGTAATGTAGATGATGATCCATTACTCATATTTTGCTATTCATTAAAGCAGATGAAAAATAATTTTAGGTCAATTGGATCTAGAATTAAGGTTTGCCTTTGGTTCCATTTTTCAGAATAACTACATACTTGTGAGATTCTTTGGTCCCCTCTGATTCTCCAGAACCCACAATTGATTCCTGGAGATAGTTTATTAATTTACCTTCTTAGGTGGCACTTTTATGTCTTATCAAGGTTACTCTTTCTACATCTTTACCAAAAATGAGTATGGATGTTTTGAACATTATGAGAGGCAACAGAAAAATACTTTTGTTGTAGAATCACTTTTTCCAAATCCATATAGATATATGATATAGGTGACTGCATATTCAATTTAAACTAAAAATGACCCCCAACCAGGTGTTGTAAAAATGAAAAAGATAGGGATATTTAAAAAGTAAACTAAGTCTTGGAAACATGTTAGTAGTGGACAGATTTATAAAAAAAAAAAAAGTATCAAGGTGGGCAGAGAAAGCTGATCCACACATATAATCAAAGACTGGGCAAAGGTAGTCACAAATCCATAAGCAATTACCCAAAAGCATGGTTACATCGCTGATTTTGGTGATTATATTAGGTGGTCAAATTTAGGAAGGATAGCCAAGTGATTAATTCAGAAGTTGAATAAGTTATGAACAATGGAAAATTTATTAATGGAGAGAGTTATAATATATATATAATATATAAAATAAGAGAGACAGAATATGGATAGCAATAAACAGAAGTAAAGAAAGAAGTCTGCTAAGAATTGGACATGGCCATAAGTTCAAAAAAGGGGTTCAAAAAAAGAGCCCTGATCTCATAATTTAGATGATTCTAGGGAAGTATATGGACAGTCTACTTAATGAAAAATCAAACTAAAATGCAGACTTTTCTGATAGGATCAGCAAGGTTGGAAGTATAGTGCCACATACACAAGTATTTCAAATTGACCTAGACCAGATATAACAATTAATAAGACACAGTACAAGGTAGTTTACAAACATGACTTCTTCAATATTGATGTTTATTATTCGTTTATTCAATACATGTTAAATATTTGTTTATAGACAGTCTTCTAAGTTCTGGGAACACTATGGTAACCATGAGAGAGAGAATACAATCCTTTGAGGAGCTTAAAAGCAATATGAGAAAGAAAAAAGTAGTAAAAAGAATAAATAACAAAAAATCACATTATGGTAAGTGTTTTTAATCAAAAGACAATCGTTTAAAAGTATTGGAGGGATGATTGTTATTTTATGAATACGAAAGAAAGACCACTCAGTGTGTCTGACATTTCAGCTAAGAAGTGAGGATAAAAATGAATGTGAAAGTATTTTCCTATACTTAGAGTCAAAAAAGTGTGCTTCAGGCCATGAAAAAGCAAATTCAGAAAGTCAGAAATGGGAAAGAACTTGGATGTTCCAGAAGAAAAGGCTGGTCAGTGTATATATAGGATGTTTGCCCCATGGGCACCTGAATGGCTCAGTTGGTGCACTCACTTCTGAGACACTCAGAAGTGTCTGACTTCAGCTCAGGTCATGATCTCGCAATCTGTGAGTTTGAGCCCCATGTTGGGTTCTGTGCTGACAGCTTGGAGCCCCGAACCTGATTCAGATTCTATGTCTCCCTCTCTCTCTGATCCTCCCCTGCTCATGCTCTGTCTCTCTCTCTCTCTCCCTCTCTCTCTCAAAAATAAATAAACATTATTTTTTTTTAAGATGTTCACCACAAAGGGTAATAAAATTCCTTCTGGTTGCACAGTGAAGATTGACTTGTAGAGAGAGAAAAAAAGAAGCAAAAATCTAACCGGAGAAATATTTTCAGTAGTTTATATTGCTAGGAGTTATGTGGTAGCATTAGTGATAGGAAAAGATGGAAACGTAAATTGAAGGGAAACTAATATTATTTGTTGAATAATTATATGCAGATAATAATGAGAAAGGGGTCACTTAGATCTTTATTTTTTTATTTATTTTATTAATAATCCAAATTTTGTTAGTGTGTTAAAACAGGCTCAAGTAAAAATTTGCATAATATCAAGGACTAAGCAAGAGCTAAGGATGATAGCAGGAAGAAGTGTTGTGGACATATACAGAAAGCATGATTTTGAAACAGAGAGTGGGATGTTAAGGAGAAAGAAAAAGAAATGGTTGGATAGCAGAGATGGAAAACAGAGAGATACTTATTATACTGTTCAGAACTAAGGTAAGTAGAAATGACAAAAATAAATAAAAGGAGCTTCCGACAGGGCCATCTACAGATTAGGGAGCACTCTCAGAATATATCCACGGGTCAGTTAATACCAGGAGGTGGAAATTTTTTCAGAGAAAAGGTTGAGAGAAGTTGAAAATTTAGGAAATGCAGACTTAAGATTCCAGTGAAGGGACTAAGAGAACAGGAAAAAAGGAAGATCTGTATATTGAGATGCACAAATCAATATGAAAAGAAAAGACTTGGTGTTGATGGATGAAAAGGCTACTGGTGCTGACAGAGGTAAACAGGAACATCAGGAGGATAGGATTCCATCTGATAGTCTAATGAAGGTGTGTTGGCAAATGATTTAAACAAACCTGTGCCCTTAGTTTCATGATATGATTGATCTGGCCTTAAGTAACCTGTCTCCCCATCTGGCAGCTTAGAGAAAGAGCACTTTTATGGGAAAACAACACAACAAAAGTTCAGGGTATCTTATCTGCAGTGTAGCCTGAGATAAAGGCAATAATCCTTTGTATGGTATTTATTATTATCCAAACTCTAAAGATAAGGAAGTTAAATCACAGAGAGGTTAAAGGCTTTCTTCAATGAAAAACCACTAACATGGGGCGCCTGGGTGGCGCAGTCGGTTAAGCGTCCGACTTCAGCCAGGTCACGATCTCGCGGTCGGTGGGTTCGAGCCCCGCGTCGGGCTCTGGGCTGATGGCTCAGAGCCTGGAGCCTGTTTCCGATTCTGTGTCTCCCTCTCTCTCTGCCCCTCCCCCGTTCATGCTCTGTCTCTCTCTGTCCCAAAAATAAATAAAAAAAAACATTGAAAAAAAAATTTAAAAAAAAAAAAAAAGAAAAACCACTAACAGCTTGTATGCTCTGGGCATATTAGAGTAGCTGACACTGGAATATCGCTGCCTCAAAAACAACTAAAAGTCTGGAGAAAAATATGAGACAATAGCCTTTGAACATTAGACAGTAATCAGCTCAGGACTGTGATGCCTGGGGCAGCAAAAACAAAGCAAGTGAACTCTACAATTGCCCAGGGCTTCTGCCTGAAAACACTTTCTAGATGATATTACTTTGAGATGGAGCCCAAGCAGAGCATGGCTTTCACACTGAGGTGAGAAGACAGTTCAGAATGGCTGAGGGGACTGCAATTTGTGCAGAGTATTAGAAAAGAGAGTGTTGCATTGAGAAACAGCTCCAGGAATATGATAAAGCTTTCCTTGAATTTGTCACTGACGACAAATTCGCGTATGTGTAGCATGAAATTCTGGGAAGGTGGGCAACATCTCACTCTAGTACAGTATAATGGAAAGTCTCCAGAGCTCACACAGGGTTAGGATATGTCTGAGTCCTGTTCAATGTAATGGTGAACCTATTGTGCTCCCAGCAGAGACCCCCACAGAGGTTATGTCTCAATAGTTGGCTGTACTAGCAATACAGCCAGCAACAGGTAACAGAACTTAAAACTTTTACTTAAAAGTGAAAATACATGTCAGAAGGTCTAGATGAGCCATACATATCTGATCTGCCAGCCCAGAGGTCTCCAGTTTTCAAAGAAGTACAACAAATCCAGCACTTAACAATATGAAATACATAGCCATATACAGCAACCCATTAAAACTCACTAGATATGTTTAAAAAAACAGTAAAATATGATTGATAAGTAGTAGAACAATTAGTCAGTGGAGACTCTAAAAATAGAGCCATGATAAAATAGGCTAACAAAGAACTGAAAATAGTTGCTATAAATACACAAAAAGTGTTCAAGGATTTAAAGGAAACAGGAACATAAGGGAAAATAAAATGGAAGATAAAAATTAAAATCAAATGGAACATTTAATGATGAGAGTAAAATATGTAAAATAAAAATTTCACTGAGTCAGATTAATAGATACATTTCAGAAGAATAGATTGGTGAAATGGAACTCAGGACGATCAGAATAAACACACAAGCACAAAGAAGGGTCAGAAAAACGAAGAATCTCAGAAATCTATAGGGCAATATAAAAAGATTTAAGATATGTTTATCCAGTCTAAGAAACAGACGAGTGGAAGGGGAAAAAAGACAGAAAATAAATCTAGGTGATCATCAACATATTCCAAATTATACAAAAACTATAAGCATACAGATTTAAGAAGCTCATTTAACCTCAAAAAGTATGATACTAAAAAAACCCACACCAGAACATATATTAAATAGTTGGAAAAATAGGGACACATAAACCTTAAAAGGAGCAAGAGACGAGTGACATTACAAACAAAAACCAAAAAGAATAACTGTAGACTTACCATCAGAGAAAATGTAAACAAGAAGAAAGTAGGAAGAGCTTTAAAGTATTTAGAGGGAGGGGATGTCAATCTAGAATTCAACCCAGTAAAAGTATATTTCAAAAATAATGTAAGATGTCTGCTTCTGCCCATGAAGAATTAACTTCTTTGTCAATTGTCCTCTTGCCAGAAACAACTAGAAAATAGGACAAAATATGTAAAACCACTCTCCTCAGGCACTAGATCAGGGCAGCTCAAGATTGCAATCTGGGAGAATGGAACCAAGTGAGGTGAGCTTGATAATTGCTCAGCACGTTGCTGGGAAATGGTTGTTAGTCTGCAGCACGAAGAGGGAGATCTCAAACAGAGCCTAGGAATACACACCGGATTGAAGTGGCCAGAATCAGCAGAGCATAGAATCAGAAAAGAGGGAGCTGGACAGAAAGAAATCACACCAAACTTCGGCAGATGAGTCCGATGAAATATTTGGCAAATATTGGCCGGCTACTGATCTGTATGTAAATGGTGTATGGTCAACAAAGCCAGGGTTGACAATTATTGAAAAAGCTATTAAAAAAGGGGGTGGGTGGAGAATTCACTGGAGTCTGTGAATAGTTCTTGTTTCTCCAGCCAGCATGAAAAGATTTATGTGGCGGCAACAGTGTTGGAAATAAAGTGTTAGAAATATTTATTGATGGAAAAATAGTAATATTTATTGAATAATTATATAGAAACAGTAATTAGAAAGGGAATTTGACACATCAAATTGGTTTGAGCAACTAGTCAGATAATATTACAAGTATTCAAGGGATGAAATAGTTTTTGAAAGAGGGGTATTAATAACTGTAGGTCATATTATATTTGAAATGCCTGTTAGAAAAAATCCAGGAGAGGTGATAAATTGACAGATTATCTAATGAGATTTATCAAATATTAAATAGTAGACATCATTATAGATACTAGAGATATGAAAATGATAATAAGGAAAGATAATTCAATTAAAATGAATTCCATAAATATATAAATATGAAAGCTCACTCATGAGGAACTAAGTAATCTGAATAGCACTTTACATTTAAAAATAGAAATCATAGCTTCTAAACCTTCCACAGAAAGCTCAGGATGAAATGACTTCAAAAGGTCATTCTACAAAACATTTAAAGAAGAAATAACTAATTATACATAAACTATTCCACTAAATAGAAAAGAAAACTCCTAACACATTTTTTAGAGTCAGCAGTAATTTAATATTACCAGCAAAGGACATGACAAGAAAATGATAACAAAACAACAACAATAACAACAACAAAAATCCTTAAGATTAATATCCTTCATGAAACAGATGCAAAAATCCAACAAAATTTCGGTAAATCAAATCCGGTAATATACATAACTAATAGGACATTAAAACTGGTGAGGATTATTCCAGTAATACAAGTTCAGTTTTCATATTTGAAAAATTAATCTATGTAACTTCCTATATAATCAGATTAAAATGGAATAAAACACATGATCATCTAATTAGATACAGGAAAACATTTAACAGAATCCAATACCCGTATTTGGTAAATATTTTTAAGCATACTGGAACTTTAGAGAATCTCTTCAACTTGATAAGAACAATCAGGATGAAACCAAAATCTAGCTTCATAATTAATAGTGAAAGACTAAATTATTTATCCCCATATTGGAAACCTAATCAAGGATGTTTATTCTTACTTCTGTTCAAAATTGTATGGGAAGAGGTGGTCAGTGCAATAAAGCAATAAAAACAAATATAAGGCAGTTTAGAAGAAGTAAAAATTTATTTGATCACAGATGACATGATTGCATACATAGGAAATACTTGAAAATCCAAAACAAAAACAGCTCCTTGAACTAGTAAGTAAACATACCTAGTGACAAAGGTCAACAAACAAACAAAAAACTGAATTACCATGTTACTAGCAATGAAGAACTGGAAAATGTAATTTAAACATACAATACCAATGGCACACAAAAATAAAATATTAGGAATAAATTAAATGTGCCATGTGAAAACTCGTGCCTCTGAAAACTTCATATGGTGAATGAGAAAATTACATAAAATCCAAATAAATAAGGAAGTGTACCCTAAAGATATTCACAGATAAGAAAAATTAATTTTGTTAAGATTCTTATTCTCCTTAAATTGATATACAGATTCTATGAAATCCAAATGAAAATCCTCGGCGCTTTTACATTTTTTTTAATATTGATGTGTAAAAATTGTCAAAATGAAATACAGAGAAGTAGAAAAGCAATATGGATAGAAGTGCACATTGGAGGACTTTACTACGTGACATCAAGACTTATAATAAAGCTACAGTAATAAAGACAGTGTGATTTTAACTTAAGGATGATCATATAGCTCCATGGAATATACTAGTTAAGAAATAAATTCACATATATGATCCATTCATCAATTCAGTAAATGTCTTTTAAGTCAATAGTGCTAGAAACATTACAAAACTATGTACATATATATGAAAATACTTCAATTTTACCTCACACCAATAAAATTTTACTTGAAATAGATCACATACTAAGTGTAATACATTATAAAACTTGTAGAAAAAACATGGACACAATCTTTACAAACTATGAAACAGATAGTAGTTTTTTGGTGACAAATAAAAATACAGTACAAAAGAAAAAATGATAAATTGGACTTCATCAAACTAAAAACATCTTCTTTTCAATAAACATAATAAAAAGCAAACCCTATAGTGTCATAAAATATTCACAAACATATATAAAAGATGACTTTTATCCAGAATTTATAATGAATACTGCAACTCAATGATAAAAAAAAAAACAAATAAGAAAGGGACAAAATATTTATTAGGTACCTCACAAAATTATACAATATATGACAAGTTATCAGTGAAATGCAAATAAAACCATAGTGAGATGCCACTCACAATCACTAAAATTGTTGAATTGTAAACAAATTGCTGAGGATATGGAACGATCATAAGTCTCACTTATTTCTGTGCAATGTAAAATGGTCAAACACTTTGGAAAACAATTTGAGAACATTGGGAATTGATCTGACAGTTTCTTACAGAGTTTGACATACCTTTTTCAGATGGCCCAGCAATTCCATCCCTAAGTATTTATGCAAGAGAAATAAACATCCACATCCATACAAGTAATCTGTGCATGAATGCTTATAGAAGCTTTTTCTGAAACCACTCCAAAACTTGGAAATAAGCTAAAGCCTAAAACTTCAAAACCAAAACGATCTAACTATCCTTTAACAGGTAATGAATAAACAAACTGTACTACCCACACAAAGGAATACTACTCAGTAATGATAGGTACTACTCGTATACCCCAAAGCAAGGATTAACCTCAAAAGCATTTTTCCGAATTAAAAAAAAAAAAAAAGTAAATATGAAAGCGCGCATATTGTGTCATTTAACTTTATGAAATTCTAGGAAAAGCAAATCTAATCTTTAGTGTCATAAGTAGATGTTCCTGGACCCAGGGAGGGGTGAGGAATGGATAGAATGACTATGATAATGGTAGTTTCATTGGTGTATATATTTGTCAAAGCTACTGAATTTCACACTTCAAAAGGGTATAAACCAAAAAAGACTAATTTAGAGAAAAAAGAAGCAGATAATAGTACAGATGGATTTAGAACTAATCTATTTAATTCATTTCTAGAGTTAAGCCTGTAGACACAGAAGGACTTGTAAGAGCTCAGAATAGTCACTCCTAAAGCAAATGAAGAAAGAAGTGATTCTATGTCTTCCTCACCCCCTTTCTTCTCTTCCCTCTTCTCCTCTCCCTCTTATGCACAGATAATATAAATGTAAAACATTTGTGTGATATATGTGCAGTTTGCGAAAATAAGGTATTGGGAAGAACATTGGAAAATTTTCAAAAGTTCTTTTTTATAGTAAAAAATATCTTTAAAAATAAAAAGTAATTCACCTCGCTTGACTGTTTCTAAATTGATGAGGAAGGAATAATTTATGAGTCTATTTTTACATATTTAATTGATCCGTAATAGATATAATAATGGGTTACTGTTTTTTCCTCCAAAGTATCTTGTAATTAGTGTAAAATTGTTATAACAAGATTCATGCAAGCCTTAAATCATGATACATTTTTAAATTTAAAACTGCTCCCATGTTTTCCTTTAAGATTGATTTGAGTTAGCAAAATCATAAAGAATCTTACATTTGTGAAGAGGCATCTAACAATTATGACCCTAAAAGGAATCCTTCCATTTAGTTTTTTAACAGGTGGTTAAGCTACAAAATCACAATCTTTACCAGATTAAATAACAAATGTTTACCCTTCTAAATCTCTACATATCTTACACATTCAGGTATTTCTTTCACATCAAGTATTTCTTGTCCATTTGTCTTTTTTTTTTTGTCTTTCACCAATTAGGAAATATATCTTTTCCTTCCATCTTTTTACTATAGTGTAATAGCAAAAGAGGTTATTATAACCCAGAAGTTTAGAAAGCCAACAACACTTTATGATACCTTTTATAGTGAGGGTCTATATAGCTAATTATTCTGAGAAAAAAAAATAAAAGGGAACAGGGATTTAATTGTGGCAGGGAAACTTAATGGCCATAAACTTCATACTTTGGGGACAATTAAAGCCTGGTGCATCTTGTTGCTTGTTTGTTGTTGTTTATATTGAGTGATTCTGTAGGGTACCCTGGTACTGATAGGATCTCTAGTATGCATAAATATAAATGACAACATTGTTTTCACACCCTTACTCAGGTTGAGATAAATAGGGAATTGAATTAAAGTTAATGTTATTTTTTCCACAGCCATGCCCTTGCAAACTTTAAAATAATTTAAAAAAATATTCTCAATACTTAAAAAAAATCTCAATAGTTACATTCTATAATCTTGAGACACTCTTTTTCTGTTTTACCTTGAAGAAAAAAATGGTGCATCATTTGAATCCACCAGAAAACTGGTTAATTAGCAAATAACAATGATAATAGCAGGAGAAGTGTCAGTATTAATAATAATAAATAAAAAATCAAGTTTCACTTGGACATTTTGACACTTCCCCTATAGAACAGGGTTGAGGACAACCATACTCGATAGCATTATCCAAACTGAACAGTCAGAATACTGAAAAGCCTTCCTCAATGATGAGGGTATATGCCTGAGATAGTCAATGATTGAACAGCACTCACAGAAGTCCCCATGCTGGACAGAGGACAGGAGTCAGAGGATGAAAGAACAAGTTTTCACAACCTTGCATGTTGGCACCACCCCAAATCCAGAATAATATGAATCATGAATAGAATTGCTTTCAGTGAACCTGACCACTGGAAAAAAAGGAGAAGTATCACAATATAGGAAAGAGGAAACTGAATTGCTCTCATTGGCAATAACATGGAGTGAGTGCTTGACACGAAGTTTTACGATACTCACTTGCATTGCAAGGTAAGATTTATTTTAGCCTACCTGAATGTTAAGTAATATAAAGTACAATAGAAAATACTTCTTTATAATTCCCTGCAGTTATCCTTTTTTCTATCACCAAAGGCTATCGAACTTCTAATTTGTGTTTCATGAATGACTTTAGCATCCGTACTCCGTAATCTGAAGTGGATCTCAACCCTCTACTCAATGATAGTGGTGCTCCAACATTCAGACTCCACTTAATATTTGTCTCTTGGACTCATGGATTTTATCACAGTTGTTTTGTTTCTTTTTGTAAGGACTAGCACGTTTATTGCATTTATTGTTACACATTTTTATTGTTGATTCAAGATTAACCTTTTTGAATAACTAAAAATGACTGCAATTTTTTTTATAGTTAGGTATATATATAAGTAAAATTATCTGTGTGTGTACGACATATGTGAGATATTCAATTTCAAAAGTGTATTCAACATCTATGTGTATTAGTATGCACGTAACAAAATTTTATACAAGCATATTGCATTTTTTAGAAAGTAGGAGAAAAATACACACTATTCCTGTAATTATCAGTGAATATTATTAAAGATAATTTACATTGTTGCACCATATGCCAATTAACAGGATATAAATTATAAAAAGTAAGTAAATTATTATACAAAAGAAAAAAAAGATAAATTGCATTATTGTTTCTAACAAGTTTTTATATGAAAAACCACATACTTTCTTGGAATCTATCCTACAGAAAATTGAATAGATGTGAGCAAAAAATATATGTGTAAAGATGTTCACTGTATATAATTACTAAAAGGATAATTTAAAACAACATCAATTTCCATTGATTAACTACATGATGATATGTATAGACTGAAAATAATTATAAAGACTTATAAAAGCCATTTGTTTATATAAGAAATGTGTACATTTACTGATATTAAGGGAAAGAATCAATAAAGAAACAGCATGATAAGATTATTTTTTCTCTGAAAATACATGGCTAGGAAATTTTTACCAGTTAACTTTGTTACATTTGAAACTTTTATGGGCAGCAAGCATGATTTTTAAAATTCATTTGCTATTGAGAATAAGATATAAACAGTTCAACGTATTCATAGGACCAGGACATATGGATCTAAAATGTTTCATTTTTAGTAATTTATTAATTTTAATCCAACTATTATTATAACCCTAGTTTCTGTAATAAGAAAATTCATTTACTTTAACAAAAACCACTAGGGGCACCTGGGTGGCTCAGTCGGTTGGGCGTCTGACTTCGGCTGGGGTCATGATCTCCGGTTTGCAAGTTCCAGCCCCGCGTTGGGCTCTGTGATGACAGCTCAGACACAGCTTCTGATTCTGTGTCTCCCTCTCTCTCTGCTCCTCCCCTGTTCACATTCTGTCTGTCTCCCTCTCTCAAAGATAAATGAACATTAAAAAAAAAAATTAAAGAAAAAAAAACCAGAAACCACTAATAGTTTAGATTTAACAAAATAAATGCAGGGCAGGGAGTGAAAGTAATATATAGGTGAAACACCACTAAGTTTACATCACTTGTGATTCAAAGACAAATTATTAAATAGTACATATAATTTATTTCTTTTTTGCTAGTTTATTTTAATGAATCTTAATATCACACAATTAAATTAAGCCAGAATCATAATCAAGTAAATAATAATCAATGAATTAATAGGCATTTACTGAATCACCAAATGTTTTAAAATTGTATAGTTTTCTGAAAATAAGTGAAATATATGTAAAATGTACTCTATGGACATAAATGTTATTTATGTATATATCATGGTTCTAGACAGAAAGGAAATACAGAAAAAGGAAACGTATTTATTATTAGATATGAGTCTACATTCAAAGAATAAAATGCATTGTATTTTTCATTTTATTTAATGGATACCTGTCCTTGTTACCATGGAAGTACGAATATGAACATACAGTTTGAATAATTTAGAATCCAAGAAAGTGTCCGTAGCTGCTCTCACAATCTAAATGGGGGACAATTGTGTTTATAGTTACTTTAGTTTCCAAGACAACATGATATGCATTCATGTGACTCTATGGAAACCAACAAACTTGTAATTGATGTTCAACCCTTGTGCTAGACAAACTCTGTGGGTTCTCAATATAAATGCTAATAGAAGGAAGGTGGGCAGCTCCCCGCCTCTGTGTTTCAAAATTGTACATCCAAGTCTCAAATTACCTTGGCATATCTCCTACATGGAAGTTCTATATAGATATAATATTACATTATTATTTATGCCATACATAGAATATGACTTGATTTTTAGTGACAAAATTATTTCTAAACATTTATCAGAAGAAAACACAGTTTATCCCCATTTCTAATCTACTAGGGTTTTTCTGGATAAAGCAAGGTTTTAGGAAAAATTCTTCTAAAAAAATTACAGTAAGGACTTTAACACATCATTCATTAAGAATTGCCAGACTGGATACCTGAAACCAAATTTCCTGCCATTTATATGTTTACTGATTCTGTTTAGCAAAGTTCAGTCCACACAGTAAGAAGATCCTGAAAATCCTCCAACAATAACAAAAATTGGCAAAATAAATGGCATAATAGTTACCTCTGATACACCGTCTTTTAATTTCCCTTAAAATCTTCACAAAAGCAAGTGCATACTTTCCATAAATCTAAAAATTTTAAATAATTAATATAAAATAATTGCAATCTTCTATTAATTGCATGAATATTAATGTGGTAAAGCATGATTGTTAGGAAAGAAGCTCTATGGAGGATTTAGTTCTCATTTTATAATTTCACAAAATTAGATCCATAGGATTTGTGCCATTGAAAAGTAGGCAACATTGGCTGTATTGAATATGCTCACATATGGGAAGAAGCTAGATCCATTTCCTCTCATTTCTTCCTTAAGCAGTGCTCAATAAACAAATTAAGGAATGATATGAATTTCAACCCAGGAAAAAGCATAGAACTTAGAATAATAAGGTTGTGGGAACAATGGATAACTAGATCCAACATCTATAAATGGAGAAGATATTCACTGTCTTCCAAGTTAACTATGAGATAAAAACCATTCCAATACAAATACTAATGGCAGTGAGATGTTTTGCTAAAATGGCAGTGAGCACTGGTTGGTGATCAAAGGAATCTCAAACAATTTTACTATTGGCAAAAGTTTATTTTTCAGAATTACAATAAATTACCTTCATCTGAGCATCTGTTAGCAAATTAGCAACTAATTCAGGTGAATATACACCTTCCTGATCGATTCCTGGATATTCTTGTAGTGTTGCCAAGAAAGTATAGTATTTATTTTCCCTGTACATTTTAAGAAGTTCATGGAATTAAAAATCATAAAGATACAAAGAAATAATTCCCTTTCACTTCATTCTTGAACCTTAGGCTTACCAAATGAGAATAGGAAGGAGATTAATCTCCCCATACATTAAATAGAATGATACTTGACTATTACTTACTTTGCAGACACAATACCCATTCATAATTGGCATGCAGATCATGTACTGAATGTGTTGAATAAAAGAATAATTGAATAATTGAATGAAATAATGTAAGAATAAGTCTTCGGTTATTCCAAGGACTTAGTTAACGAAGATATCCTTAATACCATCAAAGTGTCAATAATTTTGACCTCTATCTCACCAGGTCCTCACAATTTTTATTCAAGATGGGATAAAACTAAATTTTTAAGTGCCTTGAACAGATAATCTTTAATCTATTCATCACATTTGGTGAATTGCAACAAAAGATTCAAAAATGGGTGATATCTGGGTAAAATACCATATGTTAAGAAACACCTCTCCCTAATATTTAGAAGTTTAAAGGCTTACAAGAATTCTGACATATGTTGTCTGAATTCTACAGAAATTTCACTAACAGTTGTGAAAATGGAAATAAACTGAGTAATCGTTAGTTTAACTATACTTCTACAGTACAAGGGAAGATAGAAAGATGATGCATTCTTTCCTCATTAGCTAACTTTCTAACCAGGGGTTGTCAGTCTATATCGACCAGAGAACAAGGCAGACATCCCTCTATTTCGTGTATGAGGAGATTTATCTGCTTCCTATTCTCATTAGGTAAGCCTGAAGTTGGAGAATGCAATGAAACAGGATTATTTCTTTGTATCTTCATATTCTGTGAACTTCTTAAAATGTATAAGGAAAAAACAGTTACTGTATTTTCTTGGTAACCTTACAATAAGAACGTCAGAAACTGTTGTCAAAAAGATATTAGTTGAAAGCTACTTTTGTTGCCTAGAGTCAACTTTGGTTTTAAAACTACCTTAATGCATTCCAGGATGTGTATCTGGAATATCACATGTGTATATATCACATGTACCTGCAGTTTTAAAGGAAAGGAATCACTAAGGTCTTTTAAAAGACATCCACAAGGGATGCTACCTGGTTATGCTATTCATTTTTAATTTGAATGCATTTTCATGTATAGCATCCTCTTGTAGCAATTATAGTTTTGAAAATGTGGGTACTAAAAAACACTGTATCTATACTTAATTCAGTATAACTTAAAGTATTTATGGAAAAGAATCTTGCCTTATGGATTTAATAAACAAAAATAACTTTAGGAGATCGTATAGCTTAACACTCCATCGTTACCTAGGAGAAAACCAAGATCCAAAGATTAGTGACTAGCCCGCATTCAAGTAGTCTGTTACTTTAAAAACTAAAGTAATGGAAAATTATAAGTCAGACTGAGAAAGACAAATACCATATGATTTCACTCACATGTGGAATCTAAAACACAAAACAAGTTAATAAATAAAAAGCAAAATCAGACTTGTAAATACAGAAAACAAACTGATGGGGGTGTCTGAATGGTTCAGTCTGTTGGGTGTCTGATCACCTCAGGTCATGATCTCACGGTTCAGGAGTTCAAGCCCCGCATCCTCTGTACTGACAGCTCAAAGCCTGGAGCCTGCTTCTGAATCTGTCTCCCTCTTTCTCTGCCCTGCCCCAGCTTGCAAGCTCTCTCTTTCTCTCAAAAATAAATAAACATTAAAAAAAAGAAAGAGAAGAAAACAAACTGATGGTTGTCAGAGGGGAAGGGATGAAAAAATGGGTGAATGGAAGTGGGAGATACAGGTTTTCAGTTATGGAATGAATGAGTCATGGGAATATAAGGCAAAGCATAGGAAATATAGTCAATGATATTGTGTGTATTTTATAGTGTTGTATGATGACAGAGGGTAGCCACACTTGTGAGCATAGCATAGCATAGAGAGCAGTTGAATCACTATGTTGTACATCTAAGACTAATTTAACATTGTGTGTCAACTGTACTTATTTTTTTGAATTCACTGCATAATTTTCTTGTACAACCATACTCAGGATGTTATGAAATAAATTACTATTTGTTATAACGGAAAATCTTAAAACCACGTCGGTTCTTTGTAAGTTTAGTAATAGATAAATTTCCTAAAAATTTTCCAAGTACCTGTGCCAAGATAGCTATCTATATGAAGATCAAAGATCAAAGATAGTCATCTAAATAAAGCTCTTTTTTACACTAAAAACATCATTTATTCAGGAGTGCTTCTCAGGAGCACACTAGTATTGTTTTCTCCTTTTACATCTAAAGATCTACGCGCACACACACACACACAAACAATGATCGTAACTTGATATAATATTATAGGCACACATACACACACACACAAAAAAAAAACCTTACCATGCTTTATGAAAGTGAGTATTATTGGGAAATTGCAGTTCAAAATGGTGATGTAGGAAGACTGAACTAACCTTTTTCATGGACCACACCAAATTATATCTGTTAATAGAACAATTCATCCTGAAGATCAGAGGGCTGAGTAAACTGCTACTGAACAACTAAAGACAGAGAGAACAGCAAGAAAACAGCAAGAGAGACAGTTTAAAAGAGTAGCATATACAGCCACAGCTCCAGACAGCCAGCAAAAGTCACTAAGCATACACATAGTCTGCACAAGAGTCACCATTCACAAGATCACTCTTTCAACTTTAGGAGAAGTAACCATTTTGCCTAATCCATAGAAATAAATACAAAAGTCAAGCAAAATACACTCCAACAGAAAGAAAAATTTAAAAAAAATCAATAAAAGAATTAAATGAAACAAAGTAAAACATATGCCAGATAAAGAACTTAAAGCAGTGGTCATGAAGATACTGAGCTGGAGAAAAGAAAGGAAAAACGTAGTGAGACCTTTAATAAAGAGATAGAAAATGTTAAAAAGAATCAATCAGAGTGGAAGAATACAATAACTGATACAAGAAAACACACCAGAGGGAATCAACAGTAGATTAGAGAATGCAGAATAGCATATCAGCAATCTGGAAGACAAGGTAAAGAAAAAGCACACAAGTGGAACAACATAAAAAGAAAAGTTTTTCAGAGGGAAGCAAACCATAAGAGACTCTTAAACACTGAGGGTTGATGGGTGGGGCAGGGGAGAGGGGAAAATGGGTGATGGGCACCGAGGTGGGTATTTGTTGGGATGAGCACTGGGTGTTGTACGTAAGTGATGAATCACTTGAATCTACCCTTGAAACCAAGAGCACAGTGTATGCACCGTATGTTAGCTAACTTGGCAATAAATTACATTAAAAAAATAATAATAAATAAAAAGTCAAAAAAAGAAAAAGAAAATATTTTTTAATGAGGATAGATTAAGAGATCTTTTGGACAACATCAAGCAAACAAACATTTCCATTAATTATAGTAGTCCCAGAAGAAGAAGAAGAAGAAGGAGATAAAGGTGTAGAAAATTTATTTGAAGAAATAATAACTGAAAACTTCCCTAACCTAAAGAGGGGAATAGGGAAATAGACATCCAAGTCCAAGAAGCACAGAGAGTTGCAAAAACACCAAAGCACGTGGCACATAATAATTAAAATGCCAAAGGTCAAAGATAGAGAATCCTAAAAGTAGCAAGAGAAAAGCAAACACTTATTTACATGAGAGAACCTATTATACATAAAATGTGGAGAAGGAAATAAAAGGGAAGAGAAGAAGACAAAAAAGAAAAACATATTTTTTTTTACAATGTGTTTGAACTTAAATGACCATCAAACTGATATGGACTCTTATTAGGATGTTAAATGCAAATCTCATGGTAACTGCAAACCCAAAACCTATGGTTAGACACACAAAAAAGAAAGAAAGAGAGCTAAACAAAAAATTATAGATATTTATCAATCACAAAGAAAGGGAGAAAAAGAAGAAGAAAGGAACAAAGAAAAACTAAACTATAAAAACAATGAGAAAACAAAATTTTAAATGGCAAAAGTGCATACTGATCAATAATTACTTTAAATGTAAATGACCTAAATGCTTCAATCAAAAGACATAGAGTGGAGGAATGGATAAAAAAATAAGACCCGTCTATATGCTACCTATAAGTGACTCACCTTAGACCTACAGACACATACAAAATGAGAGTGGAAGGATCAAAACACATTTACCATGCAAATAGAAGTGGGGAAAAAAAAGCTAGGGTAGCAATACTTACATCAGACAAAATCAGACTTTAAAACAAAGATTGTAACAAGAGATGAAGAAGGGCCTAACAGGGATGACTGGGGGGGCTCCATTGGTTAAGCTTCCAACTTCAGCTCAGGTCATGATCTCAAGGTTCATGGGTTTGAGCCCTGGGTTGGGCTCTGTGATGACAGCTCAGAAGGAACTTTCTTTAGATTGTGTCTCCCTCTCTCTACCCCTCCCCCACTACTCTCTCTCTCTCTCTCTCTCTCTCTGTCTCTCAAAAAAAATTTTTTTTTAAAAATGAATAAAAAAATAAAAGGACCTAACTTTATGATAAAGGGATCAATCCAACAAAAAAGTATAACAATTCTAAATATTTATAAACCCAACCACTGGATAACATAAACACATAACATAACATAAACACATAAAGCAAATGTTAATGGACATAAAGAGAGAAACTGATGGTAATACAATAATAGTAGGGGACTCAACATTCCACTTATGTCAACAAATAGATCATCCAGTCAGAAAATCAAGAAGGCAGCAATGTTTTGAATGACATATTGGACCAGATGGACATAACAGATATATACAGAATATTCCATCCAAAAATAACAGAATGCACATTCTTTTCAAGGGCACATGGAATACTCTCCAAAATAGATTACATATTAGTCCATAAAACAAGCCTCAATAAATTTAAGAAGATTGAAATCATACCATTCATTTTTTCTTTTTTTTTTTTTTTTTTCAACGTTTATTTATTTTTGGGACAGAGACAGAGCATGAACGGGGGAGGGGCAGAGAGAGAGGGAGACACAGAATCGGAAACAGGCTCCAGGCTCTGAGCCATCAGCCCAGAACCCGACGCCGGGCTCGAACCCACGGACCGCGAGATCGTGACCTGGCTGAAGTCGGACGCTTAACCGACTGTGCCACTCAGGCGCCCCTAATACCATTCATTTTTTCAACCACAATGGTGTGAAAATGGAAATAAATTGCCAAAAAAAAAAAAAAAAGGAAAAAACCACAAACACATGGAGACCAAACAACACGATACTAAAACGACTAATGGATCAACGAAGCAATCAAAGAAGAAATAAAAACAAAATACATGGAAACAAATGAAAATGAAAAGACAAAGCTCCAAAATCTCTGGGACACAATGAAAGCAGTTCTAAGAAGGAGGTATACAGCAATACAGGTATACCTCAAGAAATGAGAAAAATCTCAAACAATATAACCTTATTCCTAAAAGAACTAGAAAAAGAAGAACAAGCAAAGCCCAAGGTGAGTAGAAGAAAAGAAATAATAAAGATCAGTGCAGAAATAAATGGCAGAGACTAAAAAAAATAAATTAAATTTAAAAAAAGAAAAGAAAAAAAATAGAAAGCTCGTTCTCTGAAATGATAAGCAAAATTGACAAACCCTTAGCCAGACTCATCAAAAAAAAAAACAAAAAAAAAAAAAAAAAAGAGAAAGGAACCAAATAAAATCAGAACAGAAGTAACAACTGATATCACAGAAATGCAAAGAATTATAAGAGAACACTATGAATAATTATATGCCAACAAACTGGAAAACCTACAAGAAATGTAGAAATTCCCAGAAATATATGATCTTCCAAAACTGAACCAGGAAGAAATAGAAAATCTGAATATATGAATTATAAGTAATGAAATTGAATCAGTAGTCAAAAAACTGCCCAAAAAATAAAGATCCAGGACCAGATAAATTCACAATTTTACTAGACATTTATAGAAGACCTAAATACCTATTTTCCTCAAAGTATTCCAAAAAAATTTTAAAAAAAAAAGAAAGCTTCCAAATATATTCTACGGGGCTAATACTACTCTGATACCAAAACCAAAGCCATCCCAAAAGAGAAAACTACAGACAAATATTCTGATGAATATAGATGGAAATATCCTCAACAAAATATTAGCAAACTTCATACAACAATATATTAAAAAATCATTCACCACAATCAGGTGGGATTTATTCTTGGGATGGAAGGAAGGTTCGGTATTTGCAAATCAATCATCATTACACCACATCAGCAAAACAAAGAATAAAAATCATATGATCATTTCAATAGATGCAGGAAAAGCATTCAACATGATTCAACATCCATTCATGGTAAACACTCGCAGTAAAATGGGGTCAGAGGGAACATACCTCAAAAATGAAGATTACTAGACATACCCAGAATCAGTGGTGCTGCATTTTTTCCTCTGGTTTAGCCTTTATGCAGTATTATAGTTTCAAGTGTAGTTGAAGAACCATTTGTGGGGGACCTCAGTGTATTTTTTTAAAAGCAGCATAAATTAATGCCACACAGTAAAACATGTAATGTTTGAATTTTTCTAACATTAGGATTTATTCAAGAAGTTTTTGTAAAACTGATTTCCTCTTCTCCCATTGTTTTTAACCTATGTTATAATTGGGAGATAAATTAAGGCTTTTTTAAAAAAATAAAACAT
This sequence comes from Lynx canadensis, assembly GCF_007474595.2. NCBI lineage: Eukaryota > Metazoa > Chordata > Mammalia > Carnivora > Felidae > Lynx > Lynx canadensis. The sequence continues at coordinate 125,560,696 of NC_044311.2, forward strand.
GTCTGCCCAGGCTTTGAGATTTTTCCAAATCCTGAATGAAATTTGAAGCTACTTTCTTGTGTTCAGTTTAAGCTTGTGCCTGAACAATAATCCAAGATTGTGAGATCTGACTGCATCTAAGATATTGCCATTGGTGGGAATTGTTCTCATCCAGGCATTTAATTCTGTGAGGCATTTGGAAACATCCACTAGGTCTGTGCATTTACTTGTTCTTATTGTAATGCAAGTCCTTTTAAAAAATCATATGTTTGCCTGTGTTTCACCAATCAAGACATAATGAAATTTCCCAAACCTGTGGGTAAGAGTTAGAATTCCTCAAAGTTATAAAAGCCATAAATAAACTAAGATCTATTACTCAAAGAAATGAGTCTTCTCCGAAAAATTCTATATTCCAGATGAGTGGTACAGTTTAAAACTAAGTTTTTTTTTCTTCTCTTTTTTAAGTCTTTTGTATTTTCATTATCAAAATATATATTGCTCTAACTAGCAAATGATTTTTGACGGGGAGAAAAATATGATTCATTAAGATACCTTGAAAGCTTTCATAAACATCATCTCAAACTTTAAGAACATAAATTGATCATGCCATTAGCAACGTAAAGAATGAGTTCTGTCATAGGTTGGAGGCTCTGTTTAACTCTTGAATGTTAGCAAAAGGAAAGTTATGGAATTCTCTAAATTAGGCTCTTGATATGGCATGAAATGAGTTACTTTACCTCGTTAAACCTTACAAAAACAAGATAAAAACCATTTGACTTCTGGAACAACGCCAGTGCAATAATTTTATGATTCCACATGATTTTGTTTTTTTACATATATTCTCTGCTGAGTTGTCATGACAAATCAGTCCTGGTTAGTAGTATAAACTCCTTAACTCTAGATTAGCCCTTAACCTCTGTAAGTTAAAAACAAAATGAAGTCATTGAAATGAAGGCCACTATTAAGTAGGAATTTTTTCCATCGTGGAAGAGAACGGGAGATATAGAAGTAATAGGCCTTTGGGCGCCTGGGTGGCGCAGTCGGTTAAGCGTCCGACTTCAGCCAGGTCACGATCTCGCGGTCCGTGAGTTCGAGCCCCGCAGTCAGGCTCTGGGCTGATGGCTCAGAGCCTGGAGCCTGTTTCAGATTCTGTGTCTCCCTCTCTCTCTGCCCCTCCCCCGTTCATGCTCTGTCTCTCTCTGTCCCAAAAATAAATAAAAAACGCTGAAAAAAAATTAAAAATAAAAGAAGTAATAGGCCTTTGATATTAGAGCAGTAATCCAGTAATCCTGAATTAATTTACCCATAAATGAGATGATGTCTTGTAAAAATGAATAAATAAAGAACCTTAAGGAATGGGAAACAGAGTTACCTCTTTGGGGGCAAAGGAGGAAACATTTAGGTGTAGTTATTGTACTTGGTTACAAAAAGAAAACACAGCACATACATATTTTAGTACTTGAGAGATGAATATTAAATGGAAATATATTAAATCTAGTAAAAATTCTTCATTACATTTTTTTTTAATTCTCTTAAGGATAGTTCCAAAGTCAATGGATTTGGCAATTACAAATATTCATAACTTAAAGTTAACAATCTAAGTTAGACTCTTTAGTATTTTACTTGGGACTTACCATTGCAAAACTATCGAAGATAGACCAATTTTCAGATGTGGTCCTTTTCTCCAATATTTTCTAACTGGCATACTAGCAAAATGAGTTTATTGATCTCAGAGATAAGCAAACATATTTTGGTTTACCCGTTCTAAGAAATAAAGGGTTCTTCTTGGGGTTAAGAGATTTATAGCAACGTTTTATTAGCATTTATTTCTTTTACTTTTACTATGTGCTTTTGCCCCTTACCTTTTGGATGCATTTAAGATTACAAACTTGTCTATAAATCAGTCAAGCAGTACTTATTAACTGCTTACTCTTTGGTTCCAAGTTTAATCATTAAGCTCTATATTCAATCATATCTATAATTTATCATCACATCTAATATTCTGTCTGCATGAGAAAATTCTAGGCATATTTCTTGATAGATTTTTATTTTTAATCCCGCAAGCAGTACCACTAAAATTATGAGATACTTGCAGATACATTAAAGTATTATTTTAGAATTATCTGAGGCTTTTTTTCATTGTCTTATTGAAAAGCCTCATGAAATAGTTTCATTCAGGATTCATTTTCTGATTAATGTGAAACCTAATGTCTCCAATTAGGACACATTTCAATAAATTAGTAAATTAAAAGTGCCCACCTTGCACCTGTATTGCACTGGATAGTTATCTCATTAGACTTCTTCTAATTTATTTTTTATTTGAAGATTTTTTGTTTGTTTGTTTGGCTTTGGTGACCAATGTCCCTTAGTCAAACTCTACATGCTAACAGAGACATGCAGCTACTATTTTTTCTGTTTCAATATATAAAAAATAGACTAAAGAGATTTCCTTTATTGGAAATGGTGGTAAAATAAAGACCAGATACACTGTAAACACTGTAAACAAAACAATGAGGATCTGAACCAAATACATATAATGATAGTTTCCAGACATTAAACAATACGCAGAGCATGACTGGGATCTGAGAAAAGAAACAAGCCATGTGAGCTCAATGACTAGCCTAACTAGTAAAATATTTGGAGGAGGGAGGAAGGAGTAGGGAGGGGAAATCTTAAAGAACCTAGAAAACCTAGAGACCTTGCTGAATTAAGAGGACAGAGACTGTGGTTGGGGAGTAGAATAGCTCTTCCAACTGGAAAATGTGAGACAGAGTTTGATAAAGGAGGGAGATACAGAAACAGCTACAGATATTTAAGTAAAGTTTGCCTTATTTAAATAAGACCCTTTGCTGGGTTCCTGACTACTCAGCTATAGTGAGAAACTCAACCAGTCCAGGCAAAGAACCTCAAGGAATTGTAAGACGAAAAATTCCCAAAGTTGAAGCAAAAGAGGGATACATTCAAACTCCAACAAGGCAGAGTGAAGAACTCCTAGAGGTTAAATAGGTCATACATTAGAGACCACAAAAGGATAACAACTGTAGTAGAATTGAAGTATTCTTAAAGTGAAGACTAATTTAGACCTTCTATAGAAATGCTTAAAAATAGACTTCAAAGTAGGGGCACCTGGGTGGCTCACTCGGTTGAGCGTCTGACTTTGGCTCAGGTCATAATCTCATGGCTCAGGGGTTTGAGCTCCACATGGGACTTGCTGCTGTCAGTGCAGAGCCTGCTTCAGATCCTCTGTCTCCCTTGCTCTCTGCCCCTCCCCAACTTGTGCGCTCTCTTGCACGCACGCGCTCTCTCTCTCTCTCTCTCTCTCAAAAATGAGTAAACATTTAAAAATAAAATAGACCTTAAAGCCATCAAATTGATCTACAAGTATCTGCAGGTTAAAACAAGCTTCACATTCTTTCAAGGAGCTGACTGAATCCAGTCAACCCATAACATTTATAAGGTCCATCATCCTATCAAAATAAATATTAGAGCTATGGAGCCATATACAATAGATACATAATGTATGATGTTATATATATGAATTTCTAAAATCAAACAGAATAAAAATAAACAAGTGTAATATATAGTGGAGAAAGCTGATTTGTCATTTGCAGAGGTCGAAGGATGGTGTAGGGTCTTAAATGGGAAGGGGTACAAGGCAACATTTTAGAATTCTATATATTTATTGTCGTGGCCATGATTACAGGGATACATAAATACATACATTTGTTAAATTTTTTAGACATGTTCAGAGGTGCCTCGGTTGGCTAGGTTTGTTAAGCATCTGAGTCTTGGTTTCTACTCAGGTCATTATCTTATGGTAGTGAGATCGAGTCCTGCATCAGGCTCCAAGCTGACAGCATAGATCCTGCTTCGTGTTCTCTCTCCTCCTCTCTCTCTCTGTCCCTCCCCTGTTCTCTCTGTCTGGCTCTCTGTCTCTCAAAATAAACTTAAAAAAAAAGTTTTATATGTGTGTAATTAATATCATTGCATTTGGTTTTATTTACAAGCTACATAAATAGAACTTATTGAAAATAGATGAAGGGGATTTAGAATTATATATTATACATTATTTTAATTAACAGCATTGCTTAATTAAAAAATGAAGGAACTGATGTAAGAAACAAAATTATGTTTTAAATAATTGTAGCAAGTTTAAAAACAGAAATTATTTGCAAAGAAATAAAAAAATAAACCAAAGCAGGAATCAGAAAATAGCCATTTTAGAGGTTGAACTCAGATTGACCAATCAGACCAATCAGGGAGTGGATGTTTTATTCTGAGACTAGTAAGAAATAAAGGAACAAACATCAAACTCAGAATTTTCTGGTTAGAAATTTATTCCTGGTCCAAATTTGATTCTAAAATAGCAGAGCTTTCTTTTCTTAAGGGCAAGAAAAACTAAGACAGCTCTCCTTAGCTACTCTACAGCTAAAAGCAGAGCTGAACTAAGAAAAAGAACCAGTTTTCTCAGGTAATTAGGTCTGTGAGGTGAAAAGAATAGATACTGAAATTGGTTTTCATAGTTTTGTTTTTATGTCATTATTTTTCATATATCATATTGGTTAATATAACATAAAGTTCATATACTCTAAATAGTGGTGGAGGAAAGTGATGGATGGCCTGCCTCAAAGAATGGATTCTAAAAGTAATATGTCCAAGGCATTTTCTAAAGAGGAAATATAAATATATATATGTGTTTATTTATATATGTATGTATATTTATGTATATATGTATGTACATGTATATTTATATATGTATGTATATATGTATGTATATATGTATATATGTATGTATATGTATATGTATGTATATATGTATATGTATGTATGTACATATATGTATATGTATATATGTATGTATATATACGTGTATATTTATATGTGTATATGTATATTTATATATGTATGTATATAAAACATTCTTGTTTGATGAAATATGATGGGATTTTACTACTGCTTATTGAAATGACAGAAATACAAGCTCATTTGGAGGATGTTCCAGACATAAATGTTAAAATTGTACAGTGCATAAATCTCCTGGAAGTCTCTCTAGTGTTTCTGATAAATCTAGTAGAAGAATGAGGACTGGTGGGAGAGCAAGCCCTCGAGGCAGCTGCCCAGAGTGGCAAGGCTTCCTGGAGGCAACGCTTGGTATGCTGGACCTCACTGTTCTAAACATCATTAAAGTTCACTTTTTTTTTTAATTTTTTTGATGTTTTATTTATTTTTGAGATGGAGAGAGACAGAGTATGAGCAGAGGAGGAGCAGAGAGAGAGGGAGACACAGATTCCAAAGCAGGCTCCAGGCTCTAACCTGTCAGCACAGAGCCCAACGTGGGGCTCAAACCCACGAACTGTGAGATCATGTCTTGAGCCGGAGTTGGACGTGTAACCGACTGAGCCACTCAGGCGCCCCAAAGTTCACTTTTGAATTTTTTTAACAATATCCCAAGTGACTTAGCAAAACTAGAAGTCTGTATCATGTAATTACTTTGGACCAGGCTCATAAATATTATTTATCTTGGCCCTAGACTGCTTTAAAGATATCTCACAGAAGAGCCATAAGGGTTTTGAGTAAAATCTCTGTTCCAGTCATTGGCTTTGCTTCTTGCATGGTTAGTGATGATGGCCAAATCAGAAAGACTTTTAGAATAACAGAATGATGAATCTTACATAGATATAGAATCATAATGTAATATTTAAAATACTATGTAATTTTGAATAATTTCGAGGTTAAATTTTTTTTAAAAAAATCTTTGACCCATTTAAAATGATCTGGCTCAAGGGCTGGTCCTGCATATGACATTTGTATTTCAAGGTTTGGGAAAAATAACCATAACTCTGCTGATAAGCACGGTTGCGTTTTATGATCTGTGACTACGATAGCATATTAACCATAAAATAGTGGTGCATTGTTTAATGTAGATGACTCCTAAGAGAGCTTCTTTTTGTACTCTTGATTTATGCTCCTAAAGCAAAGATAAATGCCCTGCTTAAACATTTTATTACAGTCATACTCATGTATGATCTTGTCTAAGGAAGCTATAAGAATTATGAAAAAAGTGTATAGGGCACATAATTTCATGCTCTATTGATACAGAAGGTCAGCATCTACTTTGGTGAGTCTGACAATATCTTGACTTTAGGTTTTTTAACTGCCATGTTTTCCTGTGATAAACACTTATCAGTGACTTAGATATTTGTTTTCTCCTCTAAGAACATCTCCTTTAATGTTGTGTGGTTATAAATTAAAATTTGAGAATATATACATGAAAAGTTTACAATAAAAAATTCCACTTTATCCTTCTACATAAAGGATAACATTGAATTTCTACTTATCCTTATGAGTTTTGGAGGATTATGCTTTTCCTCTTTTCTTCTCACTTTGCCTCTTCTCCTCTTCCTTTGCCTCCAGCAACTAGGCTCTTCTTGTCATCTGAAGCCATAATTCGACTCACACCAGTCATTATTAAATGTAACCTAACATCATATTGATTTTTTCTGATGTCTGATTCTGGGATTGTCACTTTCATTGTGTGTAGATGCCCATCTGTGTTTTATCAAAGTTATTTAAACTGAGTTTCCTCTTTCTCTTGATTACTTTTCAACATCTGCTCTCAAGTCATATTCACTCTATATTTATATTTTAAGAGATTCTTATTTATTTTTATCTTTGCATATTCTAATGGCTCTTTATAATGAATACACTTAAAAATATATTAGCTATTCTGAGATAGTCCACAGTATATATGATTTAGCATTCTACAATGACATGTGTTCAAATTCTCAATGCCTATATACTTTTACTTAAAGAACTATAAATATATAATACAGATACATAGACATTTATATGCATAGACATATATACAATAAATATGTAGACCTGTATGATGAAAATGTAGAAACGATATCTATATCTATGTCTATATCTATATCTATATCTGTATCTGTATCTGTATCTATATCTATCTATACGCTACACAGCATAATAAATGGAACATTTATCATTATGATATTTAACATTATCAGTAGCATTTTGTTTATGTCTCCTTACATTGGGTCATTCATCACACCCAAAGAAAATCATTCTCAAATTAGCGTTTGCTATTCCTTCACTTACAGGCTGTAACTAATGTATACTGTCTAGCTTTGCATGGTTTTGAAATTTCAATACATGAAGTATAACTATATGTGATACTTTGCAACCTGCTCTTTCACTCAATTTTACACTCCTGACAATGACATGGATTTGCACTTCTCCAGTTCACTTGCTTTTTGCTGTTGTTTAATAGTTCATTTTATGAGTGTTCCATGATTCATTTTTCTATTCTTTGTTGATAGACATTTAGTTATCCCAGGGCTTTTGTATTATAAATGCTGCTATAGATATTTGGAGGCATGTCTCCATTTGTATTTGAACGAAAACTTCTTTGAGGACATTGGCTGAGATTGTTACTTCAGTTTTACCTGATTACTTCAAATCATGCCCACATTGATTTTCTCAACCACAGTGCCATCGTAAACACCTAGGTTCTTATCTTCACTGATGGTTAGCATGTCAAACCCTTCAATTTTCATCTGTTTGGTGAGTTTAAATTAGTATTACTTTGCAGTTTTAATTTGCATTTTCCTCTGAAGAATAAGGTTAAATAAAATTAATTTCATTTTAAAGTAATTTCATTTGAGCAAAAACTAATTTTACTTCAAAGTTTACAGGAGTAGCTTTTGATTTCTGCTATATTAGTAAAACATTCCATTTGAGAAACAAAATGGCTCATGATTCAAAAATGATGAATGAAATAATGTCATCTCTGTTTTATTTTTGTTAAAAAGTACATTCAATCTTTTGTGAAAATGATTAATTGGATGCCTTAATTTTAACTGAAACATAATTGAAACAGTAATTCATTTTTTATTATGTTTCAAAATCTATAGTGCAAAAAACCCACTAATTTTAATTTATTTAAAATGAAAATGGACTCATTTTTTTTTAAGTTTACAAGTAAAGCTGAAACCAGGAAAGGCACAATTTTGTATGAACTCACTGGAAGAGACCATTAGTATTTAGTAAATAACATCATAGGAAGAGTCAAGTTATGGTTATTTTCCATTAGAAAGATTTTACATTCTCTTTTGGGTTACTTTTTAATTTTTCTTTTTCTTTCATTTCTCTTTTAAAAATGTCTTATGGATTCACTCCTTTAAAACAAAGACATTCATAGAAATGTCATTAAATCTTGCTTATCATTTAATAAGTAAATTTTTATAATGTCAAGAGTAATGAGATTGCCAATCAGTGAAATATGTGGTGTATTAAAATGTACATATGAAATGGGAGTATCAGTGAAAATGCCATAGCCTTAGGAACTTTGATTGAAATAAACTCAGTTTCCACAAATAAAAATTAAAAAGAAAAGTGTGTTTGCAAATATGAATAAATCCAGAGGCACCTGGGTGGCTGGGTCAGTTAAGTGTCTGACTTCAGCTCTGGTCATGATCTCACAGTTCATGAAATGGAGCCCGTGTGGGGCTTTCCGCTGTCAGCACAGAGGCCATTTCTGATTCTCTGTCCCCCTCCCGCACTCTTTCTCTCTGTCTGTCTCGAAAATAAATATTTTAAAAAATATATCAATAGGTCCTAAAGCGTTACATCATGTATGTTAATTAAAGAAAATTCTATATCCAGATTTAATATATTATTAGGGAATCTGAGAAATAACCCATCTCCATACTTGGAATCTTAAATTTTTATAAAAGGATTACTTCATGATATATGAAAGTAGTAACAAATTTAAATATTGCTTCTTACTTTTACTAGTTATCTACATTGCACATGCAATTATCTCAAACTTCAGTGTGAAAACAACAGTTAACATTGATAATTTCACAGTTTCTATGAGTCCGTTTGGAAGCGGGTAAACTGGGTAGTTTTGGCCCAAGGTCTTTCAAAAGCTACAGATAGATTTTAGCCATTGTAGCAGTCATCTTAAGGATTGACTGGGGCTGGAAGATTTGCTTCCAACTTGATTCAGGTAGCTTAGCTTGCAGGTGGGTGCTGGCTGTGGTCAGGGACTGTCAGTTTCCTTCAGCATAGGCCCACCCATCAGGCTGTTTGCAATTCCTCACCAATGGACAATTGACTTCATTCCAGCTAGTGATGCATGAGAAAGCATCCTAGGACAAGCAACATTTTTTTTTTTTTACCCTAGAAAGCAAACTTCAGACATCTCATGCCTTTGCTAATGCCATATTCTATTGGTCACAGAGATTAACTTTGATATAATGTGTGAGGGAATCTTCATAAAGGTTTGAATAATAAAAGGTGAGGTTCATGGAAAGCCAGCTTGGAGCCTACTACATTCCTTTTCAAACTGTATATTCTTTTCATTTACTTTTCATCTTTAGTCTTAATGTTAAAAAACAAACACAACAAAATAAAAAAAAATGAAAACTAAAAAACGCCTCTTATTAATGATACTCTATTGTAATATGATTAGGGTAGTTTCAGTGGTTCATGGAATTTTATGGTAAAAATTGTATGGTACTATGGAATAGTAAACTGTAGTATTATCCATCCTTTTTATACTAGGATGAGCTAAGGATATGACCTAAAGATTTGGTAATAAAATAAAAAATCATCAAGATCATCAAAAAGACAGAAATGTTTGCCTTAGAAGATGCTGTATGAAAATTAAGAAAAATAAGAATAATGGAGAGGTTTAACTCTGTTTTACAAATTTACTCAGGCCAGTTTACACGATTCATGAATAAATTTATATAAAGGGATTCACAAGTGGAGATACTGAATGTCTTTAAGCCTAATCTTAACATTTCAAAATTGTGGTTCATGTACAGGTATCTTTGTACTTGGGTAGACAGAATTCCACAACTATACCAAATAATTATACATCATTATTATAGACAGACACATTAGAAATTTAAACAAAAATAATAATAACACGTAAAAATAACAATAGAAATGGGGAAAAAATGATGCCTAATATTATATACTACCTGCCTCTTTGACTCGCTAAGCTACGTTGGTTTAATTGACTAAATTAACTTCAACTTATTTTAAACCATTGAGCATTGTGGTAAGCATGCTAACAATATTTTGCTTTTGTCTTGTGATTTAAAATCTAAAACTTCTTTAGAAAATATTTCAATGGGTCCTTACTACTACTTTTAAGGTAGAAATTGTTATCCTCACTTCATCAATGAAGACATTAAGCCCCTGAATGCTTACCTGCCTAGCTCAAAGTCTTTCAGGGCCTAAGCTGAAGAGTTTGGGATTTGACATTTCCTTTTTTTATTCCAAGTTAAAGCTCTATCTATGAAACCAAATTAGTTATTATAGTAATAATGCATTATAAAACAGTATGTCCCAGATCTTACTCTTTTGAAGTTCCTATTCTTAATAAAAATACTCGGAATTATAAAGAAAAGAGCTAGTTATTAACTATTAGAATAATGAGGCCATCATTTTAAATGGAATAGTATTTCTTTTTTAAAGAACATCATTCAACAACTAAATATAAAAGCATGTCATAGTGTTATTTGCCTATCAAATGAGGTCCTCATGATTCATATTATTATAATTTACACAATGGGATGCAAATAGATGATCTGTTATGTTCTCTGTTTTTATACTGTAATGATGAGGATGACGATGATGGTGATAATGATGGACTATGGTCTAGCGTGCCTGGAGCATGAACATAAACATATTATAGTTGAAGACTAATTTCTGTTCTCTGAAAGAATGTATTCATTTTACTGTGACATAATTCAGAATGGAACATATTTTTTATCATCTGCTTGGTTTCATATTCATATCTGTGAAAATGTAAAATTGATTAATGTTTTCGTAGTGATAGAAGAGTTGTGAATTTCCTTGATGTTTTTGAAGCACTGAGGAAGTGTTATGCAATTCACACCCACTTTATTCTCAATTATTCAAAGTAATAGAGAAAAAGTATGGAACGGCATTTCTCACATCAGAGCTAGCTGACAGAATATACAATTAGGCTTGATTCATAGCATTTATTAAAATTTCCATTTAATTGCTAATTAGTCTGTATAGATTTGTAAATGTAGGAACTGGCACTTGTATCATTTTTTTTCCCTAATGCTCAGCACAGCAGAGAGCATTGAAATTTCTGTAGAGTAAAATCACAGTGATTCTTCATTATGCCCTGTGGTAGTCATAAAAATAATTATGGATTCACTAGTCCATTTATTTTCTTAACATTCTTTGTGTCAATCTCTTACTCCCCCCCCCACCAACATAATATGTGGAAAAAAATCTTAGATTTTATATTAGAACTAGAAGCATAATGTAAGTCAATTTCCTTGTTTTATGAAGTAGGAAATCAATATCCAGAGAAACTATTACATATTCTGCATTTCCACACATCCAAGGCATCAACAGAATTCTAACTGAAATTAGAATGAAATTTGTTTCCATTTTAAGATTGCTGTTGTTAATAAATTAAGTCTAATTTATTTTCACTTTGATTCTGGTTAATTGGACAATGAACAAAATTCAGAATATTTATACGTAGTTCAGAAGATAGACCTTAAGACATTTGAATTTTTCCCTTCCTTCCTTCCTTCCTTCCTTCCTTCCTTCCTTTCTCTTCCCTCTCTTCTTTCAGTCCCTCCATCCTTCTGCCTTCTTTTTGACATTTCAAAATTGCTTAAGGACTGAATTCTATCATCTGGCCTTTCCAATTTAAAATCTTTTATTTATTAAAGAATAAGGACAAAACCACCAACACATCTAAATATTATGGCCAGACCCCGAATGTCTATGAATTGATAATTTTTAGGTTTAATATCACAAGGAAAATGTTTCAGATGACTTAGCCATTTTTGTCAGTACAGTGAAGAAATGAAATGTGTTAAGACCATGGTTTTGGGAGCTGAAAGAACACGGAAATGATCCTGGCTTTACTCTCACTGCTTAGGGTCTTGAGTAAATTATTTAATCTCTGTATGCCTCAGTTTATTTATCTATAAATAAGGGAAACCCATAGTGTTTGTGGCATAGAAGTGTTGTGATATTTAACTAAAATAGTTTATGTAAACCCTTAGCATACTGTATGGAGCTTTGTAACAATTCTATAAATGTTGGCTATCAACATGTATGAGATTATAATTATAATTATTCCTCCACACTAGCTACTTGACTCCTCTAATCTATGTATGTATGTATGTGTCTGTCTACCATTTGTGAAACCATCTATGTATTCACTTAAGTTTTTGCACGTGCACATAGTAAGTAAATGTCTTTGTTTAATCTTTAGTGATTGTATGCTTTATTTATGCTGAAATGTACTTATTTTCTCAAAGATTCATAGCTCTCCAGGAAGGAGTATTTTAAAACTAGGACACAGACTCTAGTGATATGCAGAAAATGTATATTAAATAGTAATCACCAAGATGGCCACTAAGCTCCAACTTAAAGAGGATTTATAACTGATTGGCTGTATTGTGCTTCTTTGAATAACTGCAAGAATTTATGCCAGCAACAGTTTTTTCTCTGCCTTCTTTGTTTATTGAAGCATTTCAACCCATTGCCAATTTTACTTGAATAGGTCTCAACAGTGAAGCATAATAGGTATACTTATCAGGAGTGATGCCGCTGGAAGAGAAGGTCGGCCCTTACATTTTCATTAATTGAATAGAGATTTATTAATGACAATTATGAGAATAGTACTAAAAATCTTGGCTAGCATTTACTTGTTTCTACCAGTGTTTGACAAAGACTTTCACATACTTTCTTTCTTTTTTTTTTTTGTTTTTTTTGTTTTTTTGTGTGTATCATAACAACACGAGATAGACACTAAAATTCCCATTTTCAGGGGTAGATGCAGAGACAGAAAGATTAATTGTCCTAGATCAAAAGATATGGACTTATTTAGATGAGGCATTTTGCATTTAAACTCCATAATATTTTTCTTGCAGTTTGTAGCTATTTATCTAAGTAACAAACCAAATATTTTAAAATGGAACTTTTAAAATTATAATTAACATTTGTATTGTTTTACATATGGATATGAAAGAGGGTCTCATGATCATATATTCATATTCATGACTATTATTACATTTAGGACATATTTATAAATTTGTTGAGCAGTTTCCTCTTCTGGGAATATACTGTTCTGATGTTTTGCCCATATTCACCTTTAAGTTCTTTTCACATTGATGTGTAGGATTAAACCAAAGTTGATCAATATGAAGAATCACAAACTCTAATACACTGCTGTTGTGTGTTTAAACTGGAAAAAGCTCTTTATCAGCTAATTTGGCTTTATCTAGTAAAGTTACAGAAGAACATATCTATAAAACAACACTTGTATTCCTTGGAATATTTCTGCAAGATAAAAAGGTACATGTCTGTGAATCAGACGTATAACAAGGTTGTTTGTGTTAGTGCTTATGTCAGAAATGGGAAATACTCTATTTATCAAAAGGATGTTACCAGCTTCCAAAAAGAGGTCCTTTCCAAGTACTAACTTCTCATTTCTTATCCCTCTCTCCTCAGAAAAATAAGACTTTAGCCTACTATGTGAGCAGAAGCTACGCAAAGATTAGAATTTATCCTTATTTGTTCTATAAACTCTATGGAACACTATGAAATAATTAAGTAAATGTAATAAATGCATTAAAGTGCATCTTAACATGGATGAAAAAGTAAAGCTGTAAATCAGTATATAGCTAAAAATGAAGAAATTTCAAAAACATAGATCAAACAATACATTCCTTAGAGATGAATATAGTAGATAAACTATCGTATTCCAATGGTAATTCTAGAAGGTATAAAAAGAGAAAGTGGCAAACCTGGATGTTAATTCTTTTTCTACTGTCACCGCATGTGAGAGTTAGGACTGGCCATCTAAATATTCTTTTCTCTAAGTATCCCTACTTATAAAATGAGATGAATTTACTAAGTAATCTCTCAGATTTCTTCTAGCTTTATATACAATTTATCTACATTTTCCTGAAGGAATCATAGGCTTGGCTTTGAAAGAAAAATTAGTGCACTCTCCTTGTAACAAAACTATTTGAATAGACTAATTCTTCTTATAGGATAATGGTTTAAATTGTGTCGGGGAGGCAGAGAGAGAGAGAGAGACAGGGATTGGTTTCAGAATTACTCGTTAACACATATTGGTTATAACCATTGAAGGAGAGATAGAGTGAATAGCTAGGGGTGGGATAGTCACATCAAACAGTCGGGAAATGATTAACTTTTTAAGAGACTTCCAAGCTGCTTCTCAAATCTGTGCATTTTAAATCCCACCAGCAGTGTATGAGAGATCTGGTTCGTCCACATCCTCACTATCAGGTGATGTGTTCAAACTTTTTAATTTTAGTTTTTAATATTTATTTATTTATTTATTTTGAGACAGAGACAGAGACAGAGAGAATCCCAGGCAGGCTCTGCACTGTCAGCATGGAGCGTGATGCTGGGCTTGATCTTAGGAACCATGAGATCGTGACCTGAACCGACATCAAGGGTGCAATACATAACTGGCTGAGCCACCCAGGTGCTTCTATACTTTTTACTTCTAGTCATTTCAACAGGTGTGTGGTAGTCTTTCATTGTGTTTGTAATTATGTTTTCTTAAGGAGAAATACATTTGAGGAACTTTGCATGTACTGCCTCGCCATCCATACATCTTCCCAGTGGAAGTGCTTATTCAAATCATTTGTCTATCTTTTAAAAATATACTGTTGAGTTTAGAATAGTTTCAGATTTCCATAAAAGTTGACATTATGGTACAGAGAATACTCACACACCTTATATGAATTTTTCCCCCAAGATAAATTTGCCTCAATTATGAGCCAATATTCATAGATTGTCATTAACTAAAGTCCATACTTTATTCGTGTTTTCAATTTTACTGAACATACCATTTCTGTAGATAGATTCTCATCTATCATGCCAAATTTCATGTACAGCTCCTCTTGCCTGCGGCAGTTTTTCAGACTTCTCTTGTTTTTGTTTTTTTGTTTTTTTTTAAGTTTCTTTATCTATTTAGAGACTGAGAGAGAGAGAGACGGGGGGGGCGAGGGACAGAAAGAGAGGGAGAGAGAGAGAAACCCAAGCAAGCTCCACACTATCAGCGCAGAGCCCGAGGTGGGGCTTAAACTCATGAACCTCGATTCATGACCTGAACCCAAATCAAGACTTAGATGCTTAACAGACTGACCCACCCAGGTGCCCCAGACTTTCCTTGTTTTTAAGGATCTAAACAGATTTGAAACATACTGGTCAGGTACTTTATAGATTGTCCCTTCATTTAGGTTTGTGTTACATTTTCCCCCTGATTACATTAGAGTTATGTTTTATTTGAAAGAATGAAAACAGAGATCAAGTACCATTTTTATCATATTATATCAAGGGTACACACTATCATGACTTATCACTATTGATGCTAACCTTGATCACCTGGCCAACGTACAGATGTCTTCATTGTAAATTTACATTCCCCCTTACATTCTATATTCATTGGTAGGAAAATCACAATTTAAAGCCCAGATGTAGACAGTGGGGAATAATGTTCTACTTATTTCAGGCAGTATCTACATAAATTATTTGAAAGCCTTCTACAAAGAGAATTGCCTCTTATTACCCATTTAGACATTCAATTGTTTATTTATATCAGCCTGGATTCGTTGATATTTATTTTATACTGCAAATTATAATCCAGCACTATTTTAGCTCTGTAAAATTTTCTGGCTTTGGCCATTGGGGGCTCTTTAGTCCCTCCTTTGTGGTATATATTTTTGAGCACTTCCTTACTTTCTGGCACTATATATCCCAAGTGTGTCTTGTATGCTTTCTGTCGCAGCCCTAAAATATGCCCTTTCTTCAAAAATCCTATAATTCATTTTATTAGGGGATCGGGGAAAGCAGTATCGGGATATAAAGAATGTTTACTGCTACTAGGGTCTCATGGCTCTAAGTCCTCTCAACTGACACAACAAGGACATACATGTGTGTCTACTGTCTTGTATGTATATACCCCTATCTCTTAACATTCTCTTGTGTGTCTTCTATAACTACATCGAACCAGCACGTCTTTATATTGATGTCTGTAGCCCTAATTCATTCAAGCCTTATCCCTTTTTTTTTTAATCTTCTACTCTAATAGTGAGGAACCTGGTATCCACATATGCGATCCATTTCCTTAAATGTTCAATTCCAATGTACATGTGTAGTGGTTTCAGAATTGATAACTCGTACCCATTGTGGACAGAATTTTTGCAGGCAAAGTACAGTGCTTATGTAAAGTCTTTTAGTCTTATAGGTTCCACTCGTTTCCAAAATTAAACTATCCCTCCCTCAACTTTTATGAGGCTGTTTCATACATCTGTAATATAATTCGCTTTTTTTTTCAGAGTCTGAACCCCATCTTGTTTTCCTCTGTCTTCCTAAAAGGTTTTTTTTTTAATTTTGTATATTAAATTTTACTTTTGGTGTTAAAATTTAATGGACTTGAAAAATGCATTGTGTCAACATATATCCACCAATACAATAACATACAAAATCATTTAACTTCTCTAAGAAAACCTCTGAACTTCCATATATTCACTACTTCTCTCTTCCTCAAACTTCTGTCTTCCATTGATTTCTTTACTAAGTCTATATCTTTGCATTTTTCAGAATATCATATAAATGTAATAATACAGAATACAACATTCTCTGCCTGTTTTTTTCCACTTAGCAACATGAATTGAAGACTCATGTATGTTTTTGTATGATTTAATTTGATATTTAATTGCCTTTTTAGATGAATATTATTACATCATAGTAATTCACTGTGATTCATTTGTTCATCTATACGAGGATATTTGCTAGGTTCCCTTTTTCTCAGTTATAAATAAGCTGCTATAAAGTGCCTCATGCAGGTTTTTGTGAAGACATATGTTTTTAAGTAAGTTTGTAAATTCCTTGAAGCACCATCTCTGGATGTATAATAAGACTATGTTGAACTTCTTAAGGAACTTTCAAAAATGTCTTTCAAGGAATTGGCCCATTTCATCTAAGTTATCAAGTCTATGATCATGGTGTTATTTATAGTATTTTTTCTTATTTTTTAATGTCTGTTGGACCAATATAGATCACCTCTCATATATTTCTGGTCTTAGCAATTTGTATACTTTCTCTTTTTTCTATGTTATTTTGGCTAGAGATTCATCAATTTTATTGATCTTTTCAAAGACCTAACTTTCGGTTTTGTTGATTTTTTCTATTGATTTCCTTTTTCAAAGTTCATTCACTCTATATTTGATACATTCATCTTTCTATAATTTTATATGATGGAAATCTAGGTCATTTATTTTTTTTCCATTCTAATATATAGACCAAGCATAAGTTTCTCTTAATTACTATTTAACTGCATCCTACAAATATTGATAAGGCTTATTTTTTAATTTTTATTTAGTTTGAAATATTTCTTATTTTTTTGTTTGTTTTTGAAAGAGAGAGATTGTGTGAGCAAGGAAGAGGGAAAGAGGGAGAAAGAGAGAATCTTAAGCAGTGATGTTGGGCTGGAGCCCGTGACCCTGGGATCATGACCTGAGGCAAAATCAAAAGTCATTCAGCCAACCGAGACACCCAGATGCCCCAGTTTGGAATATTTCTTAATTTATCTGGAGACATCTTCCATCAGTGGTCTATTTAGAAATATGTTGTTTAATTTCTAAATATCTGGGCACTTTCTAACTTATTTATGTTATACACTTTTCATTTAATTCCCTCCTGTTTTCAACTTATACTTTGTAAGGTTTTTATTCTTTAAATTTGTTGAGATGTGTTTTATGGCCCAGAATGAGCTCTGTCTTGGTGGATGATCCATGTGAGCTTTATAAGAATGTGTATTCTGCTATTGTTGGATAGAATATTTTATAATTGTGAATTCATAATATATTGAAGTAAGTAGTATGAAGCTTTTGTTACTCTAGTTAGAAACTAAACTGTATTTAATACTTGCTCTTTTTATAGGTGCCAAATGTTACAAGCCCTCCATAGTTTTAGTTTAGTATTTTGTGTTTATATTTTTCCCTCTCCTCTTGGCTCTGGGCTTCATTAGATACTGCCCTTCAGAGACATTCCGTGTCTTGCGTCTCATTCACTTGTAGTCCACTGTTA
Organism: Lynx canadensis; assembly: GCF_007474595.2. Classification (NCBI taxonomy): domain Eukaryota; kingdom Metazoa; phylum Chordata; class Mammalia; order Carnivora; family Felidae; genus Lynx; species Lynx canadensis. Next base: position 125,578,840 of record NC_044311.2, read on the forward strand.
TTACACTGGAGCTCTATGAAGTATATGGAAGCTCTAAAGTATATGGAAAAAGAATGTTAACAATAAAAATTTTAAAAATGCTAGTTACTTTACCAACAAAATATAACTTTATAAAGGAGTAAAAAAGAATGGCAATCTGGGACAGACAAGAGTCAAGTCTGGGAAGCAAAGAAAGGTACACTTTTTCTTTTTTAATTTGTTTTTTTTACATTTATTTATTTTTGAGAGACAGAGTGAGACAAAGTGAGAGTGGGGGAGGGACAGAGAGAGAAGGAGACACAGAGCCCGAAGCAGTCTCCAGGCTCTGAGCTGTCAGCACAGAGCCTGACACAGGGCTGAAACCCACAAACCGTGAGATCATGACCTGAGCTGAAGTCAGACACCCAAGTGCCCCAGGAAGGTACACTTTTTAAGGAGAAAAGTGTAAGTTGGGAAGAATGTTATAAACTGAAAGTCCGTTGGAGTAAATTGGGTATATAGGGCTTTTCATTGGCTGAGCTGTTGCCCGGTGGAGGGCTGGGGGTGGAGGGAGATAAGGAATACATCTTTTTCTCTAGCTAGAATAGTAGAGTATCATCCACATGCAAGGTCAAGTCAGTCTCTTCCTGTTGGGTCTGCGATTGACTACTAGTGGTAAGGTGTGAGGATCCCCCCTGCTGCTGAAACCACCATTTTAGTAAGGTTTCCCATTACTCATTTCTACACAAGTATTCTATAATTTTGCAATTAAATGCCTGTCTTTTAGTGAGTCTGTATTTCAAGACTGTGGCCTTCACTAGTGTTTCTTACCTTTCCTCTAGTTGTATACGTTTTTTGTTTGTTTTTTATTTTGTTTTTTTTTTTTTTATATATTTCCTTACTATTTTTCCTGGCTGCAATCTATTGTCTTAAAGCCCTGTCTTCTGCTAACTATGCTCCTTCCCCGCTTTGTAAGTGACTCAGGAAAGTTAGAGAGGATTTGAATGGGGAAGAACATCTTTTTCCCAGCTGGCACAAGTTTTCAACATTGAGTTCTTGGCAATTCCCATTACCTGGAGAGTGCAGGTTTCATACGAAGGAGCCTCTCGGCATATTTTATAATGGTCACTCTTCCCTGTCCCTGTCAGGGCCAGGAGGGAATCTTGCTCAGTCTTTACTGTGAGAACCCGATGGAGTTCCTGTAGAGAAAGCTCACAGAAGTTTGCATGTGGTGTGTGTGTGGGTGTGTGTGTGTGTGTGAGTGTGTGTGTGTGTATAGACATGGTTGCTAAGACTATAGCTCCTAGGTGTTTCTCATTCTCAGACAAGTCCACATTTGATCAAAATTACATAAATGCTCCTACCTGTTTGTGGATGCAGTGTTTTCTCTTTCATAGGAGCAACCCTTAACTACAACTCTGTAGAAATGGGTGACTCTCCAAATTTTGATTAGGCAGTTTACTCCATGACCTCAGTTCTCTGATGGGCCCATAACCATCGTGCAACTCTTAAATTTCTTTTTTAATATTTTATTTATTCTTGAGAGAAAGAGAGACAGAGCATGAGCAAGGGAGGTGCAGAGAGAGAGAGGGACACAGAATCCGAAGCAGACTCCAGGCTCTGCGCTGTCAACACAGAGCCTGACGTGGGACTCAAACTCCCGAGCCGTGAAATCATGACTTGAGTTGAAGTCAGACGACGCTCAACTGGCTGATCCACCCAGGTGCCCTATAGTGCAAGTCTTTTAAAAGGTTATTTGTTTCACTTAGCATTACACTCTCCAGTTCCATCCACGTTGCTACAAAAGGCCATATTTCATTTTTTCTCATTGCCACATAGTATTCCATTGTGTATATAATGCTAAGTGAAATAAGCCATACAGAGAAAGACAGATACCATATGTTTTCACTCTTGTGTGGATCCTGAGAAACTTAACAGGAACCCATGGGGGAGGGGAAGGAAAAAAAAAAAAAAAGAGGTTAGAGTGGGAGAGAGCCAAAGCATAAGAGACTGTTAAAAACTGAGAACAAACTGAGGGTTGATGGGGGGTGGGAGGGAGGGGAGGGTGGGTGATGGGTATTGAGGAGGGCACCTTTTGGGATGAGCACTGGGTGTTGTATGGAAACCAATTTGTCAATAAATTTCATAAAAAAAAAAATAAAAAAAAATAAAAAATAAAAAAAAATAAATGCAGATGGCTGTATAAAAAAATAAATAAATAAATAAACATTAAAATATTAAAAAAAAATAAAAGGTTATTTGTTGCCTACATTTATTTATATATAAGGAATATTTGAAAATTTGTATAAGTAATGTTATTGGCTATTACACCCAATTTGAAAATAATTACATAATATATAAACTATTATATTTCAATTTAGAATCTGTAGTATAGGCAGGCAAATGTAACACAGTAGTTAATATTAGGAACATTGAAGTCAAAAAGACTTGAGTTTCAATCCTGAATCAAAATTTTGGGAAGATTGTCTATTATAAAATAGAAATAATAGTAATGATTTTGCAGGATTTTTGTAGAGAGTAAAAGAGATAATGTATATATTTACCACAGTATCTACCTTATAAGAAATGTTCAATAAATTATGATTATTATTATTAATTCTGCTTTAGAAATAAGAAACAGGAGGCATGTGGTCAAGGGCTTGCTTATACCTCTTAAAAATAAAAAGAATAGAATATCTTTCTTGAAGGGGATAAAACCAAACAAACTGAGAAGAACAACAGGTAAAAAAAAACAAAAACAAGAAACACAAAACCAAAGTATTAAAATTTTCAAGATGATTATACAGGAAAACAGCGTTAGAGTGAGATGAGTAAAACTGCTGTGACATTGTGTTGGGTGAAGTAAGGACAGTCCGTATGAATCAAAGGTATTTGGATAGGCATTGAAGAATTTGTAGAATTTTCACAGACTAACACAGGAAAGCTGCAATCAGTGGATTTTATACAGGAAAACAGCACAGAATGCAGTGTATCCAGAGGGAAGCATTTATGCTGAAGAGTATGCAAAATATAAATGAAAAATTCCACTTCCTAGGAGAAACAGTGTTTGAACTTAATTCAGCAGTCCATTTTTTTTCCATTGGAAATGATAAAATAAAATACACAAGCATGTTTAATATATCCACTTTATTTACACCACATGGATTTAAATGCAATATTCTATCATCCATGGATATGAAAGAGAAAATAATTTGGAAAAGGGGTGTAAGATTAAACAATCTGGGAAAGAGGTTACTGAGGCTGGTGGGACAAATGTAAAGCAGTTAAGTACAAGACAGGGTAAACACATAAATAAATTGGTGAGGCATTATGAGAAAACAAATATAAGCATTACCAAAGTAGATACATTTTAACTCAAAAAGTGAAGAGTACCGTGCTTTTGGATCTCCTATTTTTTTTTTTTATTTTTTTTTTCAACGTTTATTTTTGGGACAGAGAGAGACAGAGCATGAACGGGGGAGGGGCAGAGAGAGAGGGAGACACAGAATCGGAAACATGCTCCAGGCTCTGAGCCATCAGCCCAGAGCCCGACGCGGGGCTCGAACTCACGGACCGCGAGATCGTGACCTGGCTGAAGTCGGACGCTTAACCGACTGCGCCACCCAGGCGCCCCATGGATCTCCTATTTTAATTTCCCTTGTAAAATAGTTCATGATTAGTTGTGGAGCCAGACTGATTAGAAATTTCAAAGCAACTAATAGTACTTGCTCTCTTTGAATTTCACAATATTATGCAAGTAAATACAAAAATCAAAATATAGTGGTGTTTTTTTAACAACATAGGAATTAAAAGTCATTTTCAGATAACAAAAACTTTTTTTTAATTGAATGTTCCTAGTTTTCCATGTTCATAAATTGATTCTTGGAAACGAATACTGGAGACAACATAAGGATGCAATGGGAAATATCCATTAGGAATTTTAATATTACTTAAGAAAAAATATAAAAAAGCAGAAGAGTTTTAAAGATATATTTCACTATTTCTCATCTAATGATTCATATGGATTCGTTTTTTTCATGAGACTAGCTTAAAAGCCTTCTAAAAATGCTTCCCTCAAGCCTGTCTTATATTTTTCATGACACCTGCAATTTTTATTGAAAATAATAAACTGGAAATAAATAAAACTCAAAAATCACCTGAATTTCATTCGATTATAATGGTTTACTTATATGTAGAGAGAATGTCAAAATGATAAGCAAATGATCACTATCTCAGCCATGTGAGGCCTTTTTTCACATTTATGTTATGTCCCTGTATATATGCTATGTGAGTAGATTTAATCTCTCCATTAATGATGAATGATGCATGATTTGTCCATGAGTCATTTAAAATAATTTTTTAATGAAAAAATAAAATAAAATGGAGTTGTAAAGCCATGAAGAGGGAGCTGTCATGCACAAACTTCCCATAGATGTTTATTTCATGTTCTTAGGCAGGAGGAAGTTCATTACACTACCCCAGCAAAAGGAAAGACTTTCTTCTTTCCCAGCAACAGCCCAGCCAATGAGAAACTGCCACAACTCAGCCAATATCACCACCTTGAACTCCCACTTTCCTCCAACAGACTTTATTCCAAGCCCCTCCCGACTTTCTCCTTTTCCTCTATAAAATAAAATTCCTCTTTTCTTCCTCCAGACTTGCCTATGGTTTACCATGGCTGGCATGCCCTGAATTGTAATTCTTCTGCGACTCTGAATACGTTCATTTTGCTGGTAAACTAAGTGGTTCTTTTGATGTTTAAGGTCAAAATTGTTTTAAATATAACTTGTGTTATTTTTATAAGTGTGCTACTGATCAAATTTTAGGAAAAGAAGCAAGAATATGGGATTCTTTAGTTGTAAACGCAGGGGTTAAAGGCAAATTACCAAATGAATTCCTAAAGAGGCTACTTTCACCACAGCTCAGTACACATGATGGCTTGCTGTCTGGGTCAAAGATTCATTTTGTTTTTACTCTGGCTTTCTTTGCCAGTGGGGAAATCTAAGTAATGCTGCTGTCTTTTCAGTCATCCTTATCATAAACGATCACTCTGTGTGGCATGTGTTAATTATTCCAGCCGTCCCTTTTTCTCTCTATTAGATTAATAGTTGCCAATTATGATTCCTCTCTCCTGCACTGTTATTGTGTACACATTTTCTAATTCTCTTCATTACACCAGTGAGTATGTATAATTACGGTTATAAGTTATCCATTTATCTTTTCAAGGACAGTGAGCAATGTAATGCTGTTAAGGTCTGGAGTGTGTGTGTGTGTGTGTGACACACACACACAGAGAGAGAGAGAGAGAGAAAGAAACATCTTGGATAAATACAAATTACATATATGAATATTATACATACCTATATACATAAATATAATGCCTTTATATTTTTAACTTTTTAAATGTTTACTGTATTTTTGAGAGAGAGAGAGAGAGAGAGAGAGAGAGCATGAGCAGGGAAGGGGCAGAGGGAGAGGGAGACACATAATCTAAAGCAAGCTCCAGGCTCTGAGCTGTCAGCAGAGTCTGACATGAGGCTCAAACTCGTGAACTGCAAGATCATGACCTGAGCTGAAGTTGGTCGCTTAACCAACTGAGCCATCCAAGCGCCCCTGATGCTTTTATTTAAAAAAATAAAATAAAACAAATAGGCAAAAATAAATCAATAAAATTCTGGCCTCATTGTGATCATTTAGTCTGACCACTGAGCAAGCATATGACACTGCAGCTTACATAATATTTTTCAACCTGCTGTGAATCCAAACCCTTCATTCCACCTGGATATTTGAAGAATTCATATTCCATAATTAGTGACAAGGCTAAACCACAAAGATATATAAGAGCATATCAATTAAAATTCACAACATGTTGAAGAATTTCAAACGGTTCAATGGAAATTTGAGGGAGGGAGGGAAATTGAACAATTTAAAGAACTAGTCACCCTCAAGAGAAAGTTCCATATTTTCAGGTCAAAAACCAAGGTATTTAGAATCATAAGGTTGTGGCTGGTATTTCCTTACCTTTCCCTTTCTCCCAGATGAGAAGACAACCTGTGAGCTACCCAACCCAATGATGATGACTTTTCCAGTACACCTGTCAGACCCCTTTGTCAGTGAAGGTTCTGACCTTTATCTCATTAAGCAGGGGAAAAAAAGTTCTTCCCTCCCAATATTTTCAACCTGTGAACTCCTCCTTTTCATGCACATGCTTCTTTCTACAATGCTTTAGTAATTGACTTAAATAAAACAGCTTAACTTTTTTCTGTTTCATGTTTTTTTATTGGTAAAATGATATGAAAATCCTTACTTTTCCCAGTGTTGGCTCTAGAGTAAAAACATGTAATAATTGTGGAAGTTCTTTGTATGCAACTCTTTAAAATGATTATTGATAGCATATGATGCACATTTTTACCCACTTCGTTAGTTGTTTATATATCAAATACCAATAGTTTAGTGGATAATGTCACATTTTAAAAACTTGGCCCAACTTTACATATTTAATATAATCTAGACTTTCAACTATAAACAAAATATTGAAGATGAATCAGTGATTTTACATTGCAGATTATTTTAAAAAGAAAATTTGGGTCATATTGCTGAAGGCATCACAAGCCATTCTTAAAATGGGCCATTTCCTCATTTAGCTTAATGAGGAAGATTACAACTTTTTCCTTTCCAGGTGTGATTTGATGCCTTCAGACATCTCTCTGTTCACATTTGAGTTAAATTAAATTAAATTGTTCCTATGGATGCAATTAACTCATTTGGTTTATAGCAAGGGACTCATTATTACATAGAGGCTAAGAATCCAGCTTCCTTTCCCTTCTTCCTGATTTCCAAATGTTAATTTCAAAGAGCATGAAAAGTCACTCATTTCCCTAGGAAAAGTTTGCTCTGGAAGGCTATCAATTGCACTTCGCAGAACGTGAAGTACAGAGTAGAGAATGAAGTGGTTAAAAGCATCCAAATCTACTCTTCTCCAAAAGCAGAAAGGAGGATGAAAAGAATACAAATGAATAAGTAAAAGGAATAGAGGAACTAAGTTGAGGCAACCTTATCAAGATACAGACCTGTAGAAGCACTTAAATAAGGGATTTACGTGCTTTGCCAGGGTCACAAAACAAACCAGTAACAAGTGGTCCCAGGAGATCTTAACCTTTGTCTGTGATCTTAGAATGAGCCAGTTTTCTGTTTTCAATATTACACAGGGCCATCAATCACACTGCTGTACAAGGCAAAAAAGGAAATTTTGTTGGTATACAGTGAGAGATCATTTCTAATTTCTCCCCTCCCCATCCCACCCCCCCCCCCGCCATGGAGATGGAGTGCACTGTAATCTATATATCATTTTATTATTTATGGCATATCCTTGAATCATACCACAGAAGCATAGAGAAGCTTTAATATATAATAGAGTTGCTACTTACAATGTTGAAACCTTGCTTGGCTAAAAGAGAAATAATTTTCTCCAGGTTCTTGAGTTGAGCTTAGAAGAAAGGATTTCACTTACTCTATTCAACTTTTACTTTTTTTTTTTTTCCTGCTTCCAACTCTATGTGGAAGTCAGTATGGTGAATTAAAATAAGCAAAAGAAGAAATCAGGATATTTGGTTTGGATCTCAGACAAATGAGTAACATAATTTGTGTGTGTATGGTGGGGGAACTTGTTAAACACCCTCCCCATGTTTCAGTACCCTCTTGATGTCAAATTTCCATTCGTGATGTACTTAAATCGCAGGAATTTGCTAACCTCCCATCTGTTGTAACAACACATTTAATAGTTAAGATCTCCTCATGTTCTAAAAAAAATTTATGATTTTCTTATTAAGACGTTTTGGATTTTTAAGCTTTAAATTTTACTGCTGCTTCAGAAAATGGTGTATGAAAATGGAAAAAAAAGTTTAAAGTCATTTTTAAAAAGTAAAATAAACATCTTTACGGAGCACAAACATAATGAAGCAAGAACAAAATCCAAAGTGGGTGAGCAAGGCTGAAACTCTTGACTTGCTTAGTGTGAGTCTGAAAGCCTGCAGAGGGTTGCCCATCTTCTGCAGAAGAGTGAGTTAATAGAATGGTTCCAGAAGTCAGGGACTTGGACCTGACAATACTACTGAAAAGCAGGGGCTAAGGTAGGACTCGTCCAGACTCTATCAGGAAGAAAATAAGTCCTCTACCACTGCTTCTGTGACTCTATTTTCCATGAAGCTGAAAGCCTTAGGAGGTGAGAAGACATAGACACAGTGTTGAGACCAGAAATTGAATGAAATGTCTTACTCCTTCTATCTCTGATGATCATTTCTATTATATCTGTCATTTTACCTATTCTTCGTGCTCTTCCTGGGAGAAGTTATTTACTCCCTTAATTTTTAGTGACTCCTAAATGTTCATAATTCCAAAATTATCTCCAGATCCTAATTATCTCCTGAAATCTATTCTGGAGGCACTTTTAATTCAGTGTCTACAAAACAGAAGTGGAGAACAGATGATTATAGAACTCAAAACCTGGGATTAAAAGATATCCTTCATGAAGAATCAAAACACAGTGATGCAGAATTTTTACCAGTACCTATTGAACACTAATCAAGCTCACCTTTCACACAAAGTGACAGATTCATAGCTCAAATTTAAACTTGGTTTTAATTCTTAAAAAATTTATTGTATTGTATTGTATTTATTTTTGCTATAGTAGTACTACTTTCTACCTAGCAATGGAGATAGGTGAGAGTCTATGAACACTGATGCAAACAATTTATTTGGGACTGTTAGGTCAAGTATGTGGGGACAGTTTTAGGGCAAACAATTATTTGGATGAGCTTACTAGAATTGCCAGTCTATAATTGTGAAACTTGTTATCCATGAAAAGCAGTTAATTATTCGGACTAGTTTTTTTTTTTTTTTTTCTGCCTCTCTCTGTGTTGGAATGTTCCCCATTGAATTCTGCTTCACTTTGATTGGTATCTATCAAGTAATAAACCTAGATTTGAGGGTTTTTCTGCCAATGAGGAGGACTCGACTGAGGAAACTCATCTTTAATCTACTTCTGTGGCCACACATCTACAGAAGTTGTTTTCTCATAATGGTTTTATTCTCTTCTGTATTGACAGAGAGTTTTCCTTTCGCTTCCTTGATCTTGTATATCTTTGGCTACCTCTTTTTTCGCCCCACAGCTAAGTTAATTTTCATTTGTCTTATCAAAACTCTAACTTTTGAAATTTTTTAATATTATTAAATAATCTTTCTATTTTTATTTCAAGTTCCCTCTGTCTTCAGCAGCTCAAGTTCATTAGAAGCTATTCCAAATATTTCACTGCACCTTTCCTTTCTGTCTAATGATCCCTGCCAGCACATTTTATTATTTTGTCTGCTTGGTGGGTAGCAGGTACATCAGTTACACAGTAGTGTGTTTTGTGATTTTTTCAACATATCATAATGAAAAATGTTAGCTCCCTATTGGGGCACTAGGAGGAAGGATTAAGGACAGAGAGAATTCTACCTGCCTCTTCTTTGTTTCCTCTTCTTCTTGGGGACAAGGGAGATGCAATCAGTTCAAACAAATAGGCATTGTCTTTTTGTCCAGAGAAAAATAATTTCTCACATTCTAGCTTTACCCTGAAGTTTTCCATGTTCTGATCCTTGCCCCAAATCTCTCTATTGTCGGTCCCTGGACTCTTGCCCAGTCCAAAATGTGAAGAATTCTTCACCCACTCTCCAGATCAGTTTTTCACAGAGCCTGAGTTCTTAATCATAACCCTCTCTCCATCAGCCTAAAACCTCAGCAGATGCTTGCAATTGGAGGAGGTAATGGGTAAGAATTCAGAATATATGACAAGAAGGAGAAGAGTTAAGTTTCCATTTCTTAACATCTTCTCTAGCTCTTCAGAAAGAAAATACTTTCCATGGGCAAAAGAAATTTGCCTATAACCCAGGACTTCAAAAAATCAAAAAATTTCACTCAATCATATTCAATTTCTCTCTGATTTAAAGTTAAAACTGTATATTCTGTATATTCTCTCTGATTTAAAGTTAAAACTCAAGGGGCACACTTCAGACTTATTCTAGATACAGTTTTCTTTTTGCTGACTCCTACTTTTCAACCTTACACCTGACTGACTAGTGTATCCAGGTAACAAGTATTCACTTGTTTCTCATAAATCCTCACTATTCTCACTGTCAGGGACCTAATTACGATTTTCACCTTTAGACTAAATTATCGCAACAATTTCAGAATGAATATCTTCGCCTCTAGCACCTTGTTTAATGTCAACTTTTAAAGCAGCACTGGACATATGCTGTTAAAACTCATTACTTTTGCAGTAGCGAAGAAAAATTTAGTACCTATTAGTTGCTTGCGGAATAAACTACAAAAATCCTTATAAGACTGCGATTTTTTCGTTATATGAACTCATGAACTCATTGTTCGATCCTTTGCAACGTCACCTACAGGCAATCCTCCATCTCAGAGTAATCCACTTCAGAATACTTGCCTTTCTCCAGTATGGCCCCTGTGCTCTTCCTTGTCCCCATGAAGAGGGCACAGCATTCTAAGGAAGACACGGAATTTCAAAGACCGACCCTTGACTACAAATTTGAATGGGTTGACTCTCTAAAGAATGAATAAATTGTTACAGGTTTGAAGGGACTATTTTTTAGTAATTGATTGATGCATACCAGCCTTACTTCATTTTACAAAATTTCTGAAGTAATGACAGAAAATGTGTACAATACAAAGAGACAGAATGAATACTTGGGTGCGTGAGGGAAAAGTAAAACGTAGACAGATACTAAAACAAATACACAAATGTCATGCCACAATCTGCTAGAGAAGAAAAAAATTAACTGAATTTCTCAGTAGTCAAAGAAAATAGAAAAAATCATAAAATTTCTTTAATTGATGGAGTCTAAGATTCAAGCATCAGATTTCAAGATAAAGCTGTCATTTACTATTAGTCAAAGATAAAGAGATTTCTTTCTGTGATAATCAAAAAGATGTTTCTGTGATGTATGTACAACATCCATAATAATATTCTTATTACAGATTCAACCATTAACCACTGTTTTTTGCCACACCCTCAGCAGAAGTCAAGGGTTGCAAGTCTAAAGATACTTCAGTATAGACTTCTCATGAAAAGCCTGAACAACAGGATTGTATTGTGCTGATTTCGACAGTCTCACTTGTCCTAAGAGTTAACTGATTTTGCATTTAGAGCAAAGATTCTTAATTTAAGGTCATCAATATCAAAATAATGTTAAGCTCTATTATGTCACCCCAAATGATATGTTCTAACTCCTCATAACTGTGAATGCCACCTTATTTAGAAATAGGGTCTTTACAGATATAATCAACTTAAGATGAAGTCATTAAAGTGAATCCTCATAGGAAGTGGAGAAGACACACACACACACACACACACACGCACAGTATGCCATGTGACAACAGAGGTAAAGATTGCTGTGATACACCTACAAGACAAGGAACATCGAGAATTACTATGAACACCAGAAGCTAAAGGAAAGGCATGCAAGGTTCTTCTCTTCAGAGAGAGAATGGCCCTGACAGTAATTTGATTTCAGATATCTAGTCTTCGGAACTGGGAGAAAAAATAAATCTGTTGTTTTCAACCACCCAGTTTGTGGTACTTTATTAATAGTTACCCTAAGAAAGGAATATACTAGGTAATGTTTATTGAACACTTATTAAATGTCAGACATTATTCTAAGGTGTTTTTCTTTAATGTGTATTTTGTACTTTAATGTGTTATTTAATTGCCATAAACAGTATATGAGTTTTAACTATTACTATTCTTTGATTACATGAATAAACTGAAGCAAAAATGATAATGTAAATGTATCTAAGATCTCACAATTAGGAAATGAAATTAGCTCCAGACTCTCCTCTCTAAAGAATTTAATAATGTTACTTTTTATTAGTTTATTAATGGGCATCATTCAACACCGTGAAATTGTTCATATGGAGGTATATGCATAATACCTACAAGAAAAAATTACGAATTGTATTTGAATAAAATTAAAGACTTTTGAAATCATCATTTCAAAAATAAATTTGCTAAGTGGGAGAAATTATTTCCAAATTATATATCTGATACAGATAGATAGACAGATATCTGATATATCTGATTTGTATACCCACAATATACAAAAATCTTCTACAATTCGATGAAAATGAGCAGAAGATTTGAGTTGATAGTTCACCAAGGAAGGTTTATAAATGACTTTTAATCATAGGAAAACACATAGTTAGGGAAATACAAACTAAAAGTGCAATAACATACCACTGTGTATACAATAGAATGGTTATAATCCAAAAGACTGACAATACCAAGTACCGTCAGAGATGTGAAACCCTCACCCATTGCTGGTGGCAATATAAAATGGGATAGCCACTTTGAGATAGCTTGTCAGTTTCTTTCAAAAAAAATAAACATATAGTCATCATACAACTCAATTATTCCATTACTAGGTACATACACCAAAGAATCACAAACACATATTAAAAAACAAAGATTTGTATACAAATATTTATAGCATCACTACTCATAGAAACCAAAAACTGGAAACCATACAAGTGTCCATGCCCATGCTTACATCATAATAGGTTCTACAACATTCTACTGATGATGTATATCCTACCATAATATTTCAAAATATTTTTTTAATTTTTTTAATGTTTTTATTTATTTTTGACAGAGAGAGAGAGAGAGAGGGACAGAGAAGGGGCAGAGAGAGAGGGAGACATAATCTGAAGCAGGCTCCAGGCTCTGAGCTGTCAGCACAGAGCCCGATGCAGGACTAGAACTCATGAACCACGAGATCAGGACCTGAGCTGAAGTCTGACCCTTTACCGACTGAGCCACTCGGGCGCCCCCAAAATAATTTTTAAAACAGAAAATTATCTTTCTATAGGAGAGCACCCACAGTGACTATCATTTGTTCAGAGCCCTTTTCAGGAAGAATAATGGTATCTGGAAAATAATATTATTAGAAACAACAGCCAACATTCATTTTGCTACAGTTAACATGTGTGTCTCTTCATGCAAAGTTTCTTAACCTGGAGATTCTTGGAGGACTTTCATTTGGCCCAAAATGTGGCTGATATTTCTGCATATTTCATTAGTACTCATGTACTTTTTTCTGAAATTGCTTTCATCCCTTATCTTCTTTTTAATTAAAATTATCCCTAACTTGATGAGGTTTATCCAAATTACTTCTCATTTATTAGTACTTATCCACTAAAGCAGAGTTTATGACAATTATGACAATCATTTATGTCAATATTATTCATAAGCCAAGCACATCACCTCATCATCGTTAACATTTGTTTAATGGGCAAAATGTGAGAGCAGAATGACAAAGGCCAATAGCACAACATCACACACTGGGAAGAAATGAGTCAATCTAATTGGTTATAATATTGGTCACTATACTGTCTGATACTGAAAACATTTCAATAATCATCATACTATAATTATAATCTATCAGTTTCAACTTTTAAAATTAACAAATAAATAAGGATGGAATTCAGCTGTGCATACTGGTACGGTCATAAAATTTGCCCACAAAATGATGCCTGATGCCACTGGTGGGTGTTGAATTCCAGTAAGCTAGATGACCATACCATAAAAGGTAAGTATATTTATTGTCATGTATACCTATAAACAAACATAGAAGATGTAATTGCAGTTGTAAAAGAAATGTAAATATTGAAACTATTTTTAATAGTAAAAATAATAGTATATTATATAGTAAAAATATTTAATATTTTAAAAGTATATTTAATAGTAAAAATATAGTAAAATTTAGTAAAAAATAGTAAAAAAATATTTTAAAAGTATATTTAATAGTAAAAATAATAGTATATTATAGTTGTATGAAACTATTTTTAATAGTAAAAATAAAAGTATAGCTGTCAGAAGGAATGATGTGGAAAGATAGGAAATAATATAGAAATAAGTATAGCTATTTTCCCCTTTAGGGAGAAAAAGGGGGGAAGTGACTAGAAGTACTCACTGCTTGTAGTTGATGGAACAGAAAATGGGGTTCTAAGTGTATGTAAAGTTACAGAAGCTGGGGTGCCTGGGTGGCTCAGTCACTTGAGTGTCTCTTGATTTTGGCACAGGTCATAATCTTGCAGTTCGTAGAATCAAATCTCTGCTTGGGATTCTCTCTCTCCCTTTCTCTCCGCCCTTCCTCTGCTCGTGCAATCTGTCTCTTTCAAAACAAATAAACAATTTTTAAAAGTTAAAGTTACAGGGGCGCCTGGGTGGTTCAGTCAGTTAAGCATCCCACTTCAGTCCAGGTCATTATCTCACAGTTCGTGGGTTCAAGCCCTGCATCAGGCTCTTTGCTGACAGCTCAGACCCTGGAGTCTGTTTCGGATTCTGCGCCTTCCTTTTTCTCTGCCCTTCTTACACTCGTGATCTGTGTCTCAAAAATAAATAAACATTAAAGAAAGTTAAAGTTACAAGAGCTGAACAGGAGACAATATTTGCAAATGACATATCTGATAAAGGGTTAGTATCAAAAATACATAAGGAAGCTACACAAATCAACACCTAAAAAACAAATAACCCAATTTAAAAAATGGGCAGAAGACATGAATAGACATTTCTCCAAAGAAGAAATCCATATAGCCAACAGGCACATGAAAGATGCTCAATATCACTCATCATCAGGGAAATGCAAATCAAAACCACAATGAGATATCACCTCACACCTGTCAGAAGAGCTAAAATCAAAAACACAAGTATTGATGAGGATGTGGAGAAAAAGGAATCCTCATGCACTATTGGTAGGAATGAAAACTGGTGCAGCCACTTTGTAAAACAGTATAGAATTTCCTCAAAAAATAGAATTACCCTATGATCTAGTAATTGCACTATGGTGTATTTACCCAAAAAAAAAAAAACATAGAAACACTAATTCAATGGGATATATGTACCCTTATTTTAATAACAGAATTATTTACAGTAGCCAAATTATGGAAGCAGCACAAATATCCATTGATAAATGAATGGCTAAAGAAGATGTGATATATATGTTATTCAACCATAAAAAATAATGAAATCTTGCCATTTGCAGTGACATGGATGGAGCTAGAGACCATTATTGCTAAGTGAAATAAATCAGTCAGAGAACGACAAATACCATATGGTTTCATTCATATCTGTAACTTAAGAAACAAAACAAAAGAACAAAAGAAAAACAAATGAGAGAGAGAGAGAGGCCAAGAAACAGACCTTTAACTACTGAGAACAAACTGGTGGTTGCCAGAGGTGAGCTGCATGGAGGGATTGGTGGAATAGGTGATGGGGATTAAGAACTGCAATTATTGGGATGTACACGAGGTGATGTATGGAAATGTTGAATCACTATATTGTACCTGAATAGAGAAAGAGAGAGAGACAGAGGGAGGGAGGGAGGGGGAGGGGGAGAAAGGAAAGGAGTTATCGAAGCTCCCATAAAACAAATAAATTAGTAATGTAAGTATCCAACATCTGGAGAATTCAGAGGAAGGAAAATTTGCGTAAGGTGCTTTCTTGGTTTTCATAAATATATAGTCTACAGGAGGTGAATTAGAAGTATAAGTACATTTAATATAATTATAACTATAGCCAGTAACAAAAATAAAACTAGGAGGTGAGACTTAAGGTAAATAGGATTATGGTTTCATACTACTGCTTTCTCCGTATTATTCAATTAATTACCATATATATATATGTACTACTTTAACAAACATAAATATACATTAGTCTATAAGAACATCATTCTTCCTGAGCAGAACTTAACGTTTTCCCCTTCTGACAGCTGTGAAAGATGTGAACAAACTTCTAAGCTTGATTACGTGTTGTTCTTCATGAGATTGAGAGCAAAACCTTGATAGACTCACACACACACACACACACACACACACAGAAAGAAAAGAAAGACTGGGTCAACCAGCACAGTGATTACTCTTCGTACATTTCTGATTCAATGAAGAGTCACAAAATATGCCATAATTTTATTACGAGTGTGGCACTGATGTAAAATACACATGACGATGCTTTATTTTTCTTTTCGTAATATATTTGCCTTTAAGCACATCCCTGAATAAAAATTTTGATGTGTTTGATACCACGCTCTCCCTTAAACATCATTGCTCTAATTCTTTTATGGAGCACACTGATGTACTTAATGTGCTTTTTTCCTACAGTGCACATCACAAGCAGTCCATGCCTGTTTCATTTATCTAATTAAAAGAGAGGTATACAGGAGCATCACAGCCCACACCAGAGGGGTAACAGGGGTTGGCATACCTGTGCAATAGGGAAAACCTTGACCACGTAGGCGCTTGCCTGTGTTTTCTAGCTGTCTAGCTCGTTGAGTTTCCAAAGTCTCTAAGGATTTTTGTGAGTATTACCCTCAAAAAAGGGCACTATCCACTATCACAAATTATATGTTCTTAAATCTATACAAACTCATATCAAATCAGGGATGAATAGAGACATTGCAAAGTTTGCCTTTAAATATTTAGAATTAATATGTTTTGCTTTTCCATGTTCATCCATGAAAACTGCTCTGTACAAACCACGTGACAATTTATGCTTATTGATAAATGTCCCACCCTTATTATGGCTGTGAAAGAAAAAAAAATCATGAGGCCTTTTTAAAAATTTTTTCACCTAATTTGTCTTAATATAAGTTTTAAAGTAATTGGCTGCTGGCTACCAAGTAAAGTGTCTTGCAAGAATAATCAGAGACTGATTTTTTTCTATAAAGATATTTTGTAACATTGGTAATTAACAGTTTATCACTCTAATATAAGTGAAAAAATCAAATACAGTTAACTGTAATATGGACAGGATGGGCTCCATTCTTCAGAGATAATGTTACCTGTTAACAGAGAGATTGTCAGCCCAGTAATACATAAACATACTCATTTGTGCAAAATGGCACAAAATAATTTCATAAGAACTTATATGTTTGATATGTGTTCCTTTTTATAATGCAAATGGTAGAGCATAGAGAATATGAACAGAGCCTGAAGTGCTGTCACAGTGGGAGAATGAGGAGTAATCATCATTCCCAAAAGTACTTTAGCAAAAATTGACTTTTAAGTCACGAAGTGAATCTCATTCTATATATCCCATGTGCACCTACAAATGCACCTCATACCCATAAGAGTTGCTGAACAAAAATATGTTCACTGGTGACTCAATTTATGCATAGAAAAAAAACAAGGCATTTGTATTTCAAACCCTAAAGATTTATCTAATACTAATATATATTAACTTCAAAACTACTACCATCATTTTCTGAAGCAATGATAGGAACCTCAGAATAGGCAGTCCACTATTTTGGGCTTACACTACACAACACTGCTTATTGACAAATTAAGAGGTCTGTACATTTCAGCTTCTCTTTCAAGTACTGGAAGAGTAGAGGTGCCAGGGTGGCCCAGTCAGTTTCCAACTCTTGTTCTCAGCTCAGGTCATAATCTCATGGTTTGTGGGATCGAGCCCCACATGGCACTCTATGCTGATAGTATGGTACCCACTTGGGATTATTTCTTTCTCTCTGTTCCTACCCCCCCCATTTATTTAATTAATAAATAAAGTTTAAAAAAAATAAGGCTCTGGAGGAATAATGGGGAAAAGGTAGATTAATTCAGGCTCAGCTACATGCACACTTTTAAACCAATCCTGTGTCCAGGGAGGCAGATTACATAAGAAGATAGTATCTACAATTTATATTCCCCAGCACAATGAGAGTAGAAGACAGAGCTTCCCAAGGGTAACTGTGTTAGCTCAGACATGGTCTATCGGGAAGGTAGTGTGAGCCAGGCAGCAGCCCTAATGTTTTCTAATGTATAGATTACAAGTTTTTGTGCTTTAACCATGTTGGGAATTTACTGGTGTTTTTCCTGCCTTTACCTATCTATCATTCATATTGAAAAAGTCAGAATGATATTGATGCCTGAAAGCATCAATATAACAGGAAAGAATATAACCTTCATCTATACAATTAAGGCAAATCTTAGCTAATTTTACTGTTTTACTATTTACTATTTCTATTCCCCCATTTTGCACAGATATTTCTAAAATACAGACTTTTTTTCATATTATTTCCTTTTTCCAGGCTAAATTCAGTGATTCTTAGTGGATTGGAAGGAAGGCTTCTTGTCTTGACCCCAAGGCTGTATCAAAATCTAGGTAGGGTACAAATATTTACAGTGTGAACACCTCCCCAGATACTTTCTGGTATTTTCTTATCTCATATACTAGTAAAGTTCTTGCCTCAATCCAAGCTCAGCTCCTAGTGCTTTTCCAAAACACCTTCTGGGCCATTCTCATATGTCCCTCTTATGGGATACCTGTCACTTATCATACTACATACAACAGCATACCTTGCCGACTAGATTGAAAACTCCTGAGAAGTTGGGTCCATATTTTATCAGGTCTGTTGTTCCTAATACCTGAGGAAGAGGAAGAATAGTACTCAATAAACCCTTCAATGCCCAGTATCTGTTTCTATCAATGAAACCTTTATGATTATTCCAGTCTCCTATTGTAATGTATATGGTAACCAGAAAGTGAATGCTCTCAACTACTTTGACATGTTAGCTTTCCTGTAAGATTAGAGTTCACTTTGTTCAGGACAACGGCTAACAAAATTAGTTTTTATTAATTTCCGATGAATTGATACCAGTAGCTAAGATATTGCTAAAAGCCATAAATGTTTATAAGAGAGAAAGTTAAAAAAGTAGAAAGACTTCACTTTCCACTGGAAAAAAAACTAGCATAAAGTTATATAAAATAAAACTCCCTCTATCAAAAAAAGTTGCACGTCATAAAGTTTAAACATTTAGGCACAAAGTTAAACTTCTCTACTATCTGGCCTCAATAGACTTCCAAACATACCTGCTGTATGAAATTTCTTCTGCAGCTCTAACTGGCCTAAACAAGCAAGGAATATTCCACTTCTGTGTCTTTGTCCGCACTACACCTTCCCTCTGCAATGCCTTCCCGATCCTAACGCCTCTCTAAATGCTATTCATTCTTAAAGCCTATTCTTCAGCAATCTGAAAACTTCCATGGCCAGTCTAGACTACAGGCATCTCTTTCTCTAGTAACTTCATGACAGCATTAATGTGAAGACCGCTAATTTGATATGTAACAAATTATTCTCTTGGGAAAATTCTTGAAAAACCGTCGATGTTATTTTACTTTTTATATGTAAGTTGTTTCCTACCCAAAAATATTTAAATTACAAAGATAATGATTTTTCAGTGTCAAGTGATTAACACCTACTTACAGAGTAGGCGTGTAGTAAATGATTATTGACTAAATAAGTTTGCATGGGACAGCACCTCCAAGATAGGTACACAAATGTTTCATATCATATTCTACTTGCTCAAATAGCTTTTCTTTTCTCTCTGAATTCTTTTTACTTATAAGATGAATACATTATTATTATTAGAATCTGTAGAAGAGACGTATTTATGATCAAGTCATCTGAATCCATGTATTTCGTAGGCACTAATTTATGAAAATGAAAAATTTCCATTTTTAAACAACCTTATACTGACATTTTCTTGTGTAATTTCAGTCTTAATATTCTGCACATGGGAATGCAGCCTCCTGACCATGCTTCTTCCTCATTTGAACTAAGGATACCAATTAAAAAGAGAATTGATCACTTTGAAATATATGATAGATTGTCACTAATGTGATAAAGGACAGGAAGAGAGAGAAAATCTATATATATAGCACTACATTTAATTTTATATAAAAATGAAAATTTGGCATTTCTATAAATACATTACTTCTGTAAAATTTGATCAAAGAGTCATTAGATAGTAAACTTTTTATTAAGCTGGAAGCCTTGGGATGCATTAAAAATTTTGAAAAAACTCTTTTTAAGTCTAGAATTATTTGTTTGGGATATTTGTATTGGTACAATTTTTTATTGGCACACAAGAAATCCAATTTCCAGGTTCATTACCCAAAACAACACAGAAATTTGAAACAAGAACATATCTTGGGCTTGAACTATAGATCAAACTATAATTCATATACCACATTCCCTTATGGACTCTTAGGATAAGAAGAAAGAAGAAGAAAAAAGGCAATTTTTCTGCCCACTTGATCGATGTTCCATTTGACCTCTGGAATGCCCTCCTGCCATAACCTTTTAAATACCATCTGCTCTTTTTGTGAAGAGTGTGATGGGAAGGAGTCACTTCCAGACAGCAATTGATTATAAGAGCATTAATCAAGGGCATGGATTATCTGTAGCATGACACTGTGCTGTAGTTAAACAATCTGGCCTTCAATGTGATTGGAAGGGCTAATCCTTATGTGGAAGCCTAAAATGGGCTTAGCAACACATGTTTAAGGAGAGCAGAGGAAATAATGCATGAACATTTATTGGAATCTATGATAAATTTCAGCAATTTTAGGGCTAATTTGTTTACCAAGTGTAATGGGATTAGATTGATTATAATATACTCTCATAAAATGCTATACATAGCTCAGATGTTTGTTCTAGTCACAGAGAATCAAAAAAAAAAAGGCTATGCATTTTATGCTTAGGATTTGAAAAAATGACATTTTCTATTATCATTTGAAAAAAAAAACACACATCTGACTTTCAGATTTTTCCGTTTACTTTTCCCTAATAATTAATACATTCTAAAATAAGCTTTAGCTCATGTGAAAACAGTCCACAAATATTATATGCACATAAGTAGAAGAAATGTTGTACCGTAGTTACAGATATGAATACTTAAAAAACAAGGTTTTCATACTTCCCCATATTTTTCTAGACGTATAATATTTATCATACAATGGTCTGAATTAGTGTTCAATATCATACAAAAATTCTTCATTGAATAGCAATGAAAATGAATTACAAAGAAATGGTGAAGGTGTGTGTGCGTGCGTGTGTGTGTGTGTGTGTGTGTGTGTGTATAAAGGAGACAGGAAGGAAGGAAGGGGGAAGGGAGAGAGGAAAAAAGGAGGGAGGGAGAAAGAAGGAAATTAAGAGAGACAGAGAGAGATTATTTCAATCTATATAACTTAATCATTTCATTCCTGCCTTATCATGCCTACCCAGAGCAGAGGAGTTTGTTATTCATACACAAAAAAAAACTTCTAGGAAAAAAAAGCACATCAGCACTGACAAAGGCAGGGTGAGTTATCTCAGCAGATAAAACAGAAATGATAGTTAGAACAGGGTGGTTTTTTAAAGAATGAGCATTTAAATCCTGGGGAAAAAAAGAACAAAAACAATAAAAGGAAACTAAAGAATGTTCTATAATATCATGAAAGAATCATTTTTATTAATTTAAATAATTTAATAATTAATGATTATCAGATTTTAGACCTCATACCGGATCCAAATGCATAGATAATTCAAAAAGTGATAACTGCCTAACCTATGCCGTTCTTGGCAAAATTAATAGTAGGCAAATTATTTCCTACTTGGGAGAAAAAATATCCCAACTCCCTAGAATTTTGCTGTAAATAAGACCTTTCTCCAAGGTAATTCTTTTTTTTTTTTTCATTTAAAATTACTACACACACATAGTTAAAAGTCAAATAGTACTAAAAGGGTAATAAATTGTATGATTCATTGATCTCAGTTACAAGGAAGAAAAACACATCTAGCTAACCTAAGCAGAACCAAAATTTATGTGAAGGGTCCTAACAAGCTCACTGTATTGTTGTGAAAGCTGGTACGCCAGATGAGAACAAATGCAGAAGTAAGAGAAGACAGATAAAGGAACCACAGAAAGGTCATGAAGCTGGGGTCCATTTAGACTAACATTGTTGCTTCCACCACATGGCCATTGTTAATGGGGGCAGGACTCCTGCTACCTATGGGTATCCTAAAGAACACTAGCCCATCTCTAGCTTAATTTCCCTGTATGCAGTCTAGAAGTCAAAAGATGGGAAAGGCAATAAGTGTCTGGTCCCTCAACCTCAGTTCCTTAACCCACTTTGCCCATTTATTTTCTCTTTCTCTTTTCTGAAATTTATATTAGGCTATTATTGAACTGTCTTGGGTGATGTTATAAGTATTTTTTTTCCATTTTTGTTTCAATTTTTCTATTTTTCTGGGAAATTTCATTGGCTTTCTATTATAATTTATATTTAATTTTATAGGTATTTTAGAATTAAAAAAACAACCTATTCTAAAGGATTTTTTGCTGTTGCTGTTCTTTAGCTGGTCTACTTTCAAAGTGTTCTGTTCTTGTTGGTGTTTATCTCATCTGCTAACATGGCCAAGGACATTCTATGCTAGAATGATGCTTATTATCTATTTGAGTCTCAGAGATGACTGGGTAATAGGAAGGCCATTTTGTTAGAAAGGACCTAAAATGTGAGTATATGCTAGCCTTCATTCTTTGAAGCAATGAGACAATGAATCCCAGGTATTGGGGTAAAAAATCCTGCAACATAAGCACTTTACATCTAATAATTCACTTGATCTTTTAAGTCACAAAGACTTTGAAGGTTTGTTTGTTTGTTATTCCCCTCTTGCTCTTTTTTGGTTTTGTTTTAGAAGAGGAAACTCAGGCAGAGAAAGTAAAGTAACTTGCTAATAGTGGTATAGTCAGGATTTTAGCTCAGGCAGTCTGGTTCCAGATTGCTTGCATATTGCATAGTATGCTTTATGCAAAAAGGATGCATTACTAACCTATATTGAACAAATAATGATATTTGATGGTTGGTAAAAAAAAAAAAGTACTCCATGTTTCATAGTAGAGAAAATATTGAAGATCTTTTCCAATTACCTACAATAAATATAAGAGAAAAGCTTTCCTTACCTTCATTCTTTGCCTTGATGATGTTGTTTTTTCCCTTGCCTTTTAGCAATTGCTTTGTGTGGGTGTGTTTGTAATTACTGAAGGTAATTATTTTACCTAAAGCTCTTAAGCAGAGAGAGTCAGTCAGGAATACTTATTGACTTCCCCTGGGTGTAAGGCACTGTACCAGAAACTATGAGATTAGCAAAGGAGAAAAGTCCTCACAGATAAGTAAACAAACAATTACAAAGAAGGGTGATAAACACAATGAGCACTGGAAGTTACATAAAGAAAACAAAAAGATGCTTTACTCACATGAAAGTATGGGGTAGTCAGGTTAATTTGTGGAACATGGTGACTGTAGGAGTAAGGGTCTCGATGAACGGATTAGGGAAGGACGTTCTATAAATGGAGAACACAATGTTAAAAGAGAAAGACATGAATAAGTAAACTGTGGTACATCTGAGACAGTGGAATATTATTCAGCACCTAAAACAAATGAGGTATCAAGCCATAAAAAGACATGGAAGAAACTAAAATGCATATTACTAAATAATAGAGGTCAATCTGAAAAGGCTACACACTATATGATTCTAACTACATGGCATTGTGGAAAAAGCAAAACTATGGAGACAGTAAAAAAGAACATTGGTTGCCAGAGGCTGGGGGCGGGGGGGCGGGGGTTGGGAAGGTGGGATGAATAGGTAGAACACAGGATTTTTTAAGGCAGGGAAAATACTCTGTATGATACAATAATGATGGACATATGTCATTATATATTTGTCCCAATCTGTAGAAGGTACAATATGAACAGTGAACTGTACTGCACACTATAGACTTTGGATGATTATGATATGTTAATGTGAGTTCATCAGTTGCAACAAACGTACCACACCAGTGGGGGATGTTGATAATCAGAGAGGCTGTACATGTTTGGGGGCATGGGGTATATGGGACATCTCTGTACTTTTTCCTCCACTTTGTTTTCTAAAATATTGAGTCTTAATAAAAGATAAAAGGGACCAAAAATGACTATGTAAATAGAGACTTGTAATATTTCAATTTGCCTGTAGTGGGATGTTAAAATGGTGAAACTTAAAGCACTCGGCACTCAATGATGTTCATAATCTTCTGAAGTCTTACAAACAACCTGATAGTTCCAATCATTCCCAACATAAACTTAGATCCAATCCGTATACGCATTATGCTGAGCTTGATATATATTGCCTCTATTTCTATTCTATTTTTCTCAAATCAATCTTTATAATTTGGCGTATAGTTTCCCTTCTCATCTCAGTAACTTGCATTTGAACATCTTTAAAGGAAAACTAGGATAATAGTGATAGGTGCTCTTTTTTTGTAAGATTCTCTTGCTCAAGAATTGAGCTAAGTCAGATCTTACATCTATTATTTATTTCCATATCTTCTTTCCTCTTCTCTTGAGCCTTCTGTAACTATTAATCTTTCTGTGCTAATGTAACATTAGTGCATTTGCATGCAATTGAATAATTGACACATCATACAAAGTTATATTTAGTTTTTCTTTCTTATTAATTCTCGTAGATTAATTTTCCAGTTGTTTACATGAGTTTGCACTTGTCTTGTTAGCAGGAAGTTCAAAAGTCACCTGTCTCTTGAAGTCCTTGCTTGAATTATATTAATATTTCAGGGGTTTCTTTGGTACTAAGATGGTTATTCTAATGCTTGACTAGGGAGGACGTAGTATGAGCAGTCCACTATTACTACTTCTGCTGTCAAATAGCATCACTCTTTTAAGTCTAACCATGCAGAGCCCTTGTCAAGAGCTTCAGGGATGTTCTTGCTATTCCCATTTCTGCCAGCCTGTGGAAGATCCCAATAGTCAGCTTTCAAACATCTCTTCACTTATATTGAGATACACATCTGTTGATGCCCAAAGCATTCCACTTGGCTACGCTAGGTCCAGTAGCCTTCCTTCCTATAAATTTCCCAATTTCTAGTTCCAAGAATGAGCTACTAATATAGACAGAACTTAAAAAAGTACAATTCCCATTCAAATTGGCCTAATGCTTTTAGTGAAGATAGGCATAGAAGATCACCTTTGATCATATGTATGTTAGGCATTCTGATATCTCTCTCAAGTAGGGTTCTCAATCATGTACTATTGACATGTAGGGCTGGTTGATTCTTTGTTTGGGAGCTGTCTTGGTGCATTGTAGGATGCTTTGCAGTATTTCAGGCCCCCACCCTCTAGATGCCAGAAGTATCTTCTTAAAGGCAAACTATTCTGACAACTGTTAAAAAAAATTGCAATGAACACTTGTTAAAAACCACAGGAGGGACTTTATTCAAGAATATTATAATAGAGGTCAAGACCACTGCCATAAACGAGAGAGACTGAAGTCAACTTCAAATAATGAAAAGATGGTTGAGGACTATAGCCAAAGAGCAGAGTGCGGAGGTTAGTGGATAGAAAATTGTTAAAAGGAACTTGATTAGATACCACAGGAAGGGGTATTCATGCTAAGCTGTCTTAACAAGATCCTTATTAAGGGCAGGCCAAGGATTTAGATATCAAGGGTGAGGGATGGAGAATTTGATCAAACATCAAGGGTTGAGTGGTAGAGTTTTTGATAAACTGACTTAGCAGGAATCTTTGCTAAATTGTGCCCAGCAGACCAAGGACAAAGAATGCCAAGATACTGGTCTAGATAAGAAGAAGTCTCGGAGAAGCCTCACTAAAGTTTAGTCAAAAATGTAGTCTTTGTCAGTTTGTCCCCGACCTCACCAAGCAGTAATAATAAAAAAAAAAAATTTCTAAACATCAGAAAATGTCCCTGGTAGGGGACAAAATCATGGGTCATTTAACACTTATTCTAGATGATCATGTTGGACAATTTTGTGCCCTATAATTTCACTGCCTTAGAGCTAGGATCTTTTTTTTTTTTTTTGTAATTAAATAAAACTTGGGCAATCATGAAAACAGACTCTCAAAGTTGTAAAGTGAGAAACAAGAGAAAGTTTCTGTTTGATATCATCATTTCGTAGAACAGTTTTTGGAGTAGTTTTTGTTTTGTTTTATTTTGTTTATTGTTTAGGCGATTTTCTGTAAGAAGCAGTGTTATTGTTGGATATTTTGTCATTCACTGTTTTGATGAGTTTTACTTGTCTTCTCTTTCAATAGCAGCAAAAACTCAAAGGGATTTCAAAGAAAGAAAGAATAAAAAAAGAAAGAAAAAGAGGAAAAAGAGAGAAAGAGAGAGAAAGAAAGAAAGAGTCCTTTATAAATTATATTCATTTAAAATTACACCCTTTCCAAAGAAACACTACATTTATGCCTTTTATATTTCTCTGGTGAGCATGTTGAAGGGATTCTCAGGTGGTACAAGTGAGTATGAAAATATTTGATGTGACTATTAAAATGTTCACATTACAATTGCTTATGCAAGTTATTTATTTTAATGATCCATGTGGCTATGGTCGGATATATTGTATTTTTTTCTTCTGTTTAGAGAATATTAGGATTTATCAATTCCAACAGGATAGGCATGGCTTGTTACAGCTTCTACAATCACTATTTCAAGAAAAGAGATATATTAACATATAAAATACACTTCTATTAACAAGCACTGTAATTAGATACTGAATACACTGGAAACATATATATCATATAAGCAGATTTATAAACAGGATAATTAGAGTGTTATTTTAAAAGCAGAAGCATTGAGCAGTCATATGAAGAATCGCAAACTCATTCATCTATTTTTTCAGTCTTCATTTAACATCTCACATTCAATAATATGCTTTGTATCTTTCTTTGGCATAAATGGCTGCTTTAGTTTTCATATTACTGTCAATGTCAACTGTAGATATTTGTAGAGGATAATTTACTTTGGTTGATGCCACGTATTGCAATTTGGGGTTCTATCTGACAGCACTTACATTGCACATAATTTCATCCCAGTTAATTATCATATATTTGAATGGGGAATACAGAATCATTTTAAACGATAATTAAAAACCTTGAGTTGAGATTAAAAACCAGATGAAACAAAACTCATGATTTGAATTTATAGAAGTCTTTCAAAAGAACACTTTCAAATAGCAGGTAATTGCACCGTAGATGCATTGCATAAGTGATTCCAAAAAAAATGATGCATCTAGGGGCTCCTGGGTGTCTCAGTCCGTTGAGTGTCCACCTTCAGATCAGATCATGATCTCACAGTTTGTGAGTTTGAGCCCCACATCAGGCTTGCTGCTGTCAGTGCAGAGTCCCCTTGGATCCGCTGTCCTTTTCTCTCTCCTGCTCATAATCTCTCTCCCTCTCTTTCTTTCTCTCTCTCTCAAAAATAAATTAAAAATAAATAAATAAATAAATAAATAAATAAATAAATAAATTTTTAAAAAAATATTTAAAAATGATGCTTTTACAAACAAACATAAAATGGATTTTGAAGAAACCTATTGATGAGCAAATGGTATATCTTATTAAAATGAATGAAAAGTTTTATTAAGCAGACAAGATTATTCTCATTTTAAGATAATGATTATGTTTCCAATTTAGTAACATTAATTTGATTTTCCATTAGATTTTCCTACACATTAATTTCCTATTTGGAAGTAATAACCAGGATCCAAGGTTAGTGTTACATTGTATTACCCAAAAGTTAAATGCTCTACTTCTAAAACCTGGATAGCAACAGAATCACAACAGAGATTTCCCTTTTAGAGCTGTCCAAAGGTAATATTTTAGTTATGCTTCCTATTCAATAAAATACAAAAACCATAATTTTTTCTAACTATAAAAATTACTGAAGAGTTAATTTGATATTTCTGTAGTCTTTTCCAATAATAAAGGAATAAACTCAGAATATTACCATCTTGGTAGTTAAAATATGTATTGTTTTAGGAGTGAGAGCTACCATATATATCTGGAAAATAATATTTCTATATATATGTATATAGAGAGACAAATATATTCTGCATAGATTTTCATATGTGGCTAACTTAAAGAACTATTTTTCTCAGTGAGGGTCTTTGTGTGATTTCTGCATCATCTCCAACTACCCTACCCTAAAATAGATTTACTAGCTTTTAAATGACATAGATCATCTAAAAAGTCACCAGTATTGCAATGATGTCAGAGATAGAACAGTACTGACAAATAAAGAACAATATTTTCAATGGATTCTGAACATTTTAAACCTTAAATGATGATTAATGACAGTAGCAAGTTTTCATTGTTGGTGACATTTTTTGTTTTGTTTTGTTTTGTTTTGTTTTGTTTTTATTTTTTTTTTAACGTTTATTTATTTTTGGGACAGAGAGAGACAGAGCATGAACAGGGGAGGGGCAGAGAGAGAGGGAGACACAGAATCGGAAACAGGCTCCAGGCTCTGAGCCATCAGCCCAGAGCCTGACGCGGGGCTCGAACTCACGGGCCGCGAGATCGTGACCTGAGCTGAAGTCGGACGCTTAACCGACTGCGCCACCCAGGCGCCCCTGTTTTGTTTTGTTTTAATAATTCAATAGGATTGTTAAATGTGTCAATTTTAATTGAAACAGAGATAGTGACATTATTTTGTCATATGCCAGAATCACATAGCTGTGAGGGATTACAGAACACTTTAGTTCTTTATTCCTCAGAAAATAGCCAATATTATTGAAAATTATGCTATGAATGCTATTTTTCTAAACTGGCTTAACAAAAAGCTTCTTAATAAGGAATTGTCTTGTGAGTCTAGAAATATTTGTTCAGGTACTTCACCTATTTTAGTTAGTATTTCCTTTTTAAATTAAATTTATTCACTTTCTCTTTTTTTGAATATGTAATACATTCCAATGATTCAAAACACCAAAATACCCAAAAAAGGTACATAGTGAAAATCTTTCTCTTACTGTCTCACCTATCTTCAACCTTCCCAATCCATATCTTGCCTTCAAATTAACTCATGACTTCTTATGTTTCTTTCTAGAACTTTTTAATATATAGAACAAGCAAAAAAATAAATATCTTACTTTTCTTTTTTTAATGTTTATTTATTTTTGAGACAGAGAGAGACAGAGCATGAATAGGGGAGGCGCAGAGAGAGAGAGAGGGAGACACAGAATCTGAAATGGGCTCCAGGCTCTGAGCTGTCAGCACAGAGCCCGAGGCGGAGCTTGAACCCACAGACCGCAAGATTATGACCTGAGCCACCCAGACGCCCCAATATCTTACTTTTCAATCTTTTTTTTAAACCTATACTATACTATATGCACTGTTCTGAATTTTTTCACTTAACAGTGTATTCTGGAGATCTTTCTATATCAGCACCATTCTATATTAGTAAAAAGTTTCCTCATATACTTATATCACCATGTGGATACAAATAATTGATGTGTTTAAGTTTTTTTCCAATAAATGTATGACAAACAATGAGCTGAATAAATGTCAAAATATGTCATTTCACATATAAATAAGTATAACCTAATGATAAATTTCTAGAAGTGAGATTTCTGTCAAAACGTGTGCTTTAAATTTAGTTAGCGTTAGCAATTAAGTCTATACAGTTTGTGCTAGTTGGTATTTTCACCATCAGTGTGAATGTCTATCTCCCCAGAGCCTCATTAACAGAATATGTTGTCATCTGAGGAGATTTCTTTCACTGTCTTCTCTTTTTAAAAAAAATTTCTGTTGAAAGTTTGGCTGAATTTCAAGTCTCTGGTAACATTTTATTTCCTTGAGGATATCTCTTCTAGGTATTGATCCACATTCTTCTGACACTGAATATTTCTGTGAAAGAAATCTGAATCCCAAATGAATTTGTTTCTCCCTCTAAAGAAATTGATATTTCTTTTTCAGAGAAATGCTCCTCCCTTTCATTATAGAGACTTTAATTTTGCACAATTCTAACTGTGTAGATTTATTACTACTATATTTTTAACTTATAGTGTGTTCCATTATTTTAGCTTATGTCTTTAAAGAATCCAATTATACATATGTTATATCTTTTGTCTTCTAAATCCAATTATTTATTCTGTTATCTCCTTTAACACTTGTTTTATTACCATTCATTTGTTCTTGTTTTCTTTTTTCCATCCACCATGTCTGTTCATCTATAAGGTTTTTTGTTTGTGCTTCATCCAAGATTGCCTTCATTTCTGTGATGCTGTGGCTAATTTTTCCTGCTTCCTTCTTAAACCCTCTCTATATTCCCATTTTGTCTCCTCCATCTTCCTTATCCTCTAGTCTTTGAATTTGTTTTGTTTTGTTTTGTTTTGTTTCTGTATTGTAGTCTTCCTTCACCAATGTGATCTGTTTACTAAGTTTGTTTTCTGATTAACAAAAACATATATGGCCCAAATTTATATTTTGTCTGTGGTAGTGCTTTTTTTCCTGGTCACTTTGTATGTTGGTAGGTTTCTATGTAGTTTCGTTCTTGTTTTACTAATATTGCTTTTGTAACAATAGCATATCCTTTCTTTTACTAGTGTATTCACCATTAGATATGTTACATATACTTGGTCTAGATGTTTTTATTAGTTTCCTGTATATAGGAAGTGGTCCAGGTAATCTACTAGGCAGGAAACTTTCTATAGACCAAAGAATCATTCTATCTCTGTTGCGATGGACAAAGACTATTTTTTTGTGATTTATTGTGCAGCTCTAAATCCTGAGCAAACCACGTACAGAAGAGCTTCTTCTGTCTTCTGTATTTACTATAGTTCCCACATTTCTTGTTGACATCACAAGATAAACATTGGTAAATATGTTTTTTTGGTGGAATTTTCTGAAATAAACTTCCCTAGTCCTGCCATTATCCATGCCTCTGTCCCCAATCATTCACTTATCTTTTGCCAATGTTTAGATATTTTGGTAGCATTTACACATAATTTGGATCTGGAGACTACATCTGCTTTTTTTATCACCTTAAGTGATTGTTGTTTTTGTTTTAAATTATTTTCATGCGGAGAAGGGGAGAAACTGTCTTATATAGCATGTCCATGCTTGAAATCCCACCTAAGTTTCTATTTTAAAATTTTTCTATTCTTGTCAGATCTATAACTACCATTTTCTCACATCACATGGGCTTTCAGTAGAAACCTTCAAAGACTATTTCCTAAAGGAAATTGAGACCATAAGATTAGATACACACAGATTCTAGTTACTATATCTAGACACCAAAACACTCAGACCAAAGCTTGCACAATCACCATTTAAGAACAGTAACTCCTGGGGCACCTGCGTGGCTCAGTTGGTTAGGCGACCGTCTTCGGCTCAGGTCATGATCTCAGGGTTCATGGGTTTGAGCCCTGCGTCAGGCTCTGTGTTGACAGCTCAGAGCCTGGAGGCTGATTCAGATTGTGTGCCCCTGTCTTGCTCTGCTCCTCCCCTACTCATGCTGTCTCCCTCTCAAGAATAAATAAAACATTAAAAAAATTTAAAAAAAAAACACTAACTCCTGATGTGCTCCAGATCCAACTATCCCCTCAGTCTTGAATCCACCCAACCCTCTTGCGTTAAGAAAATTATTGTTAGTTCTTTGTGTTGTGTGTATTCATTCTTTCCTTTTTCCTGCAGCCTTTCACTTAGCATTTAATCCCATTTCCTCCCCAGCTGTTGTCCTATTGTCCAGCATTCTCTTTACCTTTAAAGCAAATTCTCAAAAGAATTTTCCACTTTTCATAATTTCATATTTCCAGAGACACAGAAATAATGGCGATAGAGATAGAGAAAGATAGGGGCCCCTGGGTGGCTCAGTCGCTTGGGCGTCCGACTTCAGCTCAGGTCATGATCTCACAGTCCGTGAGTTGGAGCCCCGCGTCTTGCTCTGTGCTGACAGCTCAGAGCCTGGAGCCTGCTTCCGATTCTGTGTTTCCTTCTCTCTCTCTGCCCCTCCCCTGCTCATGCTCTGTCTCTCTGTGTCTCAAAAAATAAATAAAAACATTAAAAAATTAAAATTAAAAAAAAAAGAGTGATTTCAAGGAATCAGTTCATAAAATGGTGGGGGCTAGTAAATGAAAGCTTTGTAGGACCGTCGGGCATGTACAAAAACGTCTGGAGCAGGGCTTGTGGTTATACATTGGGGTTGAAGTCTGACTCACCATCTCTCACGTGGACTATTGCTGCAACCTCTGAACTTATTTCCCACAGCAAAAGCACCTCAATTCTTTCTTCCACCCTACAGCCATAAGCGTTGCTTATGTAGACATTTGACCACACCACTCTTCCGCATAAACACTGTATTGATAGGATAAAGACTAACAATCTAAAATTACATAAATTATCTGAGTCCCACCTACCCCTCCAGCATCAACTAGCACCAATATTCAACTTGGCCTTTGTTCCTTAATCACGCTGCCTTATTTCCTCACCTCAACTCTGCACTCACTTGCCTCGGGGTTCCACGCACATTGTTACCTCTGACTTGCAGGCTCCCCAGCTCTCTCTTTACCTAGAAACTGCTCCCATACCACCGATCACTGAGAGTGGTTACTTTGCATTCATTGTCTTTTCTTCACAACATTGATTGTTTGCAATCTTATACTGAATGCATTTTTGTCATGTTTATTACTGCCAGTATTCTAAAAGCCGAGGGAAACAGAATGATATGTTTTTTCTTACCACTACATCCCTAATACATTATACAGGATTGGACAGATAATTGATGCTTAAAAATTTTTCTAGAATTGAGGTAGATGGAATAAATGATTGGTGTCTTCTACCTAGAGAAAGTCTTCAACTTCTGAAAGTATTTTTAAATAATCAGATATATACACATAGGAGGATAACCAGTGTAATTTATTCAGGATCCAATCACTTTATATGAAAGAAATATAATAGAAAGTATCTAATTAAATAATTGCATTTATACCAGTAACAAATAACCAGGGAGCTATATAGATGTTGAAGCCTAGGTATATTTTGTATTATAAGAAACTATTATAACAGAGAAATTTTAATTTAATAACACTATGTCCAACATGTAGAATAAGGAATACCTTAATGTCTTACTAAGCATTAAGATCACTAAAAGGCTTTAGTAGCTGAAGCTTACAACTATGGATATTTCTTGGTAACAATGTATCACAAAGCATTGATTCTATAGTTAAAAGGCATATTTTTACATCTAAGTTTAATATTTATCATCCATATGACACTAAGTCAGTCTCTTTCAAATTTTATTTATTGTTTATTACTATAGGTCAGGCTTTTTCTTCAGGTACATGTAATATCAGTAAATGGATAATAATGTACTTGGCTCAATGTTTTTGTGAGGAATAAATGTTTAGAATGCTTTCTGATAATACATGACTAGCCCTCAAAAATGCCAGCAAAATCTATAGACCCTCAGGATGCTGAGAATTTGAAGTGTGAATGCAATTGTGTCACATCCTTTTAAATGTGTCCTGATATAATCATATTATTTCCCCTTATCTTCATCTACCCACCCATGGGTTATGACTCTTGGGTGTTTTCTTTGTTTTGTCTCTTTCTAATCTCACAGTTTTTTGTTTCTTGTGCTTTGTTTTGTTTTTTTGTTGTTGTTGTTTTTTGTTGGCTTGTTTTTTGGATTTGTGTGGTTTTGTTATAACTCATTTAAAGTTTATATTGGAAGTAGGTTTGGTATCAGAGTTAAGTATGGGAAATATCAAATAAAACTTTCAACTGTCAAAAATCATGGTTAATATCCACCTATCCATCCTATCATGAGGAGATTGACAACCAGTTTATGTTGTGTTTCCTCCAAAACAAAAATCAATCACTCTACAATGATTTTCTCATAAAAATCATACCTATTCACTTTATTGACTCTTAGAAAATGGTGTTCCATGGACCTGAACTTGCTAATATGAGAATGTCTAGTATATAAAAAACTTAAGGAGGTAAGGGTCTTCTGTTACCACAATAAGAACATATAACTTCCTCTCAAAGTTTTAGCCACCTTATGCTGTTAGAGTGTCCTCACCATAAATAGAAAAATAACATTCCTTCAGCATCTGTGAGTGTTCAAATGAATTAATAAGTCATATCATCTTAGAAGCTTTAGAGCTTATGCATTAGTATTAAATCATCTTGATAAAATTTACATAGAACAAATACAGTATTATCTAGATATTTTATACTAGGGCATATAATTTTAGAGGCAAAAAGAGCATTTGGCACAAAACTGGTAATTTACTAGTTTTCTACTTGTAAGGTTCCATCTCACCTTGATGAAAGACATTATTCTTTGGACTAAAAAAAATTATATATGTCCATTATATTAAGCGTATATAAACAATTTAGAGTAATACTAATTTTATGTGGAATAAAAATAATTATTTTTATGTGGATATAATTTTGTGTAGGAAGAAGAATGTAAATGCTTAAGTGTTAATGTAATGGGTATGAGTGGTGATCCTATGATGATTTAATCTTCACCTGGGAAAGGGACTTGGGCTACAAACTTTTAGGATCAGAGATTTCTTTTTCTTTTTTTAATTTTTTTAAATGTTTATTTATTTTTGAGACAGAGATAGAGTGTAAGCAGGGGAGGGGCAGAGAAAGAGGGAGACACAGGATCTGAAGCAGGCTCCAATCTCTGAGCTGTCAGCACAGAGCCCAACACGGGGCTCGAACCCACAAACGCACAAACTGCAAGATCATGACCTAAGCCGAAGTCAAACACTTAACAGACTGGGCCACTCAGGCACCCCTAGAATTAGAGTTTTTAATATTATAATCACAGCTAGATATACTGAATCAGTCTTACATGGATTGTTCAACAATTAAAGTTAGGTGCTCCAGAAAGTTAAATTAACTCTTTCTGGCTATTAGAGGCCATTTAGAAAATCACCACTTCTTGCAATAATGGCAAAGTGTAAATGAAATGAGTCTGTTAGGTCCATGGGTCTGTGCCTGATGTGACTGGGAAGAGGGGCAGAAGCATACACAAAAAGAATGAGAAACCGAGGCCCAAAACACTAGTGAATCAGATTAGACTGTGGGTAGTCAGTTTGGGTTGGATTAATGAATCTTTTAAAATGAAGAAACAAGTTACTATGCTCTGCTAGCACCTACTTAAACAGGCAAATCAAAATATAACCCAATCAGAGCAGAAAAAAGAATCATGGAAAAAGCACGAAGCCCAAGTATATATTAGTCGGTAACTGATTATAGAATTATCGATACATAAATATAAATACCTACATTTACATTTATGGGTGCACAATAAAAGAAAGAGACAGTGAAAGTAAAAAGTGAAACATTAGTCTTAGCCTGGAGGGTTTTTTTGTTCTGTAAGTATAATTAAAACTTTACACCAGCAAAATAGAGAATGTGGGTTTATGTCTTATTTAGAAAGGTAGAAAAGTTTTAGAGTGTTCAGGAGTAATAGAATGTAGTTTTTTAATAACTTGCTGATCAAAAGATTACTTTTTTCCATATTCAGCTATCCATCATTTGACATTTTTTTTACAACATATCAGAAAATCTAATTCATGGTTGTTGTTTGTTTGCTTGTTTCAATTCGACAAAAATCAGACTCTCTTCTCAGCTCAGGTCTAGAGGTAAACTGATTATCATCTTTTGTACATTCTCTCTACATTCATACATACATGCTCACTACCTAAATGAATGAAAGAAAATGAAAGAATAGAGAGATCTAACTGGTATTTAGTATCAGACTAGAAGTGGTTCATTTGACATTGGACATTTTCTTCCCAGAATTTATCATGCAGTTATTAAGCAATATTTTCTAGGAAGGAAGCTGTTGACATTTATAGATGTTAAGCATTTCATATGTTTCCTACTTTGTGTTCATCAAAATCATTAAATCACAAGATGATTTTTTGTTATCATAGCTAATCAATTATTTTAATATATAGATTTCCTTTTTTCTGCTTTATACTAGAAAGTATTTGCCAAATTAATTATAACTATTTATCCCATGATGAGTAAGTGCTGGTACTATTCTGACTACCCATTACACATATTTTACGGTTGCAAAACCGTGACAGGAAAGTCACCATCATAGAATGCATTAATGTTATTCTCAAATTTCTTTATAATTTAACTAAAACTTTAAGTTGGAGTGAATATGTCCCTTCACAATACCTTTTCTTTTTTGAGAAAGCATTAAATTTTATTCAAACCATTATGTGCTATTAAGTAAAGAATAAATTAGCAAGAAAATTGTACCATTAGTAAAATTAGTAAAATTTAAGTTCTTAATTTCACATAATAGATGATGCTACGTTTTTATTATGGCATTGAAATTTAACATTAGAGAAGTCTTGTTTATAGCTAAATGGATTTTAGTTACGTTCTTTTATTATTGCCTCTAATAATGCTTTAATTTTAGCTATGGTTCTGAGAAAATAACAAAGAATACTAAGCAAATATAAGATAGAAGTCCCAGAACAAATTTTTAAAATTCGTTTCTCATAAATAATTAAGGCATATAAATAATTTTTTAAGTTTACTTATTTATATTTGAGAGAGAGAGAGAGAGAGAGAGCACCCACAAGCGGAGAAGAGGCAGATGGAGAGAGGGAGACACAGAATCCAAAGCAGGCTCCAGGCTCCGAGCTGTCAGAGCAGAGCCCAATGTGGGTCTTGAACCCATCAACCTGAGCTGATGTCAGATGCTTAACCAACTGAGCCACCCACGTGCCCCAGCATGTAAATCATTTTTGTAAAAGAAATGGAAAATTTTAAAAATGTATATATATTTTAAAATGTGTTATGTTTTGGGACTTACACAATTTTACTATTACCCAAAGATAGCTTCATGTAATTCAGCTGATTAGCTCTTGGCTTTTTTTATGTTTGTCTTAAACTGAGCATTATATTTAGCTCATGCTATCTTTCTCTCTATATATGAAGTACAAATGCAAGACCATAGGTGTCTTTATACTGAAGATGAATAACAGTAAAATTTTTATTTTATAAACTCATTCATTTTTAATAAGTTAATATTTACCTTTAACACTTTGTGAATTATTTGGTTTAACTAGACATATAGCAGATCCCCAGGAAATATTAGTACGAGTATGTTTGGAGGCAGACAATTGAGAACATCAGCTGTTTTTATCTTAGAACACAGCATATATGATGTGTAGCATGAGAAAGTCTGGACAACGTGAGCTCACTGAGAATCTCTCACTCAGGACCCAGATGTGATCGGGTAGGGAAGAGATTGAATGACAGAAAACTGAAGAAAACAGAAAGAGTGGTAAAAGATTAAAAAAAAAAAAAAGAATGTCCCATT
The DNA here is from genome assembly GCF_007474595.2 of Lynx canadensis. Lineage (NCBI taxonomy): Eukaryota > Metazoa > Chordata > Mammalia > Carnivora > Felidae > Lynx > Lynx canadensis. The sequence goes on from NC_044311.2 coordinate 125,615,824, forward strand.
TTACATAATTTCCTTTACTTCAGGTTTTTTTTCTTTTTCTTTTTTTTTAAGGATTATATCTTCAATAAAGGAAGAACAAGATGAAAAGAAAGAAAGAAGAAAAACAGAAGCAATGAAGAAAAGATAAGTAAATACAAGGGAAGAGGATAATAATCTTCATGAAAGTCACCAAGGTCAACTTAAAAATTAATAAGTTTTCCTTGCTTGTTTCTTAGTAATATATAAAGACTATAAACTTAGATATTTAGTTTTTAAGTTTCCATTTTCATGTCATAGATTATTTAGATAAAGCAGAAATATCACATATCTGAGTGTGTATTCACACTGAGATCAAATTAAAAAAATAGAACCGCAGACCATTATACATAGTTAGTAAAACATATGGCTAATATTGCTATATCACTATTCTAATTTTTGCTGACTTTATGCTCCCTAGACTCTACTCCATAAAGCCACTTATCAATATATTACTTGATACGAATTACAATAATGCAAGGTAAGTATTTAGCAGTAATATCAGCCAGGGAACAATGTTGACAATTACTCACCTTGTTTGTTTACGGAAGGGACTCGGAGGCTTCTTACACCAAAACTCTTCCGAATTTCTAACCAGTTTTCTGATTGTGATGTGCCACGCTAATAAGTGCCAAATTTCTGATCAATTGGCAATTAGAACTAAAGGGAAAGATTGTTATGCATTTCTATCTAGTTTATCAATTAGCAAAAACAGTGGAAAGGAGTTAGGCTAACAGAGTCCCACCCCCGTCACTTTTCACCGACTGGGACATTAAACCAGTCAATTAGTGATCATGGTGTTTTGAAACCAGTGTTTTTTAAAAAATGAAATCTCCCTTCTATTCCATAGAACATTGCATAAGAAAAGAGGTAAACAAAATACATTTTTACAAAGTCCAGAGATACAATAAGAGAAGCATGTTACAAACACAATATGAGGTTGGGGGATTGAATATTAAAGTAGTTTTAGCAGTAGTTTTTAATACTGAGTGGACATTAGAATCGCCTGGGGGAGCTTTAAAAAATACTGAACTGTGGACCTTGGCCCCCAGAACAATTAAATCAAACTGTTCGTGGACATGTGGATACTAAACATCAGTACTTTTAAGCCTTCCCTCCATAATTGTAAAGTTTGCTCAGTGCTGAGAATCACTGAACTATAATACAGTGTAAAGGTGGTTTGCCCTACATACGAAGCAAATAATAATACCTATTCCAGTTGATTTCATTGTTGATCATTCTTTGTTCAGAGCATAATTAATTTTGGTTCTGGTTCTGTCCAAACTTGCATTTAAATATTCTTCTAACATAAATTAAAAGGGCGTTTTATTGTGTCTCAAAAGTGCATAGCAATTTAGTTGACAATATCAAGGAAATACACTTTGGGAAGGCACTTCTTGAAAGAAGAGCCGAAAACAGGGAATCAAGAATGAAGTGTTATGTCTATAATTATCATTTATTTGGTAACATTTATTAAGGGTCAAGTCTGTAACTGAACAATGAAGACAGAAAGCCATCTCATTCATTTAGCATATGTGCATCCTCAGAACTGAAAAAGAGCCAAATTGAGCATCCAGATTAACATATGTGCATCTGGTATTGGTAACAGCACAGTAAGAATAGATACATCTCAGAGCACTCATACATGAGACCTAGAGTTTTCAAATATTAAAAGCTTGGTTCCATTTCTATTCTAATACCTTGTAAGGATCACAAAACAAAGGGATGCTAAACAATGCCAGCCTCTGCATTTTCACGATTAGCATTGTTCTCCTTTGGGAGTAGAAAATATAATTCAGCCACACTTCAGGGCCCAGATGCTTTGCTGATACCAGGCATCCCAGACCACCTGTTTTCACATACTCGTATGCACTTTAGTCTGTCATTCACGGATGCCCCATGTTCATATTTGGCAGTTTGCTTGCCCACAACTTTGGCAGTTTTCCAAAGAGGAGTAAGTACAGTGCACTTTACCATTTCTGTGTGCAATGCTTTCCCAACTCGGTTAAGTTACTCACCATCTCTGTAAGCATTAAAGTGGCATCATAACCATGGCAAATTGCATAGGCCAAAATAATTCTACCTAAAACCTATTAATTCAAGGATTTTAAAAGGAATTGCATATGATTTTAAAAACATACCTCATATCAACTGCATGTTCACCAAACATAAAAAAAAAAATAACTTACCATCAGGGTGTTCCATAATTCTGGGAGTCACAACATGTGGAAACAGAGAGAGAACGGATTTTCTGTAAGTTGTAATTCTATTCTTTTGTTAGATCCCCAATATCATTTAAGAACATGTTAGGAAATAGAGTGAACAAACTGCAACCTTAAAGAATTAACTTGGCTTTTCTTTGTTTTTTTTTCAATTCAAGGACTGTGATTATGTCCAGGGACTCTAATGAAAGCTGGCATCTCTTTTCAAGAACATATATATTTCAGCACGTGCCACTTTTATTTGGAGAGAAACAGCCCATAGGCAAAATCCATTTGAAAGGAAAATGCCTATTGTGACTAATTTATTTTTCAGGAAAATGTTTAATTTTGTAATATAATGGCATCTTAAGTATTAGCAAATGAACAGATAACACAAGAATCATTGCAGTTAAAGTAAGCAATTGGGTAAAAGGGGCATGGTTATAGAAGTTATCAATCTTAGAGTCATTTAGAAAAACTACAAAACGCTCAACACTGTAGTTTCCCAGGTGGTTTAGGGAGCAAGCCATTAAGGGAATTTTCACATGCAGAACATTCAAAATTACAACATGCAAAGCAGCGGCAAGGCAACTGAAGTGTACAAAGACCACTAAGAGTGAGAAAAGTTAAGAGCTTGTGTGCCGTTGGTGGAAAGCATGTATGTCCTCCATCCCCCACCCCATCCCCACACGCTACATTCAGGACAAGAACATGAAAAGAGTACATTAAAAAAAAAAAAAAAAAAAAAAAAAAAAAAAAACACTCTTCTAACTGCAGGGGAGGTGTTGCACAACTCAGAAATAACTAGCTCTTTTATTTTGGAAAACATTTTTCTAGGCCTTTTTTAATGAGTGAAATATCCTCCCCCTTGCCCATCTGTCTACTGGGAATAGTATGGGAGTATTTTCCACACACTTCCAAATTGCAGTGCTTGAATAACAAATTAACTAGACATTGTATTTTCTCCATGACTAAGATACAAGGCTTTACGGGTGATCTGGAATAGGGGCAGAGGCAGAGTTGGGATGGAGAATCTGGGGGAGACAGCTGGTGGCTCGGCTGCTTGGCAGCATTCTGGGCTCAAGGAGGTACACAGTGAGTGAGAAATGTGTCATGGCAGAGGCAACATAAGAACTTTTAAGAATGACAGTGTCTCGGGGCGCCTGGGTGGCGCAGTCGGTTAAACGTCCGACTTCAGCCAGGTCACGATCTCGCGGTCCGTGAGTTCGAGCCCTGCGTCAGGCTCTAGGCTGATGGCTCGAGCCCCGCGTCAGGCTCAGGGCTGATCGAGCCTGTTTCTGATTCTGTGTCTCCCTCTCTCTCTGCCCCTCCCCTGTTCATGCTCTGTCTCTCTCTGTCCCAAAAATAAATAAACGTTGAAAAAAAAAATTAAAAAAAAAAAAAAAAAAAAGAATGACAGTGTCTCGGGGCACCTGGGTGGCTGAGTCGGTCGAGCATCTGACTCTTTATTTTGGCTCAGGTCCTAATCTCATAGTGTTCATGACCCCTACATCAGGCAGAACCTGCTTGAGATTCTCCCTCTCTCCCTGCCCCTCCCCTGCTTGCACTCTCTCTCAAAAAAAACACCAAAAAACAAACAAAAAAAAAAACCAAGAATGACATTCTCATAATAGATTTTTCCATTTGCCTGCGCTCTTCTGGAATACATCCCTATTTCTCACAGCTTTAGGGACTAATATGTGCCTCAGTGGTGTTTTTGCAAAATTTGGGAGAAAGCACCTGTGTATGTTGAAGTAGTAAAGAGGGAAAACAGGAGCTGGAGATCTGAGGACAAAAGTAAGACAAGACAAATGGAGAAGAAAGCACTTCTACATGCAGACTCAGGAGAAGATATGAGATACTCCCTAAAAACACCAATAGTCTATATGTGGATGAAGGTTATTAAAGATCTGGGAACAAAGTGAGCTACTACGTGGAGAGAGGCTAGACAAACAATCCAGAGAAGTCACTCAATCTCTTACAATATGCGGAATGAGGACATAAATCAGCTTAATATAAAGTTTTTTGACATCTAGGATATTAAATATATCTTCTGTGGCTCCTGGGTGGCTCAGTTGGTGCAGCATCCAACTTTGGCTCAAGTCATGATCTCATAGTTCACAAGTTCAAGCCCCATGTAGGGCTCTGTGCTGACGGCTCAGAGCCTGGAGCCTGCTTCGGATTCTGTATCTCCCCCTCTCTCTCTGTCCCTCCCCCACTTGTACTCTATTTCTCTCTCAAAAATAACCACTAAAAATATATGTTAAATCTATTATTATAGATAATAAAATATATACATATAAGGTGTGTGGTGTGTGTGTGTATAGATATATATAATATATAATATTCTCTGATAAGGGGTACAACAGAGATGCAAAGTGTACTGAGGCAGCAGAAAGAATGCAGATGTTTTACCCAGATCTTTATAATGGAGGAGGATCTAACCAGATCAGCAGTTACGTCCTATACCTTCTCCATTTGTAAGCCTGTGGTATCAGGGAAGTGAATGACCCTTTCTGGGACATGTTTTTCACCTATTAAATAAGATTAATAATACCAAATTCATTGACTAGGTGTGTTCAACAAATGTGTTAAAGCACCTGGCATCATAGACATGGAATGAATCTTAGTCTCCTTTCCTAATTGTCCTATCCATCCTACTCTCTAATAAGGACTCTAGGAGACAGAGGCATTGATTCCAATTAAAAGTCAAAAAGTTTTGTGAAAAAAAAAAAAAAACAGCTCGGAAAAGGGCCTTGAAACAAAAGTGTGTAAAAGTAATTTTAGATATGGCTTTAAAGGAGAGGGGACCTATATAATTACAAGGGAATTTAAAAATATGTAAAAATGTCCTTAAGTGGAGAAGTGTTCATAAAAGAGAAAGTAGGGTATTGTAGCTAAAATTGAGATTTCTAATGTGTGGGAGGCAGGCAGGGTTTGTGCCCTGTGGTCTTTTCCCACTGGCGTTAAGGCTTTGTGAATGATATTTTACATGACAAGGAAGAGAGAGGCAGAAGAGCTCTCACAGAGGTCCTTGTGAGAAGCACTTTACCCACCATTACTGGCTTTAAAATGGAGGAAGGGGCCATGAGCCAAAGAATGCATGAAGTTTCTTTCTTTTTTTTTTTTTTTAAATTTTTTCAACGTTTATTTATTTTGGGACAGAGAGAGACAGAGCATGAACGGGGGAGGGGCAGGAGAGAGAAGGAGACACAGAATCGGAAACAGGCTCCAGGCTCCGAGCCATCAGCCCAGAGCCTGACGCGGGGCTCGAACTCACGGACCGCGAGATCGTGACCTGGCTGAAGTCGGACGCTTAACCGACTGCGCCACCCAGGCGCCCCTGCATGAAGTTTCTATAAGCTGGAAACAACTCTCGCTTCATAGCCAGCAAGAAAATGGGGGCCATAATCCTACAACCACAAGGAACTGAATTTTGCCTCAGAAAATCCAGAAACGAATGCATTTGCTGACACCATGGTTTTAGCCTGCTTAGAATAGTCCAGGACTTCTGACATACGGAACTGTAACAGACTGTTGTTTTGAGGCAATAAATTTATAGTGGTTTCTGAAGTAGCAGTAGAAAACTAATCCATGATGTGAGCGTGGGGGATGATCGAATGGCATGGTACAGAGCTACTGAATGCAAATTGTTTCCTGGTGCTGGAATCGTTCTGTTGCATTGTAGCGCCCTTTGGTCTTTTTTCCCCTCACAAGGAGAAGAGAATAAAGCAAATTCTGTTCACAGTTTCTGGTTATGTAGTTTGGTTGGGATCACAAATATTCACTAAGTGGTGTAAGCGTAAAGACAACAAAATGTCCCAGGTAAAGCATAACGCACTACAAAGGTCAAGAGGCTGACACTGTACGTAAACATTAAAAATCGAGTGGCGTGTATGAAGAAAAGATTCCTACGCAATGACACGCTCGCGTTTAGTTTTCTTGCTCGGCAGAAAGATGATGAAGAGGGAACTTGTTTGGTTCTATATTAAAACTCCCACAAAACTTCTACTCCCAACAATGTGTTTCTTTGTAATTCATGTTGCCCTGGAATCGTGGGTGACACAGGATGTTTGCATCAGAGCAAAATGAGAAATTGAAATTTCAAAACAACAAATTTTATAATTATTACCTAAGACCAGTGAGATCTTTGAAAAGATTCCTGTATCTTTCAGAAATGTTTGGTGGTTCACTAGAAATACAGCTTTTCTGGCCAGCACTCTGCTGTTTTTTGTTAATACTATTATGCATATGATCATTCTAAGGTAATTTGAGGATGGGTTACAAGACTTAATCTTGAAAATCATGAATGTAGGCTAATAAATGAAAACCACAGTAATTTCTAGGCACCACAGGGACTGCAATTCATTTTTTCCTCTTTAGTATAAATCAATTTGTGACACAAAACCACTGGATATGGTTTGTTTGGGATTGGCAAATCAAAGATGCACAAAAGGTCAAACACGAAGATTTGCTCCAATTTGTGTCTTTTGAGATTAATTAGAACTTTTCCCATCTCTTTATTTTTCTGTATAATATTGAGTAACAGAGGCAGCTAAATTGCCCTGTATCTCCCAGAACCTAAGGTAGATTCTAACATTGACGAGATCACAATGGGTCAAACCGAGCAGGGTTTGGTGGGATACATTCCATGTAAATTCCAGGTACGTACCATGGAATTTACTTCATAACATTTCATCCTTAAACTGCCTTTTTAACCTTCATAGGTGTCAAAGAGATTGATTTCCACTCTGAGTTCTCTAACGTCGTTCTATTTTACTCTGATCTCTCTCTAAATGTATTCTTTTAAACATCTCCCAAAAATGACTGCTTAGAAATGTGCTTCTCTATTGTTTTCCTTTTCTTCTACTCCAGTTCAAGTTCTGGCCTTTCTATCCTGTTACCATTTTATTAGTTCATCATTTCTGTATTGCAAAACTATCTCTTTCCCCTGTTTCAAACTGCATGATCCCAGATTCTATTCTGTTGCCAAACTCATCTTTCCAAAATCCAAATCTATGATATTATTCTTGAACGAAACCCCACTGCATACTGAATTAAATTTCAACTCCTTGCACACCATGCAAGGACACTTGTACACTCCATCTTTTTGTGATTTGCTCTCAGCCCCCCTATAAACCCATCAAACTATGCCTCTGCAGCTCCAGTCATAACAACTACTTAAAAGTCTCCAAAGGAAATAGGGTTTCCCTATTCTCTGCATTTGCAGAAGTCTGTTTTTATTGATTGATTGATTGATTTTGGCCAAAAAATTAGCCTTTATTTCTCTTAACATAAGTCATATCTTTTTTTTTCTTAAAAACATGACAAATTTGCTGATATGTTATCATTCTGGAAAGCCATCCTGGATTCTTCTCTGTGATCTCAAGGTCCCCTTTGCTTTTGATGCATTAGCACACAACAGATGCCATTATAATGGAAAGTGTGCTATACTTCACCTTTCTGAAAGCCAGCGACTTTCTCATTATCGTTTTTTCTCAGTTCTGAGCAGAGGTTCTCTAAGATTGGTAGCTAAATAAATGAATTGGTCCAAGGGATGACAACACTGAATGAAAATTATGATCATCTTTGTACAAGGTTGCGGTGGGGTACGCCTATATGTGGACAAGCCTAAACTCCTTGTAAAATGTTATTTTTCTAGATTAAGAAGCTTTCTCCTCCATTGCTTACCCTGCTCCTACATAAGAACGGAAAAAGAGAGAAAAAGGTGATAAAATCATCCTATTTTTTCTAATATGGATCCTGAGAAATTTAGAGTTACTTTTGTATTGTTTACCTAAAGTGTTAGTCACCTTTTGCTAGATGTTTGTGGTATAAAGGCAAATAAAAGATGGATTTTTTTCTCTTTTTTTTTTGGGGGGGGAGCATTTTTTTTTCCTGAGAAAACTCATTCTACTTTCCTCCCCCTAGATGAAGAGTCCCAAAACACTTTGGGAACATCCTTATCTGTAAAATGGCATAATGACACTTAGGAACTGTGTGAAGCTAAATACAATTTTATACACACACACACACACACACACATATATATATAGAGAGAGAGAGAGAGAGAGAGAGAGAGAGAGCATAGTGTTCCAGGTGCCTGGGTGGTTCAGTCGGTTAAGTGTCCAACTCTTTATTTTGGCCCAGGTCATTATCTCATGGTTTGTGAGTTCGAGCCCCTGTGCTCTGTGCTGACAGTGTGGAACCTGCTTAAGATTCTTTCTCTCTCCCTCTCTCTCTGTTCCTCCTGCTTGTGCTCTCTCTCTCTATTTCAAAATAAATAAACGCTAAAAATTAAATTAAATTAAAAAGCATAGTGTTCTACTCAAACAGCGTTTTTTGTTGGCTACATATGTATTATTTTCCTTATTAATTTTTAAAACTATTTCTGTGTGAGCTTCATTGTATTTAAGGTTTTCAATGTAAGCAACCCCAAATTCTGTTTTTTAAATAAACAGAATATAAATAAATGCATTCTTAGTTGTTAATAAATAATTTCACCTGATTATACTAAGATATCTAGGACTTCTCAATGTCTAATTAAAGGCTATTTATATGAAATATTAAAAATATTTTCTGGGTTTGAAGCACATGGGTGGCTAAGTCAGTTAAATGTCCGACTCTTGATTTTGGCTCAGGTCATGATCTCACCGTTTGGGAGTCCGAGTCACCTCTGCACCGACAGTGCAGAGCCTGCTTGGGATTCTCTGTCTTTCTCCCTCTTTGCCCCTTCCCACTCTCTCTCTCTCTCTCTCTCACTCAAAAAAATAATATTAATTAATTAATTAAAGTCAAATAACATAAAATAAAAAATATTTTCCAGGTTAAATAAAAGAATAATAAAAGTAAGAGAAAATTCTAATTTCTTCTGTCACTACCTCATCTTGGCATTTGGTTGCTCTTCCCTGGCTTACTAAATTACCTGCCCACTGGTCTCCTGTTTCACACCCGTGTCCGTCTACCATTTTGCCATCAGACTGATCTTTAACGTATGGTTATGATGTTGAGGACTCTCTTTTTCAAACTATCCATGGTTCCCGTTACATATGAAATGATTCCCCAGCTTTTATTTCTGGTGTTAACACTCATTAGCCAGCTGATCTCTGCCTACCAGCCAGACTCACCCATATTCATGTCCTCTATGTCCCAGTGTCTTAAACTACTTGCAGTCTTCAAACTTAGTAGGGGAATTCAGGCTTGACCTCTATACTTGGGATCCCATTTTTCTGCAGAGTCCTCTCTTTGTCGTCACCCACTCAGCATCATCTGTGTACCGCCTGCCAGTTTTCCACTTTTTCAAGTTACATCTCAAATTTTATCGTTCAGTAGCTTTTTCCCTAATCTCCGGAAAGAATTAGATATTCATTCCTTTTTACACTATGTCATCTACCTCATGCTTTGTCACATTGTTTGTTTCTACAATTCCAAGTTCTTGGATTTTTTTGTTTTGCTTTGTTTTTTGCTTTTTTAACTCACCTTCTGATGCTAGGCAATTAGCTGTTTCAAGAGCAGTCACACTTTGTCCAGAGTTGTCTTCATATAAATGCAAAAACAAAGTTTGACATATCGTTTTATTGCACACCATTTTGTAGCAAAATAGAGTAAGAGAGTAAATACTTAAACAGCATAGGCAATCAGAACAATTAAAACAGTCACACGAGAAAAGAAAAATCAGTAACAATTCTGAATTGGTCACAACTTCATTTCTTGTTGTAATAAGTTGAGTTACAATTTTCCAATTTTTCCATAAACTATACAGTGACTTCTAAAGCAGTCATTTTTACAAGTATATACATATTAATAGAATATTTAGTTTTAATTTTATGGAGGTAATGTAATGGTATCTAACATTTAAATACATGTATATTTATTATACTTATATATTACATATATATATACATACATATATAATGTGTGTGTGTATGAACCTAGAGATATAAAAAAAAAATGTTGTTTTAGGGAAATTCTATAGCATCCAGTTGCAGTGAAATACTTTTATTATTTTTTTTAATGTTTATTTTGAGGGAGAGAGAGACAGAGTGCAAGCAGGGGAGGGGCAGAGAGGAGGGAGATACAGAATCTGAAGCAGGCTCCAGGTCCTAAGCCAAGAGCACAGAGCCCGAAGCGGGGCTCGAACTCGTGAACCACGAGATCATGACCTAAGCCCAAGTTAGATGCTTAACCAACTGAGCCACCCAGGAGCCCCTGCAATGAAACACTTTCAAGAAAGAGAAAACTTTTCAAGAAAGAGAAAACTTTTGAAGGTACAAATCAAGAAAACTTATGAATGATAAAATTGTAGAGGATTAAATGACAGCTAGTTTTCTCCAAAGCTAACTAAAAAATATTATTTAGAAAAAAAGCTATGTAACCTTTCCCAAAATAAATTCCCATGTTTTTAAGTATTGTACAATATTCTTATATCTGAATTATGAGCCCCCCAGTACCTCAGAATATGGTTGTATTTGAAAATAAGACCTTTAAAGAAGTGATTAAGTGCAAATGAAGTATTGGGGATGGCCCTATCCAATCTGATTTGTGTCTTTAGAAGAAGAAGAAATTTGGGGGTGCCTGGGTGGCTCAGTAGGTTAAGCATCCGACTTCAGCTCAGGTCATGATCTCAAGGTTCATGAGTTCAAGCCCCACATTGGGCTCTGTGCTGACAGCTCAGAGCCTGGAGCCTGCTTCAGATTGTGTCTCCCTCTCTCTCTGCACCTCCTCGCTCTTACTCTCTGTCTCTCTCGCTCTCAAAAATAAATAAACATTAAAAGAAAATTTTAAATAAAAGAAGAGGAAATTTGGACACACAAAGAAACACCAGAGATGCGCGTGGAAAGAAGAAAGACCATGTAAGATCCAAGAGAGAAGACAAACATCTACAAGCCAGGGGAAAGGCCTCAGGGGAAACAAAACCTTCAAACACTTTGATCTTGGACTTCTAGCCTCCAGAACTGTAAAAAAATAAATTTCTTTGGTTCAAGCCATCCAGCCTCTGTTATTGTGTTAGGGTAGCTCTAGCAACTCACACACATAATGATGATGTGAAAAGGCACACGGGATTGAAATAAAATTGGTCCTTGCCGGTATGTAAGGGGATAACTTTTGGTTATTCCCAGAGTATGTAAAGAAATGCAAAACAGAACTGTGAAACTAAACTGAATTTTTTCACTCTTTAGCAAAATTCTTAAAGATCATGTTAAATAGCAATAAGAGTAGAAAAAGTATCTAATATTTAGTCTCTAAAATTCATATACACAGATATATAGTAAAGGAAGATAAGAGTTAAAGTCAGAAAAGCAAATGTGAGATTTTAAGAAAGAATACCTAAAATATACACCATTTATAAGAATTAAGTATTAATTAGCCTAACTCGTTGAAAATATTCTAATTTATAGAATAGAAAATTTTACCTGGTTTTATATTTTCTTTGATAATTCTATCATTTAAATATTTTTGTCATCAAGACCTCTATAAATAATGATTTGTAAAATACCTATCATATAAATAAACAATAAATATTTCCTGAGAAAAAATTAAATGTTTCCCTATTTAACAAATGCCTTCATCAACCCCAAGAAAACTACTTAATACAAAGCAAAACATAAAGTAAATACTTGGTGTATTGGAGATAAACATTAGAATTATTTTTCCTGAACAAATATATACGTATTTCAAATCTAATTAGATAAACCTGTGGTGAAATTAATTTTCCATTTTAGTTTCTTTGTAGAATTACTTTGTGGTGTTCAATTTAAAAACAAACTCAGGGGCGCCTAGATGGCTCAGTCGGTTGAGTGTCTGACTTCGGCTCAGGTCATGATCTCGTAGTTTGTGAGTTCCAGCCCGCGTCTGGCTCTGTGCTGACAGCTCAGACCCTGAGATTGCTTCAGATTCTGTGTCTCCCTCTCTCTCTGCCCCTACCCTACTTGTGCTCTGTCTCCCTCTGTCTCTCAAAAATAAATAATCTTAAAAAAAATTTTAAAAAAAAACCAGTTACACATTTATGTATGTATGTATGTATGTATTTATTTAATAAGTGATGTGTTGCATTTCCTTCTTGCAAGTCTCAATTATACTATATGGTGCAACAGGCAGGCTTCAATTTCTTTAAAGTTAGACAGTATTGTCTTCGGTCCATATCTTCAGTCATGGTGGATAAGAAACAAGGGCTCAACAAAAACAAAAATTATAGGAAATGTTACACTTCCCTGCAATATTTGCTTGAATGTCATCCACTCCTTACTATCTGGAGACTTAAAATATTCCAGAACTCGTCTAAAAACACTCACTTTGGATGCTGCTTTTCAAAAAGTTAGCTGAAAAAATTTATTATTGTCTATATTAGAATCTGAAATATCTATTGTCACTTGATTTAATCTTACTTAGTGGAATATGGCTGTATTTTAACTACAGTTAGTATTAAGATTTCAACTACAGTTAGTATTAAGATCTAAATAAAATTACTAGTTCCATTTTAAAGCAGTTTGGAATCCATTTCTTTTGTATATTAACATATTAATAAGGGAAAGCTATTGTGCACAATGTCAAATATATATATATGCATATGCCTGAGTCAAAACACTTAAAAATCCCACAAATATTCAGGGTTGCCTGAGTGTCTCAGTCAGTTAAGTGTCTGACTCTCGATTTTGGCTCAGGTCATGATATCAGTTTGTGAGTTCAAGCCCAGCATCAAGCTCTGAGCTGACAGCCCAGAGCCTGCTTGGGATTCTCTCTCTTTCTCTCTCTCTCTGCCTCTTTCCCACTCTCGATCTCTCTCTCTAAATAAACAAACATTTTTTTTAATCCAGAAAATACAGTTTTTAAATACACAAAAAAGTATCAAAATCAGCTTAGAATACATTTTGAAAAATAACTGATATAATCAAAATTATAATGTACATAATTTCTAAGTATTTATTTAAGAACCCAAATATAATGGAAGAAGAATCACTGGAGTAAACAAAATAATGTTGATTTTTTGAAAACCACTTCTTTTTTCCAAATAATGTAAGTATGTGAGAAAATTCTGATGTAATTAAGAGTTTTGATATGATATTTTATTTCATGAATTCCCCGCTGTCAAAAGTAGAATTACAGTTAAAGGGAAAACTAAGTTAAATGTCAGTATGTTTCAGAAATGTAGCATCGAGCTTCATTACTAAATTCCACTTGTAAATATGTTTTGTAAGTCAAATTTTAAGCAAGAAAGATATTTTGAAAATATCTTTTTGCTAGACATATGTAATACTTTTGAAATACAAATTTGAGGCTACACTTTAAAGAATGATTGAAATAAGGCAGAGATTCAAAGATAATGAACATTTTCAGGGTTCTCAAAGTAAAAGACAGAGTGAATCAAAATGGAGAGTATTAAAGAGAATGACAGATGGACAAGGGAAGATTCCGAGTGAATGCTGACACAAGGCAAATCTGCTGGAAACTGAGTTCTGCTGTCCACAAAGTTTGAAATTGGATTGCTTACCTCACGTAACTTTCCAAATACCCACAACTTTATTTCTTTAAAAGTTGTCTAATTCACTTTTACTATCTATGGAAGAAAAATAAACTTCTTTTATCTTTTATGTTGTTAGATTCATATTATATAAACTCCTCTTCTATTAGAATTTTTATATCTATTTTTTATTTTAACTCAGTTGTTACAACTTTTACTTCTGATCATGCTGCAGACTCAAGGACCTAAATGACACTCACATAGTAATCAACTCGAAAAGTGGAGACGTAATACAAAATAACTGTTTTCAAATTTTGGAAAACACTGAAGATCAGTGATTTCTGTGAAAGGGTCACATACGAGGTGAATTCTGTAATTTTCCTGAGTTTTTATCTGGAGGAATATTCCAGACCACAGTGAAAACATTTCTATAGAGTCTTTCTGAATTGAGAACATAGAAATCAGAGATTAAGAAGGCTAGGCAACTGGAAATTACAGGGTAGAGTTCTAGAGAGAAGGGATATTACAGAAAAAGAGCTCCAGAAGTCTGCATTGAGGTTATCTTCAGTCTTTGCTGAAAACTGCTTGCAGAAGATCCCCATATGTACTGCGAAACTCCATGAGGCTAGATAACAAATCACCAATGTTAGCTCCAAACTAAACAATTGTGAGAGTCCAGATAAAATAGGAGATAATTGCTGTGATCGGCAAGAGTGGAGAGATCTCTTTAATGATATGGATAATTCACTAGAGACCTCAAAAAGGCCTTACTTTAGCAATACATCTAAACTTTCCCTAGATTTAAGGCTACTCCATACTAAACTGTAGCACTCGTTAGTAATTAAAACCAAAATCAAGTTGATATCCAATTAAGTTAACTATTTGCTAGAACAAAGTACAGTGCCCTTTAAGGTGGAAAACAAAATTCAGATTCTCCGTATTAGAGTACCCAGCCTCCAATTAAAAATTACTCAGCATACTTAGAAGTAAGAAAGTGTGACCCGAAGTCCAGAGCAAAATCTGTCAAAAATAAATAGAACATTTATATAGATGTAAGGATTAAAAAACAATACCTTTAAAAATTATTACCAATACACTCAAAAAATTCAATGATTAAAAGTAAAATGGTATATGGACTGAATTGTGTCCTCTCAAAACTGGAGTTGAGCTCTAAAACCAAAATGTAACTGTAGTTGGAGATGGGACCTTTAAGGGAGTAATGGAGGTAAAATGAGGCCATAATTATGGTGCCCTAATGCAGTAAGACCAGTATCCTTATAAGAAGAAGAAGAAACACCAGGAGGGCACACACATAGAGAAAAGGTCATGTGAGGACACAGTGAAAAGACAGTGGTCTTTAAGCCAAGGAGAGTTCTAAACAGAAACTGACACTGCTTGTATCCTGTTTTTGAACTTCCAGCATCTATAACTGGGGGAAACTATATTTCTATTGTGTAAGCCACCCAGTTTGTGGTACTTTATCATGGAAATCCTAGAAGACTAATAGAAATCCTAGCAGACTGATACAAATGGGCAGACATTTGAGGATTTCCCAGATGGCTACATGTTATTGATTTGTAATGTAATTCCCTGTAATCAAACAATACACTCTTTGTGAATATAGCTTTTCCAAATTAATTGAAACATTTTTTTTTCGTGCTCGGCATACATTGTTTTGGTGAATATTGCATGGGCACTTAACAGAAATGCATGTTTTGGTAGTGTTGTATGCATTATACAGTATACATTAATTAGGTCAGATTGATAGATAATGTTACTTAATGCTTCTAAGTCTTTACTGAAATTCTCTTTGTTCCATATAATAATGTAACAGTGGTATTGGAATCTCCAAGTAAAATTTTAATTTGTCTATTTTTCTGTTCAGCCTGTCAACTTTTACATTGTTTATTTTGAAGCTGTCTTACTGGATGCTTACACAAGTAGGTTGTACAAAAACAAAAAAGAGCAAATTAGACAAAAAGTCTGTAAAAATATAAAATAATCTACATACAACCCATTAGAAAAAAATAAAACAGTTTTTTAAAAATTTTTCCAATCTGAAATAAATATGAGAAAACAAAATGTCTCTATAAACCAGCAATAAGAAGTTAAAAATTTACTTCAAAATGTTTCATTTGTGGCATCAACCAAAATACAAATAGCAACATATCAGACAAAAGATATTTAAAATACATATGGGACTGAGGCGCCTGGGTGGCTCGCTCAGTAGGTTAAGCGTCCAACTTCGGCTCAGGTCATGATCTCGCGGTTCATGAGTTGAAGCCTAACATCAGGCTCTGTGCTGACAGCTCAGAGCCTGGAGCCTGCTTTGGATTCTATGTCTCCCTCTCTCTCTGCCCTTCCCCCACTTTCTCTCTCTCTCTCTCTCTCTCTCTCTCTCTCAAAAAAAAATAGATATTAAAAAGATTAAAATACATATGGGAAAGTTATTTTTGAAGCAATTGAAAGAAATTAAAGTTGTCCTAAATAAAGGGAGGCATAAACTATGTGTATTATAAGGAAAACGATGTGTGGGAAAAATGCCAATCCCTCACATATCAGTCTATAGTTTTAAAGTAATTACTTACCATGTTTCCCAAAGGAAATTGACACGTTGTCTCTAACATGTAAATTTAGGAGTGAAAGTCAAATAGCCAAGATATCCTTAAGGATGAAAAATGTGAGGAAGAGCAGGTAAGGAAATGGTCAAAGTGGAGGAGAGGGAAAGTCGCAGCAGATCAAGAATTATAAAGAATTGTGGTCTAATAATGAAGACAGTGAAAGATTGGCCCAGGGACAGAAAAACGTAACCTGTGGAACCAAATAATGAGCCCAGAAACACAACCTAAAATATACGGAACATTAAAAAACAGCTGGTTTTGAAGCAATTTGGGAACTGTTAAATGAGTGGTAGGGGGACCGTTATGCATCCAGATGAGGAAAATATATAAAGAAATAAATGAGGATAGTAAATAAGATGTCAAAAATAAATAAAATAAATAGACCATACAAAAGAGGAAAATGAAATACTGGATGAATTAAAGACTTAAATTGCAAAAGCAGAAATTTCAACCTTTCAGGAGCACACATTGGCAACACAGAGTAAGAAAAGATGAAAGGATGGCTGTTATTAGACACAAAGACATTAAATATAAAAAAAAAGGTTGACAATTATGACATTAAGTTAAAACCACTTGTTTATCAATAGCCATTTTTAAAAAATGAAAAAGGAATGCAAGGACCAGGAGGACATTTTTATAAAAATCATTATGTACATTAACCAGAAAGACAGTCAGTGCTGCAAAAAAAATTCCAAAACACAGAAGAAGGCATTTCACAAAT
The DNA here is from genome assembly GCF_007474595.2 of Lynx canadensis. NCBI lineage: Eukaryota > Metazoa > Chordata > Mammalia > Carnivora > Felidae > Lynx > Lynx canadensis. Next base: position 125,632,840 of record NC_044311.2, read on the forward strand.
TGAACAAATTCAGAATGCTCAGAAACATATGAAAAGATGATCAAGCTAACTAACAATTAGGTAAATGCAAATTAAGACCACAATAAAGTAGTATTTCATACTCTCCAAATTTGTAAAATTACGAAATTCCATACACAATGGAATATTACTCAGCCATCAAAAGGAATGAAATCCTGCCATTTACAATGATGTGTATGGAACTAGAGTGTATTATGCTAAGTGAAATAAGCCAGAGAAAGAGAAGTACATTATTATTTCACTGATATATTGTAAGAAACAGATGAACATGGGGGGAAATAGAGAGGGAGGCAAACCATAAAGCCAACTCTTTAACTATAGAGAACAAGCCGAGGGCTGCTGGAGGGGAGGTGGGTGGGGAGATGGGCTAAATAAGTGATGGGTATCAAGGAGGGCACTTGTGATGAGCACTGGGTGTTGTATGTAAGCGATGAATCATTAAATCCTACATGTGAAACTAATGTTACACTGTATGTTAACTAACTGGAATTTAAATAAAAAACTTGGGGGGGGGGGGAAGAAATTCAAAGTGTCCAGTGTGTCTAGTGTGGAGAAAGAAGAACATACATATTATCGGTGAGATTACAAACTGATTTGAATAATGTGTTCCTAATGTTGGGAGATATTTATCCATGAGTCTCTCACATCTCCTGAGAAAAGCCATTAACAGCTTTTGTTTTGACTGCCTTTTTTTTTTTTCAAGGATGTTTGGATAGTAAATATCCTTGAAAGATAGAGAGAGTGATTCCCTCTGGAGCAGAGAACAAATCTGAATGCTGTCCAAGACAGTTCAAGGTCCCTTAGGAAAAGGTTGAACAGCTTTGCTAGTGGTCCCTTATAAAAGATTGGGGTTTCCTAAACACAGTACCTCTCCTGCAATGCACCCCAAAGCCCATTCAGGCATCATCTGGCTCTCCTGTGTCATACTGTGGGAAATCGGAACAAGTGATGTTACTCTGGCTGCTGTTTTTGTGGTGAGTAATAAACTGCTCTCTATCTTGCAGCCAAGAGGTTGTTGTTTTTTTTTTTTTTTTTTCCTACGAATATCTGTGGAACTATGGCAGGCTAACTCGTTAGCTTGCAGGCAGGGGAAAGTCTTAGACCCTTGACAGCTGTTAGCAGTTCTGATTACAAGGATGTGATAGTGACGGAGACATGTCTTTCTGGAAAAGAAAGATAAAGACCTCCCTGCAGGCAGATTAATGGAAAGTCCTCAGGAAGTTCTCAGGAATATGTAGTGGGCTTGTTGACCAAACCGCAAGGTCTACCAGGCGATAAATACTCCTCCAGTCTTTTGCCTGTTAATGAGAAGAGGGTTACAGACTGAGCATCAGGAAGTAAATTCAAAGAGCTGCCTGGATGCGGTTCCAGGTGTTGTTCACTCCCCTCTGGGTTTGTGCAGGTAGGAGAAGGGGCACTAGAGACATGCAGTAAAGAAACAAACCCAAAGCTAAAATGTTTATAAATGCACCATCTATTGATATGTTTATGCCTAAAATAATACATTGTATTATTAGAAATGAGCTTTGAAGGCAAATATGGAAGGACATTCACAAGAATTTCTAAGGATTTTAGACTTTGTGCTTTACACAACAGAGTGGTTTATGCGGCGGAATGACCAGATTTTTAAAAATATGATTCTGCTCGCCATTGTGGGAAGAAAATGGTAAAAAGGGAGACCATTTAGGAAGTTGTAGCTGCAATAAAAGGAAGATAATAGAACATATGGAGTTGAAATAGACAAATGGAATGAGAAAATCTGTCCCCAATAAAAACTCTGTGGAAAGTAACCAAATATCCTGAAAGGGGTGTTGTCAATATTTTCCACTGTGACTTCCAATGTCATGGGTCATACAAAGTATATAAAAGGGTAATTGGAGATATCGATATTCCATATGTTGATATACCATAAACTACAAAGCTCATTAATAGGAAATCGATCTTTCAAAATAACTATTGTTAGAAAAGTAATTTAGTATCATCTCTTCTAAGTTAATATTTAATTTTGACTGGAATTTCTTAACATGAATCATATCTTTTAACTATAGGGTATAATTAATTTACCTAATGATTTGTCTATTACTTTGTGGGTTTGCTTTGTTTTTGTTTTGTTTTTGTTTTACTAAGACACTCAGAATCAAACTTAGGTCTCAACTCAGTCTACTATGTCTCTCACGCTAGATATCTGCTACATATATTTTTTCTTGATCTTTTATTCAATTCTGATTGATATTTTCCTAATTCCACGTTTCGATTTTTCATTGCTACTTTACCTTCCATTGGATGTATTTTTGTAAGGTCTTCTGTTGTTCCTATTGAACAAAATATCATGAAATATTTAGCCAATAAATAGAAATACATAAATAAAAATTTAATTCCTTTATTTTCTTTAACAAAAAAAAGGTAGTATTCTTTAGGGCAACATGTTTTAGAGAAGTGTGATTTAATTGACAAAAATAGACATGAATAAATAACAGAGAGGGGCCTCTGAAATTTCCAAGAAGGGGAGAGAATGAGTAACAGAGATTCCAGAAGCAAAATCAGCTTCATTAATGGACACAGATACCTTTTAAAATGTTGCCAAAAGTTAACAACTTCATATTTTAGATTTTAAAAATGATACGTTATCTCTCTTTTCTCGTGTCAGCTCTAGAACCAAAATCATAAGGCAGAGGATACGATAGGGAGAAAGTTGTTGTTTTACTGAGTGGTATGAGTGAATGTAGGTAAAAGGAGGAGGACAAAACAAAAGGAAGGACATTAGCAATCATTTATTGAGCTCTTGATTCTGAAGTAAACTTAGGTTGGTTTCCCCTAGGAAACTCTCTGCTGCTCCAAGCTGGCCTCACTCATTCATCTGTATTCAGTTTCTGGTCAACTCAACAGATCTGTTTCAGAGGTTGACTAGATGACAGATGGACAACAGGGGCCACTGGGTCACATGCCCTTTCTCAGACAACAGCCTAATCTAGTTTCATTTACATGATGCCAAAATGTTCCAAAACCAGCAAGTACAAATGCTTTTCAAATTGAGGCATGCTTCGCGATTACCAGTCTCCCATTGGCTAAGGTCAATAACATGGCTACTGCAGATGCGAGGCGAAGAGAAAGACACCACCCCTTGATAAAAGAGGAAAACTGCCATCATGTTTTCAGTGGCTCATACTCTTTTTTCTGGCGGTAATCATTTACATTGTTTTCACATAAAAATTACATCCATTCTGTCGCAAGATTCTCAAAAATTCTCATCCAGGCTTGGAGTCTACGATAAAACAATGCCCATCAGGTCCTGATACAGTTCCCTTCATCCAGGAGTACTTCCTGCTCTCTGAATATGTTAATATCTCTCCCAACCCTGAAAATCTTATGCCTTTACTTATTTTTTGTTAAACATGGTGTATTTTTAGTTTTCTTTTTTTTTTTTTTTTGAGTTCCTACTTTCATACTAGAATGAGTACAAGGGCAGAGTCAATATTCCATATATTTCTGCATATCCATTCCCAATTATTACTTTTGTGTGGTCATGATCTGTAAATGATTTTTAAATTTTTGAATGCAGAAATGAATGATAAAAGTTAATAGCTTGATGTTACAAGGAAGCATTGTTCAGATAATCTGAAGTAGGCTATTTTTTCAAGAGTAATATCAAAAACTGAGTTTTTATGGAATCACAAAGGGATGAAAGCTCAACATGACAATAGCCAAATGAGACTCTAATTAGTGTGTGTCATGCTATTTTCAACTTTGACTGGCACTGCATGATAACTCAGAAATTATTTATAAATTTATATGCATACGAAGAAAGAATTGGTCAATTCAGAAACTATCAAACATTTTACTTCTAACCTCTGATTTCTAAAGATTTTCTATATTCTTGATGTTATCCCTAGAATCATTTTCATCTCCCTGCTTTTATATAAACTCTAAAAACAAAGGCAAATAAGTTACACAGTAAATCTCTTCATCTTTATATCCTTATCATTTTAAACCAGAACAGTCAGGAAAACAGGTTTATTTGAAAGTATGAAAAGAGATTCAGAATTTAAAAACAACTCTGCAAAGGTGTTTTTTATTTTTTAATGTTTGTTTATTTTTGAGAGAGACAGAGACAGAATGCGAGTGGGTTAGGGGCAGAGAGAGAGGGAGACACAGAATCCGAAGCAGGCTCCAGGCTCTGAACTGTCAGCACAGAGCCCGATGCTGGGCTTGAACTCAACAAACCGTGAGATCGTGACCTGAGCTGAAGTCGGAGCCTCAACCGACTGAGCCACCCAGCACCCCTGCACAGGTATTTTTAATAGAGATCATTAGTGGGCGTGTCTTCATGTGTTAGTGAATGTTTATTACTATTGCCAATGTTTTACCTGTATAGGAACATCTATATAAGTGGAGCATTTGTATTTACTACATATTATCTTAGTATTTCTGTGACCATAATAGGACTATGTATACATCTGTGCAAAATGGGATTTAAATATCTATGTATATATCATTTGTACATACACTTGTTTATTGGATATGCAAGGACTTGTCAAGGGATTGTGGAGGGACAGGGACATATGTTATGCATGTCAGGTGCTGTTCAAGGTGCTTTACCTAAACTATAAAATGTATCCCCCACGGCAATCCTGTGCTACCTGTATTATGAGGTTTCTGTACCTTGGAGGAAATTGAGCCTCAAGACACAGATTACCTTTTATGGCCACAATTTAATAATTTCTGGAGTCAAGGATCAACTCAGACTTCCTCTTTCTCTTGATCTCCATGAAAAGATATTACAATGGTGAGGATTTGCAGTTTGAGGATTCAAATTGCAAATAAAAAAAAAACATTTATCATGTTACAAGAATATTTCTTGAAGCTGAAGATAGGGATATAGTGAGCCCTTGAGAAGAAACAAGAACTTGGAAATGGAATGCTGAAAGAAAAAAAGGCATATTCTCTGTTTCACTTTTTGTTTATCTTGTTTCTTGCTGCTCTTCTATGGCATCTCTTTGACATATGTATATATACATTTTTTTTCTGTAAAGTTCAGCTCACATGGCATCTCTTTGATTTTTGTTTTTTCTGTAAAGTTCGGCTTACATAGCTTCTCTGGCCACAAAGTAGAAGATTTCCCAACTTGCCACAGCTCAGATCATAGATCTTCTGATTCTGGAGACAGTGCAATTTCCAGAAAAAAGAATTTGATAAGCACAACTTGAATCAACTTATGTATCACTCTAATCAACTGCGGCATAAAAAGTCTAGGTTCTGAGTAAATACTGCTACCAAGGCCCATTCAGGGAAGAGTTTAGAAGACCATCCACAGCGCTAAAACCCTAAAAGGATTTTTCTTGTTTTGTTTCTTGTTGTTTTGGTTTGTTTTGTTTATTTACAAAAGGAAGTGAAAAAGGAAGGGGGATGATAGAATAAAGAGGGGAGAGGGGTGCCTGGGTGATTCAGTTGGTTAAGCTTCCAACCCTTGATCTTGGCTCAGGTCATGATCTCACATTTCATGAGTTCGAGCCCCACATAGGGCTCTGCGCTGATGGTTCAGAGCTTGCTTGACATTCTGTCTCTCCTTCTCTTTGGACTTCCCCCATTTGTTCTCTCTCTCTCTCTCTCTCTCTCTCTCTCTCTCAAAATAAATAAATAAATGTAAAAAATAAAAATTTCTATTTTTCTTCTAGTGTTGCAAACATTACTCCAAGGATAGTTGGGTAATAGAAAGTGTCTTAATGTCTGGTAAGTTCTTTTTTTTTTTCTTTTTTGAGTTTATTTATTTATTTTGAGAGAGAGAGAGCTTGAGCAGGGGAGGGGCAAAGAGAGAGGGAAAGAGAGAATTCCAAGCAGGCTTCACTCTGTCAGCACAAAGCCTCATGTGGGGCTGAATCCCACAGCTGCGAGATTATGACCTGACCGAAATCAAGAGTTGCATCCTTAACTGACTGAGGCACCCAGGCTCCCCTGGTTAGTTCTTTACAGAAGAAACTTCCTGTGAGAATTCACGTGGATGACAGAAAATTTGGGAGCAATTATAATAATATTTGCATTGCACTCTAATCCAATCGGTTTGGTGTTGCCAGATAATTTCTCAGAATTGCCAGACCATTTTCTAGCCAAGAAGTAATCATAGTTATGAAAATTTGGAGATTAACATAAATGTATCCTCTTCTTTTGCTTCTCAAGAAAACAAAAATCTAAAAACAAATGAGTGTTGCGGAAAACAGGAAAAAATCATATGTTTAAAATGAGAACAAATAATAATCTATGTTGGATAATGTTTAGAACTAAATTTCTTAGAGGAGCAATACTACTAAGGGAGCACCACCATGGTTCCCATTTTTTGTTACTTAAAATTCAATAAGCATACACAGAAATAAATTAGCATATAGGCTGACTTTGTATTCTAAGAAGACAAAATCATGATGCAATGTTTTATTGCTAAAGCCACATTTTGAGTCAGAGTATTGCAGAACAATTATTTTGGTGGATATCTCTTATTTCAGAGTTGAATAGATTTCCTGCTGTTAAAGTTGAAAATCCCTGCAGATGCAGGTTATTTCTTTATTTCTGATCAGAAATATCTTTAGCAACTCATCCCAGTTGGGTTCCAAAGATGTGAATTGGTATTGTCATTTCTTTTTTAACCACTTCACACTCTACCACAAGGATGGGCAATATTGAGAAAAAGGTCAGAGCTTTTATAGGTGTATTTTAAGTTAGGAATATTTGATCCTGGAGTCCCATTCTGAAAATAGAAAATACCCATTTGTGTTAATAGTTGCATCATTTCATAGAAATTTTGAGTTTGTTTTTACATGTTTATGGTTTTTTTAATTTCATATTGGCTAAAGTTACATGTTTTTTAAAAAATTCATTGTATTTTCTAATCATGAACCAAGCAATCCATGTGTATATAAAAATTAGATGAATTACATTTTTATGAAATTACATCCTCGGTAGAAGAAACATTTTGTATATCTTACGAGAAAATATTTTTAAGAGGACTTTATAATACAAACTTGATATAAATGTAAGTTAAACAATTTTATATCAATGTCCTTTTTGGCCAAAATGATACATTAGTATTTAGAATAAAAATTACGCTACATATTTATTTATTGTATTTCATTACATATTTACAGAGAGCGTATCTGCCTCAAAAAGTTCTGAATTGCATCTTTTCATAAGTAAAGTTTCAGATTGCCTCCAAAAAGTTTACATCTGGAAGTTAAAGAGATTCAACAATAAAAAGAAATGCAAGAAAATACCTCAAGTTAGTAGAGATCTATGCTTTGCTTTGAAAAAGTGAAATCTACAAACCAAAGTCGTTAAATAATGAATACTATGAGGCATTCTTTCTCCCTCAGAAACATTTATTACTAGTGGAACTTTTAAAATTAAGCCTTACCTCCTGTTGTTATTGATTTGACTCCCAAGATGGATATGGAGTATCCATGTTTTTTTATGACTAATAATCTTGATTTGGAAATTGGTGTACCGGGTTGCTAGGCCTTCCAATTATACCACATGCGCAGAACCTCCAGAGATTTCCAACAGAATATTATTTTTTCATTATCACTCATCTTACATCTTGAGGCATATTGACAATAATCCTTAAACAACCGCTCAGGTTCTCATAGATAGCCCTTCCCTACACGGGCACAAGCCAAAAATAAAATGAAACATTGTCACAATAATGTATATAGTTTATGGTATATTTTGTCTCTGATATATGATATAGAAAGTGGTCTTCCATACTCCTTTCCCCCTCAAGTTAACAACAAGATTACCCTGAAAGGAGAATCTTTTCGAAGAAACTTAGCATTTGGTTCATGCACATGTTTTTCCATGGATGCCAACAGCAACTTAAGCAGACACAACTGTAAAAATCATTATGACTCCAATGCAATTCTCACATTTAAATGGATCAGATTTTAGAATACACTTTTGTAATTGACTCATCACTGTATTTTTATATATAGATATATTCTACACCTAGTCAAAGTGCATTTCCCAACAGAAGTCACCTTACATATCCAATTTTCACCTGTTTAATTATTACCTTAAACTGATTTTATCAGTGGCCCTCCTCTGGCCTCAATTATCATTGTTTTCCTCTTCACTACAAAATACTAATGTGATATCTAAGACCTTACTGCATAGATCTATCTTTTACCCGAGTTGGCAAAGAATTTTATGTTTCATTTGCAGAAATGTGATTTATATATTTATTCATTTATTCATTCAACAAATATTTATTAAATACTGGCTCTACTCATAGTACTTGCAGGCACTTTATTATTTTATCCTTAAAATGAAAGAAAAAAAATTTTAAACTTCAGTGTTTACTTCAGGCAGCATGCTATTTTTAATATATTGTGCTCTGTGTATAGTATTATTCATGTGGAAAATACACAAAATATTATTCAGTCCAAGTATAACCTAGTTGTGACATCAATCACTGCCTGTCCCTGAGGATTGGTTCACATACTACCTATAGACGAAGGTTTCTCATTCTTCCTCCAAGACTCTATATGTGACATTTACAAATATTTGTTCTCATTTAGGGAATAAATTTTTCAGATGAAGGATGATGTATTTTTGAACATCATTATGGAGAAGAAAATTCACAGAATACAAGAGAGGTTTTTTTTTTTTTTTTAATAATCAAGAAAGATATAAGCCAGGAATAGGAATGCAGTTAGATTTGTACAGCAAAGTTGGAATTTCAAGATAAGGGGAATACACAAAATAGTTTTGCAAGAAGATCCATTAAAAAAAAAATCCCAGTCAAGAATTCTTTTGCAGTCTTATAATTCTGAAAAATTGATACAAAAATTTTATGGGATTTCAATTTTAACAGATGTCAATGCAGATAAACTAAACAATCAATCTTTGTGGCAGTAAAATTTTAAATGCTAAAACATTGTAAGAGTTAACTATATACATTTTATATCTCCTTGTTTTTACTAATTGTTTCTTTTCAGAACACGTGACATTCTGTGGTGTGTGTGTGTGTGTGTGTGTGTGTGTGTGTGTGTGTGTGGTTAGCCAGTTTCACAATTAACATCACTGGGGAAATATTGGGAGAGAGAAAACACATTCTTTTTGATATTATATAGATCAATGGTTTAGCTACCGTGTTATTTTCCATAATAGTTTCTCAGGTATGAGGTCTTTTCCTGGATGTGGAAAAACGAGTAAAAAGAATCAACTTTGTATTAATCCACTGACATTTAAAGTGAGTATTTTCTTCCCTTTCTTGCGTATGTCTTGTAATAAATCTGTATTTCTACACATAAAGCAAGTGAATTATGCTTAGAACATGCTATATGAAATAATTTTCTGATATATTTTGTGAAAAATTAACAGTATTATATTACAGAACCTATTCATTTCTATAATGCTGAATTTGCATTCTAATATATGAAATATTACTGAAATGAAGCAATGGAGTTTGTATTCGGTTCTCCAAGAAGAGCCTGTGCCAAGAATTTAGGCACAAATGATATATTTAGAAAGTGCTCCAGGGCGCCTAGGTGGCGCAGTCGGTTAAGCGTCCGACTTCAGCCAGGTCACGATCTCGCGGTCCGGGAGTTCGAGCCCCGCGTCGGGCTCTGGGCTGATGGCTCGGAGCCTGGAGCCTGTTTCCGATGCTGTGTTCTCCCTCTCTCTCTGCCCCTCCCCCGTTCATGCTCTGTCTCTCTCTGTCCCAAAAATAAATAAATGTTGAAAAAAAAAAATTTAAAAAAAAAAATAAAAAAAAAGAAAGTGCTCCAGAAGAAGGTGGTCAGAGGGTTGGGAGGGCAGGAGCGGGAAGGAAAGACAGCCAAGGGTGTCCCAGACTCACTCTGATGCAACTGCTGCTCCAGGAGTTCTTGGAGCTAAATTACCTCTCAGAGTTGGTACTTGCCTTCACCTAAAAGAGCTGGCTGTTTGCCTTCTCATACCAGTCAGTTATTAGCTACATGTGACCTGAGGGCTGGACTGGAGAGTATATTAAATATACAAAATCACTTCATGTGGGTCAGGTGAATCTGAAGTCCCTGGTGTAAACTATGAATAGCAAACCAGCAGAATGGGTACGCAGACATGGTGGAAGGAATCTGCGTGATGTGAATGGAACAACTTCGGTATCCCCTTACGATTTCAATACTTGCTCAGACCCTCTTCCTTTCCACATTGAGCTTATTCAGCCTTCCAACAGTGTATTCTGAATGGTTACAATTTCTGGGGAAAACAGAAGAGAGGAGGAATATTCAGATGACCCTCTAGTTTCTGTTACTGCAGGTGTTTCTAAGGTCATTATTTATACTTATTATCTTCCTCGTCTACCTTCCATAGTGAGGACCTCATCCTTGGCTATTAGATCTGCTGGTCTAAGTGGTTTGCCTGGTGGGATGAATTAGAATTTCAACTTTAAGCATCCTGAGCCTTTGGATACCTTGTCTTTTTAGGTACAGGTTGATGCAATTGCTCATTCACAGCTAAAACTAAGCATGGAGATACCACCTGATACCACAGCAAATTATGTGAATATCAAATTTCTTCTTTTAACCCATTATGATACAGCAATTATATCTTCTTTTGATAATTGGTTCAGTTAATTTGCCAATATTTTAACATTTTCTGTTTACTACGCTACCATCATGAGGATCCTAAAAGGATTGGGTGGTATCCAAATGTTTAAATCTAGCAGGACTCTAACCCTATCTGTTAGTGAGAGAATCACCCCACTGTGAACCAGGATATCTGGACCCAGAAAAACAAAAAGTTACAAGAATGGGGGGTGGGAAAGAACCTGGCTGGCTCAGTCACAAGAGCATGGCGGCTCTTGATTGGGGTAATGAGTTAGACCTCCACACTGGGTATAGAGATTACTTAAATAATAAACTTAAAAAAGAAGAAGAAAGAAACATAACTAACTTTTTAAAAAAATGCTATAGTGGAACCAGAATTCTCAAGTGAGTGTTAGGAGCAATGGTGAATAGGCTACTCCTACTTCCACTTGTTTATGCCCACACTCACATAATCTGCCTATGGAAGATCATATATGGGTACTGAGTTAAGATGTCCACAAAATCTAGAAAACCAGAAACCCAAATTTGGTTGGTATTAAATCCAAACTGATATCACATCTGCAATCATAGAGGTAAGTCCACATTCTATCAGGCTGGCGATCATTGACGGATACAGTATGTGTCAGACCAGTGAATTCCATGGTTATGTATCTACCTGAGGATTAATTTGCATATTACATTTCCTTTTTGAAAACTGTTTAGCCTAAGAAAACAAATTAAAATTAAAAATAATCTAGAATCAATTTTATTCTCATATAGACATGTATAAGTTCTTTTAGCTGTGTGATGAAACATTTATTAGCATTTCTGTATGAGTATATACCATTGAACCATTGTTTTCAATATTTTTCTCATATTTGAAATGTATTTTGATAGTTTTAATATCATTTCATACTATATGACCCTTGTAACAAATCTTATGTATCTAAGAGTCAGCATTGAAAATATTACTTTATTACTATGAAACAATAAAAAACATATACTCTGTGAAACCTATAAAGAAAGTGACCAGACAACAGCAAATTAAAGATTGAATATGGAAACTAATCTCAATTATTTAGATTGTTTAGATTATATGTAAGTAATGAATCACTAAATTCTACTCCTGAAACCATTATATTAATATTATTAAACCATTAATTAATATTAATTAATAAATAAACTCCACATTAATATCTCCAGTATTAACTTTCTCTTGGAATCTTTTCCCCCCAATTTTCCATTTAACACTCCGTTTTATTTGCCCATTAGGCATATCAAACTTATAACCAAAACAGACTCAGAGGCTATCTTCCCCCATCTTTAAGCTTTATATTTGGGCAAATAAAAGAGGCATACTTGATTCTCATCATCCCCTTGCACCCCAAATCCCATATCCAATCAGTTAGAAAATAAACTTCAATATATACACTGAGTTCAACTACTTCTCACCATTTCTAACACCCTACTGCATACAGACCAAGTCACTTCCGTTTCTCACCTGAGTATTCCTGGAATCTATTAGGGATCCATGGATTTCACTCTTTCCTTTTAAATTCTATATTCAACATAATAACTAGGGTGGTATTGTATAAATACAAACAGATTACATCACTCTGATTCTCACTTAAAATAGCTTCCTACTATATTTAGAATAAGATGAAATCCTTTGCCATGGTAAATCCAGACCTAAGTGGCGTTGCTTGCCTCTAGGATCTCACCCATCTCTTTCTTTCTACATGGAATCACAATCACAATGTCCTTCAAAAAACTACGCACATCTTTTCAGCACAGGGACTTTATGCTTAATCTTTCAATCGCTGTAAACTATTCCCAAAATATCTACAATGAGGTGCACTTCACCTTTCATTTCACATGTCTTCATTGAAAACTTTCCTCCACAAAGAGCTTTCCTATGTCCATACTACTGAAAGTAATATCATCTCAAATTGCTCACTTAAAGTGTTGATTTTGTCATAGCGCTAAGTAAAATTTCAATTTTTAACATACTTTATATATCATCTTGTGCATAACATTGCCCGATTTTATGTATTTATAAGACTGTCTTCTGTCTCCCTCATAAGGGTGTGAACTCTGGATGACAAGACTTTGCTTGTCCAATCCCCTATTGCTTAGCAATGCCTACACCAGCTCCTGGCTCCTAGTAGGTCTTGATAAAAATATATTAAATACACAGGTAATTGAATGAATGAACCAAAGTACACAATGATCATGAAATCTTTGGTAGTTAAGATCCTTTATAATACATATTTAACAAACATAAATTCAACTTTTGAGATGGGCATAAACAGACATACACACACACTGCAAAACAAGCAAAAAAACAAAATAAAAACAGTATACAATAAGCAAGTTAATTGACGGTGTCCAGAAAACCTAGTGTTTAATAAGTGTATGCCCAGAAGTGAGCCAAAAAGGAACAAGTTAATGTGTTTCTATCACTGCCAGACTCAGCTTTCATATATTAGAAGGGGAACATCTCATTTTGCTATGGGTAATTTCAATGATTTTTTTTTTTTGCACTTATTTCCTTGGTAAACGCTAGCCAACCACTTCCTTTGGAACCCAATTAAAGATAAGATGATTAATTCCAATGCTGGAAGAAATGTTGGTTGTCTAGAGCTAATGAGAGAGAATATTTGACTTTCCAGCATGGCAATTTAAGAGTTTTGTTTATAACATATTTTAATCTACTTACTAAGAAGCAATTAAAGAAGTATTTATAGAATACCTACCACTTACTGGGAACATAGGATGCCAAGGTTAGAGCAATGAATTAAACAATGTCCCTGTCTTCAGGGAGTTTACATTACAAAGAGAGAATACAGATAGTTACTATGTGGTATGTTGAGTGGGAGCAAATTACTTGAAGAAAATGAATCATATGGACACTCTTTTCTAAAAGTTGATAAAGCATAGATCAAATCAGACTGCCTTAGCAATCTTTGGAAATGTTTTCATATGTGATTTCATATTACACATGTAGAAAAATATCTTTGATTTTATGTAAATAGCTACTAAAGGCAGTGTCTATATGGTAGAGTTGTCTCTATAATAATTTTTAATAATGATAATTTTTGTTATTATTATTATTTAATTTTAGAGGTCCAGAATGAAGCTATTTTAACCAACTTTATTGAAATGTACTTTGCATTTAATAGCCTACATCAATTTAAAGTATACCAATCAGGGGCGCCTGGGTGGCGCAGTCGGTTAAGCGTCCGACTTCAGCCAGGTCACGATCTCACGGTCCGTGAGTTCGAGCCCCACGTCAGGCTCTGGGCTGATGGCTCGGAGCCTGGAGCCTGTTTCCGATTCTGTGTCTCCCTCTCTCTGTGGCCCTCCCCCGTTCATGCTCTGTCTCTCTCTGTCCCAAAAATAAATAAACGTTGAAAAAAAAAAATTTTTTTTTTTTTTTTTTTTTAAGTATACCAATCAATGAACTTTGACAGATATACAAACCTGTGAAACCACCACCATGACCAAAATACAAATATTTCTATCAGGGCATAAATTTTTGTGGAATCAAGCTCTTCACTCAATTTTAATAACAAAAGTTACTGGGAGTTTTCTAATCAATTTTCTTCTCGATTCTGACCTGTCCAGTTATGTGTGTGTGTGTATGTGTATGTGTAAAATAATATATTTAATATGTTAGAACAAATGGAATAGAAAGGAAATCTCAATCCTCATTTTGTCCTTCATTTTTCTGGATCCCATTCAACCTCTGTTAGATGTATATGTATATGTTTTGCATGTATATGTGTGTTTTTATGGTTATCTTTATGCAAATACAAGCAGATGTAAATATACATTCTTAGTTTTTTATGTAAAATTAACATATTGTATACGCTTTTCTATGCCTTGTTTTTCATTTCTCAATGTCAATTGTGTATATATATATAATATACAATTATATTTATTGTATGTATATATACACATACATACATATAATACACAATTATATATATTGTGTATATATATATATATACATACATACATATAATACACAATTATATATATTGTGTATATATATATATATATACATACATACATACATATATATGTATGTATTTCCCCTCCAAGTGAATAGAATCCTTTCTTATTCTTCTTTAGAGCTGCCCAATATTATTTCATATTGATGTGGTGTAATGTATTTAAACAGTCTTCTGCTGATAGACATTTGGGTCATTTCCAACTCTTTGCTATTACAAACAGTGCTCCATTGAGTGACTTTGAGCATTTGTGTCTTGCATGTGTGCCGAGAGTATCCGAAGGGTGAAGTCCCAGAAGCGAAATTGCTGGTCATAGGGTATATGAATTTGTTATATGGATAGATATTGCCAAATATTTCTCCTTAGGGAATGAGCCAACTTATCATGCCACCAGGAATAGATGAACATACTTCTTTTTCCCCCAGCCTTGCCAACAGAATATATTATCAAATTTTGGATGTTTTCTACATGACAGGTGTAGCATAATGATCTAGTGTCGTTGCTATTTGCATGTTTATTTTATGAATGAGGGTGAGGGATAGCATTAGTAATCATTTATAAAATTAAAGAACCTAATCTTTCCTTACTGGGTGACTTAAAAATGAAAGTCTATCTGCACATACTGCTCATAACTTATCAAGACAGTCCATGATCAACGCAATATGCTTCAGTCACTTAACCTCAATTAATATTTTCAATCCAAAAAAAAAGACAAATAAATGAATAAATTCAAGGTTTACTTATTTATTTTCTCGTGGAGAAAAAAAAATTAGAAATCAACTTTAGAATTAGGAAACCGTACCCAACACTTCACCATTTAATAAAATGGAGAGCAATAAACATCGAAGGGAGAGATCTTGAAAGAGAATGCAGTTGAAAGGTAGAGATAAATATAGAAATAAAAATGTTGGTTGACAGGTAATAAACTAGTCAAAAATGCTAGCATAAATTTAAATATATGTTTTTATTTGCTAAGTGATAAAATGCAGAAATGTTAGAGAAGAAAAATGAAAGTAAAATTGAGGAAAAGCATTCTATGAGCCTTTAGCATCCTTTAACACATAGCCTTGATGCAGTAGAAATTCTTATCAGGTCATAGAAAGGAAAATTTGAAATGCATCAATCACACAATTAGCAATTAAAGAACAATCCATAATTTCTCCTTGCCCTATAAATTTGTGACACGGAACAATCAATTGAATTTAATAAGTTTTCTCCCTGTCTACATCTGTGGTAACTCTCAAACTTAAAACAATGTCATCTATAGCTCCCTGCCATGGATAGGGAAGTGTGTGAATATCTTTTAGAGCACAGGCTTTCCATATTTATTTACCTGTGTCAGATAATTAGTCAAGCTGAATGTCTTCTGTAGGAAAATGAAAATTTCATATCCCAGGAGAAGAGAAAAACCTAGAATGCAGATGAAATCATAGTAGGTCGATGCTATTGGACCTGTATGACAACAAATAGAGCAGATGGGCAAACATCAATCTGCTCAACAACATGGGCACAAGCTGGCAGCTCTGACCTGCCCAGGAGCAGAGGTGAACACAGCCATCAACCTCCAAAGGCAACAGTCTCTTAAGTTTGTCTTCAAGGAAATCTTGAAATTGTAATGCGAACGTTACAGAACTCAGTATTTTGTGCATTGTGCTTGTGTGATACTAATTATGTTTACCTAGAAAACACTGGAGGCAGGTTATAAAAGCCAGTTTGACCCTAAAGCCAATATTGATGTGTTTTTTTAAATTCTTGCCTTTCTAAGGTCCTAAAACATCTCATTAATTGAGCTTACTTTAAACACAAATTTTAAGAAATACATGATTGCTTTTAAGATAAAACCAATATTTGTATACAATATTCTGCTCTCATAATATTACTCTCTAACTTACCCTTGGATCAGATCTTGTGCTATGGAGTAAAAGAAATTTCCATCAGAAAAGACTTCAGGAGCACATGCATATGCGTCTGACGCTGCGTGCTTATTGGCTGCTGGGCAGTTGTGCTTTGTGGGAGCATCAGGTGTTACACTGGGCTGACCCAAACCTGTTGTGATTTGTTTTATGATTTCTGAGAGAGGAACTAAGAGGGCAAATTCTCCAATCTGGCTAATTAAATCCCTTCTTCTTATCTCAGCACAAGCCACCAGCTCTGGTGGCTACAGGAAGAAAATGAGATCCAGATTGGTAGAGACCAAAAGGTGAAACTTCAGAGGCAACTCAGGGTCAGAGGGGCAAAGGCAGTTGTAGTAGAGAGTTCCAGATGGGGGAATAAAGAGCAATCCCAGAAGGTCACAGCAGAGCATTCTAAGTGGCTCTCAAGGAAAATAGCCCTGCTGTCCACAATGTTTCCAAGAAAATGGTGGGTGGTTATGGGCTTGAATGTCAGTTGACTTTCAATAAGGCCCAAGGCCAAAGCTTATTTTCCTTACCAGTAGGACTGTTACTCATGCGTGTTTTAGCACTCTGCTGTGCGCTGTGGGAAGGCTAACTATACCGACATGAAAGCAGCATTCAGAATTTGCTAAAATTCCACACTTTATCAGATAAGAGAATTTGCATTTCTTTGAAGCATTTAAAAACTCAGGTGTGGCTTTCTGTGTGAGTCAGGTTTATTTTTCTCCTTTAAAATATATGGTGCCAAATACAGTTACTAAAGTTCTGGTAACAGATGATGGTAATAATTCTAGAGAAGTACAAGACAATCATGTATTCCTTTCTAGGCCTGAAATCTCATCTGAACCTTAGTTTTTTTACCTCCTTAAAATCTTCTTTTGTATGTCCCATAATGGGTTCATAGCGTGTAAAACAAAGTCCACGAGGGCAAATCCCAGGCAAATAAAAGAAATGTATGCTTGGGCCACCATTAGAAACATGGAGTGATAGAGATGTGACAAACAAATAGCTGTTTAAAATATTTAAGTGCAGGGTTCTTTCAGGCTCAGTTGAGACTTTTAGGCTCAATTCAGTGTTGCCTTCGGTACTGCTGGCCATAGGGACTACTCCCAATTTTCTTCCCTTTTGGCAGCTACCCACATGTAATTTACCATTGGGAAAGCTTTATTCCTCCCAAGTCTGGCTGGAAAGTGGAAAGATTATTCTCTACAGTATTTCATTTTTAGAGTTATCAAAGACAAACACACAGGACATTTCAATTTAAGGCTGCTGTTTCTCATAATTAGGGGAAACATGATAGGAGATTAAAAAAGAAATTACAGAAATAGAGAAACCATACAATTACAGATACTTAGAGTAAGGAGTGTTATTTAGTACTTTTGAATTTCTTACCAAATGGCAAACGGACCTCACTACAAACACCATACGTGAGTATACAAGTCTGCAGCCCTCCACCCATCCCTACTGTTCCTGTGGCTATGCTTGTAATTCAAACAGGATGAAAGAGGCAGAGATTTTCCCTCAGCTAAAACTGGAAATTTTTACCTTAAAGCATTCAAATTAAGTCACAGGCAGGTTATAAGCTCTTCACCCAGTACTAGGATACAGTATGCAAGCACGTATGTATACACACACACACACACACGCACCCTCCCCCACCCCAACACACAGAATGAACTTTCTCTGATTATTACTGTATAGTAATCAACTACAGTTCATTTTGATATAAATACTCCTCTCATTGATGAGATAAAATTCCAGCTAGCTGAGCAAGTGTAAGGAAAAATTATTACGTTGCTTTCCAAATGCACCATTTATGTCCTTAGCACCTGAAGACATAACTCACAGCTATTTTGTGGACTTCCCCTCATGATATACTTTTGCTACTGATAGCTACACTTCCATCAAAATTATCAGCCAATAAATGAGGCTGCATTTTCTAAGCATTCCATCTTACTTTTTCCTTATTGAAACATATCACAAATTTGCAATATTAATAAAGAGATCCTATTCAAAATATGCTGCTTCTAAATTAACATTTATGATGACTTTTCCCACTCAGTTTGAGCAGGATTGACTGACAGATTGTAAGATTATTAACCAGCCATTTTTCTAAACAAGATTAAAATCCGTATCATGTTCAAAATGATGTTCTGAATGCGATATATTTGATTGCCCTAAAAAATAAATGAACAAAAACATGACCCAATGAAACATTGTGTTATCAAATATGTTCATTCGTGAAAAAAGCACTGTTAAAGGAGGCTGGGACACATTCATAAAAAGACAAAGTTCCTTGCTGTCCAGGAACTTAACATGAGAAGAGCAAATAATAATTACTAAGTAAGTTATATAGCATGTTTTAAGTTATAAACACTATAGGAAGAAAACCAAATGAGGGGTGGGGGATCAGAGCACTGCTATTGGGGCAGGGTGCGGGCCAGTTTGCAGTATTCACAATGTTGGTCTTGGTAGGCATCATTAGAAAGGTAAGAATTATGCACAGACTTAAAGGAGGTGAAGGAGTTAGCCAAACTCTTTTTTTTCACCCTTTAAAAATTATGCTTTAAACATATAATTCACAGGAATCTAGAGTTAACAGGAGATCTGTTTATTTTACAAGTCGTATTTAAAATAAAATTGTAACAGGTGTATGGAGTTAGGCATGTATGTTTAGCTATAAAAATAAAATGTGTTTTAAAAAATCATCCTAAATCAGTGGAAAGAGAAAATATAAAACTCCATTATCTGTTACTCCTCCTGTTCCAACCCTATAAAAATTATAATGTGATAGGAAATGTAATCAAATTATTCCCTTTAATTTCATGGTTGCCTAATTACTCTGAGTGGAAACCAAGCAACAGTTTACAGCGCATGAATATATTTAAATTAGTTCCTATTTATGAAGTAACAAAATGCCTGTGCCTCCTATTATTAATTGGGATATTTACATTTCTAATTATAATTTGTTGCGAAATAAATTTAAGGTGTTGCTTTCCTAATTTATTATGGTATTAAGTAATATACATATATGACTTTATAAATCACATCCTATTGTGTAAAGTACATTGGTTTTTTTGTATGACTTGTCAAAATGAAACATATAAATATTTTATTTTGCAATCAATTTACTATTTATTCTAAGCCTCATTAAGTCATCAATAGAAAATTAGAGTCTCTTATAAAATACATTTGATTTATAGGCATACAAACTTTTTATTATATAATTTTAAGAGATATTAAATTCTTATTTAAAAAAAATAATGTAACAATATATTTTACCTTCCTCAGTTGCAGTTTTTTTGCTACATTAGCGTGGGAAAAGCAAAAAAAAAAATTATCAAGATCTGCATATGGCTTAGTAAGTGTTACCTCATCTAATTCCCAAAATGGCTTAGAAAAGTAGAAGTTCTGGATTTTTATTTTGTGGATAAAAAGATGGCAACACATGCTGATTACATGTAGAGTAAAATGAAGATGAAAACCATCTATCGGAAATGGGAACACGGAGGTCATTGGTACTAGTGACAATTTTTGACACTAAGTGTTTTTGTTCATTTTATAGTTCTACCTTAGGAAACCCTACTTTTTCTCCTCAGCTGCTAAATGTTTACAAATCATAAATACAATTGGATTTCATTTCAAATTTCCACTTGAAAATGAAAAACACATTTTAACTCTATTGTTGGCTTGAACCTGTTTTTATACTCGACTTTTTTCAAACAAAAATTTTTAGTTTAGCCATGATAAACAAAAATATAACAACAACAACACTAATAATAAATACTGGTGTTTTCTAGGATGTTACTGCTGTGCTGTTTCCCTCAAGGTACGCTGTGCGGGTTAACTTTATTCTCTCACAAATCGTGTACAACTGTCCACAACAAAACCTCAAGAGGCAGAGATATGACCAGATCATCTCGTGTAATGTAAGATTTACCTATGGACATATGGGAACTAAGAAAAAGCAGAAAACTTTTTTGGCTGTGCAGCTAGGAATTCCAAAGACAGGCTTTTCTGGCCATCTCTTATCTTTTTTTTTTCCTTATGTCACCACCAAGAGTTTTCGTCCTTCCCAGTTCTCTGCCATTTTGGTGCCAGCATTCCTCTATGTAACTACGCTACTGCTTTTTTATTTTCACCGCAGATTCCCAGTACCACTTTAAAGATGACTTCCATTCCCCTCATTTACTCACGTTCAAACTCCCAGAGGAGGCACTAAGTGAGCCAGCAAATCACAATCCAAACCACACCTTGCCCGGTTAACCGGTGCTTTTCTTGGAAACTGCCTCACAGTCTAGTGCCAAACACTGATACTTACTTCCTTCCACTGTGGGCAGCCTGGTGAAGACACTGTGTACCACTCTCAATGATCTATTCTTCAGTTGCTTCTGGAAAGCTTTATGAGGAAAGAGACTGTGGGCAAGGGATTCACTGAATGCTCAAGCGTTTTCTGCAAAGTACCCTTGAATCACCTTCCCTGGTTCCAGTGATTTTTCCAAACAATAGACACCTATTTCCAGCTACTATCTAGGAATGACCAATCATATGGAGAAATACCTCATTTTTTAAATTATTTATTTCTTTTTTTCCTTGATTCTACTGCGAAGTTACATTGGACCTTTGGCCCTGTGCCCAAAAGAGTGACATGGTATTTTCCAGGCAGCAAAAAAGCAGAAAGGGGGTTATGATCAAATGGGACAGCATGTGTGCCTTTGGAAGAAGGCTAAGAAGTTCTGTTTGACTCAGGCATGAGTAATGTGCAGTGACAGGGACCGTATGAGATTTCCTAGGGAGAGCCTATATGGAATGATAGGCAAAGATGGTTTTAAGTCTCTGGGACTACATTATCCTTTGTGTAAAATGAGATGCTTGGGTGAGTTGTTTCCTGAGACTTGCTGTTTCGATGTGAGCCTCACTGAGCCATTTTGCGTCATCCTTGAATGGAAGACTTTCACTGTCCAGATCCAGCTTCTCATCACCCCAAAAAGAATAGGGCATCAGGAGTTGTTGTCAGTTCACCTTCAAGGACTCAACCTAACAGGAGCAATCATCCTCTGGGACTCCCCCACTCCTGCCAGCAGCAATTTATAAATAAAGAGTTTTGCTAAAGAACTGTGTTTTCTCCCATATACCTCAATCCTTGCACTCTGTCAGACTCTGACCCACACACATCTCTAAGCCAGGAAAACTCCAGCCTCTTTCTTCACAATCATATTCTCTTATTAGCACTTTCCTATATTATTTCAAGAATATGTGACCCCATTATCCTTCAATTGGTCAAACATTTGGTATTGAAGTCAGACAGAAATGTGATGAAAGCCCAATTATTCCAGTGAAAATATCTGTGACCCAGAACAAATAATGGAACAGTTCTGGATGTCATCTATGAAACACAAGTAGTAATATGTGCTCAGGGCTGTGTAAGGACTAGAGATGATGCATATAAAGGGCCTAAGAAAAATTATAGTTAGACCTTCTATTATCAATACATAATCTCACAAGTCCTCCATGAGTTTCTAGCCCTGCATTTGGTTCTCTATACAAATCCTGTATTGCCAAAATTTTAGGATGATTTACAGCCCCTAATATATGTATGGCTAAAATATTTGCCTTGCATAAATTACACAGCACAGTCTACACACACACACACGCACACAGACACACACATATGCACAAACATTATATGCAGATATATATATATATGCACATTATATACATATATGTGTGTGTGTGTGTGCATGTGTGTGTGTGTGTGTGTATATATAACGTATATATATTTATAAACTCCAGCTGGATCCTAGGGGCACATCCAAATACTGCATTTATAAAATACTAAAAACAGTCTAATTTTGAAGTTGTTGCCAGGCACGGCAACCTAGCAATCTGTGTGTGTGTGTGTGTGTGTGTGTGTGTACATGCATGTATATGTATGTAGACACATAACATTAAAATTAGACATCAAACTTTCCAAAAGGTGAAATAGCATTCGGTCCACTGTAGTAGAGAATCACCTTGGTCAACAGCCTGGATTTGCTTCCGTTTAGCCATGGATCTCTTCTTTTAGGGTATCAACTCAGGTTCCTCTTACACTCTTCCAAGCAAAGAATTATACCAATGGAGAAATCTCCTAGTGCACAGATCCCGTATTGAGGACTTAAAAGGCGAAAGATTTATGTGATCTGAAGAGAAACCAGAGTATTGCTGTATTGAGGACTTAATATGCCAGATTAATTCACTAGAGATAAAGGAAATGGTTCCAATGCTAAAGGGAGGTGAGATGCCCTGTGGTTAAAAAAATGTTTGTGTAAACAAATAAACAAATGGCTCACTGACAATATTGGTGCCATTTTTCTTAATAGCAGGTCAAAACTTTGTAAGCATAGGCTCAGAATATTTCAATGTTCTGATTTAAAAAAGAAAAGAAAGAAAGTGAAAAGCAAAGCAAGAAAAGAAAAGAAAAGAAAAGAAAAGAAAAGAAAAGAAAAGAAAAGAAAAGAAAAGAAAAGAGAAGAGGTAATTGAGGGAAGAAACAGGATTTGTTTCCTAAATTTAGGAACAGTTGATGTGGGGGAGTGATTTTGTGGGACTAACTGACTGGATCACCTTGTTTTGTTTCTGTTTCTGTTTTTACATCTCAGTTATTACTGTTCTCTTTCAAGCTGAAAACACTGCAGCCAGATATTACAGTAAGGTTTATGAATTCATTAATAATAAGTAGTTCAACCTCAACTATCCGTGTGATTTTTAATTCCTAGCCTCTTTTATGAAACACCTTATAATTTTAAATCTTCTTTTTTAACTCCTAGATTTCAAAGTGTCATTTCCAGGATGTGGCCATCATTGGCTCTGCTCAAAATTGCCTATTTAGAGGTTCACTATGCATTTTCTACACAGCACACTGGATGGAAATCTAAACAACGAGGAAAAAACATGTGCTCTCCTGCAGCAATGACTTTAAAATTTTAAAAATCACTCACGGTATATTTAAAACAGTATATTTAAAACAGTATATTTCACCTCTGCGTTCGGGCATTGGTGTTGCTCGCATGCAAATGCTCCTTCAATATTTGTTTGTTTTCTTTATATTTTCCACTACAGAACGATCTCTTGCTGGTATTTGTTAGCAAGTCAATCTTTCTTCCAGACATCAAGAGGTGACCTTTCTGACCCAAAGATTTATCAAGTCAGCAATCTATTCCCCGGGGCCAGCATCTTCAGCCTCTTCCTCTGCCAGTCACGTCTGTGGAGGACTTTGCCAAACCCCATGAGAAAATGGACTAATCTACTTGTTTCAAAGAACAAGAATGACATCTTTACCGAATGTACTTTGTCTATAGAGGGAAGAAGCTAATAAAGGATGAAATACTTTATCCAATTGTGAAAGATCCGATGCAATGTTTTTATAATAAAGGACACAGAGAATAGCAGTTAGCAAGCAGCTAAGTCTGAGAAGATAAGGCTTCATTACTAGGAACAAAGGAGAGAAACTTATTACAAGGAACTCAGTGAGACAAATATATTTTAAGGGCACATTCCCTTTTGTCAGTTCATTTCTTTTCTTGGTGCAATAATGTGGCCATGATATTCTGTAATAATTGAGCCACAATTGGTTTCTGGCCTCTTGTTTTGTTATCATAAAGGTCCGAGTGCACCTGCAATTAAGTCCAATTACTTGTGAATTGTGAGGTGGTCTCTGTAAATGACGACTGGTAGGAACGTTTACAGAGGTGGCATGTGAAAGACTCCTTGAAAAACTAAGTGGTGTAAAAACTAGGCAATTATCATCAATGCTAGTTTTTAGATGGGAAAAGACAGCTACAGCCACAGCAATAGCATTCAAAATGAGTTCCCAAGTCAGGAGGAGTAAAAGTAATCCTGAGAGTTAACCAGATTTACAAAGGATGCCGCTAGGTTACCTAATGAGGCAGCTTGGATATGGCGCTTTTGCCATGGAGCTTAAATAAGCCTCTTAATGTTATTTTTTATTCTTCAGGTCAGTGAAATAAATAGAATTTCTGGGCTCTTTCATGTCTGTGTATTAATCAATTTTCACTGTCCTTTCCTCACGCTTTTGAAAATTAGTGCTTAGTTGTACTGTTAAATCTTGCAGTACCTAGGACATGTTGTGTTTTATAATTTGGTTCAGCACAAAAAGGACTAATATACTCAGGACTTTTAACTGTTGTTATTTCTTTTCTAAAATTTATCTAGCCCTTTCTCTCTCTTTTTACGCTTATTTTTGAGAGAGAAAGAGAGAGGGAGAGAGAGAGAGAAAAAAAAGCATGAGCGGGAGAGGGGCAGAGAGAGAGGGAGACACAGAATCCAAAGCAAGATCTAGGCTCTGAGCTGTCAGCCCAGAGCGTGATGCGGGGCTTGAATTCACTAACCAGGAAATCATGACCTGAGCTGAAGTCTGACACTCAACCAACTGAGCCACCCAGGCACCCTGTATTCAGCGCTTTCTGAATACAGGTTTACATGTGCATACTTTTATAAATGGAGAGCTCAGGTTTCTAAAACACAGCAAGTAGCAATCAAATGTCATCCACTAGTAAGTGAATAAGGTGCCAATATGTAACATATAAATTTGCAACATTTAATATGTGGGATCTAAAAAAGGAAACAAAAAACCTCATAGATAAAGAGAACAGGTTGCTGATTGACAAAGGCAGTGGGCGGGAGGGTAGGCAAAGTTAGTAATAGTGGCCAAGAGGTACAAACTTCCAGTTATAAAATAAGCAAGTCCTAGGGATGAAATGCAACAGAATGAGACATTAATTAGTTTCAAGTGTACAGCATAAGGATTCCACAATTCTATAGGTTCAAGTGTAGCTACCGTCTGTCCCCATATAATGCTATTACAATACCATCAACTATATTCCCTATGCTGCACCTTCAAACCTCATGGCTTATTTATTCCATAACTAGAAGCCTCTACCTCCCACTCTCCACTCTTATTTTTTCTCATCCACATTCCTACCTCCCCTCTGGCAACCACCAGGTTTTTTTTGTCTGTACTTATGGGTCTGTTACTGCTTTTTTTTGTTCGTTCATTTGTCTCGTTTTTCCGGTTTCACATACAGGTGAAGTTGTGTGGTACTTGCCTTTCTCTGACTGACTTCACTCAGCAAAGTATGTGCATTAGACATATATATAACTTCTTCTTTATCCATTCATGTATCATTGGGTACTTAGGCTGCTTCCATATCTTGTCTGTTGTGAATAATGCTACAAAAAAACATGGTAGGTATATATGTTTTCAAATTAGTGTTTTTGCTTTCGTTGGGTAAATACCCAGTAGTGAAATTACTGGATCATATGATATTTCTATGTTTAAATTTTTAACGTTTGTTTATTTATTTTTGAGAAAGAGAGAGAGAGAGAGAGGCAGGGAGAGAGGGCGACAGGGAATCCCAAGCAGGCTCCACACTGTCAGCACAAAGCCCGATGCAGGGCTTGAACTCACAAACTGAGAGATCGTGATCTGAGCCAAAACCAAGAGCCAGACACTTAGTTAACTGAGCCACTCAGGGGCCCCTCTATGTTTAATTTTTTTGAGGAGACTTTATACTGTTTTCCATAGCGGCTGCACCAATTTACATTCCCACCAACGGTGCACGAGAGTTGCTTTTTCTCCATATCCTCCACAAAAGTTATTTCATGTCTTTTTAATACCAGCCACTCTGGCAGGTGGAAGATAACATCTCAAGGTGGTTTTGATTCGCATTTACCTGATGATTGGTGACGTCAGGCATCTTTTCATGTACCTCTCGGCCATCTACATATCTTCTTTGAAAAATGTCTATTCAAGTACCCTGTCCATGTTTAATTGGATTATTTGTGGGGTTTTGGTGTTGTGTCATAGGAGTTCTTTATATATTTGTGTTGTGTTATAAACGTTCTTTATATATTTTGAATATTAAACCTTTATGAGGGAAATCTTTGGCAAATATAGTCCCCCATTCACTAGGTTGCCTTCCCATTTTGTTGATGGTTTCCCTCACTGTGTGAAAACTTTTTATTTTGATGTAGTCCCAATAGTTTATTTTTTTATTTGTTTTTCTTACCTGAGGAGACATATCAAGAAAAATGTTGCTAAGGTTGATGTCAGAGATTACTGCCTGTGTTTTCTTCTAGGAGTTTTATGGTTTCAGGCCTCACACTTAAGTTTAAGAAAGTAGATCTTAAATCTCTCATCACAAGAAAAAATTATAACTCTGTGTGGTGATACACATTAAATAGGCTTATTGTGATGATCATTTCACAACATATACATATATCAAATCATTGTGTTGTACACCTGAAACAAATATGTTATACGTCGATTGCATCTCAATAAGAATGTATAAAAATCAAATGATAAAAATTAAAAATATTATTTAAAAAACTTTTAATGTCTATTTATTTTTGAGAGAGAGAGAAGCAGACCTTGAATGGGGGATGGGCAGAGAGAGTGGGAGACACAGAATCCTGAGCAGGTTCCAGGTCCCAAGCTGTCAGCACAGAGTTCAATGTGGGGATCGAACCCACAGGCCACGAGATCATGACCTGAGCCGAAGTTGGACTGACTAAGCCACCCAGGTGCCCCCAAAATATTAATTATTAAAATAATACACTCTCTACTGCATTAAATAGTCTACAAGTTAGGCATAACAATGTAAAATTCTGTGTTAAATCATAGCAAGGCTTTTTTCTGTGTCAAATATACTAAAATCAGTAGTGGTAAACAATATTGTCACAATTCACCATATAACACCAAAACCCTCAGAAATGATACTATTTCCTTTGAATAAGGGTACTAAATTTAACAACAGAACTTTTTTGAATGCAGAGTAATTAAAACCCTATGTAGGGCATAAATCTTGTTTATTTTCTGCCTTAGATGCCAGTTATAATACATATTTTAGTTTTACCATCTGACTGGAACATCTGTTACCTGTTTTGTTCTGGATTCTGAAAGCTCTTTTTAGTGTGACTGATCCCCACTATGTGTTTTATTTTGTACAAGTGGCATAACAATGCATAGCAGATGTTCCTTACCATTGAACTACATGCCTTTTTGTTGACCTAGGCTGCAAATCTTCCTTTAACTCATCAAGTAACATAAGGATTCTTCAATAATCTAGTCTTAACACCTCTAAGCCATATACAGAAAGACTTCTTTTTGTTACAAGCACATAAGGAAGAGCATATTTACAACACTTGATTTAAGAATAAAGAACCCATGCTTCCAATGAGTTTCTCAAAGTATTACTACTTGGGCTTGAAGAACAGGAAGGCAAAATAATATTGTGTGAGGAAGGCAATAATAACATGGTTCATCTTAATTTTGTTTTTGTGAGAAGGGTACAAAATCAGTTTTGGGGTTTTGTTTTTTGGTTTTTTTGTTTTTTGTTTTTTTAGTATCAACCAGGTACCACATTGTTTTGCATTTCTTTTTTTTTTTTTTTTTTTTTTTTTTTTTGGGACAGAGAGAGACAGAGCATGAACGGGGGAGGGGCAGAGAGAGAGGGAGACACAGAATCGGAAACAGGCTCCAGGCTCTGAGCCATCAGCCCAGAGCCTGACGCGGGGCTCGAACTCACGGAGCGCGAGATCGTGACCTGGCTGAAGTCGGACGCTTAACCGACTGCGCCACCCAGGCGCCCCTGTTTTGCATTTCTAAGGAAGGAAGATCAAAGAGAGGAGTCAAGGCTTATCAAACCACTCATGTAGTAAATGCACTCTATGGCTCCCTGCTGCTAAATCTCATATTCTTTCCCCTCCTTCATATCATTGGATTCATATTATTGTCATTCAGAGGAGTGACAATGATGAGAATAAAAACAAAGTATGGCCACTATCAGCCATCACCAGTTCCTTTCCACCATGCATGAATATTATTTATGTTCAAACCAATATATTCTCCCACCCGCTTGAGTTCCCTGGTCACGATGCATTGCCTGACCAGTAGAACATGGTGAAAGTGACTTCAGAAACTGGATGAAAACTCCATGTCATGCCCTCCCTATGCTTCTTACAAGACTCAGAAAGAGACAGCTGTCATGGGAAAAGGTTGATTATCTTGAGAATGCCATGCTGTGAGGAAGCCCAAGTTAGCTGTGTGGAAAGGCCTGAATTATAAGAGAAATGCCTAACCAGTCACTAGCTGTTTCACAAAGTCCAGCCCAGCCACCATAATATGAATGAAAAAACAATCTTGAATATTCTTGCATCGGCAGACAGAACAAAGAGAAAAACCAAAGGCTCTCGGTGACAGGTAAAACTTATCAACCTTAAAAATAAAATGGCCAGTTACTTTACCAGCAAAACGAATTCATTTGGAAATAGCAGAGGAATTGTAGTTCAGGACAAACAAGTTATAACAAATCATAGGCAAGTCCAAACAGAACAAGGGAAGGCCAGCTTCCATTAGGTTTTAGGAGGAAATTGGAGAGGGCTGTTGTGAACAAAAGCTCTTTGGAAAAGACAAGAGCTTATGGTTGTGGCAGTTTCTGGTATACAAGCAGTACCAGTGGTTAGTGTCTATTTGCTGGGTCCCAGAGGGATCATCCTTCCTTTTCTAGAAAGCAGGAGATAAAATTCCTATGTGAAAAATATCCTCCCTTTCAAGGTATTTCTTATCTTCCTTTTTCCTGCTGGTTGTGCAGGTTGTAAAGAGTGGTACTTGCATGAGAGCTCCCCCTTCAGGGCTTCTATTTGGAATAAAGTTTCCCTTATTTATTTTCACAAACTGAACCCTAGATGTAGGGATACCGACAAGCCATCTTAGCTATCTGTGACCATATGAACCACCTTAGCTAAAAACTGATGAAAGGTATCCTGGAGTCATGAAAAGCATCCTTACTGTATTCTGCCCAAATTCCTGACCCATAAAATTCTATATATTGCAAAGATTTTCACATTTTGATTGTTTGCTATACCCTGCAATAGATAACCAAAATAGTGGTGTTTTGAGAAAGAATGCTTATCGTGCAAGGAGCCATATTTACCATCTACAGATTCTCAAAATCTTTTTTATATCTAGTATTTTTTTTTAATTTTAGGGGCACCTGGGTGGGTCAGTCCATTGAGCATCCGACTCTTGATTTCGGCTCAGGTCGTGATACCAGGGTTCTTGGGATTGAGCCCCACATAAGGCTCTGAGCTGACAGCAGGAAGCCTGCTTGGATTCTCTCTCTCCCTCTCTGTCTGTCCCTTTCTCACTCTCTGTCTTTCTAAATAAATAAATAAATAAATAAATAAGGGTGCCGGGGTGGCTGAGTCGTTTAAGCATTTGACTTCAGCTCAGGGCATGATCTCGTGGTTCATGAGTTTGAGTTCTGCTTCATGCTCTGTGCTGATAGCTCAGAGTCTGGAGCCTGCTTCAGATTCTGTGTGTGTGTGTGTGTGTGTGTGTGTGTACATGTGTGCGTGTGTGTCTGCCCCTCCCCCGCTCACACTCTGTCTCTCTGTCTCAAACATAAATAATAAACATTAAATTTTTTTTAAATAAATAAATAAATTAATTTATTTATTAAATCAAACCACCATGTTGTATGCTTTGAACTTATACATTAATGTATGTCAACTATTTCTCAATAAAACAAAAAAAATATTAGCTCTTTTTGAAAAACACGCTCTTCACATGCTCAGCAAGGACTACAGAAACAGTATGTATCTACCTAAGGGGAGGCAGGATGTAAAATTTTAAAGACTGTATTTGTAAGGGTGAAGTCACCCTAGTCGCCTCCAAAGAAAGAAATGATTTTTATTTTTTTTTATAAAATTCAATTTGCTCTCTTGTCATTTCCATCTCTCAGGTTATCTTTTGAAAAGCAGTTACAAAACATACATACTGAGACATACACATGATATACAGAAGCCATACTTGATTTAGTAGAAACGAAAATGAGCTACACCCCCCTTTCACATTGTCAGTATCTGAAAATAGCATTGACATAAAAATTACCCAGAGACTCCTTTTTTTCATTCCTATTTGTTCCCCAGACTGTCAAAAATGCTCAGGAATTCTAATCCACACATTTTGATTAGGTTCTAAACCATATGACTTCAGGCAGAAAGATATTTCAACCCAATTGGAGGCCCTTAGGGAGCGCATGACTGCTCAGCCTGATTTATTCTATGTGCGTAGCCACGGGAGCATAATATCTCAATGAATAAATGCATCTATTTAATGATTCTTACACTGGTTTTAGTAGGCACAAAAGGTGTTATATTTACAAGAATAGAAACTGCAGTTCTTTTCTCCCCCTTTTCAGAATTAAGTACAAGAAACATAAAAACTGTAAGAACTAGGGCTATTAGCTAAAGATTCCTCCACCCACGTGGGAATTCAGGTCTTCGGGAATTTGGATGAAGGGTAGACACCATCTGTGAATGATTTTAGAAGCAGACAAAATTCTCCATGGGAAATAAAATTGATTCAGTCTTTGCTGTGCCTGTTCTTGTTAGAATAGTCACCACTTAAAGGCTGTTTTGGAGTAAGGAAGGGACACCAGAGTTGATATCAGAAAACCCAGAAATGGTGTGCTTGATTTGATCAACTGAAAGAATTGAAAGCTTTTTTTAATTTTTCCTCTTTTTTTTTTTTTCAGCATATGGTCTTCTGACTTATCCTTACCTAATGATATTTAATGACTGTTATGAAAGCAAAGGAAGGCACTATAGTTACAGGACGCAATGGGGTGATTAGATCCTACCTCTTTACACCATAAAGATACGCTTCACTTGAAATAACTCATCATAAAACTAGACTATCACCTCACTGTCTAGATCAGAGGTCCGCAAAATTTTTCTGTGAAGTGCCAAATAGCAATCATTTTAGGCTCTGAGGGTCATAAATCGCCACCCTCAGCCTTTGTAGTGAGGGCAACACAGACAACAGGTAAATGAGCAGGCATGGTGGTGTTCCAAAAGGTTGTAATTTCATCTCCATTCTGGAGGTTTCAGGAAACTACCAGATTCTACCGTGGAAGGCACACACACCCAGGACACCAGCTCGAGAAGATCCAATAGCAAAGCCTAGTGACTAGGAAATAGTACCTCAGAAAGGCTTTAAGGCAGAAACACTCCCCAGAAAGGTATATCATGACTATTCCCATTTTTAACAACCAGGGACCAGAGGCCATATTGTTGAAGCAAATTTCATAAGGTCACAGAACTAGTCAAACTCGGAGCCTGTGATTAAAGCCAGATATACTTTTTTTCTCAAAATAGGTTTCTTTTATGTGACTAGTTGTCCTTCCGTATTTCTCAAAACTTTACATAAAAGTGGGTTCCAAAGCTGTGACGCGGATGACCGCCTCACGCAGAGACAGGGTCCACTGTGTAATTAACCCATTGCTCATATACATTTACCTTAAAGCCCACTAATGCAGAAAGTGACACTATCAGATTATAAAAGTAGGTCCACTGTGATATTACTAACAATCTACCCCCCCCCCACACACACATACACACTATTCCTCACTGTGTTGTCCTACATCCATAAATACTAGTCAGTGTATCCCTTTGGGCAACTTTCCTTGAGGCTCAGAATTGTGACCAGGCTAAAAAAAAAATAATAATAACTATTCTAAATCCTTTGCAAAATATATTTCCTTCTTCTGCCTTGTCAATTTTAATATGGGAATTTCTTGTGAGGTAGCAGCATCCATTATAAGTCAGGTTGGAAAATTAACTTGAAATCATGGCAGTAGTTATCAGACAAATATCAGTGCTTAGACTGGCACTAGTAAAATAGGATAGAATTAATAGAATAGCATAGTTCAATATAATTTAATATATAACATTCACTATACTATAATGCAGTATAATAGTATAATATAATTTATTTGTGTATACATATATGATATGCACTTATCCCATATATATATATACATATATATATATCATTAATAATATTCATAATCATTCTGGTTTTGTCATATAATTATATATTATGTTTGCAAACCAATATTATATAATGGCATGATGTTTTTATGTATTCATGCGATACTTAAAATCAGACTAATTTTGACAGCTTATAGAAATTATGGTAAATAAGGCCACACAGGCACACTAATAAGAAATATTTGACATGACAAAGGCAAAAATCTAGAGAAGAGATGGAACAAAAAGCAAGACTTGCATACAAAGCATGTATGAGTTGATCTGCCTGGAGAAAGGGATTCTAAAAATAACAAATTTAAGCAAAAGTTAGAGTTCCAAAATCAGATCTTTTTCTTTTATTTGAAAAGGATAAATCCCTACACAAACTGATATCTTTCATAAAATTAAATTCACATAAATATCATGGAAGATGCATGTAGAAGATGTATTTCTCTGTCCAAACAATTGAAAGTGCCCGGAGAAACATGTACCAAGGTAAGCAAGTCTCAATGGGTTCGCTTGCACAAACTGACATTACAATACTGCCCAGATGACTACATTCTAGTGTTACCGGAATTCATGAAACACAGCTTGTCCCCAGCTCCTAAGAACTCCTTCTGCAGTCCCAAATTAGATTCTACTATTTTATGTAGTTGCTTTATTGGGTGAAATCTAAATTTAAATTGTATCCAATTTATAACCTTTTCGCTTTAAAAAAATGTTTTGCTAACTTGTTTTTACATATTATTGAAAATATTACATTACCTTTTTTATTAATTTAAAATCAATGTGATAGAAGAGTCTAAAAATATTGCAGAAGTTAATTGGGCTTGGGCTTCTATAATCTAATTCTGCTCAGCAATCTAATATGCATCAAATAGGGGATTTTTGAGAGGAACAATGAATCTAAATTTAAATTCTCAGGTTATCCTTATTTGCATTAATCTGCACACAAAATATTTAATCTTTTTTTAAAAGAATTTAGACATTCACAATATCAATAAAGATGTCGTACATGCATGCAACTCCTCAGATACAGAATACAGCTGGCATTTCAGCCAGAAAGACAATTTTCCTTGGGGGCTCTTTCATTGCTTTAACACTAATCTGTGACAAAAAGGTCTTGTCAGACTCTTATTGCGTTTAAGAAGATTTTGGTGAGATTTGTATTGATCTGGAATAAAGCAACTGACAACATTGCAATAAATTTTTACTACTTAGTACTGATCAATATGTGTTTTTCCCCTCAAACTTTTCTCAGTAAATTGGCTTGAATTTTCTCAGATATGGCCAAAATACTGCTAAATTAATACATTTTATTCAAAAGGTTACACACAATTAATGAATAGGAGAGAATCCATTTCAGTAAGATCTGCATTTCTCCGGAATCAATTATATCTAATATGATGTATATAAAACATACACACAGAAAACACACACACACACAAACACACACACAAATATGCACACTTAACATGGGGATTGGACTCATTGGACTCAGCCAAGGGCTCATATATACTATTTTGCAATCTGATCACCACATGTGTCTCTACGTTTTCCATATGCAATATTACGATCATTCCAAAGTGTATGGTATAGAATTAAAATGAATGAATAAATATGCCATCATAAATATACTGACACATAGATTTTATGACTATCTCCCTTCTCTCATGTGCCTTAAATATTTGGGGTCTTTTTTTTTTAATTTTTAAATTTTTTTTTCAACGTTTATTTATTTTTGGGACAGAGAGAGACAGAGCATGAACGGGGGAGGGGCAGAGAGAGAGGGAGACACAAAATCGGAAACAGGCTCCAGGCTCTGAGCCATCAGCCCAGAGCCTGACGCGGGGCTCGAACTCACGGACCTCGAGATCGTGACCTGGCTGAAGTCAGACGCTTAACCGACTGCGCCACCCAGGCGCCCCATTGGGGTCTTAAACAAATTTCATGATTATTATTATTTTTTTTTAATGTTTATTTATTTTTGAGGGAGACAGAGACAGAATGCGAGTGGGTTAGGGGCAGAGAGAGCGGGAGACACAGAATCCAAAGCAGGCTCCAGGCTCCGAGCTGTCAGCACAGAGCCCGACGCGGGGCTCGAACTCACGGACCATGAGATCATGACCTGAGCCGAAGTCGGAAGCTCAACCGACTGAACCACCCAGGCGCCCCGATTTTTAATATTTATTTATTATTACCTAATTATTTAATTACCCTTTTAATTATTTATTTTTAATTTTCAGAAGCATTTTTTTTGTATTTCCCTTTCATTTGTCCGTTATCTTGATGTTAATATAACTTTTTAAATAATGTTTATTCATTTTTGAGAGAGCGAGAGCATGAGCAGGGGAGGGGCAGATAGAAAAGGGGACAGAGGATCTGAAATGGGCTCTGCTCTGACAGCAGCCAGCCCAATGTGGGGCTGAAACTCACCAACTGTGAGACCATGACCTGAGACAGTCAGGCACTCAACCAACTGAGACACCCAGGTGCCCCAAAGATAAACGTTTTCAAACGCATTTTTCTGCCTTCCTGCAACTAACCCCTAAGCAAAAAATTGTCTTTTTTTTAGATAAATTACCTAAATGTAAATCTTTATAATAAAATCCTCTATAAAATAATTTTAGAAAATTAAAATCTCAATGGAGGAAAGGGCTATCAAATCCATTTTATTTGTTGAGAACATATAAATATTTAAGCTGTAGAGTTCGATAAATACATTCTCATTCCACTTATGTCCTAAAAAGATATTTTTATCTAGTATGTTTTATATAAACCCGAAATATTAAACTAAACCTTTTAATCACACCTTTTCTTCAAAATGTAATACATTACACTTACCTTTCATCTGTAGATTGTTTCAGGAAGTTTCTGAGGGATATCTTCAATTTATAATATTTCCCATTTTTTTTCAACGTTTATTTTATTTTTGGGACAGAGAGAGACAGAGCATGAACGGGGGATGGGCAGAGAGAGAGGGAGACACAGAATCGGAAACAGGCTCCAGGCTCTGAGCCATCAGCCCAGAGCCTGACGCGGGGCTCGAACTCCCGGACCTCGAGATCGTGACCTGGCTGAAGTCGGACGCTTAACCGACTGCGCCACCCAGGCGCCCCAATATTTCCCATTTTTTAATATAACGGTTTCTGAAGTAGATAATTGTCCACTTTGTTTGGTAGGAACAGTGGTCTTACATTCAAGTTGATGCCATACCCATGAGATACTATTGCCTTCACTCACCACCAAACTTACTTAGTTCTAAGGAATGCCACACAGCAAGAGCCAACACAACATATAGATCAACAGCATAGCAATGATCTCATGGCTGCCAGACACAAATTGTGATATCCAAGTCCCTCTGCTGTTGGGTCATGTCCAGTCAAAAAATATGAAGCTAAGCTGACACATGCCATTCCAGTTCAGGGAAACCATTCGCTCTTGGATCCCTGCATCTTTCTACACAGCTAGCCATTACCTCTCACCCTTGGAACAATACTTGTTCCCATTCTCAAATGCATCTGGTTCTCATCAGTGCTAGTTATATGGGACTGGACACACAAATTCAGTAATTAGATACAAATGATTGGTCCAGTCAGAGTCCTTGATGAAATTGTATTCTATTTGGATCTGATACAGGTATCTTCTTAACAATTGCTTGGGTTAATGTTGCAAGAAAGACTCAAACAAGATTCGAAGCATCTGATTTATTGGAGGCTACAGGGAAAGCCTGTAAAATCAGCTTCTCACCCTATTCTTCCATTTAGAAACTCAACTCACGTATCCTAATTGCTAAAATAAGAAACATTGTTAACTCTGAAATATCATAGTGCTGATGATAATTATTCTGTAATGATAAATGATTGTATCTTCATACTGTTGTGTGCTTGATAGCTTGATAGTTTCATATTTTTGTTTTAATTTTTTTTAACATTTATTCATTTTTTTTGAGAGTGAGGGAGACAGAGCATGAGCAAGGGAGGGGTAGAGAGAGAGGGAGTCACAGAATCAGACGCAAGCTCCAGGGTGCAAGCTGTCTGCACAGGACCCAACGCGGGGCTCGAACACATGGAGTGCAAGATAATGACCTGAACTGAAGTCAGAGGCTCAACCAATTGAGCCACCTGGCACCCCCATATTTTTGTTTTAGAACTAAAAAATGAATCTGTAAACACAATTTGTCAATTTTTTTTTCCTTGAAAGTTATTTTGATTGTATTTCTATGTAAAAAAAATATGACATTATCTTGGGTTTGTGTAATACCTTTCTTTCAAAAGTAGTCTCACATTCCGCTAAAGAAAGTTCATTTAATTAAATGTTTAAGAATAATTTACATATTACTGTTGGAATAGAGTTGTATTCAAGGGCAAGAATGAAAGCCTTGAAACTGTTTCTTAATGTTCAACTGTTAACTGTTTCTTAATGTATAGCACATCAAAAATGCTTGTTAAAATATGTTTTAAATCATAGTAAAGATAGCCTACTGACAAAAAAGTATGAAAATTCAATAAAGAATAGAAAAGAGTAACATCAAAGTGTGAAACTACAGAATTAAGGGAAGGCTAATGATGGAGTTTGCCCTGGGTTAACTGCCAGTCTTGCTGGCTCATCGCCTGGATTTTAATGGGCCACATGTCAGAAACAGGAGGCAAGTCCTGATGCCCTTGAGGGGTGAGAAATAGGATTTGAAAATCCTAAAGAAAGACAGAACCCTTAAAATAAGACAAATTAAGTATGGGTGTGGGGGTTGGGGAAAGAAGTCACTCAATACAGAAAGACGGTGAGGAAGCTTTCCAGGCTTGGTCTTAGTTCTAGAGGAATGTGAGGAGAAAGTGTTTAAAAAATAATAAAAATTATTTCATAGTAACTCTTATCCTCAAGCAAATAATCATTTATATTTCAGTCCATAATTCACAATAATTTTGTGGTTTGAACATACTCAAGCAACACGTGTAAGGGTAATTCTTCACTCACAGTGCCTACAGGTGTGTGCCAAGAGTAAACAAAAAACTCCCTCTGAAGGAGAGGACTTCATTTCAAACCACCAAGAATATCTATAAATAAAATTTCAAGGAAAATGAGCTTATAATAATGATAATAATAATAATAGTAATGATAATTCAAAATACTTGAGGAAGCAAGCCACGATGAACTGAAAAGAAAAGCAAACAGAGTAAGACCTGTATGTAATGCAGAATAATGACATACAGAATCTAAAATAAATGGTTAATATAGTTAAAGTAATTCAGAATAGATTTTTACAAAGGTGTGAGAAACAATCTATAAAATATAGAGGGCTGATATGAGAAAAAATTAAAAGTTATAAGTAAAATGAAAACACAAGAAACAATCCATTAGGCAGGTTAGTTCTTTCTATGACAATGGAGGACTAATTCGTTTTGGAC
Organism: Lynx canadensis; assembly: GCF_007474595.2. Taxonomy (NCBI): domain Eukaryota; kingdom Metazoa; phylum Chordata; class Mammalia; order Carnivora; family Felidae; genus Lynx; species Lynx canadensis. The sequence continues at coordinate 125,670,597 of NC_044311.2, forward strand.
CCTGTTCCTTCTACTGAGAACAAATACGAAAGATGAACAGGAACAGAACATAAATAATAACTGGTTCTAGGTATTGGAGAGCTACTCAAGCAACAAATCTTTGAAAGGCCATGACCCTGGAGGGACAGAAATCCAAGAAAAGGCTGTTTAGCCCCCTTTGGCTGCTACAGTAAAAGACCTCAGACTGAGTGAGTTGTAAACAACAATTTAATTCTCACAATTCAGGGAGCTGGGAACTGAGTTTTTCATGGTTGCAAACTGCCAACTTGTTCTTGAGTCCTTGCATGGTGGAAGGGCCGTAGGGATCTCTCTGGAGCCTCTTTTTATAAAGGTGATAATTTCATTTTTGAGGGCAAAGCCCTCATTGACCTAACAACTCTAAAGGCCCCACCTCTTAATGCCATCCTCTCTGTGAATTAGGATTTCAACATGCTAACTTTGGAGGATGCACACAATCAGGTCATAGAAGAGCCAAGCACATGATACTCCTCCCACCTGCAAGGCATTTGCCTTTTCTAAAAACAGCGAAAGGCTTTCAACAGAATCATACGACTGATACTAGAATTCCATGGAAAAGCCTGGAAATTGGAATTCAGTCCTCACCAAGGAGATGGAGCTGTAGCACAAGGAAGGCTTTATGTTTTGCCACTGTTTGATATTAGTACCAGGACATAAAAATATACCAAGAAGCTGAATAGAGAGTCCAGAAAGGGACCCACAAATGTAGCAGGTGTCAAATCCTGATATCTGCTAGAGCTGTCATTGTTAATCAGTGGAGAGAGGATAGAAAATTCAATAAAGGTTGGTGGAAAAAGTGTTTATCCATATCCATAGCTGTAGAAAATAAGTTTCCATTCCCACCCTTCTGGGCTTTGTATCATGAGGCTAATAACTCTAAAAATACTTTCCTAATAATACGCCCTCGGCCTTTATTACAATAAACTCCAAACTTTTTAAAACCTCTTCTTAGATCTCTTCATGATTAGTAACATACCACACCCGAAGGGAAAAAAGTCACTTATATATGTGGATCAAGGACACAATCACATAAGGCAAAATTAAAAATATTCTAGAACATGCAGAAGTTTATCTTCAGATCTTGGGTAGTAAACATTTCTTAAAATGAGATGCAAAATGCAAATGTAAAGAAACAAATTTGATACATTGACAAACTAAAATAAAAAGAATATTCCTAGTTAAAAAAAAAAAAAGCATTGTAGACAGAATGCACAGACAAGCCACACATTAGGAGAAGATACTGTAATTGTAACATCCAGATTATACAAATAATTCAAGCATATTTATAATTAAAAGATGACTCTGGAGAAAAGTGGGCACAGGACAGGAACAAGCATTAAATGGGCTAAATTTCATTCGTAGCGCCCAAAGTTGAAGCTGCATGTCCCTTATGACACAGCATTCTATGGCAAACCCAACAGAAATGTGACTTGTATTCAAAATAGTCAGCAATCATAAAGCCTATAGAAAGACGTCCAAATGCCAGGAGGCTTTTCCAGTAGAAACCCAGTCTCAGTGCTGCCTGCCTACCACCAAGTATGATACTGGAGACTGGCTGTAAGGAAGGGTGTTGCTTTAGAAAAGGAGCACTCCTCTGCCAACATACTTTCCAGGAAAGGCAGCTTCCCTGTGCTTGGCTGACATAACACTCTTCCGATTTCAGCATCCAGTTTTGAGCGGTTGAGTTCACTTGGTGTTATTACTAAATAAAGTTAAATATACTGTGGACAGAGAGTTACACAATGGAGTTATAATTGCTAGAAGGTCTAAAATGGAGCTGGGAGGCCATTAGGCAATTGAAGTTTATGTGTGTCCATACTCAGGTGAAAAATGAATTCTCACACATGAGCTGTAACCACATAACCACATCCTGAGACATTTCTGTGCACCTGGGGCAGAAATTAAGATAATATAACACCTGTTAGCCAAATAGCCAAACATGTATTAGCTTAAATTCTCTCAGCACCAATCATAATTCTTTCAAAACAAACCTTGTATAACCTCACAGGTTTTGCCTTTATAAACCCTTAATTTTGATCCGAGATAGAAAGACTCATTGGATTCCTCTCCAATCTGTGTTTCCCAAATTCCACTTCCTAAGACTCCAGATAAATGCATGGTAGTGGTAAATATAAAATAATTTATCTTAATTCAATCCAGAAAGAGATCATACCAAAGGAAAAGAAAGTAGGCATAATGCTTCTTAAATTTCTATGTTTTTTTCCTCCAAATAGCATAATATATAATTTAGAATTTAGCATTTAGACTAATTCATAGGTTTTGAAGTGAGTCATAAGTGAGTAAAAATAAAATATTGTAGGTAAAGGCCAAAGTGTGATACAAAAGGTCAGAGATGCATTGATGTCACTGCAGTGAAGAAATATAGATTAAGAATGACCAAGGTTATAGGAGATGAAAACATAGTCTATGAATTTGGTATGAGATCACTTTTTGTAATTTTGTGAGGGGTAAAATAAAATATTCCAGTGGAAAAAATATTTCAGTGAGTACACATTTTATAGTTCAAGTTTACAAAACAGACTTAGAAAATAATATTGAGAAGTTATTTTATTAGCAAATAAAAGACAAAATAAATAAGCATTAATCATTATTATTCATATCTCAATAATGAATAATGGCATGATATTTTAAGGCAATAAGTATGGGCCTTAAGAAAATAGCCCTTTTTACCTGATGTGAAATGTGGGGTTCAGAGCAAAGAGTCTAGAAATAATTCTTGATGTGTCTTCAGTGCAAAAAGGGTGGTCTTATTAAAGCATGGGGACAGGACCAGTGGTCAGAAAAAGCTGCACTGGGGTTGTGGGAAATGGCTGATTATATAGTTTTAAGTTTGGAGGAGATTAGGGTTAGCTTAAGTCTCTAAGGAATTGAAAAGCAAGATTCTCAATACCTTGATGAGCTAGCTCTAGGAAAAGGACATTTACTACTATCTAGTAAAACTTTTTAGTCATGAGACTCTTCGGATGTATATTAATAGGCTATATGCTTGGAGGATGATTGCTAACATATATCTTGGGGGGGTGGGTAGAGATAAAGGAAGTTTCCAAAGTAATTTTTATATGTTAAAGGAGACTTACAGGATTCTGGAGGTTGGGCTAATGTTAAGTTTGCCTTTTTCCCCTTAGTAAAGTATTAACATCAAGGCAGTTGAGTTCCTACAGGAAGGTCTTTCTGCCTGTCCCAACGATTTGTCAATGGGCTGTAAATTGTAAGAAAATTTAATGTTTTTCTTTTGCCTTTTTTCTCTACATCATTACCCACATTACTTTTGGTCTCCCTAGACTCAACTGTTTAAAGTGGTAAACTGCTGGGCACCTGGGTGGCTCAGTCCATTAAGCATGGTCTCACAGCTTGTGAATTCGAGCCCCACATAGGGCTCTGTGCTGACAGATCTGGAGCCTGCTTCAGATTCTGTAGTCTCCCTTTCTCTCTGCCCCACATCCCTACTTGTGCTAGGTCTCTCTCTCTCTCTCAAAAATAAATAAAAACATTAAAAATGTTTAAGGGGTAAGGTGTTTAAGTTTAGCTAAGTTTAACTAAATTTAGTTAAGTTTAAGGTGTTATCGATCTCATGCTATAAGTCAAACAATCCTTTAAAGTTTGAATAGTATCAGTGCATGTCTAAATTAAAACAGCTATCATAACACCATTCAAGTCCATGATTGCTAAAACAACCCATATTTTCTTTAAAAAGTAGAGATCAGTGTAAAAGAAGGGGAAAGGGTAAGCTTTGATACATTTCTTCGGAGTTTCAACAGGGGGTGATTTCTTCCTCTTCTTTGTAGCATCTTGTGATAAACACCACCCCCATCTGGATTTGAATTTTCTTAAGTTGGCACTTAGAAAGATAGATTTTTTACATTTCTCACCCAGATGTTACAGATAAAGCTCACCCTTACCTATTGCTAATTCCGATTTTGTTCAAGCATCACTAATCATAATCACCCATGGCTCTGCACTTGTTAGTTGGTTATAAATATGAGTATAAAACCTGCAGTATTATTTGGCTCATCATTCCAAAATACAAAATAAATGTTCTTTTACCATACATCATTTTTTTCCTGAGTCAGTGGATTTGTGAATTATCTAAAAAATTAAAGATGAAGTACTTGGAAATGTTTATATGCATCATTGCAAGATGGTTCTCAAGAGTGAAGAGATAAGGATATAATTCAAATACCAGGTTTTATCCCTAAATCCATGGCCTTCTTATACGTCAGTTGCTAGCTTAGTGACTGGAGATTTTGAGAATGGCATTTTAAGATATTTAAACAATATATGGTAGACTCCCCCTGAGGGTTGAAATAGTTAGATATTTAAGAAGCAGCATTTTTTTTCTATCTAAATTAGCTAAATTGTGTGGCTCTTTTATGATATACGGTATTCTTATAAATGTTAATACGTATTTTACTCCTTTAATAAAGAATTGTTTTAGAGAAATAATGAAATCGATTTCCCATTCTTGGAAAGCCATATAGATTATTAGCGCTTATTTTTAAAAACCTCAGGAATTTTGTTGTTAGAGGTTGAATTGAATTTGTTTAGTACAGCAAACAATTAACAATAACAACAATATTAACACTTTTTTTCTACAGAATGCCAATTACTATCTTAAAAAGCACAAAGGTTCTGAGGAGCACTGATGGAAGCATCCAAGTACAGATTTTCCCTGCCCCTTGAGATATCAACAAAAGATTGTAAATTGAGTTGAAGCACAGCTTTGTGGAAAGCAGAAACAGTGTGTTTTTCTCTTCCTTCGTTCATTCTGATTTTCAGTCTCCTCCCCTTCCTTGCCTATGTTGGTTTTAACTCCCCTTTGCATAGAAAGACAACAAAAAGCAGTCAGTGTTATCATCAGAGCTGATAAAATTTGTTTATATTATATATTTGGAATAAAAGCAGACATCTTTAACAAAAGAAACAAAAATATTACTACTGCCAATAGAATACATGTGTATCTGGAATACATATTACATAAAATATAATAGAAAGAACCAATTTCATCAAACTTATTAATTTGAAAATAAGAAAAAAGTGTGTTGTTAGATTTCTCATTTTATTAGTGGCAAATTATCATGATCACCCCCCTAATTATTCCAAGACTTCATTAAAGTACTCTTCCATAACCATATATTATGCTTTATGATAATTTTATGTCATTTATATAAGGAATTAAATTAATGTTTTTAATAACACCTTTAACCTCCCTCGAGTTAGTTTTGTTTGATAAACAATATAATAACTATATTTAAAAGCATCCTTTAATTGGCCATCACACTAATTATTTCTATAGCGTAATAAATTGGGCAAGCCATTCCTATTATTTGTCCTATGTACACTGAAATTACATTTACAACATGTTGGAAAAGGAATATTAATGCAGACTTAAATTAGCATTGTTAGACTAAATTAATTGTAAAATACCTAACCACAAATTCCTGGCTTTGACATTGCACTTCTAATTCAAACGTGCACATAGGCATACAGTACCGTATAGAACTTTTACAATGCACATGTTCTCTAGTTGGATAATGGATAATGAAATGCAGGAGATGTAAAACTAAAAAGAAAAAAAAAGAAAAAATCAATAATGCATGAATGCTAGATAATAATATGTTTACTTGGAAATTTGACAACCTTTTCTGCTGAAGTGATTTTAACAGTTTAGGATAGAGACAGACATTTAAATTTCTTACATTTCAGTAGATTACCAAGAGTTATATTTTAACTGACTGCATAGGGATTAAAGTTAATTAACAACATATGTATAATGCTTTTTGCAATCAATCAGAGACCCTGGCACAGACAAGTGATACAACTTCCAATTATGAAACCTGAAAGGCCATCACTCTACTTCCTCAAGGAATTTAAAAACTAGGGATAGTGAGGTGTGGGTGACCACTAGAAATGGAAACAATCAAATTCCCAATTCAATGTGGAAAAAAATTTACATATGAACCTAGAGAGCTAAGGCATACAAAATACTCTTTTGTGGCAAATACAGTATAGGAAACCGGGACCAATATAATATTAAATATCAAATGAAATTATACCAAGATACTGTTTTTGGTTTTGTTTTTTTATTGTGTTCAGATTGAAGGGTAATACAAAACCAAAATTGAGCTTTGAGAAAGAAAACAGTCTACTGTTTTGAACAATAGAAAGGTATATCACTTATTTTGAACTATAATAAATTTGTAGAAAGTGTTATTGATGATATTGAATCAATTGGATAGAAAGATTGCTTTACAATTTGAATAGTAAAATATGTCATTAGTGTAAGAGGATATATATTATATTTCATAAATAAAAATATGCATATTTTTAAAAATTTTAACATATCTGAATTAAAGATATATATACGTGGATAAGAAGTATGGAATTTGAAACGTAAGCTCCTAGGAATAATAAACTGAATTGTCATATACCTACTGCCCATGTTCAGCAATAGAGAATTATCCATACTGGGGATCCCTTAGTGCACCCAGTGGCAGTTGTCTCCTTCTCTCTCTTAAAAGAAAAGTTAACTAATAAGCTTAGGATTAAATTTCTATTTTTCTACTTTTTTATCATTTTAATATATGTATCTGTACATATCTCAAAAATATAGCATTTGTATCGCATGTTTTTTAATTTTATGAAATGTTTTCAGGATTTCTGCAATGATTTTTACTTCATACTCTGGATTTAATTCTATCTGTGTATGCCTATACCTGTAGTTGCTATTGACTGAATTGTGTCTCCTTAAAGCTCATATGTAAAGCCTTAACCCCCAAGGTAACTATTTTGGAGACAGAGCCTTTTAGGGGATAATTAGATTAAGTGAGGTCATAAGGGTGCAGCCCTAATCCAATAGGACTGGTGTCCTTATAAGAAGAGGAAGAGACACCAGAGGTCTGCCAATAAATCCTATACAAGAAACCAACAGAACATCTGGTTTTGAGGAACTCCAAAAATCTGTAAGTTATAAACTCTGACTACATTTTTTAAAGTTATTTATTTATCTTGAGAGAGAGAGAGAGCACAAGCAGGGGAGGGGCAGACAGAGAGAGAGAGAGAGAGAGAGAGAGAGAGAGAGAATCCCAAGCAGGTTCTACCCTGCCTCCACAGAGCCCAATGTGGGGCTCGAACCCATGAACTGTGAGATCATGACTTGAGCTGAAATAAAGAGTCCAGATGCTTCACCAACTGAGCCACCCAGGTGCCTCTCTGATTATATTTTTAAGCAGTTTTATTCAGTAAAGTCACAGGACACAAAATCAATGTGCAGAAATCTGTTGCATTTCTATACTCTAATAATGAAACAGCAGAAAGAGAAATGAAGGAATCAATCCTATTGACAATTGCATCCAAACAATAAGATATCTAAGAATAAACCTAAGAGGTGAAAGACCTCTACTCTGAAAACTATAAACCACTGATGAAAGAAACTGAAGATGACACAAAGAAATGGAAAAATATTCCATGCTCATGGATTGGAAGAATAAATATTATTAAAATGACTATACTACCCGGGGCGACTGGGTGGCTCAGTCAGTTAAGCGTCCGACTTCGACTCAGGTCATGATCTCACGGTCCGTGAGTTTGAGCCCTGCATCGGGCTCTGTGCTGACAGCTCAGAGCCTGGAGCCCGCTTCAGATTCTGTGTCTCCCTCTCTCTCTGACCCTCCCCCGTTCATGTTCTGTCTCTCTCTGTCTCAAAAATAAATAAACATTAAAAAAAATGACTATACTATCTAAAACAATCTACATATTTAGTGCAATTCACAGAAATAGAACAAACAACCTTAAAATTTTTATGGAACCACAAAAGACCCCAAATAGCCAGAGCAACACTGCAAAAGAAAAGCAAAGTTGGAGGTATCACAATTCCAGACTTCAAATTACACTACGAAGCTGTAGTAATCAAGACAGTATGGTACAGGCACAAAAATAGACACATAGATCAGTACAATAGAATAGAAAACCCAGAAATGAATCCACATTTATACAGTCAAATAATCTTCAATAAAGTAGGAAAGAATATCGAATGGGAAAGGACTGTCTCTTCAATGGATGGTGTTGGGAAAACTGGACAGCAACATGCAAAAGAAAAAAAAAACTGGACTACTCTCTTACACTATACACAAAAATAAATTCAAAAAGAATAAAAGACCTAAATGTGAAATAAGAAACAATAAAAATCCCAGAGGAGTACACAGGCAGTAACTTCGTCAACACTGGCCACAGCAACTTCTTACTAGCTATGTCTCCCGAGGCAAGGGAAACAAAAGCAAAAATAAACTATTGGGACTTGATCAAAATAAGAAGTTTCCACACAGCAAAGAAAACAATCAACAAAAGTAAAAAGCAACTGATGAAATGGGAAAAGACATTCACAAATGACATATATGAGAAAGGTATAGTATCCAAAATCTATGAAGAACTTATCAAACTCAACGCCCAAAAAACAAATAATCCAGTTAAGAAATGGGCAGAAGATAAGAGTAGACATTTTTTCCAGAGAAGACATACAAATGGCTAACAGGCACATGAAAAGATGCTTAGCATCACTCATCATCAGGGAAATACAAATCAGAACCACATGGAGATACCACCTCACACCTGTTAGAGTGGCTTAAATTAACAACTCAAGGAACAACAGGTGTTGGTGATGATGTGGAGAAAGGAGAACCCTCTTACACTGCTGGTGGGAAAGCAAAGTGGTGCAGCCACTCTGGAGAACAGTATAAATGTTCCTCAAAAAGTTAAAAATAGAACTATCCTAGGATCCAACAATTGCACTACAAAGCATTTACCCAAAGAATACAAAAATATTAATTCAAAGGGATACATGTACCCCAACGCAGCATTATATTCAATAGCCAAATTATGGAAACAGTACAAGTGTCCACAGACTGATGAATGGATAAAGAAGATGATATAGGTATAGATATAGATATAGATACAGGTACAGATACAATGGAATATTACATAGTCATGAAAAGGAATGAAATCTTGCCATTCGCAATGACATGGATAGAGCTAGGGAGTATTGTGCTAAGAGAAATGAGTCAGTCAGAGAAAAACAAATACCATATGATTTCACTCCTATGTGGAATTTAATACAAAACAAAGGAGCAAAGGAAATAAAAGAGAGAAAGAGAGGCAAACCAAGAAACAGACTCTTACCTACAAAGTACAAACTGATGGTTACCAGAGGGGAGGTGGGTGGGGGGATGAGTTCAATACCTGATGGAGATTAAGGAGTGCACTTGATGTGATGAGAACCTGGTGTTGTATGAAAGTGGTGAATCACAATATTGTACACCTAAAAAGTAATATTACACTGTAGGTTAAGTAACTGGGATACAAATAAAAACTTCAAAGAAAAAGAAAAGCTAAAATGGTATGTGCTAATTTGGACACCTAACTTGTACAAGAATTAACAATCTCCTTTTTCAGCTCCTCCAAGACTTGGGTTTCATTCATATGCGTATTATTCTTCCCCCAGACTTCTAACTACAGACCGGAGTTGAGTAGAAGTATGGCTTACAGTTTCCTCTAAATCTTTATGGGGCTCTGGAGAAGGGGCTTAACCTTTGAGCTAACAAGCAGGTTATTGGTAATAGTACTTCTTAAATCTGGAGGCTTTTCAGTGGGATACAGGAATGAGCTGTTCCACTTTATATTCTTTCCAGAAATCTGACCCTGAACAGATCAGTGGACATAAGATAGATGAATGTACCATCGTCATGATAACCTGTATTTCCTATAAGAGGCAGTTGAATTCCTCAGGATGGGTGATAAAATGCTGGAGCCCCAAGTGTAATGCTAGATTTGCAAAAGAATAGATCTTATCACATTCTTTAATCAGTAAGTTCTTTTGAGCTACAGCATATTGCAAGAGGATCTTTGATTCTTCAGTGTTCAAAAGTGCACCTGAACCCTGCAGACAAGAAGATATTAGATTATCACTGGGTTATTTGGAAAATGCTATATTTTCTGGAAGGACTGATTACTCCTGAAGGAACTAAATCTTCTAATAAAAGTGTCCTGTTCACCTTTGGAGAGCTGCATAAATGTTTAGAGAAGGCCTAATTCAGGCGCTTTTCTGTATTTTAGTAATTTTTTGAATGACTGAGTAAAGAATCACTAATCTATAGGTCAACTTAAAAAGGAAAAATAAAAGATTAATAATAATATAACAATAGAATTATAATTACATATTATAATTTAAATGGGGACAGGAACTTAAAATTGATACATAATTACTAAACCATTAGGGTAGTTAATATTAATTGAACCAACTATCTAAAGAAAATTTTAAAATTTTTCAGGGGCGCCTGGGTGGCTCATTTGGTTAAGCGTCTGACTATTGATTTGGGCACAGGTCATGATCTTGTGGCTCTTGAGACTGAGCCCCACATTAGACTCCGTGCTGACAGCAAAGTGCCTGCTTGGGATTCCCTCTCTCTCTCCCTCTCTCTGCCCCTCACCAGCTCATGTGCACTCTCTCTCTTTCTCTCTCTCTCTCTCTCTCAAAATAAAATAAGTAAAACATTAAAAAAATTTTGTTTTCAGTGGAAATAAAGCTAAAATCAAGTACTGGTATGTAAAATTCAAAAGCTTAAAATAAGTGTTATTTAAAATGATTAAAACATGATATATATTTTGAAATACTTTATAGCTAAGAAATTAAGACTAAAATTAAATGGATATAAAGACAGAAATAAAAAAAAGAAATGAATCAACTCACAAAGGAAAATTAATATGAACACGAACATTATAAGATTTTAAAAGGAAAGCTAAGTTCATCAAAATAAAACTTAATGGGAAGAGAATAGAAGATATATTATCAAAATAGAGGAGGAAAAGAAAATAAATCCATCTATAAGCTGGCAGAAAGAATGTTTTTGGAAAGAATCTGTAGATTACAAACACATTTCAAAGTTTGAATTGATTCATATGGACTCCAGAAACAAGAAACAAAGCATTTATTCTCATTTTACCCTAAGACCTAGAATCTTTTGCTTCCAGCTTCCAGTGTTTTTAATTGGACTGGTTTCTAAGCTTCTTTAGTGTAGATATACATAGTCTTTATCCAGGCAGTAGTTAGCCCTGCTTTCAAAGTAGGGCCTCTCTGGAGTCTCTGTTGAATGTCCTAAGTGTTCAATGAGGTCACTGAACTAAGATGTCCCAAAACCCTATGTCATGGTTGCTCTTTCCTTGTTATTGTTATTTCTCCAGAAGCTTGTTCTTTGCTTGGACTCATGAAACCCCTACCTGTGAATGCACAGCTTAGTGGATAAATGGTAGTTGCTGGTCTCTGAGAGATCACAGTGAAAAACACATGAAAACTACATGAAGCCTACTGCTTTAGTCTAAAGTCACTCATGCCTGAGCTGCTTGTTTGCTTGGCTGGAGGCACACCGCCCACCCCCTCTGGCTTAGAGATAGAATAGAATGCAATAGAGCATCTGAGCCTCACTAACAGATAGCGGAAGAGATAGATATCAGAATTCAGGGATGCAAAGAATGATGACATTTGCAAGACTGAATGGAGAAAGAACCAGAGAAAAATCACAGATATTTACATACGGTCCCTTTAAATCTTCGACCCCATACTAAATATAGGAGAGGAAAAGTCATTTTTTCTCTACCCTTCTAGGTTTTGGCTGAGACCTCTCTATAACAAAAGACAGAAGACAAAAAAAAAAATGATTTGTATTACACACACACACACACGTATATATACATCTATACAAAAGCCCCACGAAGATAAGAGATTCAAAAGTCTGCCAGACTATTGAAGCTTATATACCCATCCTCAGCTAGGGAAAGGGATAGGAACCTTCAAAAAGGAGAAGACAATTCACCAGAAGGCGAGAAGAGGAAATGTTTGGCAAACAAATGTTGTCTTACTCTGTAGAGAGGTCTCTCAGGTGAATGGTTTATTTCTGGTAACAGCTGTCTTCCTGGTCCAGGCCCCCTTTCTAATGTAAATTTCCCTTACAAAAAGGTAACTTCCATTCTGTTTCCTCTGTGTCTGCAGTTTCCCAAAATAATGAGCTCAGAATAATCTTGGGCCCAAGAGACATATTTTGGGGTGGCATATTCTTCTACTCTATGAAAACTAGGTAACAACAGTGAAGTAATCTGACTGAACATCTGGGACATTTAGTAAAATGCATAAAGGCCCCATCTTGAGAGCAGGGCTAACCACTCCCAGAATAAAGGTTATTCTATAGACACACTATGAAAGCATAGAAACAAGTCTTGAAAAGATCAAGCTGAACTATAATTAAATTAACCACCTGTCAGAACAAACCTCAACATTCTTTAAAGAATGACTTAAAAAAACACACTAGAGGGGGGCCTGGGTGGCTTAGTCGGTTAAGCGTCCGACTTCAACTCAGGTCACGATCTCGCGGTCCGTGAGTTCGAGCCGCATGTCGGGCTCTGGGCTGATGTCTCAGAGCCTGGAGCCTGCTTCAGATTCTGTGTCTCCCTCTCTCTCTGCCCCTCCCCCGTTCATGCTCTGTCTCTCTCTGTCTCTCTCTGTCTCAAAAATAAATAAACGTAAAAAAAAAATTAAAAAAAAGCACACTAGACTGTCAAAAGTGTAGCATCTATAATGTACAACGTACAGTAAAATTTAATTGACATGCAGATAATCAGGGAAAATTTGTCAATACAATAGAAACACATCCATAAATGACAGAGATGATAAAAATTAGCAGACAAAACCTTTAAAAAGCTATTATTAATACATTTAAGGTATTAAAAGAAAACTTAATACAAATCAAAATCCTAAGAGGCTGTTCATAGAAATAGACACACTGATCCTGAAGTTTATATGAAAACCCAAAGTACTTAGGAGAGCTGAGAATTTTTTGATGATAAAAAAATGTGAATATTTATACATTATTTCAAAATGTATTATAAAACATCATCTTAATCAAAATCACTAAGTTAAAAGAAAAAATGAGAATATTACTTTAGCAAAATTAAAAAATGGTTACACTTTAAAAGATGCTGTGAAAGCAAGAGAAAGATAGGGAGAGAGAGAGAGAAGGAGGGAGAGAGAAAGAGATAGGTGAAGGAGACAAACACTAGAAAATAATATTTTCTTATTTATTAATATAACTTGTCAAGTTAGCTATCATACAGTGTATACAGTGTGCTATTGGTTTTGGGGGTAGATTTCCATGATTCATTGCTTACATACCCAGTGCTCATCCCAACAAGAGCCCTCCTCAGTGCCCATCACTCATTTTCCCCTCTCCCTTTCCCCCCCATCAACCCTCAGTTTGTTCTCTGTATTCAAGAGTCTCTTACGGTTTACTTCCCTCTCTCTTTGTAACTATTTTTTTTCTTTCCCTTTCCCCATGGTCTTCTGTGATGTCTCCCAACTTCCACATATGAGTGAAAACATATGATATCTGTCTTTCTCTGACTGACTTATTTCACTTAGCATAATACCTTCCAGTTCCATCCACATTGATGCAAATGGCAAGGTTTCATTCTTTTTCATTGCTGAGTAGTATTCCATTGCATATAAATAACCACTTCTTTATCCATTCATCAGTTGATGGATGTTTGGTCTCTTTCCATGATTTGACTATTGTTGAAAGTGCTGCTATACACATTGGGGTACCAGTGCCCCTATGAATCAGCACTCCTGTATCCTTTGGATAAATTCCTAGTAGTGCTATTGCTAGGTCATAGAGTAGTTCTATTTTTCATTTTTTGAGAAACCTCCACACTGTTTTCCAGAGTGGCTGCACCAGTTTGCATTCCCACCAAAAGTGCAAGAGAGTTCCCATTTCTCCACATCCTCATCAATACCTGTTGTTTCCCGAGTTGTTAATTTTAGCCACTCTGGAAAATAATATTTTCAATACATGTACATGATAAAGGACTTATATCCTGATACTTAAAGAATCCTTACAAACAGTAATAGGAAAGCAAATGTCCGAATAAAAATAGCAAAATAGTTGTACAGACATGTTACATAACAAAATATACACATAGCCAATAAGCACATTAAAGTATATTTATTCTCATCGGTCATTAAGAAACTGCAAAGAAAAACTACAATCAGATTCCACAATAAACATTAGAGGGGATACAATTAAAAAGATGGCAGGGGCGCCTGGGTGGCTCAGTCCGCTAAGCGTCCGACTTCAGCTCAGGTCACGATCTCACAGTTTGTGAGTTCGAGCCCCGTGTCGGGCTCTGGGCTGATGGCTCAGAGCCTGGAGCCTGCTTCCGATTCTGTCTCCCTCTCTCTCTGCCCCTCCCCCGTTCATGCTCTGTCTTTCTCTGTCTCAAATATAAATAAACGTTAAAAAAAATTTAAAAAAAAAGATGGCAGATGTTGATGAGAATCTGGAGCAACCAGAACGTTTATACACTGTGGTAAGGATATACATCAGTACCTCTCATCAAATTAATCATATGCTCACCATACAACCTAGCAAACCCACTCTTACATGTTTAACCAAGAGAAATGCAAACATATGTCCACATAACAAATTGTGCAAGGATTTTAATCAGTTTTCATCCAAACTGACAACCACCCAAAAGCCCAACAAGAAGCAATAGTAAAACAAGTTTTGGTACTGTCAAACAATGTACCCAGCAACAAAAATGAACGAGTTCTCGATTGATCCAACAACATGGATTAACTTCTTTTTTAATTAATGCTGAAAAAAATAATCCAAGCACAAAAAAAAAATGCCTGCTAAATAATTCTATGTATATTAAACTCTAGAAGAGACAAATACATAGTGATTAAACATAGGTAAGTGGTTACCAGAAGCCACAGATTAAGAAAAAATGAGGATTTGCTGCATAAAGGGAAAAGGAAATTTTCGGAGGAGAGTTATACATTTGCCAAAACTCATTGAATTATATATTCAAAATGGGAGCATTTTTCTTCTATTTAAATTATACCTCAAAATTTGATTACATAAAAGGATACATAGAGCCTATAAGCAGAGGGTTTGCATCTGGTAAATTCTCAAAGATTTAAAGTTATTATTAATTCCATGAAAATACATTGAGCTGGGGTGCCTGGGTGGCTCAGTCGGTTAAGCGTTCAACTTTGGTCAGAGCATGATCTCATGGTTTGTGAGTTTGAGCCCCAGGTCAAGTTCTGTGCTGACAGCTTGGAGCCTAGAGCCTAGTGTAGGTTCTGTATCTCCCTCTCTCTGCCCCTCCCCTGCTCGGGCTCTGTCTGTATGTTTCTCTCTCAAAAATAAATAAGCACAGGGGCGCCTGGGTGGCGCAGTCGGTTAAGCGTCCGACTTCAGCCAGGTCACGATCTCGCGGTCCGGGAGTTCGAGCCCCGCGTCAGGCTCTGGGCTGATGGCTCGGAGCCTGGAGCCTGTTTCCGATTCTGTGTCTCCCTCTCTCTCTGCCCCTCCCCCGTTCATGCTCTGTCTCTCTCTGTCCCAAAAATAAATAAACGTTGAAAAAAAAATTTAAAAATAAATAAATAAATAAATAAGCACAAAAAAAAAATACATTGAGCAACTTCTCTGGTCTCTGCTAGCTACTGACCATACATGTATGAAATAGACTGAAGGAGGACCTACTGAAGCTCATTTTCTACGAAAAAGGAACATGAGAGATACTCATGGTGCTAAAAAAAAAAAAAAATAGAAACAAAACAAAATAATAATAATTACACAATCTTTAGCTGATCCCGTGTTGGTTTAAGGGTCTCTAAACTTTCATCAACATGCATCTATATTTTATCATCACCTGGTAAACATTAACTTATGCCCAAACCTAAAAGACTTTGATTTTTAAGGAGTATAATTTTTGTGTTGCTGTTCATATAGGTATTACCTATGCCTGTTTTCCCCCATGCACAAATACTCTTTTTCTTTGGTGGCTCTTTTTAGAGAAAAATAATTCATCAAACACAGAATGCTACAAAATGTGAATTTTCTTTGACATTATGTATACCCTATGGATTAGTAAAAGTCAATTTTAATTTTTTATAAATATCATTTATTTGCTTCTGTGGGGACTGTCACTGAAATCATTATTTTTTTCTCTGAAAACCTAAAATGTTTACAAAGGAAATCTTATAACCTGAGCCATTTTTATGAAACTCCAAAGCATATGGAAAGAAAAGGAGCCTGGCTTTATGTGCAGTTGATTTCTTCTGGCATATTTATTTTTTGTTTACTAGAGAACTTGCCTAATACAGACATAGTCATGGGGTTTGTTTCCAGATTGTGCATTTTGTTCTATTTCAGAGCAGGAGCTCTTAAATCTGGGCAGCTGTTTTATAAATGTCTATCCCCAGTCACAGGAGAATGCTGTGACCATATGGACAGATAAGCTAAACCCTCTCACTATTTAAAAAACAAGTACTTGAACATGGCCTATGGATAGTAATATCTAGTTTCTGCAGGACATCACAAGAATATTTATGTATAGCACATGGCCTGGGATGTTTGTTTGTATGTGGGGTTAGGCAGAAGGAAGGGGAGAGAAGGGCTATTTTATATGAACAGTATGTGAACCACAATACCTATGAGTTCTGCCCAGGTCTCATTCTTTAAACCAGTGGGTACTTCAAGCCGCACACGGGGATGCTGGGGAAGAGAGATCCTAAGAACTGCAAAAACAAGACGAGTATTTGCACGAAGCAGGTGGAAGTTATATAACCAGGGGTGTTATGGAGGTTCATTGTGAAGGGGGACAAGGTCACATCGAGAGAAACAGGAAAGAGGGCCGATTTCAAAGGATGAGTTGTGGATCACAGTTAGGTCACATGTCTTGGAAGATTAGAAGCAAAAGTACATGAAAGACCTTAGGAAAGGGATTTAGAACTATGATATAAACAGGACATTTTATAGACTTCATCTTTCAGATAAAGCATTGCAGAGGTTGTTCATGAGTGTGGTTACTGAAAGAAACTATAAAAGTCTAGACAGTGTTAACATAATCATAGGAGTCTAATAGGAGAGACATAGGAAACAAGTTTTGTAAACAGGCTCTACAGCTGTCACTATACAATAAGGAAAAAAGGGGCCGATGTTTTCCTTTATCTTATGAGCTAGTGTATTCAACGGAAAAGTAACTTATCCTAAAGGGCCAGAGACGGTGTGCTTCCGTTCTGTTCAGCAACATCAGGGGGCTATCAGCAGACACAGCCTGAGTATGACACTGAGTATACTGCCCCAGAGGGCCTTGCGAAAGGACTTTTCGTGTCTACCTGGGGAAATGCTACACTCAAAGGGCCAATTAAATGAAAGGGTTGGTCAACTGAACTAGCTATTTGACTAATGGTGTTATGATAAACCAAGAGCGCATATTTATTTGTAGTATAATAACATAAGGTTAACCTTAGTGAGACAAGCGCTTTGCTCTCATGTCAGCATAGTGCATCATTGTGAACAGCAATAATGAGCACTGTCCAGGGAAATAACATAAAAACAACCACCATAGATGGCTGTTGAATTGGGGGTTATGCCTTGGAACCTTATCAGGAGTAGAAATACTCATATCATTTTCATATTTAATTTACACAATTTCATTTGTACAAAATCTCATTATCTCTTTCATTTATGTAATTGTGGATGCTGCAAAATCCTATTCTGAATACGTACGCTTTATTATGAATACATGACTTACAGCATGTATTTTACATTTTACTACCCAGGGTTTTATATTCTAAAATTATGATTCAAATCCTTTTTCCTGAGGGGGAGGGGTTAAGGAATTTTTAAAGAAAGCATTTATGATATAAGGTTTTTTTTTTCCCCAATCTGTGATTTTAGGAAACAACACTTGCAAAAGAAAGAACTTCAATGTAATAAGAAAGAGAGAAACCCAGCCTATAATTAAGGAAGATACAGAGAATGGCACACATACTCTCAAAAAGCATGAGAGTATTTAGATTTTTGGGGGGGTCTCTTGGGCTGAGGTTACAATGTCTAGGCTCGTGGTCCACCTAATAATATTTCATCAGACTTTTATCATTCACCCATTCCATATATAACCACTGAGAACATACCATGTCATGTGCTAAGCCATTCCAGTGGCTGAAAATACAATGTTCCTCTGCATTCTTTTTTTTTTGTATTTTTTGTTACTATTTATGTATTTTTGAAAGAGAGACATAGCGTGAGTGGGGGGAGGGTAAGAGAGAGGGAGGGAGACACAGAATACGAAGAAGTCTCCAGGCTCCAAGCTGTCAGCACAGAGCCTGACACGGGTCTCAAATTCATGAATCTGGAGATCATGACCTGAGACAAAATCGGAAACTTAACTGACTGAGCTACCCAGGTACCCCTCCCCTGCATTCTTGAATGAAAGTATATACCAAATAAACAAAAACAAACATCAAATAACAAGAAGTGTTATGATGAACAATAAAAGAGATATGGTGAGACAGCCTGATTGGCCAGAGAAAGCTTTCTCAGGAGATGGCATCTGAGGTATCTGAATGAAGTAAAGAAATCAGACACATAACTATCTCCAGAAAAACATATTTTAAGCAGAAAAAGCCACAAAAGCAAACTCAGAACAACAATAAGACCTGTGTGGCCTTAGCACAATGAATGAGGAGCAGATGGGCAGAAACTGAATTCACGGGGAGTCGAGGCCAGGCTGTAAACAACTATGTGATCACTGTCACTGCTAGAAGTTGAATTGTGTCTGCCTACCCCCAAGCCCCCAACGACCCTAAGAAAAGATACGGTTGAAGCCCTCACCCCCAGTACCACAAATATGCCCTGATTTGAAAATAGGGTCATTGCCAGTGAGTGTGACTGGTTACAGCAATACCATCCTGGAGTAGGGTGGGCCCTTAATCCATTATGACCGGTGCCCTTAGAAGAAGACATCCACGTGAAGAGAGAGAGATACACTGGTGAATACCATGTGATGAGAAAGGCAGAGACTGGAGTTATGCAGCTGTAAGTCAAAGAACACCAAAGAGTGCTCTCAACAATAGCCAAATTATGGAAAGAGCCTAAATGTCCATCAACTGATGAATGGATAAAGAAATTGTGGTTTATATACACAATGGAGTACTACATGGCAATGAGAAAGAATGAAATATGGCCCTTTGTAGCAATGTGGATGGAACTGGAGAGTGTGATGCTAAGTGAAATAAGCCATACAGAGAAAGACAGATACCATATGTTTTCACTCTTATGTGGATCCTGAGAAACTTAACAGAAACCCATGGAGGAGGGGAAGGAAAAAAAAAAAGAGGTTAGAGTGGGAGAGAGCGAAAGCATAAGAGACTGTTAAAAACTGAGAACAAACTGAGGGTTGATGGGGGGTGGGAGGGAGGGGAGGGTGGGTGATGGGTATTGAGGAGGGCACCTTTTGGGATGAGCACTGGGTGTTGTATGGAAACCAATTTGACAATAAATTTCATATATTGAAAAAAAAATAAAATGAAATTAAATTAAAAATAAAATAAAATAAAATAAAATAAAGTAAAATCCTAAAAAAAAAAAAAAAAAGAACACCAAAGATCTCCAGCAAACAACTTCAAGGTAAAAAGAGCCAAGAAAGGATTCACCTGTAGATCTCAGAGGGAGCATGGCCCTG
Source organism: Lynx canadensis (assembly GCF_007474595.2). NCBI lineage: Eukaryota > Metazoa > Chordata > Mammalia > Carnivora > Felidae > Lynx > Lynx canadensis. The sequence goes on from NC_044311.2 coordinate 125,690,208, forward strand.
CTGACACCTGATTTCAGCCTTCTAGCCTCCAGACCCTTGAGACAACAGATTTCTCTTATTTTAAATTACCCAGTTTGAGATATTTTGTTACAGCATCCCTAGGAAACTGATAGAGTACATTTTTTAAGTTTTAATAACTTTATATCTTATAGAGGTTTTAGGTTCACAGCAATATTGGAAAGTGCAGAGAGTTCCTGTCTATTCCCTGCCCCACACATCCACAGTTCCCTACACTACTATTGTCTACCAGCGTGATACATTTGTTAAAATTAATAAAACTACATTGACACATCATTTTTATCCAAAGTCCATGGTTACCTTATGTTTCACTCTTGGTGTCCTACATGCTATGGGATTTCATAAATGTATAATGACATGTATCTAACATTGTGGTATCCTACAGGATAGTTTCACTGCCTAAAAATCCTTTGTGTTCTGCCTATAAACTCTTTCTTTCTCCCTAATCCCTGGAAACCACTGGTTTTTATACTCTCCTTAGTTTTCCCTTTTTCAGAATGTCAAATTTTTGGAATCACAAATAATTGTAGCATTTACAGTCTGAATTGTGTCCCCCTGCCCCAAATTTCTTCACTGAAGTCAAATACATGACCCCCATTGTGACTGCATGGAGATAGGAAGTAATTAAGGTTCAATTAGGTCATAAGGTAGGTCAATAATCCAATGTGACTAGTGTCGTTATAAAAAGAGAGAGACCAGAAATATGTGTTCACAGAGAAAAAGCTATGTGATGACAGTGAGAAGGTGGCTCTCTCCAAGCCAAGGGGAGAGGGTATAGGAGAAACAAACCTATTTGTACCTTGATCTTGGACTTTCAACCTCCAGCACTGTGAAATAAATTTACGTTTAAGCCATCCAGTCTGTGGCATTTTGCTATGGCAGCCCTAGCAGGCAAATACCATGTAGCCTTGACAGACTGGCTTTTTCACTTAATAATATGCATTTAAGGTTCCTCCGTGTTTTTTCATTGCATGATAGCTCATTTCTTTTTAGAGTTGAATAACATTCCATTGTCTGGAAGTACCACAGTTTAGTTATCTATTCGCTGACTGAAGGACATTTTGGTTGCTTCCAGCTTTGACACTTATGAATAAAGCTGCTGCAAAGACTCATGTGCAGGCTTTTGTGTGAACATAAATTTTAACTCGTTTAGAGTTAAAATCCCCATCCGAGGGATGTGGTTGCTGAATTGCATAGTAAACATGTTTAGGTTTGTAAAAAAAACACTGCCACTGTATTCCAAAGTGACTGTGCCTTCTAGGACTCCCACCAACAACAAATGAGAATTCCACCACCTGACTAGGTTGCCATCAGTATTCGGGATTTTGGCCATTGTAATCGAAGTGTGGCGGTATCTCGTTGTTGTTTTGATTTGTAATCCTCTAGTGGATCTAATGGTAAGCATATTTTCATATGTTTCTTTGCCATTTCCATCTTTGGTGGGGTGTTACCTTTGCATTTTTAGTTATATACTATTGGAATATATTGGAGAAGTATAGGGAAAGGGAAACATAATCTTATTTCTGTCTTAAAAGTGTAATTTTGACTAATGTAGGTCAAAGTGACTTAGGGAGGAGAGAAGGCACTTAGAAGGAGTAAGAGAAGGGGCGCCTGGGTGGCTCATTCGGTTGAGCGTCTGACTTCAGCTCAGGTCATGATCTCACGATTCGTGGGTTCGAGTTCCACGTCGGGCTCTGTGCTGACAGCTCGTGGGTTCAAGCCCGGCGTCAGGCTCTGTGCTGACAGCTCAGAGCCTAGAGTCTGCTTCTGATTCTGTGTCTCCCTCTCTCTCTGCCCCTCCCCTGCTCATGCTCTCTCTGTCTCTCAAAAATAAATAAATGTAAAAAAAAAAATTTAAGAAGGAGTAAGGGAAGAAGTACAGAAATTTGTTTGTCAATTTGGAGGCTATTACTGTAGTCCAGATGGCTTGCTCTAAAAGAATAGAACTGGAAATAAGGAAAAGTGGCCAGCTTATAAACAAATATAAATATTTTTTTCATATAAAAGCTGTTTACTTATATCCATTTCTTATACACAAAATAGATCTCCTATTGGATAAGATGTGTTAGGTGAGAGGAAGAAAGAAATAAAAGGTAACGGATGACTAAAATTTGGTGTGCACAAGTTGGCAATCGTTGGTGCTATTTGCTTTGTTGTAAAGCAATGTTATAGGAGCAGGTTTAAGAGTAAAAATCAACATGATTTATTTGACATTCAACCCAATTCTTAATTTTTACCTCAAGGTAAGTGTATTGGGAAACATAAGTTATAGATGGATTTGCTTATCATTAATGAGAATTAAAGAATAATTTATGAAAATTTATGTAAATAATTTCTATTGGTTTAAAATTCTTTAGTCAGGGAATTGTCGTATGAAGTATATTCACCAACAGCAAGATTGTCAATTTCTTGGCTGAATAAATGTTCATTCATGATACATTTCCATAACAGCAATCCTCAACAGTGGCACTTTTGACATTTTGAGCTGGATAACTAATGTTGTGGGGAGCTGTCCCATGCATTGTTGGATGTTTAGCAGCACCTACTCTCTAGATGCCAGAGGAACACTTTTCCACATTGTGACAATCAAAATTGTCTCCAGACATTATCAAGGATCCCCAGAGTGGAGGCAAAAATTATCCTGTTTGAGAGTTGCTGCTCTACAGTAAGCATAGAAGGATTTCCAGTTTGCTATAAAGCTATGGGTTCAATTTGTGATGTAGGAAATTCGAAAATGCTGAGAAACCACTTTGGGAAAGAAGAAACACCGACTGACCAAAGAGAATATAGGTAGAGCAACCAAGTATTAATTTATTTCACATATCAGTTATGCGGATAAGATTTTATTTGAAAGTATTTCATCGCTAAAGCATTAAAACAGGGGGAAAAGACTATGAGAAATAATGTAAGATTAAAAATCATGTATTTGGGGCACCTGGGTGGCTCAGTCGGTTAAGCGTCCGACTTCAGCTCAGGTCATGATCTCGCGGTCCGTGAGTTCGAGCGCTGCGTCAGGCTCTGTGCTGACGGCTCAGAGCCTGGAGCCTGTTTCAGATTCTGTGTCTCCCTCTCTCTCTGACCCTCCCCTGTTCATGCTCTGTCCCTCTCTGTCTCGAAAATAAATAAACGTTAAAAAAATCATATGTAAATCATATAATTTACTTTATGTACACACACACAAACAATGACAGAATCTTAGAAGGAAAACACAAATACAAACTAAATTATCTGATACGTAATTAATATGTCAAAAGCAAAAATTAAATCATTTTAGTTCCCCATAACATTTCAGATACTATGTCAGTTTGTGGAAAGAAAATCCTAATGAAACAAGAAATGCAAATTTTTCTGCTTTAAGGGTTAGTATGAAAATATAATTCTAGTTATATAAATAACATCATCATAACAGAAATTCCATTTGATCCAAAACACAGATCATAAATTAAAAATAGAAATGGTCTTACTCAGATGACATTTCTAAGATATGAAAGATATTATTAGAGTAGCTAGAGATTCTGATAATAATAAAAGAAATTACCTATAAGAAAGGCTTTAGAAAAAAAATATGTTGTAGAGGTATCCGGAAGGCTCAGTTGGCTAAGCTTCTGATTCTTGGTTTCAGCTCAGGTAATAATATCATGGTTTTGTGAGTTCAAGCCCCACATCAGGCTCTGTGCTGACAGAGACAGAGCCTGCTTGGGATTCTCTCTCCCTGTATCTCTGAACCACCCCTGCTTATGTTGTTTCTGTCTCTCTCAAAATTAATAAACGTAAATAATATTTAAAAAAATAAAATATATTGTGAAATTTGAAATGAAATCTTAGGATTTGAATAAGCTCAGAAAATATCCAAATGATAAGAAACTTAATGTATGGCATTTGGGGGTTTTGGAGTAAAAAGTACACTTCCAAAGTTACTTTAGGAGAATATATTTGATTAATATATGAAAAAAAGAATTTTGCTCTTCTTGTACAGGCATTGCAGGTTTGGGTCCAAACCATGGCAATAAAGCAAACATCACAATAAAGTAAATTCAGTGGATGTTTTGGTTTCCCAGTCCACATAAAGTTTTGTTTACAGTACACTGTAGTCTATTGAGTTTGCAACATCATTATGTCTATAAAAACAATGCACGTTAATTTAAAGACACTTTATTGTGTAAAAATTATCTGCTAAGTACCATCTGAACTTTCAGTGAGTCATACCATTTTTGCTGCCAGAGGGTCTTGTCTCAATGTTGATGCCTGCTGACTGATCAGGGTGGTGGGTGCTGAAGGCTGGGTGGCTGCAGCAATTTCTTAAAAACAAGACTATAATGAAGTTGCATGCGTCAGTTGACTCTTCCTTTCGTAAACAATTGCTCTGTAGCATGTTTGTCAGCACTTTGCCCACAGTAAAACTTCTTTCAAAATTGGAATCCGTCCCCTCAAATCCTGCCACTGCTTTATTAACTAAGTTTACCTATATTCCAAATCCTTTATTGTTATTTCAACCTCCCTGCAGCATCTTCACTAGGAGTACATTCCATCTCAAGAAAACAGAAAAAGCAGTTCCTCCAGAAAAAGCAACTCCTCATCCATTCCAATTTTATTATGAGATTGCGGAAATTCAGTCAGATTTTCATGCTCTAATTCTAGTGCTCTTGCTGTTTCCACCACATCTGCATTTACTTCCTTCACTGAAGTCGTGAACCCCTCAAAGTCATCCATGAAGGTTGGAGTCAACTCCTTCCAAATTCCTGTCAATGTTGATATTTTGACCTCTTCGTGAGACATGAATATCCTCAATGGCATCTAGAATAGTGAGTCCTTTCCAGAAGGTTTTCAGTTTACTTTGCTTAGATCCATCAGAAGAACCACAATCAATGGCAGCTATAGGCTTATGAAGTATATTTCTGAAATCATGAGACTTGAGAGTCATAGTTATTGCTTACTCCAAGGACTACAGAATGGATGTTGTGTAAGCAGCCATGAAAACAACATTCATCCCATTACAATGGGTCTCCATCAGAGCTCTCTCAGGTAACCAGGTGCATTGTCAATGAGTAACAATATTTTGAAAGGAACTTTTTATTCTGAGCAGTAGGTCTCAACAGTGAGATTAAACTATTCGGTAAACCATGTTGTAAACTGATGTGCTGTTATCTCGACTTTATCATTCCACTGATAGAGCACAGGGAGAGTAGATTTAGGGTAATTCTTAAGGGGCCCCAACTTTCAGAATGGTAAATGCTCATTGGCTTCAACTGAAAGCCACCACCATCACTAGCCCCTAACGAGAGAGTCAGCCTGTCCTTTGAAACTTTGAAGCCAGGCATTTACTTCTTCTCTCTACATGAAAGTTTTAGATGGCATCTTCTTCCAATATAAGGCTGTGTACATTGAAAATCTGTTGTTTACTATGACCATCTTCATTAGTTGCCTTAGCCAGATCTTCTGCATGAATTGCTGTAGCTTCAACACCAACACATGCCTGTTTCACCTTGCACTTTTATGTTATGGACATGTCTGTCTTCTTAAACCTCATGAACCAACATGTGCTAGCTTCAAACTTCCCCCCCTCCCCCTGTGGCTTTCTGAACTTTCTCAGCCTCTATAGAATTGAGGAGAATCAGGCCTCTGCTCTGGAGTAGGATTTGGGTCAATGGAATATTATGTCTGGTTTGATCGTTTCTCCAGACCACTAAAACTTTCTCCCTATCAGCAGTAAGTTTGTTTGGCTTACTTATTATTTGTGTGTTCAGTGAAGTAGCACTTTTCATTTCCTTCAAGAAATTTCCTTTGGCATTTATGACGTGGGAAACCTTTAGGTACAAGAGGCCTAGCTTTCAGCATATCTCAGCTTTCGACATGCCTTCCTCACTGAACTTAATCCTTTCTGGCTCTTGACTTAAAGAGAGAGTCATACTACTCTTCCTTTCACTTGAACACTTAGAGGCCACTCTAGGGTTATTAATTAAGTCTCATTTCTGTGTGGTTGGTCTCAGGGACAGGGAGGCCTAAGGAGAGGGACAAAGATGGGGGAATGGCTGGTCAGTGGGGCAACCAGAACACATGCAGGTAGTAAGTTCACCATCTTATATGAGTGCTGGTTGCAAGACACCAAGACATCAAAGATCACTGATCACAGATCATCATAACAGCTATAATAATAATAAAAAGTTTGAGAATTTTTTCAAAAATTGTTTCAAAAACAGTTAATTTGAGAATTACTAACGTGACACCGAAACATGAAGTGAACAAATGCTGTTGGGAAAACGGCACTGATACACTTGCTCAGTGCAAGGTGGCCACAAAAGTTCATTTTGTAAAGAATACGTTTTCTGGGAAGGGAAATACAGTGAAGTGCGATCAAATGAGGTAGGACTGTAATTATATTTTAAAATTCATGTGGTGTGCCTGGGTAGCTCAGTTGGTTAGGCATCCGGCTCCTGATTTCTGCTCAGGGAATGATCTTGCGACTTGTGAGTTTTCGAGCCCCGCACTGGGCTCTGTGCACTCACGGTGCGGAGCTTTCTTGGGATTCTCTCTGTCTCCCTCACTCTCTGCCCCTCCCTTTCTCTCTCTCTCTCTCTCTCTCTCTCTCTCTCTCTCTCTCTCTCAAAATAAATAAATAAAACTTTTGAAAAATGAGTAAAGGCAGATTTATTTTACTTATCCATTCATTAATATATGCTCTACCTAATATATGGACAGCAGTGTCTATGGATTTAACATGGAACAAAATAGACAAAAATCCTTGTGTGGGAGATAGATAATAAATGAAATAAGGTATGGAGAGATCCATGTGGATATCTCGGGTAGAGGGACCGCAAACACAAAATGCACCAAGGTGGTGGCATCCCTGGCATGTTTGAAAACCATAAAAAAGGCTAGTCTGGCCAAAGTGGAGTGAGTGAGAATGAAAGTCATTAGGGGTTGAGTGTTAAGAGATGACAGAGCTCAGTGACACGGACCCATGTGGGGAAATCTTTTAGTCCATGTGAAAAGTGAGGTCCTTGAAGGTTTTTGAGAGGACTCATGCCATGATATTATTATTATTTTTGCATGCTGTTTCAAATATATATTTAATGTTAGGAAATAAAGTTTGATATAAAAACTGAAAATAATGTCACTATGATGATTTGAATTAGAAGTGGAAGAGTTATAGAACAGTTAAAGGTAGAATAAAGCCATTAATGAAACATAAATAGTGCAGCCCCAAAACTAAAAGGATGATTACAAATCATATTCATTTCCTTAGATTAAATTGGAAAACTACTTGCATTCTATTATTTTACAAGTTACTGTCTGAAATAGCCTACATGTAACCAGACTTCCTGAGTCAGGATATCTGGGGTAGGGCCTGGATCTAAGTACATGTTTTAGAAAATGCTCTACTGGTGTTTCTGGTAAACAATACTTATTCAGAACCATTGTAACAAATTTATACCAAGAATTAGCTAGAGTTATTCCATGACAAAATTTCCATGTAACAGCATTTCATGCCAGCAGCATTTTAAAAAATCACACATAAGATTTTGATACAAAGCTTGTAAGATTCTTTGTGGAATTTAAGATGTTATGATTTCTATATCCACTGGTCTAACTGACACACTGATAGTGGAAAGGAAATTATTTTGGTATGATTTGCACAATGTGAATTCATGTTGGTGCCTAGTGATCAACACTATAATTGTGAAATGCTCAAAAACCATCTGCTGCATAATCTGTTTTAGAATTGTGCCAAAGACACATGTCAAGTTTATTGGCTAATTGGTATGTAGCTTTTAAATCCCCTTATTTCCCATTTTGGAAAACTGCAATAATATTTGCCTTCATTCTTTTGGACTTGAACCGTTCCCTGTGATTTCTCTTGTTGACTATTGTTCTGAAAGTACATGTGCAAGACCTTCTGTACTTGATTTGTAGACAAGAACTCTCTTATAAATATTTTATTTTTTCATGCATTGTTTTATTCCCCTCCCTGTGCATCAATATTTGAGTGTCATAACTTTTTTTAAATGTTTTTTGCCCATTATTTATAATATGATTGCAATTCTTTCTGGAGATGACAAAAACAAATTAAAGAGAAGCAGGAGTATGCTCTTGGTCAGCAATGGATACTTCATGGTTTCTTTATTCAAATAGGATCTATTTGCTTGCTCTAGGAAATTTACTCCATTTTAAAATTTTTATTGCTTTATCAATTCCAGTCATTTGCTTCTATGGTCTCGTTAGAAATGCCCAATTCATATTTTACTCTTTCCAATTTTTCTCAAGCTACTTAAATATGATACCATAGGATTTAAATTCCAATGGGTTTTTCAGATAACAACCCTCATGGGAGCATAATCATCAACAAAAACAGCAATTTTTTTATTGATGGTTATTAGATGCCTGGTATATATTTAGCATTTTAAGTGCATTATCTCATTTAATATTCATGAGATTGAAACTACATTAGTATGTTATATAAATTTCCCAGAGCTGTGCAGGTAAAAGATGTAGAATTAACATTTATTTTTTCTTTTTTTGTTGTTTGTTTTGCTTTGTTTTGTTTTTGGTAGATTTATTTTTAGTGCATTTTTGGGTTCAGAGAAAAATTGAGCAGGAAGTACAGAGAGTTCCCACTTACTCCTTCCTGTTACCCCAGTTTCCCTGATCGTTAAAATCTTGTGGTAACAAGATTGGTACATTTGTTACAATGATGAACCAATACTGAATCATTATTAAGTAAAGTTTATAGTTTGCATTAGGGTTTACTCTTTGTGCTGTACATTTTATGGGTTTTGAAAAATGTGTGATGATGTATATCCCCCATTAAAGTGTCATAAAGAGTAGTTTTACTGCCCTAAAATATCCCCTGTGCTCGACATAGTCATCCATCCTCTCTCCCCTTGAATGCCTGGTAACTAGTCACCTTTTTTACTGTCTCCATAGTTTTGCCTTTTCCCGAATGTCGTAAAGCTGGAGTAACATAACATGTAGCATTTTTTGACTGGCTTCCTTCACTTAGCAATATGTATTTAAGATTTCTCCATGTCCCTTCAGGCTCAGTGGCTTCTTTTCAGTGCTGAATAATATACCAATGTATGGATGTACACTGTTTATCCATTCTTCCATTGAAGGACATCTTGATTGCTTCCAAATTTTTGGCAATTATGAATAAAGCTTCTGTGAACACTCATGACATACATGTTTTTGTGCAGATGTAACTTTTCTACTTATTTGGGTAAATATCAAAGAGCATGATTGCTGAATCGTATGGTAAGAATATGAATTATATGGTAAGAGTATTTTTAGCTTTGTAAGAAACTGCCAGACTGTCTTCCAAAGTGGCTGTATCATTTTTTATTTCCACCAGCAATGAATGAGAGTTCTTGTTGATCCATATCCTTGCCAGTTTTCTGTGTTTCCTGTGTTTGGGGTTTTGGCCATTCAAAGATGTTCGTAATGGTGTCTCGCCGTAGTTTTGATTTTGAATCCTCTAACAACATATGATGTTGAATATTCTTCCATGTGCTTATTTGCCATTTGTATATCTTCTTTGGTGAAGTGTCTGTTCAGATCTTTGCCCACATTTTATTTGGTTCATTTGTTTTCTTATTATTAACTTTTAAGAGCCCCTTGGCTATTCTGGGTGCTAGATACTCTTCTACATACTTTCTATATACTATCTCAGTTCCTTGAAGTTTTAATATCTTTTAATTAATACTTATCAATCTGAATTTAGAATCATATTAATATATGGGAGTGCCCTTACTCTTAGCAAGTCCTCTTAAATTTTTAGAGATAATTTTTGCCATCTTTTCATGTACATTTTCTTTCACAGGTAAGACTGTAATAAAATCTTCCTTCTATGAAAATCACTGCAAAAGCATGTCAAATATAATTTTGAATTAAGGAATACATTCCCAGAAATATATTTGTATAGTCAGTCATTCAAATTAGTGTAACGTTATTACCAAGTAGCAATCGTTATCAACAAATATTTTTGAACACCTTATCAGTGTAAGACACTATTATTTTTTTGATACAATTTTTTTTCTGTTTTCAAAGTTCTGAGGCTTGTAGGACATGAAGTTGTAGGACAATTACTTGACAAGTGTCATAGGTGTTTTCCTTTAGAAGTGGTTTCATCCTGGAAATCCTGGGAAATATTTTGTCCCCCCTCAGATTAAATTACCTACTTTTGTTTTATTATTTTTTAAATATTAACTTCAAAAATACCTTTCAACCTTTCAATACCAAGGCAACTAGGTATTGAATGAACTCTTTGCTGATTATAAAATAAATTGACTCAAATATACCATTTTCTGTGGAAGAAAATAGCCTATGAGAAAAGTAGCCGTTAAGTAACCCTAAGGAAAAAAAAATTTAAATGTATGTGTGCATTGGGGCGCCTGGGTGGCTCAGTTCGTTGAGCGTCCGACTTTGACTCAGGTCATGATCTCACAGTCTGTGAGTTTGAGCCCCACATCGGGCTCTGTGCTGACAGCTCAGAGCCTGGAGCTTGCTTCAGATTTTGTGTCTCACTCTCTCTGCCCCTCCCCTGCTCATGCTCTGTCTCTCTCGGTCTCAAAAATAAATTAAAAAACATTAAAAAAATAAAATATATATACGTGTGTGTGCATTTTATTTATATATTTATTTATCTGATTTTTTGAAATTTTGAATCTTGGTTTAATTTCTTAACTAATTGTTAAAAACACTATACTAGACTCATAATAAAGTCAATGATACTAAATAATTACTTAACTCTACTTGTAAATCATACTTCTCATAACATTATTTATTTTTCTCTAGAACAGCTTTCTTATCAGTAGTAAATAATATTTGCTAAAATCAATAAGGAACAACTTTGTTTTATTAAATTGATTCATATAAGCATTTTAGCTATACTTGTGTCAATTAAACAGTAAAGTAAAAGATGCACAAAAGTATTTGCATAAATAAAACTTTTCTTCTTGCCTCCTCCAGTTCTCACATGACATTTAGCAGAAAGGAACTGGAGTGCATTTGTCAAAATAGTTAATATTGGCTTTCCAAATACAATCTGAGTATTCACTGTTAGACGTATCTCTGATTTCATCTTCCTTTTTGCTTTAAGTGCCATTTTCATGCAAATAACTCTTAAAGGCATTTCCTGACCTGGAACATAGGCTTTAAACTCCAAATTGGGATGTCCACTGCTGTGAAGTCTCATTGGACATCTTCCTGGTAGATTAAACTGAACTCGGCTTCTCTGCTTCTACCTGCCTACAATCTGTTTCTATTCCAGCCAATTTCATATCCATCCCACTTGCTCATCATATTGCATCAGATTTTTTTTCATTGTTCAAAATATAGCTTGAATCTGCCCAATCATCAACTTTCAACTTTGCTTTTTAACAAGTTATCATCAGAGAGTTCCCAGTGACATTTTTTATATTGAATGTTCTGCCATTGTACTGCTTTAAGCCTTCTAATAGGCATCAATGGCAACTGGAATTTACCATGGTTTATAGATGGATTCTTCTAGGTTCTTATACATGGATTCTTCTAGGTTCTTATAGATGGATTCTTCTAGGTTCTAGCCCTGTAAGCTTAAGCTTCTAGCAGTCATCCTCTTGCTCAGTGAATTGTATAGTAGTTCTTTTCAAAGTGTCATTCCTGCAACCTCATTCCAGGATCTAGGCTTTTTCACATGTCTCAATCATCAACACAGTTGTATCCAGCTATATGTTTTAAGAATAAAAACTGGGTACCATATGGATCCAGAAGACAGGATGAGAACAAACTTGATGAAAGCAAGTGTTCTAAAATTATACAAATGTTATAATGTTAATCTAATTTTATTTATGACTGGACTGTATTTGTTCCTTTGTGTACCATTCCTGGGTACCCAAAAGTTGCTTCACATTTTTTTAAACTTAACGAAATTCTATCTTGCACTAAATCATTTGTAATATTCAAATAAATTAAGTATAAATTTTAGATGATCTGAGACATGTAATTTTGTTTTTATCTCTTTTAACTTGTATTCTGGAAATAGCATACACTTTCATTAAAAAATTATTATTAACAGCAGTAATAACAGCATTCTTCTGTTATTAGTTTAAGAGACACAATTTACTTATTCCATTATTTCTGATAGCCATACTTTTGATGGGCATTTCTAACTAGGTATTATGTAAAATCAATACCACTTAGTGAATTAGCCTTCTTTTCCTTCTTTTAAATGTATATTTCTCTAATAACAAATAAGTGGAGAAAATGGTGATTAAATGCTTATCTGAGACATTCAAAATCATCATCATCTCTACCATCATGTCTGAATAGGTAAATTTAACACATTGAGGTCATGAGCATTATGTTATCATCATCCTTAATGTATTCTGAATATCGACTTCAGGACAGGACTCTTCAGAGCTGCCTGCTTTAAGGTTCTCTGCCATCACACTTAAATGTAATCCCCTGGAGTGATTATGTGTGAATAATTCAGAAAATTGCACCATGCCTGGGGTTTTAAAGCCACATGTTGAAATACAATACAAGCTTTGTACTATTGGAGCCAGAGTACTACATATATCTTAGTGATGCCCCTAAAAATTATAGATCCAGTGAGGAATTCACATTTCTTGCTTATATTTTGAGTGTTAGGCAAATAAAACACCATCCTAGTAATTTAAATATCATGCATGGATTATGTACCCAGACATTCAGTAGAAACAGAATTAAATTTAGAAAAACACAGAAGCATGTATAAGTATAAATATATCACTGGCACCAAATTAACTACCAAACAGATATATGCACTTACATATGTAGGTATTTATGTATAAATGTGTGTGTACACACACACATTTATACATAGATGCATGTACATTAAAGTATTTTTAAAGTACTTCTGTTGATTGATTTTTTATGGATACGTCATACAAGAATAAAATATCAATGTCTAAGGAAATGGTTGTTTGAATATATTAATCATAATCTGTGACATATTTTTATACTGCCCCCTCCCCAGAAGTATTCCTTTAAAAAGAAAAAAAGTTTCCTCAAGATTTAAAAACTCCATTTGTCAAAAAAAGCTCACAATTGTGTTCCTTTAATATTGTAACTGTGAGGAATGGCCCATTTCATCACATTTGAGCTGAACGTGGATAAACATTGATCAAGTGTCCAGTTCACAAAGCTTCCAACCAGAAAAGTGTTTCATTCAGAAATTGTGAGCTTGAAAGTGTTACATAACATTGGCAAAGGCAATCAACCAATTACAATTTGGTGAATTGTACAGTTTACGCTTCCTTGTAAATAAAGTTTTATTGGAACATAGCCACACTTCACACTCCTTTGTTTATGTATTTTCTATGGCTGTTTTTACACTAAAATATCAGCATTAAATAGGTGCACAGAAACCTTACAGCCTTGCTACCTGACCCCATACAGAAAATAGCTTGCCAACCCCTGGTTTAAATGAATATACTATATTTTGCCAAGGCCTGGTTTAGATAAATATATTGTACTTTAATAATGATACACATAATATAGCTTACCTGAATTCTGTCTTTGTACCTCATATATACCATTAGATTTTTAATTTACCCATGTAATACATTCTACATGTATACTTTCAAGGATATTTATATTAAATATTAGTTTGTATTTTAAAATAAATTTTAACTGCCTTGAAAATTCTAGTTATTGACAGCTTTAAAATGCCACATACAGTTCTATACATAAAATATGGAAGATAAGACTTTCCTTTGGCACTAAATTCAATTTATGAGCATAGATTCTAATATCTAATATTATGGGCCTAATATTGCCATATTGCCCATTATTGCCATAATATTGCCCATATTGCCCATATTGCCATAATATTGCCATATTACCATTGTTGCCCATAATATTAATATGGGCATAGATTCTAATATTCTAGTATTCGCTTCAAGAAAGTATTTAGTAAAACTGCCATTTCAAGTGCAGAAACATGAGTGCTTGAAACAATTTAGGAGTATCTGTTGAAGGTTTTTTACTTTAATGATTAATGACATGTTTCAGTAGTTCTTAGATTTATATAGACTTAAAAATATATACAGTAAGAATCAGCAACTGGCATCATGTTAATCAGATTTTTTGAAATGAGCATTTTTTATTCTAGATAGATATTAAAGTAATAAAACAGGATATCCATAAAAGCCAATCTAGTTAGAATGTCTCCTTACACAAATAGTAGGAATTATTGTTGGAGTTTGTGAAATTTATTTAAAAAGGTCAACTTGAACATAAGAGTTAATACAGATCTATGGTATTTCCAAAACAATAATCTGAAAGCAACAACAACAAAACCTATATGCCCATTAGCTTTAAGTTTGGAGAGTCTGAATAATTATCTGAAGGAGACAAGGGTTGAAAGGCAGTAAAAGGGCACTTGGGTGGCTCAGTTGGTTGAGCGTCTGACTCCCAATTTCAGCTCAAGTTATGATCTCACAGTCTGCTGGTATCACTCCCCAGGTTGGACTCTGTCCTAACAGCACAGAACCTGCGTGAGATTCTTGATCTCCCTCTCTCTCTGCCCCTCACGCACATACGGTCTCTCTCTCTCTCTCTCTCTCTCTCTCTCTCTCTCTCTCTTTCCCAAAATAAATAACTGAACACTTTTTTTAATGGCTAACTAAACATGTTTTTAATGGAAGTGGAAAGTTAGTGATAAGCCTCAATGAAATAATCATTGAGAAAAAAATATTAGTGATTATACCCATTGAAAATATTTGATGGCATGATTTTAAACCCTTCAAATAGCATTAACAGCCTTCTAAATTATAATGAATAATCAGGAAAATCCATAAGCATTGAGAAGTTGGAAATATGTTAACTCATGTGGAGTTAGTGTTTCAGAGAAAAGGAGGAATATTGCTACAGGTGCTGCTCCTTAAATACCTATTGTATTTCTCCAATTCTTTGGTAAAGTATGATTCTGTCAGAGAAAATAACACATATTCTACTTACTTTGATATCATGACTAGTTAAGTAAAGAGAGTGTGATAAACATTAGTCACAAACTGATGCTGAAATAAACAAATTTGACACTGATTAGACAACCATTGAGAAAATGAGTTTTTCTTCCAGAGCTTTAAATAAAAGAAAATTTTCCATGAAAAAAATGTGTAAAAAAGATACATTCTGATTTCTTATCTATCCCCAACTGTCAGAGATTAGATACACATTAATTCCTTTTTTTTAAATGTTATTTATTTTGACATAGAGAGAGAGTGAGAGTCGGGGAGGAGCAGGGAGAGAATCGCCGAGCCGGATGCAGGGCTCAAACTAATGAACCTTAGATCATGACCAGAGCTGAACGCTTAATGGACTGAGCCACCCAACTGCTCCATTAATTCTTAATTAATATACAAATTAGCTGCTATGGAATTTAAGTTTATTTTCAGCCTTATAAAAGTAATCATTATGTTCATCAATAAATGAAATTGTGTTATTCTACCAATAATAGATACTTGTGAAAAAAGATAACAAAAACCTTTAAAAATTTTGTCAGCATTATTTATTATTATATAAGGAACATGTCTTGTTGTTTCACAGATTTAGAACTAGGAATCAAGACTGCCGGGAACTTCTTGAAGGATGGAAACTAATATTTACAGTATGATCATCTTATATTCTTGCATCTCATAACTTTTTTTTTTAGTATTTATTTTGAAAAAGAGCACCGTCAAGTGGGGGAGGGGCAGAGAGAAAGGAGGAGAAAGAATCCCAAGCCGACTCAGCACTGTGACAGTGGAGCCCAATGCAGGACTCCATCCCATGAACCAAACTATGAGATAATGACTTGAGCCAAACCAAGAGTCGGAATCTTAACCCACTGAACCCCAAAGGCACCCCTACATCTTAATACAATTCTAATACTCTGGGACTATCAATTCATGATCATTCACATTTCATCAGAGAAAATTGAGGTCCACATAGAAGGTCAGGAACTTACTACCTGAATACCAGTGTTTTGTGTTCAATTAAAGTCATACATGCCTAATTGTCAGGTTTTCTCCCTTTTCTCTGGGTTAGGTGATCTGGCTGTCCCATGCAGAGTAGGACCTTTAGTGGATTTTCCCCAGATCACCTGCTTAAGAAACATTTAGACAACTTAATGCCAAAGTTGAATTTGGGTAGAAATAGTATGAATATTATATAAACTACTCTAATGTTTCATTTATTCTTATAGAAAGTCAGAAATGTGTGAAAAAAAGAATGGAAAAGAGTGTCAAAAGTAAGCTACACTCACAGAACTCTCAAAAGAGGATTGCAACATTGTAAATCTAGGAAAAGTGAAATGTTGGTATTCCCTCAAGAATGACAGCATGAATGGCCTGATTTGGATCTCAGGGCCAGATAGAATCTCAGACTATAAAGTGGTTGTTGATGTCAAGTGACTCCAGAGATCTTCAAACAACAAAACGACTTTTTCTTATATCTTCTTTCCCTTTCAAATACTAGAGAACACACACACACGTACACCCACACCCGTACCCACACCCACCTGCACGCGCGCACACACACACACACACACACACACACACACACACCAAATACTGGTAGAGCATATATCACATTTTCCTAGATGTCTGAGTAAAATCAATTAGCACTAAATCATGCTTAAAAAACTGGAAGACTTCCAATATAAAAACATTCGCAAAAATCAGAATGATAAAGATGCTTACGTTACTAAAGGCAGCTGTTAATTAGTTAATTTTCAGGTAGATTAATTGTTAGCAGTGGCACTTTTACTCATGAGATAAAATGGAGGACATTTTTTTTCATGTTTTTCCTAAATTTAAAAGAAAAATTCAATGGATAATCACTCAGATAAGATCTTCTAAATATTTCATAACCCATGGTAATGAAATTTGTTTGAAATTTGTTTCTCACGCCTCATATTTTCTGCAAAATGGGATCTGCTGCCCAACTGAAGAATAATTTGTGTAAACAATTCTATTCAAGATTATCTCAATTGAATTACTAAGTCAGATGGACCCCCTAAACATAACTATGTCAAGAAATTTGTAAAAATGGACATAAACAAGAAATTAGAAGAACGAAGTCAGCAACCAGTAGTCTTGATTTTGTTTATCCAATGGCCTGAAGGTGATAATTTTTATTTTTTTAACGTTTATTTATTATTGAGAGACAGAGCACAAGCAGGCGTGGGACAGAGAGAGAGGGAGACACAGAATTCGAAGCAGGCTCCAGGCTCTGAGCTATCAGCACAGAGCCTGATGTGGGGCTCAAACCCACAAACTGTGAGCTCACGACCTGAGCCCAAGTAGGAAGCTTTCCCAATAAGCCACCCAGGCACCCAGAGGGCACATTATTTAAAAGAAACAGCTTGTCTCCAATTTCTGTATGTTTTTAAATATTTACTTTTGAGAGAGATAGTGGAGGAGGGGCAAAGAGGGGGATACAGAGCATCTGAAGCAGGCTCTGCAAAAGCAGAGAGCCTGATGCGGGGCTCATACCCACAGAACCGTGAGACCATGACCTGAGCCGAAGTCAGATGCTTAACTGATTGAGCCACCCAGACACCCCTAATCTGTACACTTTAAGAGATAATTTATACCACCTGCCTGACCAAGCACAGCATAGGCAGAGAAAAGAGTAACAAAGTAAAAAAAGTTCTTTATGCATAGTCATAATTCAGCAATGAAAAAAAAAAAAACCAAAGAGAACATATAAACTGAATACGTAAATTTGAAACTTAAGAACTTGGCTATTATGAAATCAGATAAAAGTAAAGCCATATTTTAATCAGAACGTGATATAATATCCACACCCAGCAAATTTTCAACCGTATCACCTTTTCTGGTACCTCTTATCCCTTGTCTGGCTCCTGATAAATCATACTTTTTTAAAGAATACTAAACAACAAGACCTGTCTGCATCACTGCTTTGGGGAAACGAAATCCATCGATTTCCCTTTGAAATTTGTGAAAGTTGGTATTTTTTAGTGATGAAATCCTAATGCCAGTGAAAATATCTAATGCCTGTTCATTGTTGATACACTATAAAACACATTCTGCAATTACCCTAAAGACAAAGAGCCCTACCATGTACATTTCATAAGCTATTTTTCTACCTAAAAACTTGCATGTAGCTTTCCTGATTCCAGCAGAGGTTGGGGAGAGGTGTTGTTATTGTTGTTTGTGTTTCACCTTTCATTATTTGGGTTACATCTTGTCACATCTTACTGGATCCAAGTCCTCCATCCGTGTATTACCAGATCATCCTCACTCTACTGCTTTACTCCTAAAAATGCCTTGAGTCTAGATCTCCCAGGCAGAATTAATATCCTCATGCAAACCTTCCTTGAAAGATTATGGTAAATGTTGCTTGTGGCGATTTTTGTTTCCTCTAGCATTTACCACCCTCCCACACCTTTCTCTACTTCATGTTTCTCTTTTCATTTACTTTGTTTTGATTTGTTCCCCCACTGATTTTCAATCCCCTGTTCTATTCTATACCCTCCAGCCTGCTATCTCAATACCTTTATTTCCTTGCTGTCTATTCCACTATGAATTGAGAGTGGTACAGTATGACTTTGAAACCTGGCAGCACAAGTGATGTGGGGCTAAAGTGCCAAAATAAAAAATCCCAGATACATCTAATATTTGGTATTTACAAATAGAAAATGATTATTTATCTCTATAGTCATGTATAAATGTATATACGTATGATATGCATATACACAAGTTGTGTGTGTATATATATTCACATGGAGATTCAGATACAGAATTGTAAATGGAGATGCACAAAGGATCTTCATATCTTCCAAGTGGCAGAAGCGATCTAAAGAACAATATGACAGTCCAAGAGCTGCTCTGAAGGAGTAGCATTTTCCTAGAGTAGTCCTAATATTGATTTAGAGATTGTTCCTAAATTATCTTACAGTGTTCTGAGAAAAGCTATTCACAGTGGTTGATGTAGCAAATACTGAGCTACTATTTACATTCTCATAATAGCCAAATTTTGGCCTTGAATCAAAACAAAAGTGAATTCTAATGGCACAAAGATAGAACTAATTAGAGGTAAGAATCCAAAAATATAGAGTATTAACAGATATTTGTTGAATTAAATGTAATCTTTAGCTTAATTGAATAAAGTGAAAACAAAAAATTATTCAGTATAAAGAACTGTAGCTTCTATTTAGTGGATATATGAATTATTTTAGTTGTTTATTATCTGTTATTATTTCTTATTAAAATATTATGTTTTGAAGACTTAGCTAGAGAGAACAAAATGATAGTTACCAGAGAAGAGGTGGGTGAGGGATGGATTAAATGGGTGATGGGGATTAAGGAGTGCACTTGGGATAAGCAACAGGCATTGTATGGAAGTGTTGAATCATTCAATGTTGTACACATGAAACTCATATAATGCTGTAGTTTAATTAACTGAAATGTAGACAAAACCTTTGAAAAACAAAAATATATTGTGTGTTGACATAAATTTTAATTAGCCATCTCTGCTTTAGAATATAAATCTATCAGGTCATAATAATTTTTATTTTGGCAATCAAACACCAGATTTGTTCACATTACTAGGGGAATTTGAAGAATCTCATAAAATGTTTCAAAATCTCAAAAGTTCAATAAAAACATGACTCTCACAAGTTGTAATTTTTTTATCCAAAATATAATCTAAATATGAATAGCTGAGTGTTCACAAAGTTATTTATTGAGATAAATCAACCATCAGAACAAGGAGACAGAGTTTAGAAGCCTCATTAATCCACTTTTATTAAAAGTAGCCAGTTATTTGGTTATACAGTAATAACACTTTGGTGACACAGTTAATTTCAATTAAAAAATTGAGATTATACTGACTTTTTAAAAACATAAAGCAAAATGTTCTTGGATTTTACATGTCCCAGTCTTAACATGGATATAAATAGAGAGAGAACACTGGAAAATTAAACAGGGAACCAAAACTTAGCTAGGTTTTTTAATGAATATGCAATGCCACATAGTAATTAAGAGTTTAGTGTGGGAAGACAATCATTTGTATGCAATTCCACCTTGCCTTCTTACAGGCCATATGATTTTGGCCAAGCCATACAAACTCTCTAATATCATTTTCCTCATTTGTAAAATAAAAATGATAATGGCAATCATTACATAAATATTTATATGAATGAGTTAATTCACACAAAGTGCTTTAAACAATAGTAATGTGGCTAAAGTCCAAAAAGTGTAAGATTTGCCTGTATCAAAATATTAATTTAGATATAAAATCCATAGCTTATGATTTCAACTCTAGCATACTTTTCACTCTAATGTAAAAGATATGATATGCATCTTTTGGATAAGTTCTCCATATATAAACACATATATACATAGATTTCAAGTATAGGTAAAACTGGATTCTGTATACATAGTATATACATATACATAGTTTATATACATATACAACTGGATACTAGAGGCACCTGGGTGGCTCAGTTGGTTAAGTTTCCAATTCTTGGTTTCGGCTCAACCCATGATCTCAGGATTCTTTGGTTCAAGCCCTGCATCATGTTCCTCACTGCCGGTGTGGAGCCTGCTTGGGGTTCTGTCTCTGTCCTTGTCTCTCTGCATGCCCCCCCCCACTCTCTCTTTCTTTCTCTCTCACAAAATAAATAAATAAACTTTTAAAAAGACTGAATAGGGGTGCCTAGGTGACTCAGTAGGTTAAGTGTCCCACTCTTGGTTTTGGTTCAGATCATGAACTTGCAGTTCGTGGGCTGGAGCCCCACATTGGGCTCTGCATCTGGGAGTGCAGAGCCTGCTTGGGGTTCTCTCTCTCCCCCTTTCTCCCTGTTCCTCACCCGCTTGTGCTGTCTCTCACAAAATAAATAAAAACTTAAAAAGTAACTGGATAAATATGTACATATAAATGAGGATAAGTATATAAGCATGCTTATGAGTATATTGAAGTATGTATATATAAATTTTAAAGGAATAAAAATATTAGATTATGTATAAATATGTATATATATTTATATATATATGTATTTATGTATATATATATATATATAGTACATACAATATGAATGGCTTATCTAAAGAATTTCATGAAGAAACTGCTTTCAGGAAACTTGGTTTTATTCTTAAATTATCTTTTTAATTTGGGACAAAATATTTAAACTCTTCAGATTGAAACCTAATCTGAAATATGAGAGAATTGAAGTAGGTGAAATCTGAGGTCAATTTCAATTCTGTCAAAAGTGATGAAAAGTGATGTCTGAAAAGCAGTATATATGTATGTATATATGTGTACATATATATGCACACACGTACATGTATTAGTATATATGTACTCACATATATTTGCATATATACAAAGTTATGTATATATTAGTTTCTTAAATTTATAAAAATACAATATTTTAAAGGATATACTATTATATTATGAAATTAATTTTTTTTTAACCTTTATTTTTATTTTTGAGACAGAGAGAGACAGAGCACGAGTGGGGGAGGGGCAGAGAGAGAGGGAGACACAGAATCGGAAGCAGGCTCCAGGCTCTGAGCCACCAGCCCAGAGCCCGACGGGGCTTGAACTCACAGAATGCGAGACCGTGACCTGAGCCGAAGTCGGACACTTAACCGACTGAGCCACCCAGGCGCCCCAAGAAATTTAATGTCTCTTCCACAATAGTTGCTGCAACAATCAGACAAATAGAATCAATGAGGTTATGGAATATCTGAACAATTCTATCAACCAACCAGACCTAATTGATATTAATAGAACACTGCACCCAAACATTGGAACATTAATCAAGGTAGAAAAGATAGACTATGTGCAACCCCATAAAATAATTCTCAATGCACTTCAAAAGATTATAAAGTAATATGGAATAAATTATAAGATAAAAGGAGTATTATACATCTCTTTGAAAATTTTACCACATATTGCTAGAGATGCATCACTTTTTGTAGTTGTGAATATAAAGTGGAGTGGAAAATTAAAGCAATAAATCAAAATATCATAAAATATTCATCAAAACATTGAAGTGCTCAAATCATTTATGTGAACAAATGGTTTTATTTTTGCTAAGGTAACTTTTTATTTTATTTAATTTCCACAAACCTAAACACATTGAAAAGTTTTGAGTAATAATAAGCATATATTTCATTCATCATAATCAGGGGAAAGTATTTAAATATTTTTATAATAAAGAACTATACAGTTTTTTTTTTTAATTTAACAGTACAAGTAGTAGTCTTGGAGATTATTTCCTACTTTCAACTTAATGTTTACAAATGTACTTTATGGTATCTCTTGGAACCATTTTTATCTTAGCTTTAAATTGTATAAAACTTAAACTTTGTATAACTATACTGCAAGGGGTTACGCTTCGAGTCAATAGCAACTAATTTTTGGAACTAACTTCCTTCCTGACAGTATTAAAGAAGTCATAGATTAAACAGCCATAAATTCTTAAAATTTGGGGAGGATGATTTTGGTATGCTGTAAAAAATTTTTTTGAATATGGACAGCAAATATGTCTTTAAATCTGTTAGTTTAGTAATACTTCAAAAGTGACGTTTCTAGAAAAACGTTCATTTTCCCCTGGAGTACTTTTTAAAATTAATTTGTTTATATTCAATAATTATCGTCCCTGTCTTCAACAATTTTATAGCTGAGGACATTTAGAAAAATAAACTTATCTAAACTGACAGAAATTAGATTTAATTGTTAATTTTCTTCATTTATTCATTGCTCTATTCTGCTATTTTATACATTAGAATTCAGCCATGATTTTAATGTAATTTTTCTGAAGACATATCTGTGTGGTTTTCTTTTGCTGTGCTATTTATATTAATCAGGAATTGATTAGAAAAGATCACCTTGAACCTTAACCAAGTGAGTGCATTGCTTCATTATTTTACTATACAGAGACCTGCTCCTTTAGGGAAAAATAACAATTGTGTTCAATTACATCATGAAATTGCATCAGAAGTTGTTTTTCGTCACACAGCTTTTTTTTCTGGAGAATTTATCTTGAGTACTTATGTTTATGTATAACTTATTTATTTATATTTATATATCTCTATATAATTCTAAATACTTTAGTTAAAGAAGGTGTCCTTAGGGGTAGCATCTAGCCAGGATAGTCTTTGATAAGGAAAATGTCCACCACTTAGCAAGTGTATGAAAGTACACATGAAGGAACACATGAAAATTCAGGTATTAGACAAATGACTTGAACAGTGTCCTCAGCGTTGAAACAGGCCCATGGCTCTTAAGGTGTCTAATTTGAAGCACACATTATTCATGTGCATTTGCGTATGAAGCTGTAGGCAGAACAGGAAAAAGGAATGTGATGGTTTCTTAAAATGATTTATTCAGTTTTTAATTGAGATATGTAATTTCATCGTTCAGTCTAAGTGATTATTTAATGTTCTCTATATTAATGTAATTAAAATTAATGCATGTGTTTCTTTCGATGGGAAAATAAGGTGTACTACTTAGAATATGAATGCAAATTTGGAGGATATTTTTATTTGCTAAAATTCCACTATATAATGCATATTTGTATATTTGCATATATTCTTTCTAGTTATGTGTATTATATATTTACCTTTACATCTTAAAATCTGTGTACAAATCATATAATATAGAAGTGAAGTTAGAGAATATACATTTTTTTTATTATTGAAATATAGTTGACATATGATGCTTTATTAATTTTAGGTGTATAACATAGTGATTCAACAATTCTGTATGTTACTCAGTGCTCACTCTATAAGCATAGTATATGTTGTATTAATTATGAAGCTAGGGAGAAAGCCCTAACTTAAATATCATATCCTCCTTGGTAACTTAGATGAGTAAAAAGGAGTATTTTCCTTCATTTTCATAAAAAAGCAATAGTGCCTATTACTTAATCCAAACTTACACATCTTAGGTGACACCCCAAGAGACTTCTGCTCAAAAGTGGTGACTTCACTGTAATACCCGTGCCTTCTCCTCTCTAAATAATGTTTTAAGCTAATAGAAATAGAAATAAGTATCTTGTGATTTGCAGTAAACCATCTTTACTATCTTGATAGTATTTTAATGTTTATTTATTTTTGAGAGGGAAAGAGACTGAGCGTGAGCTGGGAAGGGGCAGAGAGAGAGGGAGTCACAGAATCTGAAGTAGGTTCCAGGCTCTGAGCTGTCAGCACACAGCCCTACACAGGGCTTGAACTCACTAACCATGAGATCATGACCTGAGCTGAAGTCGGACGCTTAACTGACTGAGCCACCCAGGCACCCCTATCTTGATAGTTTTGAGCTAAAATAACAGGGAAGCACATAATTGTCATTGGTTACTGAAATGGCAGCAATTATGTTTGTACATCAGAAATGTATACATGTGCATAAATATTATTTAAGGAGAGTTAAAATCCTAAAATAGTGTTTAGATGAGATTACAAAAAGATAAAAGAGGTCAACTAATACTGTGATTTATTTATACATATTGAATGAGATATGCCATTTTCTATGGGTTATCTTTGGGCTGTAGCTGTGCATTTAAATTTCGGCTTCATAAACAGATACTAAGAACATTATGGCTCCATTTTATCCATTTTTATATTCACCATCACCCCCATTTTTAGATTTCTAATCAGTACACAATTATTTGGCTAAATCTCTTGCATGGAAACACTCCAGAGAATAGTGATCAAAGAGCCTTATTGAGCTGGTTGCTACAGTAAGTAAGTTTACAGTTTTCTAGTGTGCAATCGTTAAGAATGGGAAAGGAAATGACCAGTGAAAAAAAGAATGCTTAAAGAATAGAGACTAGAGTAGAAATGCTGAAAATATTCAGCTCACATTTTATCTTGTCCCAAAGCACTGGAGGTTATCAAATTCACTGTGTTTTATTAGCAAGCTGTAGTTTTACAAGGAGCATGTTCCAGAAGGCATTAGCAGAGCTCATTACTTGAAACTATTTTGTATAGATCACCAATATATAAAGGAAGTTAGGAGTGAAAATAGAAACACATACCACTGATAAATGCTGAGTAATTAAAAGTCAAAACAAAGGTACACAATGAGGTCCTTGAAGAATTGAGAAGTAACATTTTGATATAAAATACTCACTAGAACAATGGATGCCAGCATGAGGTAGAAAAAATAAAATAAAATTTAGCAGAACCAAAGGACTCAAAAGATGACTGGTCTTGAATAGAACCTTTGTCTTAGCAATCCTGGCCATTGATTTCACCAACATGTCAGCTATTTCTAAGATTTTTTGTAGTTGATTTCCAAGAAAAGAAGTCATCTCATCTTTGTTTTAATATTCCAGGGCCTTTAAAAAATTAGAATATATTTACATACAGTAAATTGTACTCTTTGAGTAAACCAGATCTGTGAGGTGTATTAAATTCATAGTGTCAGATAAATACAATCAATTGAAATTTATATCACCCCCCCCCAAATTTGCCCTGTCTTCCTTTGTAGTCAGTGGATGATAAAGATTCACAACAATGCATAAAAACCACCATAATCACTGTGCTCTAATTTGTCTCGGCGAAACACTTACTATGTTAAAACTAATGGATGGATAATTAAATTGTCTCCAAGTGATTTTTCCTGATTTCTTGTGTTTTCTCATACCCTTTATACTAATTTTATTCAACTTCTTTTTAAGTTTAGGAGACTAAAGTGTGCCATGGATAATATATTTTTCAAAGATTACTGAGAGAAATAATTTTAAAACATTTGAAAATAAAATGTATATTGATATAATGGATTTTTCATTTGAATCTTATTGAAGATACATAATCTACACACACATACATGAAACACCAATGCTTTGCATTAACTTAACTGTAAAAAGTCAAGTGAACATTTATTGAAATCCTTTGAATTAATACATTCTGTAAGTAATATTGGGTTTAATATTTTCCTATTTGCTTCATAGTTAGGAGTTACATGTATCTCCCACTTCCATGTATGTCTGTGAGTCAGAACAAACACACACCACCTAAATAATGATGCTTTTGTATTGATAGAACAAATATGAGTGTTCTCTGGTCATAACTGTGATAATTGTTTTTACTTGCCTGAATCTATTGTAAATATACAAAGTTGTGCCTGGTGTATTGAAATGTACATTATAAGTATACTACCACTAAAACAACATTTATTCAATCCTAATCATTTTAAATGCTTTGCATGTATTATTTCATGCAATCATCACTGCAATTCTATGTAATAAGGACTGTTATGCCAGTTTTATAAATTACAATCTGAGGCAGAGAGTGTTTAAATAATTTGTCCATGGCATGTAGTTAATAAATAGTACAGCTTAATTTGAATGCAGATTCATTCTGGAGCCCACACTCTTCACTGCTACGCTTGAGACACTCCTGTGAAAATTTGAAAGTGCTTTAAAATTTATTTCAGTAAATAAGTTAAACATGTCTACATTGTTAAGGCTGTATCCATGCTTACCTCTAATGCATTCACCACTTTTTAACCATCACAGGATATGTTAATTTTCTACCATTTTACATACATTGTCTCTAGCATTCACATGACTTGTTTAAAACAAACACAATTAAGCTTGCATAAGATGGAACTTACAGTATAAACCATTATTTGGGTTGACTTATATATTATTCATTGATAATTATTAATTATATTTGAGTAAACAGATTTTGATATCATTGCCAAATAAAGGAACTTTACTATGCTTATTCTGCAATAGTCAGTACTCTTTAAATTGACTATCAATACTTCTATACAACAAAGATGATCTGTCTCATATTAGTATTCGTTTTATCTATATTTAACAAGTTACTTTTTATTTTCATTCAAATACAATAATTTTTCAGACAATCCTCAAGGAGACTAAACAATGGTAATGACAAATATGTCTCAAAAATTTTCTTCCAGGATGCAAATGGCATTTCAATATTAAGTAAAATGTGAGGAAAATTTTTAAAATCAAACTTATGAAAATTTTGAAAAAATCTTGAGCAAAAAATATGAGAGGTTACACTCACTTTAACACTAAATTGAGAGTGTAGCAAAATGTGTTCTTTTCCAAATTCATGAAGTAAAATTACAACATTCATTTCATTCATTGAACAAATTGTTATTATCAATTCTGTATAATTACATGTTATTGTGAATATATTATTATTCACTTCATAAAAATGAATAAGAAAAACATTTTATGATGTAATTATGGAAATTATTGTTACTGATGTTATTACTCTTTAATTATTTAAGGAATGAGACCAATGAAGTTAATAGGACAGTTAGATTATCTCATTTGACAAAATCATCAGATGGTGCAATGAAATTAAGCCATATACGATAATGTCTTTGATATACTGTAGTAGTTGAGGAGTAGCAGAATATGCCTCCCCAAAATATACCACTTTGGCATATTGATTATTTTGAATTAAGGTTACTTGAGAAACAGCCAGTGCCAGAACGATACTCTGATCTCCCTCTGTCCTCCTGAAAGGAGGAAGTCAATCTCCCATGAAAATATGGTCCCTATACCGGGAGGGTAGAAGGCATCATTACTGACAAGGATAGGAAATTTAGGGCCAAGAACAAATCTTCCTCACTAATTTACTACCTGATGCCCTGTTCTGAATAATAGCAATTCACGATAGCTGCACTTTCAGTTTGGAGGAGGAAAGTTTTATTGATTGTAAGGGAAAGGGAATGTAAGAAGTATAAAGAAGAACGAAGAAGGGTTAATCCATCAAATCAGGGACTCACAATAGCCAACCTTCCGGCTGGGGAAGTCCCCTGGTAAAGAGCCTGGTAGGAGTCCTGTAGCGTCCTGGGCAGAGCGTCCTGCCCTCAGGTGAGACTTCCAACTAGCTAGCTATTGTTGCCAGAGCAATGTCTATACTACTCGTGAGTGATTGATGGTTCTTAACTAAGTTTGCCCAAGTGCAGTCCCCAGCAAGCTGGGTTTTCTGTTTCTCTTATCGTATCTCACAACCTTGGGAGTCCGGGAGTTTGTGTATTTCTTTTTCCTCCTGATCGGTTCCAGGGGGGCAGCCTGGTCTGGCTCAAGGAGGTGAGGCAAGTTAATGGGTCTTGGTGTCAGGAACAGAAGGGCCAGTTATGATCACAGGCCGGACACGGAGCACAAGCCAACAACTAAGGCCCAGTGACAGTGTATGTGTGGCTCTGGGCAGAATTGCATGACAAGTCACACCAACAGCTTCTAGACGGAACAAGCCCAAGCTTCTTTGTCCTGGCAATTCTCCACTGTTTCTTAGTCTAAATGCTAGAAAATCTTCCTGCTTTAGTCACTTGATCCCTTTAGTATTTTACAAGATTATATAAAGTTTTATTTTCACAATCTCCATGCAGTGTGTATGTATTTTTTTAAGCAAGTAAAGAAAATGGATTAAGTATAAATAAAAAAATTGGGATTAGAGAGTTAAAATGGTGGAGAAGTACGGGGAAGGGGATTTTCCTCCTTCCTCAAACACAGCAGAAGTGGGTTTGCTAGACTTCCCCTGTGCTGAGCTTAGTGGCGAAATGAAGTGTGCTCAGACGCCAGTGCTTGGGACCACGAACCCCTGTGAATCTGGGGGTAAGTAACGGGAATATTCAATCCTGCAATATCCCACAGTAGGGCATTTGGTGTATCAGCCAGGTATGCTGTGACCTAGCAGACCTATCGTCCTTGAGAAATTATAAATTAGATCTATGTGAAATATCTGGGTGGAAAAAGAGTCCAAACAGTTCTGCCTTGCAGCATACCAAAAATAGTATGAGCTCTTTTACTATAACAGCTTTGTCATTTGTTTTATGGCTTGATTCTATAATTATTTATCAATTCAATTCTTTGACGACACTTTTTGGTTTTTCAGTCAAGTCTTTAGGAGCAATGAACATAATCTATCAATGAAGTTTCCGCTTAACAAAAAAAATCAAGAACTACATTTTCTTTTCCCAAAATGGTGAAAGTAGACATGTCATTTGCACAGAATGTTTGTTGACATTGACCATTGGCTATTAGGTATCCGTTGATGTCTAAAATCATATGCAAACCACATGACCTAAATCTGCGAAATAAACTGCAGTGCTTATTCAAACGTTAGTAACTATTTAGGAAAATGTTTGCCTGAAACCCAAAATGTGGCACACGCATCTACAGAATTTTATTCACATATTATTTTGTGAAACACGACTTTTCTTTTGAACAAAATAGCTATTTTTCTAAACTAATGTGACCCATCTCTAGACTTTTTCCAAATTTGGCACTTACGAAAAGTGAAAATTGTGAATTTTTCAGCTTCATAAGATGGAGTGACAATTTTATATTATGTGTTTCAAATAGAAAATCAGTTACATGAATTCCATTAACATACCTTTTTTAAATTCAATTCATGAAGTCAGTGTTTAGATTTTGGAAGCTCATTCTGTTGAAGGTGAAACATCAGATATTCCTATGAATGCTTTATAAACTAAGTTGAAAGTTCAATGTTGAGGACAAAAAATTATTTGTTTTTGTGCTGTTAACATGACTACCAATTTGGATGGAGACCGGCATTGTTGCACAGCACAATGTACTTACTAAATTTAGAACACTATGGAGCAGAAATGCATTTAGACATGGTTGTGGTACATACATTATTCATAATTGCATCTGAACAGGCTGAGATATTCTGCTAACCCAAGATAAGCAGCTGACAGAATTCATAAAAATTAAGATGTATGTCTTCATATACGTGCATGTTAGATATTTATTCAAAGGAATTAAATTACAAGTCATTTGTAGAAATTCTTATTTTGAACTAAAATGCCCACCACTAGTCAGATTTTTTAAATGTTTAAAACTTTAAAAATTAATGCAATTCAAACTAAGTGTTCAAAAATGATTTTGATATTTTTGTAACTGTCATCTAAATTTTGCTGTATTTTATTAAAAATTATTTAATAGCTTTCAAAATGTTCAATAAATGAAGCACCAATAATCTTCATTTTTATTTTCTTTTCTTTCAACGTTTTTTTTTTTTTTTTTTTTTTATTTATTTTTGGGACAGAGAGAGACAGAGCATGAACGGGGGAGGGGCAGAGAGAGAGGGAGACACAGAATCGGAAACAGGCTCCAGGCTCTGAGCCATCAGCCCAGAGCCTGACGCGGGGCTCGAACTCACGGACCGCGAGATCGTGACCTGGCTGAAGTCGGACGCTTAACCGACTGCGCCACCCAGGCGCCCCTAATCTTCATTTTTAAAGTTCACTTTTAGTTATTGAAAATATACATTGAAGACAGGAAAATGCATTTTTCCCAACAAAATGACAGGGAAAATATGAAAAAAATATTTAAATAAAGCCTGAGATTTAATTTTCATTTCTTTAACAATATCTCAAAAGTCTAGACTTTTGAGAATAATCAGTTGAAGATGCTCCTAGAATGCAAATAGAATTAAGTTGAAAAGAGCTGCAATTTTGCAAAATCTAAATTTGGCCAAATATTTAAGAATAATAACCTTTTTTATGAAGTATTTTCAAAGTAAGATATTTTGAATGGAGAAAAAAGTGTGAAAATTTGGGGGCTGAAATATATATACATTTTAATAGTGAAAAAAGTTATATCCCAAATGACCACCATGTGGTAAAAATTTCCTGAATTTACTTCATCCCTTATGAGAGATAATATTCTCAATTAAAATATGAAAGTCCACAGAGAATCATTTGAAGGTGTCAAAATTTTAAACTTATTAAAGGTAGAATATAACCACTGTTTACTCTTACTATGTCATTTGTTTTCTCTTATAAAAATACTACCATCATTACCAATACCAGGAAAGGAAGAGGGACCTAGAACTAAAAATGATAAGAGATTACTACAAATGATGCTATGAACAAAATTTGGTAAATTATGAAATAAACATTCTTTGTCAAAAACAACCCATAACCTGGCAAATATCATTCAAGAGGAAATAGATAATCTGAGGAGCACTACGTGAATTAAATTAAATCAATAGTTAAACCTTATCAGAAAGATAACTTAAGCACATTTGCTTCACTGGGTAATGTTACCCAACAATTAAGGAAGCAATAATACAAATACTTCACAAACTCTGGAACTTAAAGAGGAGGGAATACTTAACAATACATATAAGCAGTCCTGCATCACTCTGATACATTAGCAAAGACACCAGAAAGTTCTGCTATAATACATCAGTATATGGAATCCTGCAATATATGCATATATATATATCTAATAAATTATATATGATAAACATATAATTTATAAATATATAAAAATCATCATACGTAACAACCAAGTAGCATTTATCCTGAAAATGCAAGAAGTTTTCAAAATGAATCAATGTAATCTTCATATTAACACTGTAAAGAAGGAAAGCCACATGATCATATTAACTGGTACAGTAAAAACATTTAACAAAGCTCAACGTGCATTCATATAAAAATTATCATATTGGGAATTAAAAAAAGCTGTCCTTAAATTGACAAGGGGGCAGCTACAAAATACCACTGATAACATTATACTTATTAAGGAAAGACTAAATGCGTTCCAGTAGGTCTGGGAACACAGTGAGAACAGCTAATCTCACCACTTTTATTCAATATTGTTTTGGAAATCACAGCCAGTGCAATAATAATAATAATAATAGTAATGGTGATGCAAGAAAAATGCAGATTCGAAAGGGAGTGAAAATTGAAATGTCCCTAATCACAGATGAACTGGTTATTTTCATAGATATTCCAAAGAATCTACAAATAAATCTCTAGAACTAATAAGTGAGGTTACCAAGGTCATCGGATATGAATTCAACACCAACAACCAATCACATTTTAATGTAACAATCAACAATTGGAAACTAAAATTAAAAAAAAAAACTATTTGTAATAACTCCCTTAAATAAAATACATAGGAATAAATCCAGAAAACATATGTAGGACAAGTGTGTAAAATCAAAAATCATGGATACAAGAAATCAAAGAACACCTAAATAATTATACAGATATTCTATGCTCATGCACCAGAAAAGTTAACATAGTTAAAGTGACAACTCTTTCTAAGTTGATGTGAAATAGAGAATAATTCTAATTAAAATTCAAGCAGTAATTTTGTTCAGACATAGAAAAGCTGACTCTAAAGTTCACACATAAATGGAATGAAATAAAGTGGCCAAAATAATTTTGAAAACTAAGAGCATAAAGGACTCACACTATTCGATTTTAACACTTTCCATAATATTCGATTTTAACACTTTCCATAAAGCTACAACTATCTAAACTGTAGTATTGACAAAAGAATAGATGCATAGAACATGTACTAAATGAAACAAAAACTATTGTCTGAGAATACGCCTATGTATAGTCATTTGATTTTTGACAAAAGTTCAAAATCAATTCAATGGAGAAGGGAGAGTCTCTTTTTTCTTTTTCTAAGCTTTTTAATCTTTTTTTATTTCAGCTGTATTGAGGTTTAATTTACATATAAAATCATAAGATATTTAAAGTGCACATCGTGGTGCTTTGATATATGTGAACATTGTGAAAACATGCCTCCCATGTAGCTAATTTACACATCCATCACCTCATGAATTTACCTCCCTTCATTCCTTCCTTGTTCCTTCCTTCCTTCCTTCCTTTTCTTTCTTTCTTTCTTTCTTTCTTTCTTTCTTTCTTTCTTTCTTTCTTTCTCTCTCTCTCTCTCTCTTTCTTTCTTTCTTTCTTTCTTTCTTTCTTTCTTTTCTTTCTTTCTTTCTTTCTTTCTTTCTTTCTTTCTTTCTTTCTTTCTTTCTGGTGAGAACATTAAAGTTCTACCCACTTAGTATATTTCAATATGGATTACAGTGTTATCAACTATACTCACCATGTTTAATTAACCGATCCTCAAACCTCACTCATCTTGTAGCTGAAAGTGTGTGCCCTTTACCAACCTCTTTCTAATTCCCCTACACCCAGCCCCTAACAACCACATTTTACTCTGTGTTTCTTTGACTTTTTTGTTTTTTAAACCCATGTATAGGTGATACCTGGCAGTATTTTTCTTTTCCTGGCAGTCTTTCAACAAATGAAAATTTAGACTTCATACACAAGAAAAGAAACTTGTGCTTTATACCACATTTTATATAATACTAAAACAAAATGGATAATATATTGAATTTTTAAAAGTAAACCTATTAATTAGAAAAGATCATATCAGAAAACCTTTGTGACCTTGGGTTGGACAAAAGCTTTAGACATGGTTTAAAAAGTACAATCCGGGAAAGGAATTTATCCTTGGCATGCCTTCCTCAGGTCCTGTACTTTCTGATTTAATTTTAGGACATGAAAATCTATGTAATTGAGAAACTACAAGATTTTTTTTTTAAAGCAGTTTGGGAACGCCAGGAATACTAGAAAGATGGAAAGATTTTATATAAGTGCAAGAAGGAAACGTTAAAATTGTACAGAAGAACTGTATTAGATACTTTAGGAAGAACAGAATATTTAATTATCCTGCTCTATATCTTACAACCATTGTTTTTATGACATGTATAAATGTCTCTATTTCATCTTGAGACATTCGAACTTCATAAACTTAATGTTTTCTTCTGGAAAGCAATCTTTCAAATCTGAAAACCTTATATTTTTATTATCATCTGTCCTTTTATATAAATGGTGTAATAAAGTCTGAAATACAAAACACTGTGTGTCTCTGTTACAGATGAAACTAAATAACACAATGTCCTCCAATTTTTCTTCTCTTGAACAAGAGATGCATTAATATATCGATGACTCTAATAAACTTCTTATCCTCAAAAGTCTGAAGGATTGGGTTTGCATCATACCTTAGAAAGTATGCTATATCAGTTCTTTTTGTTCTTTTGATTTTCTTGTTTGTTGTTTGTTTGAAAATTGCAGACATACGATGCGATATATTAATGAGGGAGGCATATATTTGGGAAACAGCGGTTTGCCTGTCTTCCTTTACTGAATCTCATTTTATTGGCAGGCTGGGTAGTAGAACTGAAGGGCTTTCATGCCCTCTTAGCATTTCAAGATTGTTTATTTTCTGTTTCCATTAGGAGAGCAGTGGTGAGTTATCATTTATTTTCATTACAGTTTTATGATGCTGATCTTTTCATGAATTTCTATTTTTTATAATATACTGGTTATTGCATACTCATAGAAATATGCATAATAGATAGTAGAAGAAATGTTTTATTAATCTGAATGCCTACCTTTAATGAAATGAAACTACAACCTCTTACATTTCATTTATATATTTGAAAACTACTTTGTCCTAAAGGGTTTGAAGCTGATAGCCACAAATCCTACTATCTTTAAAAAGAGTATAATTTCATTAAAATTGAGAAGAAATTAAGCTGACATATTTTACAGTATTAACCAAAATTGAATTTCCATAACTCTGAATAAGAATATATTGAAATGATCTTTTTTTTTTTCTAAACTGAAACTGTTTTTCTGCTAATGCTAATTGGATTATATCTTTGGCTTACTATCTTTATATTCCAACATATTTAATTATAAAATCATATGAATAACATTACAGTTGTATAAAATATAAAGAATATGCTAACTTAAATTTGCTATATTTGCCCTCAATAATGATCTAGAGAGGCATCAAATTAAAGATGCCAAAGGCATAGTGTAGTTTTTAATACATCTTATCCTTCACCATGCAGTTTTACAGATATCCTGAAATTTTAAGTATAAAGAAAGAGACTGGTATTTGTTTGGTATCTTCCTGATTGTTCCTTCCCCTCAACGCATGCACGCGCGCGCGCGCACACACACACACACACACACACACACACACACACACACAAATGCTATTTCATTGATACATATATTGGTAGATTATCACATATGGTGTGTTAATTAGTTAATTAATTTGGAAAACTGCCACAAATATTATGTATCCATGTTTACAAGTTTTGAAATGTAGTTTATAAATCAAATTCAAAAAATAACAATTGGAATAAGCACAGGAAATTGGAATGCTAGACTAATGTGCATGAAATAAATATAAATAAAATACTATCTACAAGATGGCTGATAATCTTTTACCAGAAATTCTCTCATTAAAAAGTGTAAATGGTAGAATTTAACTAAAAGAATGCGAATCGTCAAAAGTAAAATGAATGAGATGAATTTTTCCAGTGAAATTAATCTGACAATAGTTGATCTCTTTCTGATCAATTTTCTGCTTCACTTATTCACTCTCTATTTCTAATCTGAGTGAAATAATGTGCCATTAATGATGGTAGTTATATGAAATTACAGATAGATAAGATGTTTAGTGATTGACAAAACATAATAATTCTACTGAAATGGATCAAAATATTTACCACATTTTCCTTCCAAATATATAGAACTTATTTATAAATAGTGCCAATATAATTACATGTATAATAGAAATCATGTATAAAATAATCTGTTACTCTACAACTGTGCTGTTAAGCTCACTTATGCTCACCACACAAATACTATAAGTAAAGGCATCGTTTCACTCAGGACCCTTACATGCCAAAAACAAACTCCACCCTATCTGGTTTAGGAAGAAAGATTTTAAGAAAATATTAGACAATTCAAAACTGTCCCTGAGGACAGAGGTCATGAGGCTTGACAGATATGAACCCAATGACATTGCTCAACCATGTTTTCAGGCTGCCTAAAACCCACCGACACCAGAGCTCAGTGCAAAACTTCAGCCACTATTGTCCTTGTCACCTCCAAAACATGGATTCCATGTGTCCCCTGTTTTTGTACATTGCTCTGCTCTGAATCAAAACTTCTCTTGGGTGTATCTCAGTGCCTAATTGTCTGCTTGTGTCCTATCTTCAGTGGATGTTGACAAAGAATAACAACACTAGTTTGTAATCAGGGCAGAGTCATCCTTTATAATGAAGAATATTCAAGAGATATGAGGGGACCCCAATCAAACCAAATGTCCACCAGAGTCCAGCAACCTTGCACACCCTTCTTCCATGTTAAATTTCTAGGGGCACCTGGGTGGCCCAGTCAGTTAAGCTACGACTTCGGCTCAGGTCATGATGTCACAGTTCGTTGGTTCGAGCCCCGCCTTAAGCTCTGTGCTGACAGCTTGGAGCCTGAAGCCTGCTTCGGATTCTGTGTCTCTCTATATATCTGCCCCTCCCCCACTTGCTCTGTGTGTGTGTGTCTCTCTCTCTCTAAAATAAAATAAAACATTGAAAAAAATTCATAAACAGTAATAAGAACCAGATCAACAACAACAACAAAAGATGCTTCTCCCTTTCATGTTATAAAATCACTTATAAATATGAAAATAAAATATCTGGATCTTTTTCTAGACCATCACATTTAGCATGACTTAAACAGTGTGCTCTAGTCACATTTCTTCTGTGTGGTAACACTTATATGTAATAAAATATGAAGTATCCCATGAAAATTTATGCAATGGAGTGGTCTTGATCACTCACTTCTCAAAAGTGGGGCAACACAAACCCTCAGCATATTCTGATTCAAAACCAAGTTTTGCTTTTTATTTCTCTAAATTTCTGAGGTATATCCAGTTTCCTCTCCTTCCACCCTAGTTTTATCTTTACATTATTCTATATGCAAATTTTAAAATGTATACCGCTAAAGGATCTAAAATAGTTGCAGAAAGAGACTGAGGGACAGGAAAATTATTTAACATGTATATATAAATATATGATACTGCAAGGAAAATATATGAGTAGACAATTCAGTCCTTAGCTTTAAAACTGATCACAAGAGTATAACTGATATCTATGCCTTCTTCCTCCACTGTCCTGTCTATATTCCCTCTCTTCACAGCCTGCATCTTAGCTGATTGAAGTTTGTTATTTAATGGGCCCATCCAAACCTTCATTCCTGAAGGATGTAAGTTCATGCCAGTCCTTCACATAGGGGTTTATAAACACTTTCATTATTTAGTTCCAAGCATACTCTCTCTTCCTTCATTATGTAGCATCATATTTGACTTTACAAGAGGTATAAATACCTAATTCAACACTGGAACTGCTCATTTTACCAGTTTAAGCAGTGGTATCTGAACCCCAAAATGGAAGATATTTCAGGTTTTATTTCAATTGGGCCATTGTTGCATAACCTGGCAAGCACTTTTGATACATTCCCTTCTTAGATACTAATGAAATCTAAATGAGAGGTAGGCAAACTCTTTCTGTAAAGGAGCAGATAGTAAATATTGGTAGGCCATATGGTATTTTTTTACAACTACTCAACTCTACTGTTATTGCACAAATGCAGCCATAGACAACATATAGACAAATAGATTTGGAGATTTTCCAATAAATTTACAAAGCGGGTGGTGGACCAAGTTTGGCTCACAGGCAATAGATAAAAGACTCCTCCTTCTCTAAGCTGTCAAAATTTAAGTCACGAAGACAAGAAACAAATAAATTTGGAAATGAAATATCAAACTCTGTAGTAAAAAATGCCACTTCATTTTCCACATTCTTAGTTCCCAAACCTGTGTGTTATGGCTCTTTGTGACACATGACAGTGCATCTGTCTCCAGTTCAAAACACGGAACACATTCAGTTAGATGAAATCCAGCTCTGCAAGCTAGCATCTGGGACTTCATCAAGTAAAGATTTTAAAAGGTCCTATTATTCTCGTGAATGACTTAGATACTAATACCAAAAATGCTTTTAGGTTAAGTTGCCTTAATTAATTAATAAATTAATTGCCTTAATCCTTTTGCTGTACATGCTCAGAAGCAATGTTGTATAGGAGTAATGGTGATGAGGCTATTTGGAACCTCACAGATAGTTTTAGTGACAGAGACATCTACTCAAGAAAGTCAAATAAAACTCAGAATACAATTTATTTTTTTATGTTTATTTATTTTGAGAGAGACATACACAGTGTGTGAGCAGGGTAGGGGGTGCCAAAAAAGAGGGAGAGAGGGAATCCCAAGCAGGCTCAACGTTGTCAGCATGGAGCCTGATGTGGGGCTTGAACCCATGAGCCTTGAGATCATGTCCTGAGCTGAAATCAGACGCTTAACTGACTGAGCCACCCAGGAACCCCAAGAACATAATTTAAATGACATAAAATTTCTGCCTCTCAGTGATTTAAGGATACTACAATAATCTCAACCTGCTACCCAGTGTTTGGCTGGTCCCCCATGAATATGGTAACCTATAAGGACTGAGTGTTGAACTCCTGGCAGATTGGGACTTTAGCATTGGCAGAAGCAAGATCAATCTCAGTGAACGGAAGTCTCTATTATTGATATTAGGTATAATCCTAAAATCTGATACCATGACACATGGTTACACTTTATTTTTGCACATTTTTGAGCATGCATTGGGATCACTGAGGGTTAGAGGCTAAACTGATCAATATGATTATTATAATGTATGGTTACTACCATTTCCCCAATATAGTCACTATGGTAATAAGTACATGTCCCTTGGGGAAAAAAAATGTAAGAAAACATTTATGACACAATCTTAGGTTTTATCAGAGAGCCTTTTCTCAAAGTTTTCCTTTAATCAAAGGGCCTTGGTTCTGTCATATGATGGCATAGACTCAAGAATTATATGAGGATCCGTAGTGTATACTTTGAGGCTCAGTCATGTCTATTTTCTGCAGATGTAATTTTTTTTTT
Source organism: Lynx canadensis (assembly GCF_007474595.2). NCBI lineage: Eukaryota > Metazoa > Chordata > Mammalia > Carnivora > Felidae > Lynx > Lynx canadensis. The sequence continues at coordinate 125,728,852 of NC_044311.2, forward strand.
TTTTAATTTTACACATCAAGTAAAACTTTAGTAGCATCTAGTATATTTTGGTCCTGAGGATTCTGATATTTTTTTTATGATTAAAATCTGGGCCCATGGAGAATCTAAGATGGTGGAGTAGTAGGAGGATCCTAGGCTTGCCTCATCCTTAGAACACAGCTAGATAAATATAAAATCATTTTGAACACCCAAGAAATCTATCTGAAGACTGACAGAACTGCACAATTAGAGGGAGAGAAGAGGCCACATCATGGAAGGTAGGAGGTGCAGAGAGGTGATTTGGGGGAGAAACAGATTATGAGTGCTGCAAAGCGGAGGGAGCCCTGGTCACAGAGAGAGGTGAGGGACAGAGGAGTGAGGATGGGGGAGGCATACAGGGAATCACACAAGGAAAACACTTCCCAAAGATATTGACTGGAAAATGAGAGAGGCTGCTTTTGTGAGTTTTTACAACCAGTGGAGCTCAAAGACTATAGTTTTAGAGGTCTGTGACATGGCTGGTGTGGAACCCTGAGGTGCTGAGGTGCTCCTGTGGAAAAAAGAGATCAGAAGTCCGGGAGCAGATGGAATGATCTGAGGATCTCCTATAAGGAGAGACAGTTCCCCCTTCTTGAACCACATCTGGAAGAGGTGGCATTGCTTCCATGGAGACAAAAGAGCCAACTGGTGACATTTTCCTCCCCCACACCTCAGTTCAAAATAACTCAGCAGCCTAGAAGGGAGTGGCATGATATATTCAATGTGCTGAATGGGAAAAATATGCAGCCAAAAATACTTGAGATTCAGCAAAGCTATCAGTCAGAATAGGAGAAACAAAGAGTTTCCCAGACAAAGAAAAACTAAAGGAGTTTATGACCACTAAAGCACCCTTTCAAAAAATATTAAAGGGGACTCTTTGAGTGGGAAAGAAAGACCAAATTGACAAAGACTAGAAAGGATCAGAGAAAATCTCCAGAAAAAAATGACAAAACAAGTAATAAAATGGCACTGAATTCATATCTATCAATAAGTACTCTGAATGTAACTGAACTAAATTATCCAATCAAAAGACATAAGGTGTTAAGTTGGATATAAACAAAACAAAATGAAACAAAACAAAACAAAACACAAACACCCATCTACATGCTGCCTACAAGAGACTAATTTTAAACCTAAACACACCTAGGGGACCCTGGGTGACTCAGTTGGTTAAGCATCCAAGTTTAGCTCAAGTCATGATCTCATGGATCATGAGTTTGAGCCCCGTGTCAGGCTCTGTGTTGACAGCTTGGAGCCTGAAGCCTGCTTCACATTCTATGTCTCCCTCTCTCTCTACCCCTTCCCAGCTCGCTCTCACACACACACTCTCTCTCTCTCAGCAATAAATAAGCATTAAAAAAAAAAAACCCAAAAATCAAAGACACCTATAGATTGAAAATGAGGGGATGGAGAAATACTTACCATGCACAGGGATGTCAAAAGAAGCCACAATAGCAATACTTACATCAGAAAAAAAATACTAGATTTTAAGCCAAAGACTGTACAAGAGATGAAGAGGGGCATTACATCTTAATAAAGGGGTCTGTCCAACAAGATAGAACAATTATAAATATTTATGCCCCCAACTTGAGAGCACCCGGAATTTAAAACAATTAATAAAAAAAATAAAGAAACTAATTGATAATAATACAATAATGGTAGGGGATTTTAACACCCCACTTACAGCAATGGACAGATCATCTAAGCAGAAAATCAACAAGCAATCAATGGCTTTGAATGGCACACTGGACCTGATGGACTTAATAGATATATTTAGAGCATTTCATCCAAAGCAGCAGAATACATACTCTTCCAGAGTGCACACGGAATATTCTCCAGAATAGATCACATACCAGGTCACAAATCAGCCTTCAACAACTACAAAAAGATCAAGATGATACCATGCGTATTTTCGGATCAAAAAGCTATGAAACTTGAAGTCAATTACAAGAAAAAATGTGGAAAGATCACAAATACATGGAGGTTGAAGAACATCTTACTAAAGGATGACTAGATCAACCAGGAAATTAAAGAGGAAGTTTAAAAATATATGAAAATGAAAACACGATGGTTCAAAATCTTTGGGATGTAGCAAAAGCATTAAAAAGAGGGAAACATATAGCAATACAAGTCTGCTTCAAGAAACAAGAAAAATCTCAAATATACAATCTAAAGTTATACCTAAAGGAGCTATAAAAAGAACAGTAAATTAAGCCTAAAACAAGCAGAAGCAGCAAAATAATAAAGATTAGAGCAGAAATAAATGACATAGAAACAAACAAACCATAGAACAGATCAATGAAACCAGGAGCTGGTTCTTTGAAATAATTTTAAAAATGGATAAATCCCTATCGAAAAGAATAGAGAAAGGACCAAATAAATGAAATCATGAATGAGAGAGGATAGAACATACTCAATGCCACAGAAATAAAAACAGTTGTAGGAAAATATTATGAAAAATTATATGCCAACAAATTGGGCAATCTAGAAGAAATGGATAAATTCCGAGAAACATATAAATTACAAAAACTGAAACAGGAGAAATAGAAATCTGAACAGACCAATAACCTGTAAATATATTAAATCATTAATCAAAAATCTCTCAACAAAGAAAAGTCCAGGGCTAGATGGCTTCCCAGGGGTTTTCTACCAAACATTTAAAAAACAGTTAATACCTATTCTTTTGGAACTGTTCCAAAATATAGAAATGGAAGGAAAACTTCCAAACTCATCCTGAAAGGCTGTCAAAGATCCTGTATAGCCAAACAATCTTGAAAGCAAAACAGGAGGCATCGCAATTCCAGAGTTCAAGTTATATTCCAAAGCTATAGTGATTAAGACAGTATGATACTGGCAAAAAACAGACACATAGATCAAATGGAACATAATAGAAAATCCAGAAATGAACCACTACTATATGGTCAACTAATCTTCGACAAAGCAGGAAAGAATATGCAATGGAAAAAAGACAAATGATGTTGGGAAAACTAGACAGCAACATGCAAAAAAATGAAACTGGACCATTTTCTTATACCAAATACAAAAATAAATTCAAATGGATGAAAGACCTAAATGTGAGACAGGAAACTATCAAAATCCTAGAGCAGAACACAGGCAGTAACGTCTTGAAATCAATCATACCAACTTCTTACTAGATATGTCTCCTGAGGCAAGGGAAACAAAAGCAAAAAAAAAAGTATCATAACTTCATCGAGATAAAAACCTCCTGCACAGCAACAGAAACAATCCACAAAACTAAAAGACAACTTACAGAATGGGAGAAGATATTTGCAAATGACATATCTGATAAACGTTAGTATCCAAAATCTAAGCAAAACTTATCAAACTCAATGCCCTAAAGATACTTCAGTTAAAAAATGGGCACATAACAAGAATAGACAATTTTTCCAAAGAAGACATACAGATGGCTAACGGGCACATGAAAAAAATGGTCAACATCACTCATCATTATGGAAATATAAATTAAAAACATGATGAGACACCACCTCACACCTGTCAGAATGAACTACAATTAACAATAGAAACCAACAGTTGTTGGTGAGGATGTGGAGAAAGGGGAACCATCTTACGCTTTGGGAGGGAATGCAAACGGATACAGCCAGTCTGGAAAACAGTGTGGAGTTTCGCTAAAAAGTTAAAAATAGAACTACCCTATGATCCAACAATTGCACTACTAGGTATTTACCCAAATGTTAAAAAACACTAATTTGAAGGGATACATGCACCCTGATTTTTGTAGGAGCATTATCAACAATAGCCAGATTATCGAAAGAGCATAAATTTCCATTGACTGATGAATGGATAATGAAGAGGTGGTAAATATATTTATTACCACCTCTCATACACACACACACACACACACACACACACACACACACACAATGGAATATTATTCGGCCATAAATAAGAACGAAATCTTGCCATTTGCAATGATGAGGATGGAGCTAGAGACTGTTATGGTAATCACAATAAGTTAGAGAAAGAAAAATACCATATGATTTCACTCATATGTGGAATTTAAGAACAAAATAAATGATCAGGGAAAAAAAGAAAGGCAAACCATAAAACACAGCCTTAACTCAGATTTTTATTAATGCAGATATTGCATACAGAATTTCTCATAATTTCATCTGGCATCATTCTATCTCATCTCAAATATATTCCTTTCTTTTTGCTCTAATATCATCAGTATCCATACATATTTCAGAAATTTAATTTACTTTAAAAAAGCACTTCTTTGGCATGTAGAGTCTCTCCTCTGAGACACTGAATACAATACTGAAAGTTTGTATTTCACATAGTGGAAATGCTGGAATATAACTCTTGTTATAGTTAGGAACAGTGACTGGCTTCAGGTGAGGAACATGAGGAGAAATTATTATTCCTTGGCAAAATGGTCTCAAGGGTTTCTAGTATAGCAGGAAAAAAACCTGGGAAAGGAAGGAAGGCTGCTTGTGATGAAAATGAAGCTCAGTGAGACTTAGAGGTCAAAATGGGTATCAGTTCAATCTTTAAATTCTGATAAGTGTTCCTTTTCCAATTCTCAGGGTCCCACTCTTTCCATAACAATGCCCTATTACATCAGAGATACAGTGTCTAAGGAATAAACTTCTTTTTAGTTTGCTATTTACTTGTGGTTTGCAGCTATACTAGCCCTATGACTGGAAGAAATGGTTGTTTCCTCATAGCACAATCATAGAAAATAGCTATGCCTCATCACATTTTCTTTTGTGAAATTAAGACTGACAAAAGGCTCATTCTGTAGGTTTTTCAATATATTTACAAGAGCCAATTAGTCAGTTCTTTTATTCATCTTGAACTTTACAATATTTTTTGGCAAGAGACAAGTACATCTCCCAAGAACTTACTCTCAATTTGTAATTCATTATAGATGATTAAAGACAATGATATATTAAGCATTTCTACATTGTGTACCATGGTTCCTAGTGTCTCACACTCAAATACTAGAGGGTTACTTGATGCTTTTTAAATTCACTAAAGCCAGTTAACCTATTCTCAGGTCTCATTCTCTTGAGTGTCAAAGCTGACATCATGGTAAATGTCAATTTCTATAATACGTTAATACACAGGGCTCTTAGAAGCAAACATCAAAAACTACTCTTGTAAGTTTCTTTATAAAGTTTATTTATTAAATGATATTTGCTGTTTCACAGACTCTCTGGTAGACTAGAATCTGGCTTAGAGGACTAGATTCTGAGAACAAAGGCCAATGTCCCTACAGTCATAGGGACATCAGTCATAGCTACATCAGCTGTGGATTCTGGGCACCAGGTACCAGAATCAATTGCTACTTCCCAGAGTCAGATGAAGCCGCCACTGTCCCCTCAGCAAAAAATAAAATCCACACAAATCTTTCTTTCACATATTTTTTTTCTTGAAGTTTAAGTTCTGCATGAGTACATCTGACTACCAGCACCTGTGTTATATTTGTTTATTTGTAGTTAATGGCAATGCATTTTCTGATTTCTACACCGAGGAATTATTTACAAAATGTGGGAGATTCCCCACATGTGAGAATGGTATGCAAGATATGCTCAGCTGACTCAGTCAAGTACAACGGCCCATCCAATGACACATTTTGTTCACCTCACTGTAGGGGTTGGTCTCACAGTGTTCAACCTCCCCTCACCCATGCTTATCCTAGCTTTTGTTAATGATTTTTTTTTCCTTTTGAGTTTATTTAATGTTTTGAGATTTATTAAGGTGTCAGTTCATTTATTATGATCTTGAGGTTCATTGGATTTTCTGAAGGTGAAATTTGTGGGGTTTTTTTCTTAACAAGTCTGAAAGGTTTTTAGCATATTTTCTGTAAATGTTTTTAAAAACTTCTCATTTTTTAAGTCCTTTGGTAACTCTGATTAGATATATGTTAAATCAACTTGCTTTATCCTACAGGTTGCCTTACCTCTCTTTCGTATTTTTTTTTTAATTTATTTTACTTTGATTACATTTTGAACAGTTCACTTTAATTTAAATTCCAGTTAATTGATCTTTCTATTCAAATGAATCTAATAAGTTGTTTACTCAAGCCACTAAATCTTTAATTTGGTTTATGTATTTTTTCATATCTGTATAAAGTCTCTCTGACTCTTTTTCAAAGTTACAAATTCTTAAAATCACTTTACATATTTCCTGATGATTCATGATATTTTCAACATTCTCTTGTACTTCTTAAAATCATTTAAATATATCCAACTAATTTATGTCTCTGGTATTAACAATACCTGAAGTTTTCATATGTTTGTTTCTAATGTCTGTTGTTTCTTCAAACTCACTTTTCTTATTGCCTGTTTGAGTGCTGTATGAATTTGGCTATGAAGTCTCTTGGAAATTTAGCCAGAATAATTATTCAAGTTCAATATGAAGTTATTTTCCTCCTGAAATGGATCCCATAGTCTTTTACTGGTTGCATGAAATCAACCATTAAATAAAATTATCCACATATTTTGGAATTATATAAATATTGTAAATTTATGCCATGAATCCACATAATAGCTGACCTGTTGCTCTTTATTTTCAATTAATATTCCTTAGTTTTTCTTTTCTTCATTTACCCAAGGTCTAGGTCAAAACAGGAGACTTTATTTACTATTTATTTCTGCTTTTCAGGCTTATTTCTTATTCAGCCTTGCATTAAGTTACATTATTTGAGGATCTTAGCTTATGTAGATTATGATATTATATTTTCTATATGGTGTGGGCTCTAGGCTTTAGTTCTTTATTTTTTTTTTCAACCTTTATTTATTTTTGGGACAGAGAGAGACAGAGCATGAACAGGGGAGGGGCAGAGAGAGAAGAAGACACAGAATCGGAAACAGGCTCCAGGCTCCCTCCGAGCCATCAGCCCAGAGCCTGACGCGGGGCTCGAACTCACGGACCGCGAGATCGTGACCTGGCTGAAGTCGGACGATTAACCGACTGCGCCACCTAGGCGCCCCTAGGCTTTAGTTCTTTAATCTCTGTTCCCATGCAACCATTAAAAATTAAGGTGAAATTCATTAAGTTTTGAAATACTCTTTAAAGTGAAAGCTGACTTTATATTACCTTATCATACAAGGCTTTTTCATTTCAGTTTTGTTACTGTCCTCTAGATTCTTTGATTTGTTCCAACTCAAGGATACATTTTTAAGCAAAAATAATTACCCAGTGTTTAAGGATACATTAACCAGAAGGATCATTCATGGAATCTAGTCCATCATACTATATTACTCTATTGTTTTATATTTTATAGGAGGAAAATATCTAGCAAAGGTGTTTTTGGCTATCCTTGTGGGTCTCCCCCTGTAAGTCAGGGACTTCTTTTCACTTGCTGCTTTTAGAATTTTTTTCTTTATCACCATATTTTACAAATTTAAGCACAATATGTCTTGATGTTGACCTGCTTTTGTTGATTTTGATGGGAGTTCTCTGTACCTCCTGGATTTGTATGTCTGTTTCCTTTCCCAGATTAGGTAAATTTTTAGCTATTATTTATTCAAATAAACTTTTTGCCCTCTTTTCTCTATTTTCTTCTTCTGGGACTCCTATGATATGAATGTTATTACATTTAATTGAGTCGCTGAGTTCCCTGAGTCTATTTTCATGGTCCATAATTCTTTCTCTCTTTGTTTAGCTTCATCACTTTCTATTATTCTATCTTCTGTATTACTTATTTGTTCCTCTGCCTCACCCATCCTTGCGGTCGCTACATCCAATCTGTTTCAAATTTCACTTCTTGTATTTTTCATTTATGTTTTTTTAACTCTTTTATCTCTGTGGTAAGGGACTCCTTGGTGTCTTCTAGCCTTTCTCAAGCTCACGTAGTATCCTTATGATTGTTGCTTTAAATTCGGGATCAGGCATATTATTTATATCTGTCTTGATTGGATCTCTGGCTGTGACCTTTTCTTGTTCATTCATTTGGGATATATTCCTCTGTCTTGGCATTTTGTCTAAGTTTCTGTTTTCTTCTATGTGTTAGAAAAGCCTCTTATGTTTCCTGTTCCTGAAAGTAATGGCTTTATGAAGAAGAGGTCATATAGTACCCAGAGCCTGGCATAGGAAAAGCATTTTCTCACTAGTAAAAGGTAATGAGAAGTATGCTTGTATCTAATTAATGGATTTTTCACTGAAGGTTTTGTAACAAGTTTTTATTTTGAAGCTGACACATTACACTTTACCTATTAAAGAGTTAATGCTATTTTCAAGTGTCATGAACCTTAGGCCTAAGGGAATATGAACCAAGATGACTTAGCCCTTATAAGACTTGAGAGGTGTATAAACTTCCCATTTCCCATTAATTCATTACAGGTAATAGGCCAATATAAATTATTAATTATGTCTCCATTCTTTCAAAGTCCCTTCTAATAGTAATAGCATGCATTCTATCACTGCTGCACATCAGGATACTGGATATCCAGTGACACACTATTCTTTATAGACTTATGGGTTTGTTGTTGTTGTTGTTGTTGTTGTTGTTGTTGTTTTGGTTGAAAAATGCTGCTTTTAAGCAAAGTAAGCATTGACAGCGATAGTATACTCACCAAATATATTACTACAAAGTATAAGCAATATTAGTCATGATCTTTAAAATATTAAGTTAAATAGTGCTGTCTGAGTAGAGAATTTATTTGGAAGGATTAAAATAACAACCCTTAAGTTTCATTATATCCAGTTCATTGACTAACTTCTCACTCACCAAAACAAGAAAAAACAATGATAATTAAATTAAAATGACAAAAAACCTGTTTCTTACAATATTAGATATTGTTAGAATTTATTTTCAGTAGTCATCAGAGTGTAGAAGCATGTTACATTAAAGAGAAGCAAAGAGAATAATTTTTATTTGTCCAGTAATTTAGGGGTGAGGTTTTATGTAAGGGATTTTATGTGTGAAAAATGACTCAATAAACTGATCTGAACTATAAATCATCAGCTGTAAGAGAAAAAGCAAATTTACCTTTACTTAAATTAGTAATAAATATGTATGTTGAAATTGTTCAGTGTATTTTAGAAGTATATTAACCAGGGGAAATATTAATATCCATTTTAGTAGTTTTTAAAGGTTAGAATTCCCAATTCTATAACACAGCAAAAAATTCTTATTAATTGAGATATGAAGTATTCTAAATTTTCAAACATTTCCATTCTGGTAATGATTTAAGGTTGCTAAGCAGCACATTTTTAATATATAAAGCTTTATTAGGGAATCTGTATGAACATTCAGGTAAAGTAACACAATTTTTATATAGGCATTTATAAATTTATCATGTTATCAGTTATGCATTGATTAGGATTATTAATAACAGAGATTATAATGATTAAACACTCAGCAGTTTTTTTTATTTTATTTTTTTTCACATATGACGTCTTTCTTCAGTGAGCAGCCCAGGGCTTATTTGATGGTTTACAGAATTTTAAGGACACAGACTGACTCTACTTTTCTGCTCTGCTGTACATAAATTCCATTTTTTAGAAGACTCCATTCTTAAGAAATCATGTGCACTCTTGTTCATGGCGATGACTTGGAAAGACAATCCCAACCCCAAGCACCAGAAAATGTATTAGTGTCTTACTTGGTTCAAATTGTTATAACAAAATTATTATAGACTGAGTGGCTTAAACAACAAACACTTATTTCTTACTGCTGTTGAGTTCAGAAAGTCAATGATCAAGCTGCTGGCAGATCAGGTGTCTGGTGAGAGCTCTCTTCCTAGCTTGTAGATAGCTACTTTCTTCCTGTTTCTTCACATGGCAGAGATTAGAGCAAAAATCAAGTTCTCCTGTCTCTTCCTATAAGGGCACTAATTCCATCATGAGAGCTACCTCTTTATGACCTTCCAAAGGCCCCATCTTCACATATCATCACATTGAGGACTAGGGTTTCAGTGTATGAATTTGGTAAGGATACAAAGAAACAATAATAACAGTCAGGATGTGCTATCAGTTGCTAATTTCCCTCTCTGGTTATTGGCTTAGCATGAGCATGTGAGGCAGTTCTGGACAATAGGAAGCAGAAATGGATTCTGCAACTTTAGTCGGGGGGGTGGGGGGGGAGTAGAAAAGTTTCATTCTTTCTCTAAACCTTCTTAAGTGGATTTGCACCCGGGGGCTGCTAGTTATCTTGCAACTGTAAAAGAACCTAGTCCGAGGGGAAAAAAATCATATACTGAAGATGGCAGAAGAGAGTGATAGAAAAAAATACCAATCTTGGGGCGCTGGTGGCTCAGTCAGTTAAGCATCCAGCTCTTGATTTTCAGCTCAGGTCATGATCTCACAGTTTGTGAGGTTGAGCCTCACCTCACATTGGTCTTCTCACTGACAGCACAAAGCCTGCCTGGAATTCTCTCCCTGTCTCTCTCTCTGCGTCTCCCCTGCTCATGTGCTCAAATAAATAAATAAATAAACTTTAAAAAAAAAAAAAAGAAAAAGAAAAAAATACCAATCTTGATAAAATCTTGCACCACAGATAAAAACCTAAAGTCTCCTCTAAATTTCTGTTCTACATAACAGAAATATTCTTATTGTTACAATGAGCCTGTAAATTCAGAGTAGTTTTCTTTGTATTTGTAACAAAGTATCATGATCTTATAAGAGCAACAGTAGAAAGTACTACACCATGATATTTTTTTTCTTACCTGATATATGATTGATCTTCAGGTTTACATATTGCTCTAAGTCAAGTTTTAAATATTTATAAGACAAAATTAAAGGAAAAGAAATATAAAATTATCCCAAACAAAAGTGATAGGAATGACATGCCTGATAGTATCATTAGAGATTAAAATAATTTCTATACTATCTTTTAATTTATTTCAAAAATAACATACAAAATTCTTTATAATATGCCAAAAGGTACTTCTGTATACACTGTCTTTAGTTTTGCACATTGAAATACTGAACACAGGTATGTCCTGCTGTCATGATTATATCGTAACTTCAGAGTGATCTGATAAAGACACGATGAATTTAGGGAAACGGAGATTTATAAGGACAACAGAAACCCATCATTTCTTTTAAACCATGAGAGAAGGTTCACTGGACAAATGTCATATCCTAATTGCCTAACATATCCTATTTATCCTAACAACCTAATTATAAATGTCATAAAAACTGTGTAAAAGTTTTGGGGGAAATATCCCAGTGTAAGAGTGGCAATTTTTATTTTTTCACTAACACGAGAAATGTTTTGTGCAATTTGTGTTCTCAATCACTTGTGGTACAAGAAACCCATTTTTGATCTTCTATTGATGATTATTCTATGCTTTGGTAATTTTTGTATACTTTTCATTTTCTATAATGATGTGTTTTTTATATTAATTCACACCTCTCATCACGACACTTAAAGAAAAGTTAATGATAGAACTAAAAAACGAATGTAAATATCAAAAGGGGTAAGAATCTCTTGCCTGTATTTAAGATTTTCTTATATTTGAGAATGTATATATTTTGAATGACAAGAGTGTCTTCTAATAAGCAGAATTTGTTCCATAATAAAATTCTATATAAACTTGCTTTCTAAGGAAAGATTTTTAAAACATCGTTAAAGAATAAAGGTAGAGACATTTACCAAAAGACTATTAAAAAATCAGCAATGAGGGGCGCCTGGGTGGCGCAGTCGGTTAAGCGTCCGACTTCAGCCAGGTCACGATCTCGCGGTCCGTGAGTTCGAGCCCCGCGTCAGGCTCTGGGCTGATGGCTCGGAGCCTGGAGTCTGTTTCCGATTCTGTGTCTCCCTCTCTCTCTGCCCCTCCCCTGTTCATGCTCTGTCTCTCTCTGTCCCAAAAATAAATAAACGTTGAAAACAAAATTTCAAAAAAAAAAATCAGCAATGAACGCTTATTATTAGGTAACATAATTTATTTTCTGTACAAAACTGAAATTTGGCCTCTTGAGAAGGAATGAATGGCAGGAGCTATTTTCTGAAGATATATGCAAAATTACCATGATTTCAATGAGTCATTATCACAAATGCCTGGACAATTATGAATTATAAGTTAAAGATAAACTAGTTGATAGAGGACATTGAATATATGTGTTTATGCCTATTATTATATGACTCATTACAAAAAGGCAAAAATTTAGTTCTTATGCCCAGAAAAAAAGTCACAGTGCCTCTGTGAGTAGGCTTAAATTAAAATATGTAAAATAGAAATCGGTTCAATCATAAAATAAAGGGAAAGGGGGCGCCTGGGTGGTGCAGTCGGTTAAGCGTCCGACTTCAGCTCAGGTCACGATATCGCGGTCCGTGAGTTCGAGCCCCGCGTCAGGCTCTGGGCTGATGGCTCAGAGCCTGGAGCCTGTTTCCGATTCTGTGTCTCCCTCTCTCTCTGCCCCTCCCCCGTTCATGCTCTATCTCTCTCTGTCCCAAAAAAAATAAATAAACGTTGAAAAAAAAATTTAAAAAAATAAATAAAAAATAAAGGGAAAGGGTTTCCCTTACTTAAATACTTACATGTACTAAGTAAACTTCTAGTAGTAGGGTCAAATGGCCAAGCGGTGTGTTGGTTAAACGCAGGCACATTAGATTCAAATGGTCTAGGCTTCATACCTTAGTGCCAGGTTATAATTGTACCACTTCAGCTTACTAATGTGTGTCTTTGAATAAATTACTTAACCTCCATTTTTCCCAGTTTCTTCATCTGTAAAATGCACATGATGAGGATAGAATCTATAGTGCCATTATCATTTTCATCTAAGTTAATATGCAAGGTTCTTAGTAATGCCTGGATTATGTTAAGTATACACTATTTGTTGATTTTTTTTTAATATGGGAAATTTGTTATTTCTGTAAAACATGATAATTAATTTTGCGTGAAATAAAGCCAAGATTTTTTAATGAGAAAAAGCAGATTCATTAGTAGTATTCACTGCTCTAAGATCATTATATTTCATTGTATTGGTTAATGCCTGAAGATGAAATAAATGATAGAAAAAATTGATATAATATAAATGAATTAGACTAGTTGGATATCTGGTCTTGTTTTAAAAGCTACAAAATTAGCAAAAGAACTTTTCATGATTATAAATTCTAGCATGATTACTATTGATCACTATTTGCACAAACTGCACAGATTATGAACTACTTTGGGGGAACCAAACAGAAGTCATGAACTAACAATATGTCAGAACACTGATAATATAAATTTCCAAATTTGAGAAATCCTAACAACAAGATAGGCTGCTTTTGCACATTTGAAGGCTCTTTCTAAATCCTACAAGCTATGCAACATATTTTGTTTGACAAGGACATGGCTAACGATATTTCAAGAGTGTGACCTCCGATTCGAAATATTAAAGGCAAAAAAAAAAGCAAACTATTTCAAATTCCAGTGCACATTGAATATTTTTTAAGTTTATTTATTTATTTTTTATTTAATCTCTACACCCAACAAGCGACTCGAATTCACAACCCCGAAATCAGGAGATGCACGCTCTTCCGACTGAGCCAGCCTGGTGCCCTTTGAATATATTTTTAAATAAGCGTAACTTTCTATTTGTATATAAGACTGAATTGGTTTTTTTTTATTTTTTTTTTAACGTTTATTTATGTTTGAGACAGAGAGAGACAGAGCATGAATGGGGGAGGGTCAGAGAGAGGGAGACACAGAATCTGAAACAGGCTCCAGGCTCTGAGCTGTCAGCACAGAGCCCGATGCGGGGCTCGAACTCACTGACCGTGAGATCACGACCTGAGCTGAAGTCAGCCGCTTAACTGACTGAGCCACCCAGGCGCCCCAAGACTGAATTGTTTTTTTAAAAAATTTTTTTTTTACATTTATTTATTTTTGAGAGATAGAGACAGCGTGAGCAGGGAAGGGGCAGAGAGAGAGAGAGAGGGAGACACAGAATGTGAAGCAGGCTCCAGGCTCCGAGCTATCAGCACAGAGCCTGATGTGAGGCTCCAACCCACAAACTGTGAGATCATGACCTGAGCCGAAGTCGGACACTCAACCGACTGAGGCACCCAGGCGCCCCAAGACTGAATTGTTAATCGATACTATACTCATATTCTTGTCAGCCTTCTGTGATTCACTGATGAATCTCTGTTACAAATAAATAAAAACCCCATCAATATGAGAAGCAGCAAGCAACACAGGAGCAATTCAGTACGATATTGTGCTTAACATGTAAAAACCATACCCACATTCCTAAAGAAACCTGCTAACTACGAAAAAAAAAAAAAAGTAGGAAAATTGAAGTCCCTGTCATTAAAAATGGATTGATATATCATCTATATGTATTTAATATGTGTTGTGTCCCCTTGCTTATAATACAAGTTCTTATTAAGCAATGATCCCATTTTGTTTATATTTGCATTCTACTCAGACCCTTCTATAATGTTCAGAAGACTTTATATTCACAACGAGCTTTTGCCAAACCTAGAAAATACTTTCACATCAACACCTGTTGCTTCCATTTTGTTCAGGTCACTGAACCCAATACACCCCTAGAACTGTTTGTGCATTGACAGTCTGCAAGCTGACATAAGAAACTTTTCCTGTGGATATTTCTCTGGCATTTCCAGGTTGAGACTTTATAATCTCAAAGTGAAGGTCAATGTAGTAGACATAAAACAAGAGTACAGTTCAATGCAGGCATTCAATGACAAGTTAACTTGATATGGTTTAAATATGCTGCTCTCAGGATTTGATTAAATGTGGGCTACCAGCAGAAAAAAAATGGACTGTATCTCCTTTGGGCCATTCTCAATAAATATTCAGAGAGTCTCAGAGCAATTTATCAAAAGGTTATACTTTTCTGACAGGCACTTGGTATATCAACATTCTGTGTTGTCAATTAAGGACCGACTCATATTGTACAACTTTCAGGAGCTGGGGTTGATACCTTCCTAAAAACATTGATAGGCCATCCAGGATTGCTTAATATTAGGGCATCTTACTTCAGCCTATACTTTTTCTTTGAGAAATAATTCTAAGTCTTCTCTAACGCAGGAATGAACACATAAATATGTCCAAGGGTCATTTCTACAGAGTCCCATTTATTTATTAGCCAATTAATTAAATTTTTCAATTTCGCAATGTATATTTATATAAATATATATTTATATTAACTGGTTATTATTATGTGATTGACAGTATGTACAATATCCCCCATAATTTTACATTAATGAAAATTAATTTTTTAATGTTTATTTATTTTTGAGAGAGACAGACAGACAGAACATGGGCAGGGGAGAGGAAGAGAGTAAGGGAAAAACAGAATCTGAAGCAGGCTCCAGGCTTTGAGCTGTCAGCACACAGCCTGATGTGGGACTCAAACTTACTAACCATGAGATTGTGACTTGAGCTGAAGTCAGATGTTTAACTGACTGAGCCACCCAGGCGCCCCGAGAGATAACTGTTTTAATTTTGGAATGTTTCATCTGAGTTTTTTTAATTCAATTACATCACAATTCTTAGTAGGCCCTGTTGACATTAGGAAATTTCTTATCTTTCTACTAGAGAACAAATTATTCTAGGTGATTCAGATAATTACTTAAATGCTAAATTACTTAATCCAGTATTTTTTTTTACTTTATTTTCTTCTTTCTTTCATTTGTAACTCTTAAGAACAACAGTAAGAATTAACTGAGTTATCCTAAGTAAACAACTGCTAATTAATAGTAAAAAGAATTACATAGCACACTGTGAGAGTCATGGATAGTTCTCTAAATTTGATTCACTTTGCTATTTAATTCTCCTTTTTCATCTTAAATAATAATGTAAGATTTTTTTTATTATCACATGGATGTTTCATGTAACTACATAATTATATGCACTTATAATAATTATGGATCATAATTAGAACAGGTAATTACTATGTGAGCATATTTAATTACATAGTTGAACACTTAATGCATGCAAATGTACTTTGCACTTGAGAGTAATATATGCTGCACAATAAATAATGTTTTTGGAGCTCTTATCAAGTAAAACTCTCGAAATCAATAAAAAAAAGTAAAAATAAATTTAGATTTCGATAAACTTGGCTTGGAACCAAATTTAGGAAGGACTAAAGTGTCTTAAAAGAGCTAAAATATATTCATTCAAGTTTAACTAAGAATTTCCAGTCTATGAAGATATATTTAATACGCAGATTGTAAAACTTATCAGTTTTAAGTTATCTCTTAGTAGTTCTGGTATTTTAAATTCTTGATATTGAAATAAAAGCTTTTATATACTGCTTTCTAAGCCAATATAGAACATAGCCAAATATTTATATCCAAACTTAATATTTTTGTATGAAAATAAACTGAATGAATAAAGAATGATTGGAAAACTTTATGAATCCAAGATTCAATATCATATAGTTTCCACATATATATACATATATACCTGTGTATATACATATTTACATGTATATATCATATATATATATACACCATATATATATATGTATGCCACAAACCTATTAACTCCAGATATAGCCTCATTATTCCTCATTGTGTTTTTTTTAGACTTCTAAAACTTGTTCTGAATCCAGAATAAGTGCTCTGTAAAAATTTGAACTAGTCAAATGTATTGCATACCCATTATTTCCCCCACATATAATTTTTTTTTTGATGTTCCTAAAGTCTGGCCTCTGTTTAACTATTCTACTAAAAATTTACCTTGATTATTACAAATTGCTTGTTATTTGACAAAAGCAGTGAATTTTTTTCAATCTTCATATTAAGTAACCGTTCTAATATTTTCTGTTTTTACAGTCTTTTTTTTTTTTAACTTCCTGAGTTTTCCTTCTATAGGATGCTTTCACTTAGATCAGAAAATTTTAGGAAGATGGTGGCATAGGAGGATGCTGGGCTCACCTCATCCTGCCGATTGCTTAGATTCCACCCACATCTGCCTAAATAACCCAGAAAACCGCCAGAAGACTAGCAGAATGGACTCTCTGGAGCCAAGCATAGACAAGAAGCCCATGGGAGAGGGTAGGAAGAGCAGAGACGCGGTGCACACTACATGGACTGGCGGGAGGGAGCCGGGGCAGTGAAGGGGCAGCCCACTGTGCAAGGCAGAGCCCCCGAAGTCTGGCTTGCAAAAGCGGAGGGGCCGGACTGTGTGAGTTCTGACAGCCAGCGGGACTTAACATCTGGAATGTTAAAAGTATACAGTTCTGTTCTCAAAGAGCATGGAGGGTGAGAGGGCACTGGGAGGGAGTGTTGTTAAGCCCTGGAAGACAGAGCTCAGCTCGGCAGCAGAACAAAGGCACTGGCAAACACCATTTCCCTCTCCCATCCCCCAGCTGAAATTCCAAAGGGATCCAGTTCCTGTCACAGAAATTGCTTGAACTGCTTAAATGCCCAACGCTGTGCCACTATGGATCCATCCCTCCCACAGGTTTGCCTCACTACCGGTGCTGCAGGGGACCTACCACAACAAAGCAAGCTGAGCCTGCCCCTCCCACCCTTGTGCACCTTGGGGATCCACCCTGGCTAATACAACCTTACTAGATCACATTGAAGCAGCACCACAAGCCTGGCAGTGTGCAAGTAGCCCAGACAGGGGCCACACCACTCCACAGTGAGTCCTGACTCTGGGAGAGGGGAAGATAAGATACACACCAGTCTGACTGTGGTCCCAGTGGTGGGCTGGGGCAGACATGGGGTCTGACTGAAGCCCCACCCACCAACACAAGTTACTCCAGACAGCAC
The DNA here is from genome assembly GCF_007474595.2 of Lynx canadensis. Lineage (NCBI taxonomy): Eukaryota > Metazoa > Chordata > Mammalia > Carnivora > Felidae > Lynx > Lynx canadensis. Next base: position 125,746,544 of record NC_044311.2, read on the forward strand.
AGGGGAAGTGCCCTTCAGTTTGGAACCACCGCAGGGACTACCCAAAATGATGAAACAGAAGAATTCTCCTCAAAAGGAACTCTGGGAAGTAGCGACAGCTAATGAATTGATCAAAAATGATTTAAGCAATATAAAAGAACAAGAATTTAGAATAATAGTCACAAAATTAATCACTGGGCTTGAAAAAAGCATAGAGGACAGCAGAGAATCTATTGCTACAGAAATCAAGGGACTAAGAAATAGTCATGAGGAGCTAAAAATGCTATAAATGAGGTGCAAAATAAAATGCAGCTGACCACAGCTCGGATTGAAGAGGCAGAGAGGAGAATATGTGAATTAGAAGATAAAATTATGGAAAAAGAGGAATTTGAGAAAAAGAGAGATAAAAAAGTTCCAGGAGTATGAGGGGAGAATTAGAGAACAAAGTGATGCAATCAAACGGAACAATATCCGTATTACAGGAATTCCAGAAGAAGAGATAGAGAAAGGGGCTGAAGGTGTACTTTAACAAATCATAGCTGAGAACTTCCCTGATCTGGGGAAGGAAACAGGCATTGAAATCCAAGAGGCACAGAGAATTCCCTTCAGCCATAACTTGAATCGATTTTCTGCACAACATACCATAGTGAAACTGGCAAAATACAAGGATAAAGAGAAAATTCTGAAAGCAGCTAGGGATAAACAGGCTCTAACTTACAAAGGTAGACCATAAGAGTAGTCGCAGACCTATCCACTGAAACTTGGCAGGCCAGAAAGAAATGGCAGGAAATCTTCAATGTGATGAACAGAAAAAATATGCAGCCAAGAATCCTTTATGCAGCAAGTCTGTCATACAGAATAGAAGGAGAGATAATGGTTTTCCCAAACAAACAAAAACTGAAGGAATTCATCACCACTGCACCAGACTTACAAGAGATCCTAAGGGGGATTCTCTGAGTGAAATGTTGCAAGGACCACAAAGTACCAGAGACATCACTATAAGCATGAAACCTATAGACATTACAATGTCTCTAAACCCATATCCTTCAATAATAACATTGAATGTAAATGGACTAAATGCTCCAACCAAAAGACATAGGGTATCAGAATGGATAAAAAACAAGGCCGATCTATTTGCTGCCTACAAGAAACTCATTTTAGACCTGAAGACACATTCACTGAAAGTGAGGGGATGGAGAAGTAGCTATCATGCTACTGGAAGTGAAAAGAAAGCTGGAGTAGCCATACTTATATCAGACAAATTAGACTTTAAATTAAAGGCTGTAATAAGAGATGAAGAAGGGTATTATATAATAATTACAGGGTCTATCCATCAGGAAGAACTAACAATTATAAATGTCTATGCGCTGAATATGGGAGCCCCCTAATATATAAAACCATTAATCACAAACATAAGCAACCTTATTGATAAGAATGTGGTAATTGCAGGGGACTTTAATACCTCACTTACAACAATGGATAGATCATCTAGACACAGGATCAATAAAGAAACAAAGGTCCTGAATGATACATTGGATCAGATGGACTTGACAGATATATTTAGAACTCTGCATCCCAAAGCAACAAAATATACTTTCTTCGCGAGTGCACATGGAACATTTACCAAGATAGAGCACATACTGGGTCACAAAACAGCCCTTCATAAGTATAAAAGAATTGAAATCATACCATGCACACTTTCAGACTGCAATGCTATGGAACTTGAAATGAACCATAGGAAAACTGGAAAACTTCCAAAAGCATGGAGGTTAAAGAATACCCTATTAAAGAATGAATGGGTCAACCAGGCAATTAGAGAAGAAATTTAAAAATATATGGAAACAGGGGCGCCTGGGTGGCGCAGTCGGTTGAGCGTCCGACTTCAGCCAGGTCACGATCTCGCGGTCCGTGAGTTCGAGCCCCGCGTCGGGCTCTGGGCTGATGGCTCAGAGCCTGGAGCCTGTTTCCGATTCTGTGTCTCCCTCTCTCTCTGCCCCTCCCCCGTTCATGCTCTGTCTCTCTCTGTCCCACAAATAAATAAACGTTGAAAAAAAAATTTAAAAAAAATATATGGAAACAAATGAAAATGAAAATACAACATTCCAAATGCTTTGGGATGCAGCGAAGGCAGTCCTGAGAGGAAAATACATTGCAAATCAGGCCTATCTCAAGAAACATGAAAAATCCCAAATACAAAATCTAACAGCACACCTAAAGGAAATAGAAGCTGAACAGCAAAGACACCCCAAACACAGCAGAAGAAGAGAAATAATAAAGATCAGAGCAGAAATAAATAATACAGAATCTAAAAAAACCAGTAGAGCAGATCAATGAAACCAAGAGTTGGTTTTTTGAAAAAATAAACAAAATTGATAAACCTCTAGCCAGGCTTCTCAAAAAGAAAAGGGAGATGACCCAAATAGATAATATCATGAAGAAAAATGGAATTATTACAACTAATCCCTCAGAAACACAAGCAATTATCAGGAAATACTATGAAAACTTATATGACAACAAACTGGACAACCTGGAAGAAATGGACAAATTCCTAAGGACCCACACACTTCCAAAACTCAAACAGGAAAAAATAGAAAACTTGAATAGACCCATAACCAGCAAAGAAATTGAATCCGTTATCAAAAATCTCCCAACAAATAAGAGTCCAGGACCAGATGGCTTCCCAGGGGAGTTCTACCAGACGTTTAAAGCAGAAATAATACCTATCCTTCTCAAGCTATTCCAAGAAATAGAAAGGGAAGGAAAACTTCCAGACTCATTCTATGAAGCCAGCATTACTTTGATTCCTAAACCAGACAGAGACCCAGTAAAAAAAAGAGAACTACAGGCCAATATTCCTGATGAATATGGTTGCAAAAATTCTTAAGAAGATACTAGCAAATCGAATTCAACAGCATATAAAAAGAATTATTCACCATGATCAAGTGGGATTCATTCCTAGGATGCAGGGCTGGTTCAACATTCGCAAATCAATCAATGTGATACATCACATTAATAAAAGAAAAGATAAGAACCATATGATCCTGTCAATCGATGCAGAAAAAGCATTTGACAAAATTCAGCAGCTTTCTTAATAAAAACCCTCGAGAAAGTCGGGATAGAAGGAACATACTTAAACATCATAAAAGCCATTTATGAAAAACCCACAGCTAATATCATCCTCAATGGGCAAAAACTGAGAGCTTTCCCCCTGAGATCAGGAACATGACAGGGATGTCCACTCTCACCGCTCTTGTTTAACATAGTGTTGGAAGTGCTAGCATCAGCAATCAGACAACAAAACGAAATCAAAGGCATCAAAATTGGCAATGATGAAGTCAAGCTTTCACTTTTTGCAGATGACGTGATATTATACATGGAAAATCCGATAGACTCCACCAAAAGTCTGCTACAACTGATACATGAATTCAGCAAAGTTGCAGGATACAAAATCAATGTCCAGAAATCAGTTGCATTCTTATACACTAACAATGAAGCAACAGAAAGACAAATAAAGAAACTGATCCCATTCACAATTGCACCAAGAAGCATAAAATACCTAGGAATAAATCTAACCAAAGATGTAAAGGATCTGTATGCTGAAAACTATAGAAAGCTTATGAAGGTAATTGAAGAAGATTTAAAGAAATGGAAAGACATTCCCTGCTCATGGATTGAAAAAATAAATATTGTCAAAATGTCAATACTACCCAAAGCTATCTACACATTCAATGCAATCCCAATCAAAATTGCACCAGCATTCTTCTCGAAACTAGAACAAGCAATCCTAAAATTCATATGGAACCACAAAAGGCCCCGAATAGCCAAAGGAATTTTGAAGAAGAAGACCAAAGCAGGAGGCATCACAATCCCAGACTTTAGCCTCTACTACAAAGCTGTAATCATCAAGACAGCATGGTATCAGCACAAAAACAGACACATAGACCAATGGAATAGAATAGAGATTCCAGAATTGGGCCCACAAAAGTATGGCCAACTAGTCTTTGACAAAGCAGAAAAGAGCATCCAATGGAAAAAAGACAGTCCCTTTAACAAATGGTGCTGGGAGAACTGGACAGCAACATGCAGAAGAATGAAACTAGACCACTTTCTTACACCATTCACAAAAATAAACTCAAAATGGATGAAAGACCTGAATGTGAGACAGGAAACCATCAAAACCCTAGAGGAGAAAGCAGGAAAAAACCTCTCTGACCTCAGCTGCAGCAATTTCTTACTTGACACATCTCCAAAGGCAAGGGAATTAAAAACAAAAATGAACTATTGGGACCTCATGAAGATAAAAAGCTTCTGCACTGTGAAGAAAATAATCAACAAAACTAAAAGGCAACCAACGGAATGGGAAAAGATATTTGCAAATGACATATCGGGTAAACAGCTGGTATCCAAAATCTATAAAGAAATCACCAAACTCGACACCTGAAAAACAAATAATCCAGTGAAGAAATGGACAGAAGACATGAGTAGACACTTTTCTAAAGAAGACATCCAGATGGCCAACAGGCACATGAAAAGATGCTCAATGTCGCTCCTCATCAGGGAAATACAAATCAAAACCACACTCAGATATCACCTCATGCCAGTCAGAGTGGCTAAAATGAACAGATCAGGAGAGTATAGATGCTGGCGAGGATGTGGAGAAATGGCAACCCTCTTGCACTTTTGGTGGGAAACAAAAAGCTTAACTCAAAGGAATAATCTTTAAAAAATGATAATAGTGTATAGTCACAGATTTGGTAAGATTTTGTCTGCTGAAGGATTCTTTACAATACTTCCCATTTAATGTAACCCATGCAACTGTTTTTTGTAATTATATGTAAGGCTGATTGTAGCCATTATTTCAAACCACTAAATAACCACTTAGATTAAAATAAAATACTTTGGATTTTAAATAAATACAGTTCTCTAGAACGAGGTAGAAATACAAAGCATTTATAAAAGAATTGTGTTTTTGATGATTGTACTTTGCATATATTCTCTGAAGTTTCCTGGTGCAAATTGTCACCTGTAGTCTCACTTCTATAGGAAATATCTTTACTGTGTAACTATCTTTTGCTTTTACCTGTGGGCACTCTATGCACCCTAATGGACAATCACCTATTCCATTTCAGGAATATTATGCTGTAAAACTACCTATTTACAATGTGATCTTTCACAAGTTAAAGTTTCACACATAAACCATATAGCTTTCCATGCTTAAAGCTCAATATTTATTTTTTTATTATTTTTTTAATGTTTTTATTTTTTTTATTTTTGAGAGGGGGAAAGACAGAGCATGAGTGGGGGAAGGGCAGAGAGAGAGGGAGACATAGAATCTGAAGCAGGCTCCAGGCTCTGAGCTGTCAGCACAAAGCCTGACATAGGGCTCAAATCCATGAACCATGAGCTCATGACCTGAGCTGAAGTGGGATGCTTAATCGACTGAGCCACCCAGGCACCCCACAAAGCACAATATTTATTAAAAGTTCTTACATGTGATGTGGTTAAGGGCTTTGTAAATGCGCAGGTTTTGTTTTGTTTAGGTTTTGTTTGGTTGTTTATTTGTTTATTGTCCTTGTTTTTCCTCAAATGGTCATTTCCTAGCTTGCACCTTGGTTTGTGAAAGTAATTTAAGGATAAAATTCCCTTAAAAACAAACCTGTTGGCATCCAAATATTAAGTAAGTAGATAGCAAAGGGAAAAAAAATAAAATGATCTGCTTTCTGATAAATTTTGTTAAAGGTTAAGGGGAAGTTATTCTACACTGTTATGTAAGGCTCTTTTAGATTACTGTAGTAGTAACAGTACTAATCACTAGGAAATGAAAGGATAATCAAGTGATTCTGTGTTTTATACTCTTAATTCATCCCAATCTAGAACTAAGACTTTATAGAAGCTCTATTTCTGAAGGAAGAATATTTAGGATTCCTTCAGAATTCAGACTTGGTAATAGCAACATGACTTTTCCTTCTTATAGCCATAAGAATATTAAACATAAAATATCTTTTTCAATGTTTCTTTTCAATCTCTATTAGGACCACTCAGATGATGCTTTTATTATAATATTCTTAAAATTTCTATTGTCAAGATTCCCAGTGGGTTTATGATGACAAATCCAATGGTTATCACTCCATTCTCCTGTCAGCATCATGTGACATAGATAAACCCACCCTCACTCCTGGAAGATTTTCTTTACTTATCTAGAAAGACACCACACACTTTTGGTTATGGCTATGCCACTTTGGTTGTCCTTTGGTCATTCACAATTTTTTTCTTTTCTTTTTTTTTTCTTTTTTCATACTATCTCCTAGAACTTAATGTTGCAGTGTTGGTGCTCAAAAATATCAGAACAAACATTTTTTTAAAGGGTGCAAAGAAGTTATCAAAGGTAATCATCTGTTGATTCTTAAAGCAGGTCACAACAAATTTCAAAATATTGAAATCATATGGAGAACGTCTGCATTCACAGTGCAATTAAATTAAAAATTAAGCACAAAAATGATTAGTAGATAATCCACATTTTTTGTTTTTATTTTTTTAATGTTCGTTTTTGAGAGAGAGAGAGCAGGGGAGGGGCAGAGAGAGATGGGGACAGAGGATCCAAAGCAGGCTCTGTGCTGACAGCAGAGAGGCTGATGTGGGGCTCAAACTCACAAACTATGAGATCGTGACCTGAGCTGAAGTCAGATGCTTAACCCACTGAGCCATAGAGGTGTTCCCGCATGTTTCTAAATTAAGCAATTTCCTTCTAAAGAAACCATGGATCATGTTTTATGTTAAAACATTTGTTAAATTTTTATGCATTTGATAACATTTGAACACAATGAAAATACAAATGTCAGCATACTTAATGTTCTTATAAAATGGTGCAAGTAAGGTGAGGCATCAAAAAATATTTATTCATATGGCACACTAGAATGCCTCTAAATATACATCCTTACAATCAATAAAAAGGCTCATAGCCCAAAAGAAAAATATTGAAAATAGTGAATTAAAAATTAATAATAGAAAATAAAAATAGTCAATGATCACACACATGAAAATATATTAAAATTGTGATCTCCTTTATTTACTTATGTGAGGGCCAAGGACAGACTGTCCCAAAATGGGCCACTTTGGCATAAAGATTATTTTTAGTTAAAAATAATCAAAATCCAACAGATGTAGGAAAGAGCAGGCTCTCTGCCTCCCCCTCAGATGCCTAAATTTACATTGGAAAGGAGAACCTGTGCCAGGAAGAGAGCTATTAACTGAGGCAACCTTTGTTTTTCCAAACATCTCCTTTCAGCTTCTTGCTAAAGATCTATCTCCCCTTTGCATCCCCAGAGCCCAACCTCTCTCCTTAGCTCATATAAGCCTCCTGTTGCCTCCTTGTCTTTGAATTTTCATGTCTATGTGGATTCCCTCTACATAAGCCTATTAAATTTAATTTTCTCCTATTAATTTTTCTCAGGTCAATTTGATTCTAAATCCAGCAGAAGGATCATAGGGCACAGGAAGGTCTTTCACCCCAACACTTACCTGATTGGCTGTACCTTGCTTTGGTGATAATAATATGATTGTAATTTGATAATCTGTATTTTGTTAGTGATTTGTCAGTATATCTCAAAATATAAATACTGCATTTCCTTGGAACTAATAATTTCAATTCTAGGGGTTTATTCTGAATAGATAATAAATGTAAATGCAAAAATTCAATCAAACATTTTTTATACTTGATCTTAGCCAAAGGGCTGAGATGCGATCAAACTTTTTTTAATGATCAGATGATTCTATATAAACTAAAATTTCATAAGTAGAGGATTGACTAAATTGGGATAAATTTGGATAAATACCCCTACATATTAGTTTAGATATTAAGAATAATTGATGAGAGGTGTCTGGATGGTTCAGTTGGTTAAGTGTCTTGCTCTTGATTTTGACTCAGGTCACGATATCAAGATCATGGAATTGAGCCCCACATTGGGCTCCACGCTGACAGCATGGAACCTACCTGGGATTCTCTCTCCTTCTCTCTCTGCTCCTCCCCAGGTTGTGCATGCTCACACACTCTCTCTCTCTCAAAATAAATAAATAAATATATTTTAAGAGTTTAAAATACATATGTATATATATATATATATATATATATAAATATATGATGATGACATTAAACAAGAAAAATCATAGCTGTGTGACCTTGAAAATAATTCATAAACTAAGATAGTTATCTTTATCTATAAAATAGAGATAATGATTATTAGGATATAAGGTCATTTTAAATATTAAAAGGCATAATAGTTATAACAACCAACATTTAACATTTGTTATATGCTGCTTATATAGCTATATGTCTGGCACATGGTAAGTGCTTACTGAATGGTAACACTTTGTTAAAATATTGACAATATTGTAAAATATTTTGAAAAATATTTTGAAAAAAATATTTATGGATGAGAAAGAAGTCATGAAAACTTTTTAGTCACTAAAGATGTATAAAGCAGCACATCTTGTTCCATTTTTGTAAAATCATTTGCTTATGTATGTGTGTAACAGAGTGATATCTGAATGATTTTATCAGAAGGGCTAACAATGTTACAACTGGATAGTGGGTCTTGAAATTATTTTTATGTTACTGTTTGGATGTTTCAGTATTTTATTTTATTTTATATTATATTATTGCAATTCATTTTATTTTATTTTTATTTTAAAGAGAGGGAGAGAGTACGTGTGAGCTAGGGACAAAAGCAGAGGGAGGGAGAGAGAAAGAGAGAGAGAGAGAGAGAGAGATCTTAAGCAGGCCCACATTCAGGGCAGAGTCCGACGACATGGGGCTCTACCCCATGACCCTGGGATCATGACTGGAGCCAAAATCAAGAGTCGGATGCTCAACTGACTGAGCCACCTAGGCACCCAGAGAATTTGATAATTTTAAAATAAGCAGGTTGTGTTAAAACAGGAAAACAAATGAAACAATTTTAATTTTGGAAAACTAGTAATGTATTGCATTTACAAGTTTCCTTGTGAGTAAATTAGGAAATCTTGGTGCTATATTCAGGAGACCATTTATTTGAAAACATGAGTAAAAAAAGTAAGGGTAAGGATTATATAATTAAATAAAAGTTTTAATAGAATATAGTTTATATTCAAGGTAACTGTGTTTTTTAAAGTCTGCAGAGATACCTTGGTGGCCCAGACAAACGTCTGACTGTGGCTCAGGTCATGACCTCATGGTTAATGAGTTCAAACCTCTCATGGGGCTCTGTGCTGACAGCTCAGAGCCTAAAGTTTGCTTTGGATTCTGTGTCTCTCCCTCTCTCTGCCCCTCCCCTGCTTGCTCTCTCTCTCTCTCTCTCTCTCTCTCTCTCTCTCAAAAATAAGTGAACATTAAAAATAAATGTAAAATTGTGATCTGGCAACTCTTAGATTAGAATCAGTTGTAACAATACAAATTAAAATGCTGATTATATTTCCAGTTAATATTTTTGAGGAGCCATAGTAAATTAAGTGTTCAAATGCATAAGACTGCCTGATATGCTTACCTCTTAAGCTTTTAACCTTTATTCTCTCTTTCTTAAACATTTTGCTGTAATTCAAATCCTCTTCATTAATTTTCTAGCTATGAATATATATTTCCCTACCTTCTTTCTTCCATGAGGGCATTTTCCATTATATTTACCATTCTTAAAAGGACATGGAATTTTCCTTCCTCTCACCATGATCACTCACTTTTTTCCATGATACCATCTGCCTAATAGGCTTTGCTCTTTGAGATTACCATTGTAGATTCTTCTGTACATCCCCAGAGACTGTGATCCATGTTTTCTCATCATTAATGAAAATCCTTCTCATTTGAAGCAGATTTTAGCAACAAGTTTTTTCTGCATGCTCTTATAAAATTTACATACAGAACAGTATGCTCATTTTCCATCCCTCTGGCATTAACATATATTGAGCACAGAGGATTTTGTTCCCCTACCCAATTCACACTTGTAGCTCTCTATAGGATTAAAAGATTAGTGTGTATTAGCATAAACTCTAAGAAAACAAGGTGTTGTGGTATGAGTTGATATTAATCAAATAAAAAATTGTTAAGTTCATGATTGCATCAGTGATTTTTTAAAAGAAATGTACTATGTCTTCAAGAAAATAATGTTTTAAGAATATATAACAACTATATTAGAGCAATAACACTGTAATTTTAAATAAGAATGGAAGGAAATTTCATTTTGGCACTTAGATCCAATGATAATTGGCACTGGCATATTCTAAAAACATGTGAAGGATTCATCTTTGAGCTGAATGAAGCAGGGCATTTTGCATCCTTAATAATCCTACATTGCATTTAAGATTGAGACCCCTGAGTCTTGCAATAACTAGCAAATCTTTCTTAATCCCCAGTTCCCTTTATCTGAAATTCTAATACATGTAGATTTACTTTATGTAACTTTTCAGCCTTTTGTGCCCTAAAACATTCTAACATTTTGAGGTCTAATAGAGAAATGATTGAAGTAGAAAGAAAACTTTATATGTAACCCCTTAAACGTGTTCTTATCAAAAGCAATATTAAAAGCACTACACTATTTTGATGAAAAGATGTTACCAAGAGATAGGGATTTTAATTCTGGTTATGGCAGTAATGGTGACCTTCGTTTCTCAGAATTTTAACTGGCTGGCTCTTATGTAAAATAGGGGGGCCATACAGGATAATTTTAAAGGTCCCCTAAAAGCTCTTTTCAAAAATCAATCTTTCTATGTTATAGGGTTATACACGCTGTATTAACAAAAAGAGTTCCAGACAAGAGAGATAGATTTAAAAATCTATGATATTGTAAAATTTACTTTTGAAATTATTGGAGCTCTCTTTGATGATTCTAATAACTAAATTTTTCAAACTGATCATCATTAGATCAGAATATGTAATTATATCATTTCATTTGGAAAAGCACAGTGATGTAGGTTTCATTCTGTAGTAAATATGGTTATTTCTTTCATCTTTACTTAATGGCATAGGAATTTTGAGCCACACTATATGCAATATTTTTATGTTCATAATTTTATTTCTAGTGACCCAGGCTTGGCATAATTAAAGAAGAGGACAGTCTTTAATAAGGATCAAAAAACGTCTCAAATCAACAGGGTGTCAGCTTGAGTCTTCTGGGAAGTAGATGCCAAGAAAGAGCTAGAAGAGCCAAAGTTATATTGAGAGAAATGCCCATGAATGCTTAACAGAACGAGGAGCGGGGATGGGCAGGGAGAGCCTTCTGACCCCTTTGCACTTGAGAAAAGAATGAGTTAAGGGAGGAGGGTAGGTAGGAGGAAGCTCACATTCCAGTACTGCTCTGAGAAAATCTCTGCCAGGCAGTAGACATGATTATCTGTATGAGGTGCCCACATTGAGCAGAAATGGCCCAGGTATCTTGCCCTGACTCTGTTCACTAGTTCACTGGGAGCACCTAGAAGAAAATATGTACACTTCAGTGAAAACAGAAGATGTAGCAGGTGGAAGCTATGAGCACCTAGAAGAAAATATGTACACTTCAGTGAAAACAGAAGATGTAGCAGGTGGAAGCTATGAGCTAACTCGACCTCTTGCAGCAGGTTTTCTCTTGACAGGAGCTCTGGGTGCCACAGCTCCACGGCTGCCACAATTAGTGAAATTTACATCTCTACAATTTGACATGCTCTACTACTTGTACTCAATGTTGTATATGAAATATTTGATTCTCAGGAAAAAGCATGGAAACACTTAAAATGGAACAAAAGTACATTTCTTTGTTACATTCAAAGTGGATATTCTTTTGAGAAAGAATTTTGCCTTGGACAGTTCCCTATATCGCAAGTATCTATTAATGCTTGGTAAGACTAAGTGATTGACTACTCTTTTAATGAATTAATTAAGATAACTGATTTGGAGGTAGCAACATTTACTGAGCATAAACTATGACACTCTATTTTATGTTTTCCCTAAATTATTTCATTTAATCTTCAACTAGTCTTGTGACATTGAAGTTCAACAAATGAAAAACTAAAATCTTTTGGTACGAACAATGTGAACTAATTGAACCACCAGCCCATTAAAACCTACCTGTGGAGAGCCTCCAGGGAAATTTCATGTTTGATTAGATGCCTTGAATGTACTAAGGATTGTCTGTCATCAGAATAAAATGGTATCAAGTCAGTTTTGCTAGAGAAATCGGGAACTTTTTCAGAGTCCTCAATGTAAGTGCAAGTTTTGGATAATGCCATATAGAAATGTGTATGGGAAATTTACCTTGAAGGAATTTATTCTAAAGTAACTTTTCACGATGTCTGCTAGGTTCATTATCATTACTGTCTAGCAGAACACAAAGTAGTATATACCACTGAGAGATTCAGGAATGCAGGTGAGAAGAGACACAGGCAAAACTGTCAAGACTCGCATGTGAAGGCACACAAAGAACACGTGAAACCGCAAGAAACTAAGAGAGGAAACCAGTAAAAGATGGGGTGCCTGAAAAATACAGACGAACCACAAGAAGAAAATTAAAAGATAAAATTGAGAGCTGAAAACCAATAAAATCATTAATAAAAATAATAAAATGATTTCAATATTAAAAGTTGGCTTATCCAGGGGCTCCTGGGTGGCTCAGTCAATTAAGAGTCCCACTCTCTATATAGGCTGAGGTCATAATCTCAAGGTAGTGTGATGAGCCCCACATCACTCAGCGATGGAGCCTGCTTGGGATTCTCTCCCTCTCTCTCTGCCTTTCCCCATCTCAAGCACACACTCTTTCTCTCTTTCTCTTTCTCTAAAAATAAACATCAAAAAAATAATAAAATAAAATAAAATAAACAATAAAATATAATAAAATCCAATTACGGATTTGAAATCTTCAGAAGACACAGGATAATTTTTTAAAAAGCCATGAGTCTAAAGATGTATTTCCTCTTTCTTTCAGAAAAAAATGGGAATTATTTTTATATTCCACAGATTGTTATAGTGTATTAAATTAACATAAACAATGTCTAAGTATAGAATGCCATACTCTGCACAATGGATTTTACACATTTTCAAGTAGTTTGTTGTAACAGGGTGCTGGGGAATGATAAAGAGATATATTACAGTTCTTTCTGACTTTTATTACCATACTGAGCATAATAATAGCTAATTAAAAGATTATGGTATTTTGCTTTTAGGATTTATAATTTTGGCTCCAAAAAAGATGTATCTTTATCTAGAGTTTTAAATTACTATATTCCAGACAGGTAAGTCATAACTAAAGCATATTTTCTGCATAAAGATGGGTAACATATTTATTACTTCCACTGTGTTTTTTATTTCAAAACTTCAGCATCATTAATCAAGCTATAATTTAATTTTGATTAAAGTGGATTATCTATTGAGTTGAAACATAAAATATATTAAGATAGATCTACTAAAAATTTAACTGTCCAGATGCACTGTTAATTTGCACTGAAATAAAACACCTGTAATATCTATAGGTGTAACAATGTATGATGCCAAACTTCAAAAATAATACAAACATTATTATAAATAAAACTATTTAGATTAATAAAGAAGAACACTACAGCTGAGAATCAACCTCATACAATACCAAAGCAAAATTAATCTAATAATCCATCAATATTAATCAAATAGTATTAATTTTTAAAACAGTTATAATTATAGTTAAAATAAATCTAAATAAAATAAATATTATTAACTTTAATACATGTGTGCTCATTATGTAATTACTGATATTTAACATTCAATAGTATCATTCTTGCTAAATAATATAATCAAGATAACTTTTTTTAAGAATTTTATTCACACAGTTTTAATTTTCAGCAGACGCAAAACTTAATCTGAGTGCCAAAAAATCAATCTGACATTTGCTAAGGATTTAATCACATATAATACAAAATATTAAAATAAATAATATTTTGTGTTCATTCTATTCTGATTCAGTTAAAGAGGATTGGTAGGCTCTTCTAAAAGTTTTATATAAAAATTATGTGGGAATAATTTAAATAATCTAAACATTAATTATACCATAATATATATTTTCCCGATGATTTCAGTACTCTAGCCTCTTACTTTACTGGGCATATTTCCAATCTTCTCCCCTGGATTCTAAGTACATTGAATTGAAAACAATGCCTTATCAATATGCATTTCTTAATGTTGAATAGTTATATAAAGACAATAGAGCATACTTCCCCAAAACAGACTAGGCCCACCCGTGCTCAAATGATTCGGCTGCCATTTCTGGAAAACCACTTAAACTGTATGGGTTCCAATTTATTGACGGAAAATATGGTGTCTATATCATGTGACTGATACAAGGACAAAATTCCAGAAGATACAAAAGTACCTATATGGCATTACATGTACTAAATATACAGTAAATTCTGGCTTTTAATTATGAATGCACACACACTAAGCAAGTGTTGTCTGATAAAGCAGGTGTCATAAGATGGACTATTATTTAGGATAGAAAGTTATACTTCCCATCACTAATATTTTAAATCATATTATGCTTTAAAAACTCAATTCAAATCTGAAAAGAAAATAAAGGATATATTTTCAACAAATCATTGCATTTTACCACAGATTAAAAAAAAAATTTTTTTTCAACGTTTATTTATTTTTGGGACAGAGAGAGACGGAGCATGAACGGGGGAGGGGCAGAGAGAGAGGGACACAGAATCGGAAACAGGCTCCAGGCTCTGAGCCATCAGACCAGAGCCTGACGCGGGGCTCGAACTCCCGGACCGCGAGATCGTGACCTGGCTGAAGTCGGACGCTTAACCGACTGCGCCACCCAGGCACCCCAATTTTACCACAGATTAGAATGAAAGTGTCTCCAGTTCTAGATGATGCATCAGGATTTATACAACAGAAAAGTGTCAAAATTATTTTTTCTCTCATGCTGTAACTAATCTTTATTTTCAGAAAACAATACTCTATTATAAATTAGATAATTTTGAAAGAATGATTACCACAATTGCTGAAAGTTTGTTTTCAAAAACGTTTCTTACTCTCCTTCTATCATTTATCCTTGTCATCAGATTTAAAAACTTAACGTGTAAAGAATTGCACTCTCTTCTGTTTTTGCTCCCACACTTCTTTTATAGCATGTCAATTACATATGGTTGAAAGAGGTTTTTGTTTTCGCTTTTTCTCTCCCAAGATCACACTGAAAAAATACAGAGTGAGCAAGGATTTGAATGCGAAGATTTTACCTAATGTATTCCAGGTATTTATTGAATCATAGAATTCTACTTTTTGATACTTATTTTCAGTAGCTGTACACAGAATGAGATTTATTTATCATGTAAACTAATTCATTCACCTCAGAGTGATTTTCAGAAATCTATTACCTTACAAACTTTCCCCACAATAGTATTTATTTAATACTTGAAAGGGAGAAATAAAAAAGGAAAACAAAAGAAAGCAAGCTATATTCTTTATTTGAGCATGGTTTTGTTTGAATTCATTTGTATGATAATTTAATCCCAAGAGATATATTTCTAATTTATTTTATAGAAATAGTAAAAAAAAATCATTTGGAAATAGTAAAAGCAATACAGAAGGACATCATCTGAAAAATCCCTTTCCTACAATCCCTTCCAAATAATACAACTTTGTATAATAACACTGTGAAAATTTTAAATATATAAGCTCCCAATACTTTCACTAAGCTTCTATGAGAAGTAAATTGACTTTCTGCCCATGGAAGCCACTGAGGAAGCACCGTTAACGTCTCCCTGTCCACCGCCATCATGTCTGAGTCAGAGTCTCCCAAAGAGCCTGTTCAGCTGCTGAAGCTTTTCATCGGAGGTCTGAGCTTTGAAACAAGTGAGGAGAGTCTGAGGAGCCATTTTGAGCAATATGGAACTCTTAGGGGACTGTGTGGTAATGAAGAGCAAACACCAAGAGCTCCAGGGGCTTTGGCTTTGTCATGCATGCCACTGTGGAGGAGGTGGGTGCAGCCATGAATGCAGGGCCACACAAGGTAGATGGAAGAGTTGTAGATCCAAAGAGGACTGTCTCCAGAGAAGATTCTCAAAGACCCAGTTCCCACTTAACTGTGAAAAAGATTTTTTATTGGTGGCATTAAGGAAGAGATTATTTTGAACAGTATGAGAAAATTGAAGTGATTCAAGTCGGTCATGACTGACTGAGGCAGTGGCAAAAGGAGAGGCGGTGCTTTTATAACATTTGATGACCTTGACTCTGTACACAAGATAGTTATTCAAAAACACCTTACTGTGGGGACACCTGGGTGGCTCAGTCGGTTGAGCATCTGACTTAGGCTCAGGTTAACTCAGGTCATGATTTTGTTTTGTGAGGCTTTGGGCTCTGTGCTGACAGCTCAGAGCCTGGAGCCTGCTTCAGATTCTGTGTCTCCCTCTCTCTCTGCCCCTTCCCCACTCGCACTCTGTCTCTCTCTCTCAAAAATAAATAAATTTTAAAAAGTAACTTAAAAAAAATAAAATTTAAAAATACCATACTGTGAATGGCAACGACTGTGAAGTAAGGAGAGCTGTATTGAAGCAGGAGATGGCTGATGTTTCATCCAGCCAAAGAGGTCAAAGTATTCTGGAAACTTCGGCGGTGGTCATGGAAGTGGGTTAGGTGGGAATGACAACTTTGGTCACAGAGGAAACTTAGGTTTCCCTATGATGACAGCAGGGATGGCTGTAACAGATTTAGTACTGATGAAAGCAACTTTGGTGGTGGTAGAAGCTGTAATGAATTTGGCATTTACAACAGTCAGTCTTCAAATTTTGGACCCAGGAAGGAGGAAATTTTGGAGGCAGAAGCTCTGGCCCCTCTGGTGGTAGAGGCCAATACTTTGCCAAACCATGAAATCAAGGCGGCTAGGAGAGTTCCAGCAGAAGCAGTGGCTATGGCAGTGGCAGGAGGTTTTAATTACTGTCAGGAAACAAAGCTTAGCAGGAGAGGAGAGCCTGAGAAGTGACAGGAAGCTACAGGTTACAACAAATTTGTGAACTCAGCCAAGCACACTGGTCGCAGGGCCTAGCTGCTACAAAGACATGTTTTAGACAATACTCATGTGTATGGGCAAAAAACTCTAGGACTGTATTTTTGACTAGTTATATAACAGGTTATTTTAGTTTCTGTTCTGTGGAAAGTGTAAAGCATTCCAACAAAGGGTTTTAATGTGCATTTTTTTTTTTTTTTGCATCCATGCTGTTGATTGCTAAATGTAATAGTCTGATCATGATGCTAAATAAATGGGTCTGAAAGAAAGAAAGAAAGAAAGAAAGAAAGAAAGAAAGAGAGAAAAAGAAAGAAAGAAAGAAAGAAAGAAAGAAAGAAAGAAAGAAAGAAAGAAAGAAAAAAGGAAGAGAGAAAGAAAGAAAGAAAGAAAGAAAGAAAGAAAGAAAGAAAGGAAGGAAAGGAAGATTCTGAGTTGTAGGAAATGATCCTTTGAGATTATTACAAAGCAAGGAGATCCCTAACATTAGATAACAGCTTGTACAATGAAGAAGGCAACAGAGTATTTATATGTTAGCTGCACTAAAACACACTGAAAATATAAACAGTACCTACATTTGTATAAAAGGTCTGTATGCCATATTTCTACTTAACCTTACTTTGTCATTATCAGAATGATCATAACTAAATTCTGATTTTAAGGAAACTTCCCTATGCATTTCTACTTTAATAAGTTTATTCTAATGTAATTCTCAGTCTTGATACAATGATGTTTATAGTTCATGAAATAAACTTCCATTCAGAAATCAAATTTGAATTTCCTCACCAACCTTGTAATCTATAACTCAGTGACAAAGCTGTCACAGATCTTGATGTAAATAACAGTAGTATGGGTAGTTCTTATGTACCTGAAGTTGGAAAAATATATTTAATTTCTTGTGTTAATTTCAGGGCAAGTCAAAATTAATATTATCGTGTATGGGAAAAATAATTTCGTGCATAAAGCATAGTATTTAGGGTCATTTCTCACTATTAACAATTCCTGGTGTATCCATCTAGAAACCTACTCTTCCTATCATTTTCTTTTATACAAGCAATCTATTCTCCAATTTGCTTTATGGATATCAACATACCTTGACTGTTGAATTATTACTTAAGGCTGAACTGTCAGACACATGATTTATAGATCCTACCCAACGTGACTGCCACGTCAGCATCAGTGTCTGGGAAGTTCCCAAACAATCAGACTCGGCTTCCTGTTAGTCTCCTTTCTACACTGGGAGGCATTTGGGTTCTGGAATGACCATTGAACGCGACCTGCAATACAAGTGAGTCTAGTGTAAGTGGCTTAAGTTCAGGATTTATTTTGTGTATCTTGTTAAAAGAATTCACTGATACAAATTGAGAATATCCTAACAGCTTTAAGGTTATCTTCCAGCTAGAAAATACTATCAGAATACACAGAGGAAGAGGGCAAAGGAGGTCAAAACTGCCTAAAGCATTGTGAGGAAGGCAGAACTTTACAGACTTGCTTTTTTACTCAGTCTTTCCTAGCTATGCTTCCATATCAGTAACCGGAAATCTCTTTCATCCCTTGTAAAGGCAGGGTTGTCTACTACTAACCTAGTAGTTAAACGTAGATGTTCCATGTTTTCTAAATATATTACCAGAACTTTATTATTGAACTCTATATTTACCTCAATTCTATACTAAATGCCGAAATTGCAACCCAATATTTTTATAGCTTTTTCTATTATAGCCATGGGTGACCTTGGAATGAAGGCCTGGAAAATGATAAATAAAAATGATAAATAAATATACATATATATGCAAAAGGCATCCAAGAATTCTCCTTAAAAGAAATTTTAGGGGGGCGCCTGGGTGGCTCAGTCGGTTAAGCGTCCAACTTCGCTCAGGTCATGATCTCACAGTCCGTGGGTTCGAGCCCCGCGTCCGGCTCTGGGCTGACAGCTCAGAGCCTGGAGCCTGTTTCGGATTCTGTGTCTCCCTCTTTCTCTGACCCTCCCCTATTCATGCTCTCTCTCTCTCTCTCTGTCTCAAAAATAAATAAATGTTAAAAAAAATTAAAAAAAAATTAAAAATTAAAAATTAAAAAAAAAAGAAATTTTAGGGGTGCCTGGGTGGCTCAGTTGGTTAAGCAGCTGACTTGGGCTCAGGTCATGATCTCGCTTTTTGTGAGTTTGAGCCCCGTGTGGGACTCTGCACTGACAGCTTTGAGCCTGGAGCCTGCTTTGGATTCTGTGTCTCCCTCTCTCTTTGCCCCTCCCCCACGTACACTCTGTCTCTCAAAAATAAATAAACATTAAAAAAAATTTTTAAAAAAGAAAAATTTAAATTCCTAAATGTCTAACTGCTGGGACAAGTGATACATAACTAAAATTTTGATAAGTATCCCAATGTTGACAATGTATGAGGAGGCTTTATGACAATGCCTGTTTTTTTCACACCCTGACAGAAATAGTTTCTGTCACACCCTGACAGAAAAAGTTTCAACCTTTTTCATCTTTGCCAAGTTGATAACTAAAAGTAATATTTTTCATTAGTTTTTCTTTATTTGTGAATGAATTTCTATCACATACAATTAGGTTTGTGTGCATAACAAAAGAAAATACAAAGTAACACAGGTTCAAATCACAGAATGTTGCATTTCTCTCCTGTTAAAAATAAAACAGAAGACTTTGGGAGGTAGGGAACCCCGGGATATGGCAGCACCACAAAACTGACTGTGTTCCAGGCTTATGTCTCTAACCTCATGTTCATGTTCCAAACATCGCCTGGAGACTCAACTATCATAGTGCGTTCAAAAAATGAATTAAGAGAAAGCAAGAAGAACAATCAAGATTTGATCCTTCTTTTAAAGCAGATTTCCTGGCTATCTCCCAACACTTTCATTTACATATAATTTTGAGACCTAAAGTCAAATGTCCACAAGCTGCAACTATAAAGCAAGTTTATTTATTTTATTTTATTTTATTTTATTTTATTTTAATTTTATTATTAAGTAATTATTTTTTAAGTAATTAATTTTTTTTTCTAAGAAAGATGGGAAAATGACTACCGGCAGACAACTAGAGGTCTCCAAGTTGAAACCGTTCTCATGGGTTTAAAAAACATTTGTGTATCAATTTTTTTCCTCTGGAATTCATATTCCTGTTAATGACATATTTTCTGTTTTTCGTTATGTTGGTTTTAAGAGTCCTTTCCATGTTCAGACATCAAAATTTTTGTCAGATATTTGAGTTGCAGTTATATTTTTTCCTAGTTTTTCATTTTTCTTTTGATTTACTTTCCTGCTCAGTATGCTTTTAGACTCTATATAGTTGAACTTGTCATAAAGATCATTGTTTAAAGGTTAGAAGGATGGCAGTTTTGTTTTGTTTTTTTTTCTAAAAAAAATAGATAACACCAATTCATATACATTCGGCTAAATAGTGTTACAAAAGTATTCTGATGGTTGTTAAAAAGAAGATTGCAGTCGGGACTATTGCCATAAGGGAGGTCAGGCTCAACTCTGACTACAGGGATAAGTGGGAGTTTATAGCCAAGCAGCAGAGCCAGAAGCTCAGTGGATGGATGGAAAATACGAAAAGGAGACAGACATCAAGGGTAAGGTGATTCTTGCTACATACATTTAACAGGATTAGTGTGATCAGATATCAATGGTGGAGGGATTGCCATTAAAGTGACTTAGCAGGATTCTTGCTACATTTGGCTCAGGTAGGCGGAGGATGAATTGACCCAAGATGAAGCCTTGTCTAAAAACAGGATAATGGGAGCCTAACTGAAGTTTCATAAAGAAAAGAGTGTTTGTCATTAATTTTAGGGTAAAAGGAACAAGGCAAAAATGAAACTTACTTGCAGATAACCCCATTTATTTTGACTTCCAACTGGAGACAGATTATACTGGGCTACTGAATATCCCTTGATAATAAAATACATCAGTATATATGCATTTTAAAAATGCTGGAAAAGAGAAAGCAGGGCAAGCAGAACAAATTAAAATCTATATAGCTGTCATTTGGGATATATAATACCCACACATCAGAAAGCATGTGAGTGATCTTTTTTTAATAAAATGTAGAGATGTTTGGGTGGCTCAGTCAGTTGAGCATCCGACTTTCGCTCCAGTCCTGATCTCACAGTTCATGGGCTTGAGCCTCATGTCAGGCTCTGTGCTGACAGCCTACTTTGCATTCTGTGTCTCCCTCTCTCTCTCTGCCCCTCCCCCCCCAACACACTGTTTCTGTCTCTCTCTCTCAAAAATAAACATTAAAAAATTAATATATATATATATCAGTAATAAATTGTTAAATGTAATAAATTTTGAATTCATAAACAATGACCTATAGTTTTCAAGATACATCCAACCCGTAAGCAAAATAAAGTATTTAAGACTGGTAGATTATAACAATTTGGGTCTTATCTGCTTTGTGAAACTTTTCATATTAAAAAAAAAAGATGCATGAAATTAAAACCAAAGAGATGTGATTCTATTGTTTCAACTAACAGTTTATGACTTAATTTGGAAAAACAAAAAGATATACTTTATTAGTGAAGAAAAAAGACACCAAAAGTATTTGTTCTTATATATCATCTGAGATGTCAAAAGAAAATTACAAACAAATCATAGTTTTATTATACAGTAGAAAAAATATATATGTATATATGTCAACCTTATATTATTATTTTGATGATTGCTATATCATACGTAGAAAGAAATTTAAAAAATTAGTATTTTTAGGGTACACTGGTTAATGTAGTAGGGAAAATATGCATATAAAATATATACACATGCATAGTAATAAAATTGCTATAACATTTTATCTGAAAACATAAAAAGATGTTTTATCTTTTTAACTCAAAAGAAAAAATAATAATATGTCATCATATTTTGCATTAGAAACTTATTATGGCAGCAATTTCTTTCTAGTTCTGTTATTCTTAATAAATAAATACATGAAAACATTATATCTAGAAACCAATTTCACTGCCATTACATTTAGACAAATAAAGGATGACTGAGTCTCTGTACAATTACAAAGCTGTAATGCAGACACTTTTTTAATTCCTGATGAATGAAATGAAGCACTTATTACATTGCATAAATTAATTGCTAGCCACGTAATCCACATAATTCCAATGAAATCACAATGAATTTTGTGGAATTAACAGCTCCAGACCATCTTGCAATTATGTTAGCAGCACTGTTTCTCACATAAAAATGTCATAGAAAATAAATGATGTTAATATTTACCCTATGAATAACAGTTTCATAGTCCACATGGTGAGTTAAACCACTAATGGCTAATCAGAAGTGATAAAATAGTGATGCCAATGAAATGTAACTGACTATGAGAAAAAAAATGCTATGGCTATGGATTAGTAAACTAAATTCAACATACAAAACAAGTAACAAATCCCAAATAAACTGATTAAATTAATAGGACCTGCTGTTTTCTTTTCCTTTCTTTGTTTTTTTTTTTTTTTTTTTTGTGGGGGGAGGATGGAGAGGGAGTACAGGTGGGGGAAAGGCACATACACAGAGAGAGAAAATCTCAAGTAGCCTCTGCACAAAATCACTCAGCACAAAGCCCAGTGTGGGGCTCAATCATATGACCCTGGGATCATGACCTGAGCCCAAATCAAAGTTGGATGCTCAACCAACTGAGCCACAGAGATGCCCCTGGAGCTGCTGTTTTCTTAAGACATTATGTATTATAATCATATTGAGACAGTTATACTGACCAATACCCACAATTTCATATCCATGAACAGAGTCTGAATGCAAAATTCCTTTTCATCCATAAATGATTGTATATATCTCCACCTTTTATGTTAATGTTTGCTTCATTGGGAGTATGTTTTCTTTTTTAATTATATAAAAGTGTATATTCTTTATATTTTTATAAAAATTGTCAGATTAAATATTTTTAAAGTATATCTCTTGTTTTGGAAGTTGATGTTAATTTTACATACATGTCCCATGGGCACTTGACAAATATTTATTATAATCATGTTATGCTTAATTATTCAAAGTAGTTAGAAAATAAAAATTCATTTCCCTACTCTTAAAATGTTTTTATAAAATACA
Source organism: Lynx canadensis (assembly GCF_007474595.2). Taxonomy (NCBI): domain Eukaryota; kingdom Metazoa; phylum Chordata; class Mammalia; order Carnivora; family Felidae; genus Lynx; species Lynx canadensis. The sequence continues at coordinate 125,769,562 of NC_044311.2, forward strand.
TTCTTAAAAATATAAACAAAGACTTGACAAGTTCTCAAATAGCACAAACATACACATACACACATACCACACAGATACACACACACAAATATACATACTCACACACAGGTAATTTATCTTCAGGGCATGTTGACATGGCTAAATGTTATATTGGCAAGTAATCTGGATTTCTCACTGGGTATTCTTCTCAAGGTCGCTGTGCTGAATACTCTTGTTAAGTTACTAAGGCTGAATATTCTTGGTAAGTTACTAAGGCTCTAACAAGTTTCACCAGAATTTGATCTAACAGCAAAGACAACAAAAGGATTTTGTCTTGAGGACCAACCAACTCTGATTCATTGATAGTATCTGCTTAGATTGTTATGTTGAAAAGGATACTAACATCGTAAATAAGTTTAGCAACAAAGACCATTAAGAATATGATATTCTTTCTCCAGTCTTTTACTCAGTACAAATGAAGACTTGGCCTGGAAGGATCATCTTAGAAAACCAACTAGTTTACTCATGGCCATTTATCAAGAAAAAAACTAATTTCCCTGTCTTCTCTGCACACTCATTATTTTATACATATTGTAAATTCATTACATAGAAATTATCACAACTTTTAATTATTTTAAAAGTCATTCTCTAGTAGAGTGTGAACTTCCCTATGGTATTGTTTTTAATAGTACATGCTCAATAAATGTTCATTTCATGAATAAATGGATGAACAGGTGGTGTTGTTTTGAGGTTTAGAGATTAATATTTTCTTAGTGGAAGCAACCCAAAAGCAACTATTGAAGATAGAATTTAGTCCTAAGGCCAAATACATGATCCATGTGTTAAATCAAGTTGGCATCGTATATATTTCCTATTCTAATGGACTGTGTAATTTAATTCATCAAAAAAGATCTCTGCTCTGCCAAAGGCAGCTCTTTCATTTAACCTTATCATATGGTTTGGAAAGAGCTTTCTTTGTTTCCTGAATGAGCTCAGCTTAATTTCTCCTGAATTCAGCCAAATTGGAGAGAATGGTAAAGATATAGATGACAGAGAAAGAATGCAACCATGAGCTTCTACAAAATAATTATTAGTTCAGAATGCTATTGAGTACTAGACAGTATTGGAAAAGAGCTTAGTCATGCCACACAAAATGAAAAATGGCATATAACCCTGAAAGCAATACATTTCTCAAATTTCAAAAATACCTACTTTAACAAGAGATGTGCCACGTACATGTCATTGTTGGCCTTTATGTGTAAAAGTTTACATGTATTTGTATTCATCTCCCTGCTCATTTTATATAGTATATTATGTGCCCTTTTTGTGTGTCATTGATTCTTCAAGACAGTGAGGATTCAAGGAAAATTAATATAGAAAATCTTCCATAGAGTCCATTTGATTTCACCTTGCTAGGTTGTTAAGAATGTGATAAGGATGGATTTATGCTGCTCAAGTATAGCATTGGGTTCAAAGAATGAAATAATGCTGCAATCTCTTAACATATACTGTTTAGAAGTTAGATAGTAAAATAATTCTTTTCTTTAACATTTATTTATTTTTTAGAGAGAAGACTGACAGAATGTGAGCAGTGGGAAGGGCAGAAAGAGAAGGATACACAGAATCCTAAGCAGGTTCCAGGCTCTTGACCTGTCAGCACAGAGCCGGACGTGGGGCTCGAACTCACCAACCACGAAATCATGACCTGAGCTGAATTTGGATACTGAACCGACTGAACCTTCCAGGTACCCTGGAAAATACTTCTTTATACGGAAAACACTGCAAAGTATTTTTGTGAGCAAACATTTCTTTAATTCTGTTATTTTAGAGAAAAAGATATATTGAAGGTCATGGAATTCTCCTTAGTAATTTCTAATTCATATTAATAGTACAGCTAACACATCAAACATACTGTCCCCCATTTCTTCACTAAAAAATTGAGCATATACTTTGCGTCAAGCCCTGGGATATAAAAATGAAAACGTCATAGCTCCTCTGCCCTTGATAAACTCATATTTTGCTGAATTTTTTTCTGATATATGCAAAATAGACACTAATAAGATGCTTGTTTCACCCTGAGGTGTTCAGAGAAAGTTTTGCCGAAAAGTAGAGGAGCTGGAATAATAATGGCAAAAGCAATTTCAATAGAAAAGCATAGCGTGTGTAAGATAAGGGGAAAATAGGCATCAAGATATGTTGACAAACAATACTATAAAAGGAGCACAGATTATTTTGCAGGAGAGGGGTTGCACATGAGAACTTTCTGCTTTTTTACAATACCATGAACTGATCCAATATGAGCCCCTTGTGTTTCAAACCATAGGAATGTGACCTTAAAAAGAAGAAGAAGGAGGAGGAGGAGGAGGAGCAGGAGGAAGAAGAGGAAGAGGGGGAGTGGGAGAGGGAGAAGGAGAAGAAGGAGAAGGAGAAGGAGAAGGAGAAGGAGAAGGAGAAGGAGGAGAGGAAGAAGAAGGAAAGATAATTTTGAAAAACTAGTGACATGTCTTAGCATCTCTTGGTTGGTAGCTGTTATCACTTTAATCTCTGTATCCTTTATTTCATGGCCTTCTTCCTTATGTATGTCTATGTGTCTTTACATGTCCTTATAAGGGCACCAGTCATTGAATTTAGGAAATTACTGTGAAATCCAGTATGACCTCATTTTAATTTTGTTACATCTTCAAATACCCTATTTCCAAATAAATTTATATTTACAGGTACCAGGGCTGAGATCTTCAACATATCTCATTGGGGGGAAGGTGGGGGAAGGTATAATTTAATTCACAAGACAAACTAAGGGAATTTTCATGATATTGCATGACACAAGATCTGCATCATATATATGTGAAGAGTCCACATTTATATTACCTTTCTAGTGAAATAATTGCCAATGTGAATGATTAACATAAAAAGTAATTTCAAACTGGTTGAATTCCCAGAGCTTCTAAAAAGGCAAATGAAAAATTCCTTTCTTAGTGGCATTCATACAACCCAATATGAGACTACTACAGAAAAACAAAAACAAAATCAAACAAAACACAGTCATTAAAAATCACACCACGAAGTGAGCCCCCATTAGGGACAATCAGCTGACACAATGAATAAACAGGATGGAAGAGGAATATGTCTAGATTCAGCACATCTGTTCATCACTGCAGTTCCCCAAGATCCACTTCTATCGTGGATGCTGGTGGCCACCTCAAGCAAGTACATCAGGAAATCTACTCCCTGGTTCCAATCATCTTTTACTCTTGGAATAGGGTTCTTTTAAGAGACAGAAACCATGGGCGCCTGGGTGGCGCAGTCGGTTAAGCGTCCGACTTCAGCCAGGTCACGATCTCGCGGTCCGTGAGTTCGAGCCCCGCGTCAGGCTCTGGGCTGATGGCTCGAAGCCTGGAGCCTGTTTCCGATTCTGTGTCTCCCTCTCTCTCTGCCCCTCCCCCGTTCATGCTCTGTCTCTTTCTGTCCCAAAAATGAATAAACGTTGAAAAAAAAAAATAAAAAAAAAAAAAAAAAAAGAGACAGAAACCAATCCCACTTTAATGCAACGCTTATATTCTCATAGTGATTTCTATAGGACAATGCCTCATATGGTAATCCTTTTAGGCCAGTTTTCCACTGCCTTCCTGCCTGACTGTATGACCAAGCCATTGACTACTGCCCATGGGTCAGTAAAAACTGAAGCACTGGGGTAAACAGCATGGAGTTTATCCCACCACGCTGACATGTGTTTACCTTCCTCAATCAGGGTGGTAGTCTTCCAAACTGCGTGTTATCCATTCACTTAAGAACTGCTACCCATAAACTAAGCAGCTCTTAGTTGGTCAATCAAGAGCTGTTTATAGGCCACCACCCAAATGGTAACAGGATCAGGCAGCTCTTCAGGTGGTTTCACGGTCCTAGGGAAAGAGAGTCAACTTGCTTGTGAACGTATTGAGTACTTCTTTGTATTCCCCTATATGTAACATGTTCCCACACAAACCATTTTCATCTTATTATGGAACACTTCTGGACACTCTCCTTCCCTTTGGGTTGTTTCTCTGACATCACCCAAGAAATCATGGATATTTCAGGTTTTAAGAATACTTTATGTCATTCGCTCATGGAGGCGGTTTCACTGAATGTCTGATAGCAAGCTAGTAAATTGCCTTCAGATAGAAATTCTCTGATCCAAAATCCCAGCAATCATTGCTTGGTGGTGCTCACAGGTTTTGCTGTAAGCCCTTGTCTGCATAAGGACTTCAAGACTCCTTTCATGTAGTTTTATTATAGGAGTTTCACAATATTTCCAAGTGTGAAGTATGTGTCCCCCCACATCCAAATAAACCAACTAGATCCTGATATTCTAGTGTATTTTGTCCAATAGACAGTTTTAAATTAACACCTTGTGTGGGATCTGGTACTCCTATCGGTTTTCATTTGGCTTTCAGTCAAGACTAGTCTGAAAGTAGATTTACATGCCTTCTATTTTATAATACTGAGTAGTGAAAACATTCCAGTTAGACATAATACCCATTCCCATAATACATTCAGATAAAAAGATATAATCATTTCCATAAAGCCTATTTAAACATCTCAATTTTCATCCAAACTTAATTCTATAATTTTTTGCATGTCTATATTTCTTCCAGCCTGTGGGCCTCATTAAGATTTTAATCAACAGGTTTGGAAAACCAAATGCATGGAATCCCATGTCAGGAGTTCCAAGAAACTTCACTTTTCCAACTCCTGACCATTTCACACACTCAAATGAATATGGCCTTTGCTACCCAGGTTGGGCGCCTGGCCGAGGGCACCGGCCACTCATTAGTCCCGTTACAATTAGAATGTAGGACTATCAACCCAAATTGGAGGATAGGTTTATCATTGCCTTCAAGGTTTTTTTTTTTTTTTTTTTTTTTAATTTTCCCCACACTCGTTTGAATAGGCAGATTTGTTTAGGGGTTTTTAAGGTTGTTGGTCCAGTAAGGGCTTCCATCAGACAACCTAGATTTCAAGACTGTAGACCTATGATCTGTGTTTAGATCTCACCAATGTATGCTTTATTCATCCCATTTCTCTGTTTTTTTTTAAGTTTATTTATTTATGAGAGAGATACCACAAGCTGGGGAGGGGCAGAGAGAGACAGAAAGAGAGGGAGAGAACCTCAAACAGGCTCTGCACCATGAACATGGAGCCTGGCATGGGGCTTGAACCCACGAACCCAGATCATGACCTGAGGCCAAAATCAAGAGTTGGACACTTACTGACAGAGCCACCCAGGTGCTCATATTCATCTCATTTCTTAATAATAATAGTTTGTTATTTCTTAATAAAAGTTTCCACTTTACTGAGAGAAATGTCTTTTGTCTTTCTTTCCTCTTTCCCCATTGTTTTGCCCATTCTCTTATGAATTATTGCAACCTTTGCAATCTGTTTTTCAGCATAACATTCCCTTTGGAAGAGTACATGAGGATAGGGGTTGTACCATGGCCAGCGGAATCCAGGCTTGTCCTCGTCAGCTTCTGTCCATCAGTCTTTCTTACTTTCATTTTCACTATTACAGAGAACAAGAACCAAGGGAAGGCATAATTTACTTTTTTTGGTGCATGTGCCATTTGTCCTTCATTTTCTTATGCATTCAATAAGCCAATTCCTTGGAATCTGGATTCAACCATTTCTAATTTCCATTGGTCATTTTTCCTGCCAGCAGGATTCAGAGCCCATCTCCCATTCCACACCATGGGTGCCCCATAACCTCCCAAGAATCAAAGGTTTCACATTTCCCAATCTTTAACCTTTCTCTTCCCAAACCATGTGATCCAGTGAGTCAGCATCATTAGATGTCCAAATGTCTTGTGTCTTTGCACTACTTAAGACTGTACTTTAAACTGACAACAATGCAGTGGAGTTGAGAGGAAAGAAAAAATACTAATTAAAAAAAAATCAAGATAATCAGATTTGCCTTCTAAATGACTCTCTTGGAGAGCCTAAATTTGAAGTGATGAGGTTGACATGCAGAATTCATAGGCAGGCTCTTTCAGCAATCCAAGTATGAATAGAAAAAACAGTCTTAAATTAAAGTGGGACACCTACCTACTCAGTCAAAAGAGCTTGCAACTCTTGATATCAGGGGTCATGAGTTTGAGCTCCACACTGGGTATACAGATTACTAACACAAAATAAAATGTAAAGGATAAATAAACAAACAACTCAAACTAAGTGATGCCAAGGGGAAGTGATCTGAATTAAAATTTTAAAAGTTATAATGGAAAACTGACAGGTCAATTAAATGTGACAGGTAAAAGGAATGCTGTAACTAATTGGATTCTGCCTTTGACAGATAGTAAATTTTCCACTTAATTGACTAATTTAGAGTAGAAGTAGTGTTGCATTTGAGATTCTTGTGAGGAATACAAGCAGAAATATACATTTGGCAGCATTTCTATATTTTAGCAAACAAATCAGGATTAGTGTCATTACTGTGAGTCATCAGAAAGTAGTTCATGAACTGAGACTCAAGAGGAAGAAAGAAAAGGCTTAAGAAGAAACTCTTAAAATTATCCATATTTGAGGGCCAGGGGGAAGGAAAGGGAGAAGAACCAGAGTAGACGATGATTAGTAAAGCTAGAGAAGAAGCACTTCTAGGAGTAAGTCATTAATAAAGTTAAATGTTGCAGAAAGATAAGACTAAAGAGAACCTTAGAACTTGTATAAATATTTTCATTTAATGTGTTAATAAACAGGCACATAAGTTACTATATGATACCTTTTTGATAATAGTATTTCTTCATTATAGACTTTATTTATAATGTTATACATTTTTAAGTTATTTATTTTAAGAGGAAGAGTGAACACTAGTGGCAGAGGGGTAGAGAGAAGGAGAGAGAGAATCCCAAGCAGACTCTACACCGTCAGCACAGAGCCGACGTGGGACTCGAACTCATGAACTGTGAGATCATAAGCTCAGTCGAGATCATGAGTCAATGCTTAACTGACTGGAGCCAGCCAGGTACACCTAGAATGTTATACATTTTACTTGTACATTTGAAACATTATTCTAAGAAAAATATCTGCATTTGCTTGCTAAGTCTTCCATAACAAAGTACCATATATATGGTGGCTTAAACAAGAGAAAATTTACTGTCTCAGTTCCAGATGTTAGAAGTTCAAAATCAAAGCAGAGGTGTTTCTTCAAGTTGTGTTTACAAAGTTGTAACCATCAAGACAGTTGGGTATTGGCACAAAACAGACAGATAGACCAATGGAATAGAGTAGAGACCCAGAATTGGACCCACAAATGTATGGCCAACTAATCTTCACAAAGCAGGAAGGGGTATCCAATGGAAAAAAAGACAGTCTCTTAACTTGACAGTAACATGCCGAAGAATGAAACTGGACCACTTTCTTACACCATACCCAAAAAACAAATTCAAAATGGATGAAAGACCTAAATGTGAGACAGGAAATCATCAAATCCTAGAGGAGAAAGCAGGCAAAACCTCTTGACTTCAGCCACAGCAACTTCTTACTCAACACGTCTCCGGTGGCAAGGGAAACAAAGGCAAAAATGAACTATTGGGAACCTCATCAAAATAAAAATCTTCTACACAGCAAAGGAAACAATCAGCAAATCTAAAAGGCAACCAACAGAATGGGAGAAGATATTTGCAAATGAGATATCAGAAAAGGCTTTGTATCCAAAATCTATAAAGAACGTATCCAAACTCAACACCCAAAAGCAAATAATCCAGTGAAGAAATGGGCAAAAGACATGAATGGACAGTTCTCCAAGAAGACATCTATGGCTAACAGAAACATGAAAAGCTGCTCAACATTGCTCACCATCAGGGAAATACAAATTAAATCACATTGAGATACCACCTCACACCAGTCAGAGTGGCTAAATTAACAACTGAAGAAACAACAGATGTTGGCAAGGATGTGGAAAAAGGGGAACCCTCTTGCATTGTTGGTGGGGATGCAAACTAGTGCAGCCACTCTGGAAAACGGTGTGGAGGGTCCTCAAAAAATTTAAATAGAACTACCCTCTCACCCAATAATAGCACTACTAGGAATTTATCCAAATGGATACAGGAGTGCTGATTCATAGGGGTACATACATGTTCCCCAATGTTTATAGCAGCATTATCAACAATAGCCAGATTATGGAAAGAGCCCAAACATCCATCAACTGATGAATGGATAAAGAAGAAGTGGTATTTATATGCAACAGAATACCACTCGCAATGAAACAAAAGGAAAACTTGCCATTGACAACAACATGGATGGAACTGCAAGGTATATGCTAAGGGAAGTAAGTCAGTCAAAGAAAGAAAGTTATCATATGTTTTCACTCATATGGTGGAAGTTGAGAAACTCACGGAAGACCATGGGGGAAGGGAAAGAAAAAGAAATAGTTACAGAGAGGGAGGCAAACTATAAGAGACTCTTAAATACAGAGAACAAACTGAAGGTGGATGGGGGTAGGAGGGTGGGGCTACAAGAAAACGGGTGATGAGCGTTAAGGCGGGCACTTGTTGGGATGAGCACTGGGTGTTGTATGTAGGTGATGAATCACAGGATTTACTTTTAAAAGCCAAGAGCACACTGTATACACTGTATGTTAGCTAACCTTGATGATAAAGTGTATATAGTAAATACATACATACATACATACATACATGCATACATACATACATACATAAAACAGGTTACACCACTTTTCTGGGTTTACTCAGGGCCTCTGAAATGAGAACACCCATGGATGTGGGTGGGGGGTGTTTCTATCTAGTGTTTACCTAGTAGTTGGCATACAGCTGGCAATTTGTTCAAGATGGATGTCTTTGAAATGGATGCCTTAGTAATCAAAAGCTTAATATCAGGCACTTACATTATAGTCAAAAAGCTTAATGTCAGGTACCACACTATAGCCCATTATATGCAAAATCTTCAGTTGCAATGTGTAATTGAAAATTGCTGAGATTTGTTTTCTTGCTTAAGTCCTTGATATCAGGTAATTTATACTCATAACACATCTTGATCCAAACTAGCCATATTTAAAGTGCTCAGTGGCAACCATCTGACTAGTGACTACCTTACTGGATAGAAGAGTTCTAGAATACTATTTTTAACTTTTTTATTTTGTTTTGTTCTGTTTTCCCACGAACTCCTTGTTAGTCTTGTAAAACGGGCAATCATAGCTTAGTAGATTTGTATTTATATTTGAACATTTATGACAGAACACGGCAAATCATTTGTGAAGCAGATAATACTGGATGAAGAAAGGGAGCAAATGTGAGACGGCCATCTTTGGGAGCCATTATTTGACCTCTCATGTGGGGCATCTAGATTGGGTGGGAGCTGGTGGCATGGGCAGTGAAAGCATTCACCCACAACAGAACAAAGGAGGTAGAAGTTTACTGAATGCCCTGCAAGGGACAGCAAGGGAGAAACCAACTGCCATGAGGTGGTGATGAGAGGTCACAGTTAGAGGATGGAGTGAAGGAGTATGGGAACATATGGACTTTTTCCTGTTTTGGTAATCTTAGGAACTGTGCTTGCTTGTCAGTAGCCCATTGGTCAGTTGGGGGCTTATGTCTTAATGGGTCTGTTTGCCTCAGCAGGGTGGCCAAGGTGGCCCCATTGCCTTGCTCAAGTTTCCATTGCTCAAGCCTGTTGCCTAAAATCGGACTCTACATTTAACATCTACCTATTTGAGCATTTATTTGCTAAAAAAGCATGTATAAATTATTATTTAATATTTGTAAAATATAAACATTCATAAATATTTTATTTACTTATTAAACATTTATTAAATGTTCATGGGATACAGATTTTATGTACTTTTTTTTTTGAGGCTACACAATTGCATTTTTTCAAAGTGTTTCCCAAGTGTACATGTAAAATGTATACACAAAAAGGATTAGGCAAATTGATCATGGCTTGATATGAAGGAAAAAAATCACACACTCTTGGAATTGTACATGTGAGAGAGCTCTATTCCTTTGTATTCACATTTAGAGTTAATTTGTGTTTATGATATCAGAAGGCTTACTAGTATTTTAATTAAAACTATATAGATCATAAATTTTAATCATGAATTTAATACTAAAAAGTATATGAGTAGCATAGGAATCATCTTTTTTTCCCCCAATTGCTCTCCAAGATAAGGAAAAAAAATTATAACTTTGTTTTTCCTACAAAACCCTGTTTAACTCTTGCCACGCTCTTCTCACTTCTCCAGGAGGCATAGACTTTCCAGGTCTAGTAGAATAAAGCACCAGGGCCAAGTATGGTCAATAAACACCTTGCGGATATTCAGTATTTTATAACTCAGCAGGGGATAATGGTTAATGAAATTGGTAAGATGTAAACACTTGAAATAATTTTTCACATTACAACTCCACTATGTATTTCTGTAGTGTTGTTTAATACATCAGCACGATCAAACTTGCTCAATAACATTTATCAAAAGAGCAGACTTGTTCTTGTTAATATAAACACTGCACTTGGGATTTAAATGCTATTTCATTATTGAGAATTATTTTTTGAGGTTCTATTGATATGAATTATGACATCAAGTAATTTCATAAATGCAACAAGTTGGCCAGTGAGAGGGGAAACAATATTTTATAACAATATAATATCATCATCATCATAAGTGAATTTTAATAGCATAATACTATGACTAAATGGAAGCATTTTAAAATAGTTCTCTTAAATGTACAAATAAATATTAAAGAAATACTTTCAGAATATTAGGTATAATAATAGGAAATAGGATTATATAATTCCTTGTAGTTTTGATTTATGGCTCTATCGGATTCTATCTAGCTACAGTTTACCTAAAACATAATGCCTAGAAAGTGCTATTAGAATACTATCTTATTAATCAGTAGGCTATTTTGACAAACTCATAATGGTGCTTTATCCTGGTAGACAATATTGTAGCAATATTTTATCAAACTACTATTAAAAAAAAATTACCCTGGTAATAAGTTTACATTCAAAAAAGTACAAACTAATACTATTAAAATGGAGTTTTATCAAAATTTTCTAACAACAGATAATTAATCTTGCTTGTAAGCTAGAATGCATCATAATTTGAAAAATAATGTAGTGTAGTGGTTAGGAACTTGCCTAGTTTTGAATCCTGGTTCTATCTTGGACAGATCCATCAGTTTCCTCATAGAAATTGAGACTAATAATAGTCCCTACTTCATAGAGGAATAAATAAGTTGATAAATGTATAATACTTGGAAAATTTCAAGTGTTCAGTAAATGTTAGCTGACATCATATCTTCAGTATTAAGAGACAATGACAGTAATTGTGATAAATCACTATAATTGGTTAAAGAAAATTGAAAAGAAAGAGTTGATGTGGCACCTGTGTGGCTCTGTTGGTTAAGTGCCTAACTTCAGCTCAAGTCATGATCTGATGGTTCCTGAGTTCAAGCCCCGCATCGAGCTCTGTGCTGACAGCTCAGAGCCTGGAGTCTGCTTCAGATTCTGTATCTCCCACTCTCTCTGCCCCTCCGCCACTTGAGCTCTGTCTCTCTCTCTCAGAAATAAATAGGCATTAAAAAAAAATGTTTTTAAAAGAAATAGATTTGATGGCCATATTTTAAGATGCATTTAATTATGCTATAGTTTCAGAATTTATGTAAGTGCATAGAAAATGCCTACTATGTGACAAGGGCCCAAAGCACGCAATAATTATTTCTATTATTTGTGGTAACAGTAATAGATTTTTTGAAACTAGTGTAATTCTGATCTAAAGCTGGTAAGGAAAGGACAAAAATGAAAACATACATGTCAATTGACCTATGAAGCTGAGCCAAATTTTTAAACTATTAGCTAAATGTTTCCAATGCTGTATTAAAATAATGAATCATAACTAAAAAAGGCTTATCCCAGGAATAAATGCACACTTTATCAACAGAAAATTCTATCCCTATAAAATGCCACACAAATAAAATAAAGCAAAAAATCATGTTGGTACAAAGCCTTTGATACATTCAACAACTATTTATTGTGAAATATTAAGAAAAGAGAAATAAAACAACTTGTTCAATGTGACAAGTGTTAGTAATGTAAAACTTATAAAATATATCATTGTACATAATGGAGAAGTTTTGAAGCAATTGTCTTATACTTGGGACCAAAATAAAGATTTATACTATTTAGGAATAACATTCAAAATATTTAAAAATAAGTCCAGAATCAATACTAATCACACATATGATGTAGTCAAATCCCATTGGAGAGTAACAGCTGATTTCTATCTTTGCTACAAATTTGCTACAAATATTAGATTTGAGGATCTAGCCAATGCAATAAGACAGAAAATGCACAGAGATTGATATTTTACCTAGAAAATCTGATACAATCCACAAATTGTTAGAAATACTGGGTGTAGTGATGCAGTTAGATATTTAATCAATGGAAGAAATTAGCACTGATACTCTATTTGTGCTTATAAAATATAAATTAAGGATTATCTTAAAATAAATAAAGTTTTATGAAACAAAGATATAGAAACATAGATAAGATTTAACATTATAAATTTTAAATTATCATTAAACTGGACAATAAATTTAATAAATTCAATCATAATCTTAGCACAATTTTGCATGGAGATAGACAAAATTATTCTAAACTTATATGAAAGAACAAAGGTGTATATGGATTTTTTGAAAGAAATGAAAAGAGCATAAGAGAGACTTCCCTATTAAGGTATTAAGACACTTTACAAATCCATCATAAATAAAACTGATGGCACTAACATATTCACAGACAAATACAACAATGGAATAACCAGAGAAAGAAACCATCTATATTATGGGAACTTGCAAATGATAGCAGGACCAATCAGTTAGGGAAGAAGGGATTGTTTATTGGGGCTGGGAAAATTAGCTCACTACTTGGAGGATGATATATTAAATCACAACATTATCTCACAAAAATAAAACTTAAGTGAGAAAATACATTTATAGAGCATTGAGATGTAAATAAAAAATATCTATATTGATAAGTGGGGAAAGATGTTCTTAATTAAAGGCAAAAATATTCAACAACAAATCAAAAAAGTGGTTTGAATCACATGGACATTAATGGTTTATTTTCTATATAGGACACCACAGAAAATACAGATTGGGGGAGATAGTTACAATATAGGATAATAACATAAGAGTAAATTTGACATGTGGTTTTTAAATCTATGCAAATTAACATAATTTGACAGGCAATTCACAAAAGAAATCATTAAAATGGCTAACAAACATATAAGTGATGTCTAAGCTCATTACTAACTAGAGGAATACATACTAATACAATAATTAAAAATGACTTTTTATCCACTAGATAAAGCCAAGAACCTAATTTTAATAACATAAATTGGTAGTGAGACTGTGGAGAAACTGACATCATGATGCAGTGCTGGTAGGAACATAAATTTGCTCAGCCGTTCTGGACAGATTTAGGAAATGTTTTAAATGATTCAACAATTTCAGTTCTGGTATATATGCCTTAAAGAAACTTTTGGAAAGCTACAAAGATACATACCAGAGGTTACATCACAGCTTAAACGTGCTTCAGTTAAAAAATCGATAAATAAAAGTTGGTTATTAGCAAATAATGAAACAAAATAGTCAATAAGAATTATCTAAATCTATGTGTCTCATTATGGACAGAACTCAAAAACAGTATATTCAGTGAAGAACAATAAGAAAGAAGCACACAAAGCTATGTAGCAAATACCATGCATGTCAAATTTTAAAATGGATATCTTCAAGGTCAACAAGTGGGAGGAGTTTAGCCTATTGATGAGTGAAGAATGGAACAAAATAAGTAAATAAAGGAAAATTAAAAGAGAAAATATGTGTATTATACATAGAAAACTAAGATCAATGTCCCTGTGTGTGACTGATTTAAAAATGAAAAACGAGCTAGATAGCCTATATTCTTACTCAATTAACTCCTGTCAAAAACCAAGGTGAACTTTTAATTAGAGAATCTTATAAAGCATATTGATCTAAGAAACAAGTTAAGGCATGATTTAATTCTAATGACCAAAATTTATATCGAAACACTATTACCTAAAACTTATAAATATTTTAAGATTCTGTACGTAAGGAGAGAGAAATTCTCTAACATTTTACTGATGGTTTGATTTTTCCATTTAACTTTCTGTATGTAAAACATATAGGAATAATATATCCTTAGTTGAGATTTTCAGCTAATACATTTGTAGCAAAAACATTTTTTTGATATTTTCTTTTCTTATAAAATAATTAATAACTAGAAAAGAGAAGATAAAACTAAATATAGGGGTGTCTGGGTGGCTCAGTAGGTTGAGCATCTGAATCTTGGTTTTGGCTAAGGTCATGACCTCATGGTTCATGGCCTGAGCCCCATGTGGGGCTCTTCACTGGCAGCATGGAGCCTGCTTGGGATTCTTTCTCCTTCTCTCTCTGCCCTTCCCTTTCTCATGCTCTCTCTCTCTCTCTCTCTCTCTCTCAAAATAAATAAAATAAGCTTAAAAAAAAGAAATATACTTAATTAGAAAATTTGCCATATAGCAGAAAAAGCATTGGACAAAATTCAGCATCCTTTCTTAATAAAAACCCTCGAGAAAGTCGGGATAGAAGGAACATACTTAAACATCATAGAAGCCATTTATGAAAAACCCACAGCTAATATCATCCTCAATGGGCAAAAACTGAGAGCTTTCCCCCTGAGATCAGGAACATGACAGGGATGTCCACTCTCACTGTTCTTGTTCAACATAGTGTTGGAAGTGCTAGCATCAGCAATCAGACAACAAAATGAAATCAAAGACATCAAAATTGGCAATGATGAAGTCAAGCTTTCACTTTTTGCACATGACATGATACTTTACATGGAAAACCCGATAGACTCCACCAAAAGTCTGCTAGAACCGATACATGAATTCAGCAAAGTCGCAGGATACAAAATCAATGTACAGAAATCAGTTGCATTCTTATACACTAATAATGAAGCAACAGAAAGACAAATAAAGAAACTGATCCCATTCACAATTGCACCAAGAAGCATAAAATACCTAGGAATAAACCTAACCAAAGATGTCAAAGATCTGTATGCTGACAACTATAGAAAGCTTATGAAGGAAATTGAAGAAGATACAAAGAAATGGAAAAACATTCTGTGCTCATGGATTGGAAGAATAAATATTGTTAAAATGTCAATACCACCCAAAGCAATCTACACATTCAACGCAATCCCAATCAAAATTGCACCAGCATTCTTCTTGAAGCTAGAACAAGCAATCCTAAAATTCATATGGAACCACAAAAGGCCCCGAATATCCAAAGTAATTTTGAAAAAGACGGACAGAGCAGGAGGCATCACAATCCCAGACTTTAGCCTCTACTACAAAGCTGTAATCATCAAGACAGCATGGTATCAGCACAAAAACAGACACATAGACCAATGGAATAGAATAGAGATTCCAGAATTGGGCCCACAAAAGTATGGCCAACTAGTCTTTGACAAAGCAGAAAAGAGCATCCAATGGAAAAAAGACAGTCCCTTTAACAAATGGTGCTGGGAGAACTGGACAGCAACATGCAGAAGAATGAAACTAGACCACTTTCTTACACCATTCACAAAAATAAACTCAAAATGGATGAAAGACCTGAATGTGAGACAGGAAAACATCAAAACCCTACAGGAGAAAGCAGGAAAAAAACCTCTCTGACCTCAGCTGCAGCAATTTCTTACTTGACACATCTCCAAAGGCAAGGGAATTAAAAAAAAATGAACTATTGGGACCTCATGAAGATAAAAAGCTTCTGCACTGCGAAGAAAATAATCAACAAAACTAAAAGGCAACCAACAGAATGGGAAAAGATAATTTGCAAATGACATATCGGGTAAACAGCTGGTATCCAAAATCTATAAAGAAATCACCAAACTCCACACCTGAAAAATAAAAAATCCAGTGAAGAAATGGGCAGAAGACATGAATAGACACTTTTCTAAAGAAGACATCCAGATGGCCAACAGGCACATGAAAAGATGCTCAACATCGCTCCTCATCAGGGAAATACAAATCAAAACTACGCTGAGATACTACCTCACATGAGTCAGAGTGGCTAAAATGAACAAATCTAGAGAGTATAGATGCTGGAGAGGATGTGGAGAAACGGGAACCCTCGTGCACTATTGGTGGGAATGCAAACTGGTACAGCCGCTCTGGAAAACAGTGTGAAGATTCCTCAAAAAAATAAAAATAGATCTATCCTATGACCCAGCAATAGCACTGCTAGGAATTTAGCCAAGGGATATAGGAGTGCTGATGCATAGGGCACTTGTACCCCAATGTTTATAGCAGCACTTTCAACAATAGCCAAATTATGGAAACAACCTGAATGTCCATCAACTGATGAATGGATAAAGAAATTGTGGCTTATATACACAATGGAATATCACGTGGCAATGAGAAAGAATGAAATATAGCCTTTTGTAGCAACGTGGATGGAACTGGAGAGTGTTATGCTAAGTGAAATAAGTCATACAGAGAAAGATACCATATGGTTTCACTCTTATGTGGATCCTGAGAAATTTAACAGAATACCATGGAGAAGCAGAAGGGGAAAGAAAGTTACAGAGAGGGAAGGAGGCAAACCATAAAAGACTCTTAAAAACTGAGAATAAACTGATGGTTGATGGGGGGTGGGAGGGCAGAGAAAGTGGGTGATGGGCATTGAGGAGGGCACCTGTTGGGATGAGCACTGGGTGTTGTATTGAAACCAATTTTACAATAAAGTTCATATTAAAAAAGAAAAAAGAAAAATTTTCATATGCTGCACAAATTCAAACTTGATAAATAGTATCTTAGGCACCTGAGAATTTAGTCATTATGTACGTGCCATAAGATTTGCGCAGATTTGGTGTCTTTAATATAAACTTTTCTCACACCAAAAAATAAATGCATATTTTTCCATCCTTTCTTGCCATTTATCCATATATATTTAAGAACACTATATTACACACAAAAAAGTATTTTCTATTATAATTGTCTAAAATATATATTATGGTTCTATGAAAAGATAGATATGCATTCCATAGTTCTGTAAACAAATATATATTTTACACAGAACCATAGCTTTTTTCTGAAACTGATAAAGCCACTGGTCTCATATTAAAGAATAGAATATTCCATATTCAAGGGATGAGAACATGAAAGAGACATTACTCCCTAGACCATAGGAAATTTCAGTGGGTGGTTTAGACAGCTGATGATTTTCAAGGGAACAAAGAGAATATGAGAAGTTTCTGTAGAAAGCTGGACCTCAGTCATGAAGTGCCATAATTACCAGGTTTAGAAATCAATTCTACTCATCTTGGGAAGACAAAATTAAAGCTACATGAAAAGGTATCTGGGAGCTAGTTAACTCCTTTTACAGACTTTTCTCTTTAGAGGCTGAATGAATACTAAATACGGACCAATCCATTAAATGGTTAATATTTGAGGGCAGCATACAGTACTGAATGAAAACACTTGAGATTTAATGATGAAAGTTTCATGAGGTATCAAAATCTGAAACCTGACCTCCATTTTAACTTGCTCATCTATCTATATCTATATCTATTCTATATCTATATCTATCTCTATCATCTATATCTATATCTTATATCTATATCTAATCTATATTTATCTATCTATCTATAGATAGATATCTATAGATAGATAGATAGATAGATAGATAGATAGATATTAATGCACTGAATTAGATGTTATATTTCTGGTGCACTTTTTTAGTAGAAATTTAGTAGAAATTTTTAGTAATCTATGTTACTAAAACATACTAACAAAACATTAACGATATACTCCGATGAGCGTTTACTTTAATGCATATAAACAACTCAGAAGGAAAAAAATGAATTGCTGTTAAAATTTGTATCTCGAGTATTTGAAAACTTCAACATATTTTATAACTACTTATAAAATGGAGAAACATTAAAAAATAAAATTACACCTCCTTTAGGAGAGTGCATTTCACAGCACAGACTGCCCATCCATGGATGGCACTCTATGGATCCATCTGCTGGATCTATGTCAAGTCAACAATAATTATTATTCTAAAACAAACTCAGAGAGTAGGAAGCCTGGCTCAGGCAGATCGCGCTGCAGCCAAAAACAGGGGTAACTGCCATCTCCGTCATTCCTCTGGCTTTCGGAAATATGAGGGAAAGTGTGGGAAGAGCTGTTTACAAACTCTCAAATATGCCCCCGTGGATGATGACTCTGGATTCTCCATCCAACACATAAATGCCAGAAGGTGAGTGCAGATGTGCCAAAGGGGTACCTACCACTCTGTATCTCATTCCCAGTCGATGTGAGATCAGATTGAAATTCAATCAATACCTATCACAATACTTTGGTCACTGCCCTAATTTGGGTTACCAGGCCCTGACTCAATGACTTCAGTGCAAGTAGTTTATTTTGAACCTGATTCCAGGAAACTTCCATAAGGGAGTAGGAAGTGAGGCAGGGAAGGGAAATGCATTCATTTCCTAGGGCTATTATAACAAATTGCCACAAACTTGGTGACTTAAAACAACAGAAATTTATTACTTCATAGTTCTGGAGGCCAGAAGTCCGAAATCAAGGCATCAACAGGACCACACTCACTACAAAAACCCAAGGGGTTCATCCTTCCTTCTCTTTTCACGGTTTTGATGGCTGCTGGTACTCCTTGGTTTGTGGCAGCAGGCACTCGGTCTGTACCTCCTGATTCACATGGCTTTCTTTCTTCTGTCTCTGCCTTTTTTTTGCCTTTGGTAAGAACATTCTCATTGGATTTAGGGCCCAGTCAAATCCAGATAATATTGTGTCAAAATTCTTAATTAATTATACCAGCAAAGACCCAATTTCCAAGGTCACATTCTGAGTCGCCAGGTGGCCATGAACTGGGGGGAGACGATATTCAAAAGGCAGCCAAGGGTGTGCTATTAAGATACGCTATTAGGTAACTAGAAGTCAAACCCAATGGTAAATTCTGGAAACAGTGGAGAACGAAAGCCTCATAGTTGCATTCCACACATCCAAAGTAATGAAATTAACACCAAGTTCTGTCAATAATTAGATGAAGCTGTTGGGGGTGAGAGGGAGGAGGTGGCCGAACACGGGAGGAAGCAGGCTGAGAGGGAGCACAGTTCTAGAGTGGGGTCTCTTTTCCCCTATCGCAATAGTCCTGAATAAAATTGGCCTTCATCATTTTAACTAGTTTTGTCTGCACCTCTCTCTCTTTCTCTCTCTTGCCTATTGGCTCTGTTTTTCTGGAGAACCCTAAGAGATTTGGGCACTGAGAAATGTGCTATTGCTGCACCAAATACCTAAAAATGTGGACCTGGATTTGGAACTGGGTAATGAGCAGAGGCTGGAAAAATCTAGAGGCACATGCTTTTAATAAGTCAAGTTACTATGAAGAGACTATTGCTACAAATGTGGACTTTAAAGGCTACTCTACTGAGGTCTCTGATGGAAATGAAGAGCAGGTTGTTGGAAACAAGAGAAAGACAATCATTCTTATGAAAGCAGCAAGGAATTTGGCTGAATTGTATACTAATGTTTTGTGCAAAATAAAACTTGAGAGACATAAAACTGGATATTCAGCTAAGGATATTTCTAAGCAAAATCCTGAAGATGCAGTCTAGGTCCTTCGCTATGGTAAAATGTGAAAGGAGAAACATAAATTGAAGAAGGAATTGTTACGCAAAATGGAGCCACAATGTGGTGATTGGGAAAATTCTCAACTTATTTCTATTGCAAAAAATGAGAGTTTATTCTGAAAAGAATATTAAGGATGTTGCCAAATGGCCATTAGAGATAAGGAAATTAGTATGGTTATGAAGGACAAATTTAATCAGCCTCCATGAAGCAGGTGTCAGGAACAGAAATGGGATTATACCAGCAGAAGCACTGCCTAAAGGAAGAAAAATAATAATAACATGGAATGAAAGACTACTAGCATGTGTTATCCTTTAAGAAAAGGGAAGAATGACCCC
This sequence comes from Lynx canadensis, assembly GCF_007474595.2. Taxonomy (NCBI): domain Eukaryota; kingdom Metazoa; phylum Chordata; class Mammalia; order Carnivora; family Felidae; genus Lynx; species Lynx canadensis. Next base: position 125,789,578 of record NC_044311.2, read on the forward strand.
CAAGCAGATTAGGGATCATGAGGGCTGCCACTCCGACCAAAGTCAAAGGCCCCTTGGTTTTTAGAGGGCAGGGCCCTCACAGAGAGTTGAGGGGGCTATCCCTCGACTGAGCTGAAGGGGTAGCTGCTCTGCAGAACCATGGGGTGACACTGCCATTGCAGTGGGCCTGGAGGACAGAAAACGGAACCAAACAAGATTATCCTTGAATTTTAAGATCTAATGGAATTTGTCTTTCTAGGTTTGGGACTTGTTGGGGACCTGTCACCCCTTCCTTTTTTCTCTACTTCTTCCTTTTGGAATGAGAATGGCTATCCCCTTCCTGCTCCCCACTGTATTTTAGAAGCTCGTAACTTTGTCTAGTTTCAAGTTCACAGCCAGAGAAGCGTTTTGCCTCAGGATGAATCCTACCTCAAGTCTCACTCATGTCTGATTTAAGGGATATTTAGATAAGACTTTGGACTTTAGACTTTATAGTTGATGCTGGAATTTGTTAAGACTTTGGGGCCATCAGGTTGGAATTAATGTATTTGCATGTGAGAAGGACATGAATTTGGGGAGACTAGGGGCTGAATGTTATAGACGAAATATCTGTGTTCCCTCAAAATGTGTATGTTGAAGCCTTAACCCTCAATATGACTATATTTGGAGATAGGGTTTGCAAGGAAGTGATAAACATTAATTGAAGTACATTAAGAGTAGCACTCATTCCCATCTTACAGGACTGGTCCCCTTATAAGTAGAGCGAGAGACACAAGAGCTCTTACTTTCCACTATGTGAGAAAATAGAAAGAAGGCAATAGTCTGCAAGCTGGGAAGAGAGCTCTCACCAGAAACTAACTATGCTGACATCTAGATCTTAGACTTCCAGTGTCCAGAACTGTGAGAAAATAAACGTCCATTGTTTAAGCCCTCTAGTCCATGTTATTATGTTATGGCAGCCTGAGCAGACTAAGATAATAGCCTTCATGCCATCATTTATATTCTATCAATGCAACCAACATTAAGAAAAATAGGGTTAAAATATCAGAGGAACCGAATCCATCTGAAAATGTATGAGTCTCTGAATCACATCAAGCCTGAGGTTAAATAATTCCTTGATTATTCAAATATATAACCTATACAAGCATCTTTCTTTTTCTGTGTGAGTTGAGTTTTTTAGAACTTGTAAACAAAAGATTAAAGATTAAAATTAGCATTCTTCATACATATGAGTATGCCTGTACTGTCTGTATTTCTAAAGAACAAGTTGTTCTAATAGACAACATGCAATAGATCTCTTTACCTAATGTCCCAGGTGGTTAACTTTAAACTGAACTTTTTCTGTAGTAATCCTACTATCTGCGTAAATTAAAAAAAAAAATAGATTTAAAAATATGTAAGTGATGAGTAAATAATATGCTGGGAAGTCCAAGATCAAGGTACCAATAGATCACTGTATGATGAAAGCCTTCCCCTGGTTTGCAGATGGCCTATTCTTGATATACCCTCACACAGCTGAGATAGAGATCATCTCTCTAGTCTCTTCTTATAAAGCCACTAATCCCATTCATGAGGGCTCCACCCTCATCATCTAATTACCTCCCAAAGTCTCCACTCCAAATACAATAATTGGGAGTTAGGGCTTTAGCATATGAATTTTGTAGGGACACAAACATCAGTCCATAACAATTGTATGCAAGTATTAGCTTTAAAGACTAAAACTTTTAAAGCATTAGCATGTTTCTTCTGGAAAATTATTATATGTTTCCATCTTGGTACATCTCCGTATCTCTATATCAGTGTGTAGACAAGTATAGAATATATCATTCTATTTCCATATCTATCATTTTTTTATGAAATAGAATATATCTCTGCAGTACACGTAAGCCATTAGAACCCAAATCCCAGACTCTGCTGTGAAAAATATATAATCAGAATGTCTTTAGTACTATTTTTCTTTGTTACTTTGTTTTTCCTAGATATTGCTCAGGATCGTTTCATGGGTCACTTTTTTTTTTAATAACCTATTTCCTGTTATGCTATGAAACTCTCATTGCCTATGGAGCTATTCCTCACAGGGTTATATATTATAAATAAAAGAGAGTTACTTTTCATTGAAAGTCCTTAAGATCTGACATTAAATTCCTAAGCAGATCTTTGGGACTATTGGCAGTCTTTCATGGAGATGTTTGTATGTGTGTATATAAGTACATTTTTCTGAGACAAAGTTTCATACATTTTATCAGGTCTTATCAGAGGCCCATGATTCAATGCAGTTAAAACTCTGCTCCAATAGCAGAAATGGGCTATCTAATATCTTACTGGGAAAAAGACAATGCTTCCTACCCTGAATATCACACTAGAGTATTTATGCCTGTCCTATTAAGAATTTCTATTTGCTGTCTAAATTACAGAAAAAGCATCACCAACGTAAAAATAATGAATTTTACCTAATTTCTGACAAATATAATATGTCAGTCATTAGAGAGTTAATTCCTCAAAGCAGCATTGACATGTGGCTTAAAGAGTCCCAAAGGAATTTAAATTAATTCCCTCCCTAAGCAGCTGTCACAGTTTTGGTAAAATGCTCACATGATCTCCCTTAGACTGCATCTGTTTCTTTACAAAGGTCCTAGGAGCATTTCTTTAAGCACTGAGAAGCAGGATTATCCTATTAAATGCACTTGCTCTTGAATTTATTTTAAATGTGTTCAGGTCACAAGTCAGTGCAAATAGATCATGTGAGGTCATCCGCCTAACTCTGACTCTGACTAATTTACAAAAATTCTTCCTTGAACCATTTTATTAAACAATGTTATTACATTTTTCAAAGTAAAATTAGAAAAAAATTTAGGGTCCAAACCTCTTTTCTGACCTTAGGGTCACAGTGCAAATTTGATATATCAGCATGTTTCTGGGATTCTATTACCTATAGGGAAGAAACTTATTAAATCCTACAAATACCATGATCATTGGTTCTGACAGACCTGATGATAGTCCTGATCTTGTAAAAATGCTGAAAATATACAGGGGCTACTTCAAACTGGCCATGTTGTTTTCTAAATATTAGCTCTGCCTCTTATTGTGATTTTTCAACTAGATTCATTAATTAATGAGAGATAAAAAGAGAAAGAGAGAGAGATAAGTAGAGTGCACATATGCATTGGCTTGGTAGGGCTACCATAACAAAATATCACAGTTGGGTAGCACAAACGATAAAAATTTATATTCTCCAAGTTCTGGAAGCTGGAAGCATAAGATCAAGGTGTTGGCAGGTTGATTTCTTCTGAGCCCTCTCTCCTTGGTTTGTAGATAACTGTCTTCATGCTGTATTCTCACATGTCTTTGCTCTGGGCACACACATTCCTGTATTTCTATATGTCCAAATTTCTTCTTATAAAGATATCAGTTAGACTGGATTAGGACCCATTCTAATAGCATCATCTTAATTTACTCACCTCTTTAAATTTTTTTAATGTTTATTTATTTTTGAGAGAGACAGAGACAGAGTATAAGCACCGGTAAAACAGAGAGGGAGACACAGAAACCGAAGCAGGCTCCAGGCTCTGAGCTGTAAGCACAGAGCCCCACGCGGGGCTCAAATTCACGAACTGTGAGATCATGACCTGAGCCGAAGTCGGACGCTTAACAGACTGAGCCACCCAGGCACCCCAATTTACTCACCTCTTTAAAGACTCTAACTCCCAAGTCACATTCTAAGGTCCTAGAGGTTAGGGCTTCAGCATATGAATTTAGGGGAAACACAATTCAGCCCATTAGAACAAATACATTATTGTACAGATAAGGTGTTTTTGAGAGTAAAAGAGAGAACTATTTATAATCACAAAGTAGCAATATTAATGAAACAGAACTATCCTAGGCAGATAGTCTGGTCATCCTTGCATTTAGAGACCCTTTAATGAAATGTCTGCACAATTCAAAATTCCAGTTATTCAATGTACCCTTTATTGCCTCCATTGAAACTTGCTCTTTTTCATTACATACTGAAGTGTTCAATTTCTTACTGCATCATCGGCCCTACTAGAAGTTGTATAAAGTCTCATTACAGCCATGTTTGCAAATTCTATGTTGTGTTTTCTACATAGCTATGTTCTATCAAATGTTCGAAAGGAAAAATGTTCATGTAAATACTTTGTTTTTTTTATTTTTATGTATTTATTTTGCAAGATAGAGCAAGGGAGGGGTAGAGAGAAAGGAGAGAGAGAATTCCAAGCAGGTCCCACATTGTCAGCATGGAGCTGGATACGGGTCTCAAACTCACTAACTGTGAGATCATGACCTGAACCAAAATCAAAAGTCAGACACTTAACCAACTGAGACACCCAGGTGCCCCTAAACACTTTAGTTTTTTAAATTGAAAGAGATGCATAGACTCTTAAATAAAGAGAACAAACTGAGAGTTACTAGAGGGGAGATGGGTGGGAGGGGGGGATGGATTAATTGGGTGATGAGCATTAAGGAGGGCATTTACCAGGCTGAGCACTGGGTGTTGTATGTAAGTGATGAATCACTGGGTTCTCCTGCTGGAACCAATAGTACTCTGTATGTTAACTAACTTGAATTTAAATACATTAATTAAAAATTGAAAAAAAAATGAAATAAGTCCAGGTAGGTTTTGGAATATATAACTTTACAGATTTTAATGAGCTAAAAGCTTGCTTATATCATATATTAGTAGCACTACCAATACAGTCTTAGGAGTACTCTATAGTAAAAACACAGTGACACTTATGAAGCAAAATATACTATCACTTTAAGTAAAAATATTAAAATTACACACACACACACACACACACACATAAATATAAAAGAAGCAAGTAAAGAATGATAGAGGATGGAATTAAGTGATGAAAAGATGGAGGAGAAGCACTTGGGTGACTCAGTCTGTTAAGTGTCTGACTCTTGATTTCAGCTCAGGTCATGATCTCATGGTTCATGAGATCAAGCCCTGTGTTGGGCTCTGTGCTGAGCATGGATCCTGCTTAGGATTTTCACCTTTCCTCTCTCTCTGTCCTTTCCCTGCTCATGCGCCTATGTGCACTCTCTCTCAAAATAAACAAAAAAATTTTTTTAAATGGAGAAGTAAAATATTTCCAAAGTTTTAAGCCTTTTGGCTTAACAGAAAAGTAAAGAAGAAAGAAAGAAATGTCAAAGCAAGAATGATAAACTATATTCAAATATATTACATTAGAGAACAAAACAGAAAATATAAAAAGATATGTGTATTCATTTCCCAGAGCTGCCATAACAAATTACAATAATTTTGGTGACGTAAAACAACAGAGATTTATTTTATCACACTCTGGAGTCCATAAGTCCCACATCAAGTTGTTCACTCCTTCCAGAGGCTTTAAGGGATCATCTAACTTGGCCTTTCTTGGCTTCTGGTGGCTTCTGTCATGCTTTGGCTTGTGGCTACATAATTTCAGTGTCTTCCTTCAACTTGCCAAGGCCTTCTCTTCCATGTATCTCTTCTGCATGTCTCATATAAAGAAATTTGTCTTTGGATTTAGGATCTACCTTGATAATCCACGATGTATGCCATCGCTAGATCCTTAATTACATCTGCAAAACTCTGTTTCCAAGTGTTTATATTAATAGATTCTGGGTTGTGGATATGGACCTATCTTTTGGAGGGTTCATCATTAAATCCACTATGATAGTTTAGAAGTTCAGAACTTGGAAAATCAATTTTGGAGTTATGTGCATATGATTATAAGCTTATTCTCCTCCATATATTAAAATTCAGCAGAATTAAATCTTAACATTTATTTCAGAAATACTTTATAACTAAACTAAGTGCTCTGCTAAGACAAGCAACAGTGGTAGGTGTACAAAGGAAGTCCTTGCTTTAGTCCATGCTTTACTCGATGTGATTACTTTCCCCACAGTTTCATAAATGTTGGTTATATGCCAAAGCCGGTGCTTTGATGAATTGGATCTTTTAAGCAGTGCTTTGGGAACACAAAATCCAGGAGTTTTTAAGAGTTTGACGCTAGTAGATTTGGAAAACTTCTTTAGCAAACAAACTGAATAATAAAATCATGATGTATACCATTGCATCACAGGATACAGAGGGAAAAACTGAATTTTGAGGCAAGCAGGCCTGGATTTGACTCTCTCACACCTTGACAAGTTGCTAAATGCTCTGAGTTCTCCTCCTTTCAAATTGTAATAACCATAACCTCATGAGATTGTTAAAAGTGTAAATGATTAAGATATGTTAGCATACATTATTTCATCTTGTACATATTCAGTTTTTAATAAGAATGAGTTCTAATGGCTATATAAGAAAAAACACAATTAGCAAAATATGTAAGTGCATCCTAGAAGAGAAAAGTATGTGGTAAATAGATGTGATTAATTCAACAGTACATTAAAAGAATTATTCACCACAATCAAGTGGGATTTATTCCTGGGCTGCAAGGTGGTTCATATTCACAAAGCAATCAGAGTGATACACCACAGTAATAAAAGAAAGGATAACAATCATGGGGTCCTCTCAATAGATACAGAAACAGCATTTGACAAAGTATAGCATCGATTCTTGATTAAAACAACAACAACAACAACAACTCAACAAAGCAGGGGTATGGAGAACATACCTACCCGTCATAAAGGCCATATACAAAAGACCCACAGCTATATCATCCTCAATGGGGAAAAACTGAGAGCTTTTCCTCTACAATCAGGAACAAGAGAGGGATGTCCACTCTCAACATTTTATTTAACATATTTATTTAACATAGTACTGCTAATCCTAGCCTCAAAAATCAGAACATAAAGAAATAAAACCTATCCAAATCAACAAGGAAGAAGTCAAACTTTCACTATTTGCAGACGACTTGATACTCTACATTAAAAAAGAGAAAGGCTCTACCAAAAATTATTAGAACTGATACATGAATTCCGTAAAGTTGCAGGATACAAAATCAATGTACAGAAATCTGTTGCATCTCTGCACATCAATAATGAAGCAACAGAAAGAGAAATCAAGGAATTGATCCCATTTACAAGTGCACCAACACCCATCAGATATCTAGGAATAAACTTAACCAAAGAGGTAAAAAATGTGTACTCTGAAAACTATAGAAAACTTGTGAATGAAATAGAAGATGACACAAAGAAATGGAAAAACTTGCCATGCTCACAGACTGGAAGAACAAATATTGTTATTGCTATACTATCCAAAGCAATCTGCATATTTAATATAATCCCTTTCAAAATACCACCATTTTCACAGTGTTAGAACAAACAATCCTAAAATTTTTATGGAATCACAAAAGACCCTGAATAGCCAAAGCCATCTTAAAAAAGAAAACAGAAGCTGGAGGCATCACAATTCCAGACATCAACCTATATTATAAAGCTGTAGTGATCAAGAGAGTATGTACCAGCAAAAAAGCAGACACAAAGATCAATGTTACAAAATAGAGAACCCACAAATGCACCCACAACTATAGAGTCAACTAATTTTCAACAAAGCGGAAAGAAAATCCAATGGGAAAAGATAGTCTCCTCAAGAAGTCGTGTTGGGAAAACTGGGCAGCAACATAGTAAAAAATGAAACTGGACCACTTTCTTACACCATACACATACACAAAAATAAATTCAAAATGGATGAACTCCTAAATGTGAGACAGGAAACCACCAAAATCCTAGAGAAGAACACAGGTACAACTTCTTTTACATCAGCCATAGCATCTTTTTACTAGGAAAACAAAAGCAAAAAAACCATTGGGCCTTCATCAAGGCAAGGAAAACAAAAGCAAAATAAACCATTGGGCCTTCATCAAGATAAAAAGCTTCTGCACAAAAAGGAAACAATCAGCAAAACTAAAAGGTGACCAACAGAATGGGAGAAGATATTTGCAAATGACATATCAGATAAAGGTTAGTATCCAAAATCTATAAAGAACTTATCAAACGCAACACCCAAAAAACAAATAAACCAGTTAAGAAATGGGCAGAAGATAAGAATAGACATTTTCCCAAAGAAGACATTCAAATGGCTAACAGGCACATGAAAAGATGTTCAGCATCACTCATCATCAGGGAAATACAAATCAAAACCACAATGAGATATCACCTCACACCTATCAGAATGACTGAAATGAACAATCCCAAAATCAGCAGATGTTGGCAAGGATGTGGAGAAAGGGAAATCCTCTTACACCGCTAGTGGGAATGCAAACTTGTGCAGCCACTCTGGAAAACAGTATGGAGGTTTCTCAAAAAGCTAAAAATATAACTACCCTATGACCCAGCAATTGCACTAGAAGGTATTTCCCCAAAGGATACAAAATACTGATTCGCAGGAGCACATGCACCCCAGTGTTTATAGCAGCATTACCAATAATAGCCAAATTATGAAAAAAAAAAAACAAATGTCCATTGACCGATGAATGGATAAAGAAAGAAAATGTGGTATATATATTCAGTGGAATATTACTCAGGCAGCAAAGAGAATGAAATCTTGCCATTTGCAATGATGTGGATGGAACTACAGTGTATTATTCTAAGCAAAATGAGTCAGAGAAAGACAAATACCATATGATTTCACTCAGATGTGGAACTTAAGAAATAAAGCAGGTGAACATAGAGGGAAGGAGAAAAAAAAGAGAGAAAGAGGGAGGCAAACCATAAGAAACTCCTAACTACAGAAAACGAACTGAGGGCTGCTGGAGGACAGTGGGCAAGGAGATGGGCTAAATGCGGAGGTGTTGTGATGAGCACTGGGTATTATAAAGCGGTGAATCACTAAATTCTACTCCTGAAACTAATATTACACTATATGTTAACTAACTAGAATTTAAATAAAAATTTGAAGTTTTTTTTAAAGAAGTAGTCTGTAGCAAACTAGTGAAGAAGGGAAATGGGTCTTCATTAGCCCTGATTCAATAATTCCACTGTCTATCACATTCTCTCTGCTTTCATGTCCCCTCCAGACTGATCCTACCAAACTAAATCCTGACTAGTCATAATAAATCTATACTAAAATACAGCAGCACAACTTGTGAAAGCCTTACTAAAGATGCTTTCTAAGGAGTAATTCTGAAACTGAGAAGATTGCAGATATACTAAGAGGATTATAGTTATCTACTAATAGTATATCTTCATGGAAGTTGATACTCTACATAACCTATATTACATTACACCATTACATGCCTACTTTTAGATGCAATGTCAATTTCCACACAAACAAACGTCTTGGTCACCAACAGAGCTTGTCAATTTAAGAAAAAAATGAATTTATTAAAAGTATTTGGTAGCTCACTAAATCTCTGGAGGACACAGAGTTAAGCATAGGATGAACACAGCCAGATCAATGTCCAAACCACAGCAGGTATCACTACAGCTAAGTCAGTCACATGCTTATACCTGAGCCACAAAGAAGGTTGAGATAGAACAGAAATTCATAAATGTAATTGATTGTACTTTATTATTTTTTTTATGTTTATTTATTTTGATAGAGAGAGTGAGCAGGGGTGAGGCAGAGAGAGAATCTCAAGCAGGCTCTGCAAAGCCAGCTCAGAGCCCAGTGCAGAGCCCGTTGCAAGGCTGGATCTCAGGAATCCTGAGATCATGACCTGAGCCAAGATCAAAAGTCAGACACATAACTGACTGAGATGCACCTGAATGGACTATAAATGGGAGTTTTCCTACTTTTGCCATCTCCACATATAGGCAAATATTTCGCTCAGTTAAAGCTTAGAGGGGCCTGAATTATAGAGAAATTTACTTTCCTATCCTTAGTGTGAAATGAATAGGAAGTGGAAAATATTTTACATTATGATTAAGGGGTTAAAAAATAAAAATAAAAACAAACAAAAACTGTTTTATTTCTCCTAACAATTGAATATGTCTTTTAAGAATCCTTTTTATAACAGAATGGAATTTTTCTAGATTTCATATTTTGGCCTTAGTAAAACTTTGTGTTTTAAGTAATAAAATTAAAATGGATGTAGAGGTGTATTTTACTCTTGTGCTAATGTGTAAATTATAACCTGCCCATAGTGGTCTACTCAAATAAACAAGGACATTTGAATAATCAATGATCAGGTGCTAAAAAAATTATTGCTTATATCACTTAATGACTTCACCAGACCTCATAGTTACTTACAATTTTGATTATTGACTATTCAGGGGAAAGACCTGTAATCTATTGAGATCACTATAAACAGCTTCAGGGCTTCTGATAAGAGCACTTAAATGGATTATCCTTTATACATTAGCTTGAATAGGTTATCTAACAGGAATAATCGGAGTCCTTCAGGATAAATTTCTTCTAGATTAATCTAAACTGACTTTTTTAAGCACATTTTTTTTTTCTCGAACCATGTTAGAATCTGATTTTTATCATGTTCTGTTCCCTATAAATGTGTAATAATTGACTATGTCCCATACCAGAATTGAAACATGCTCCTGTAGCATTTCTTGGAAGACTCTAAAAATTGAGCAACAGTCCTCTAGCAGTACAATTGTAGAACACGCATTTATTTTAAAAACTAATCGAAAACAGCAAGAAACAGCAGTTAAGAGAGTATACCAGTTGGGAAAATACAAATAGTACAATAAATGAATATTCAGTTTTATAGTTTGATGTGATAAAATAAAATCATAAATACTCATGGTAACAGTTTCAAAAGTTTTAAAATAAAATATGTCTCTCTACACAAATAATTAAGAGGAAAATATATGCACATAGTTTGGTGCAAGTTTATATTCTTTGGACATTTTCCAGGCACAGTTTTCCATTTGTACTAATAATCTGCCTGACATTAAAATACACTTTGAGCAGCAAATTTTTACAAGCCATTGGTAATTAAACAGGAATCATTCCTTGTGAGATGGGACTTCGAATGTGTTTAAGATGCAAAAGAAAGCCTTTAATTAACTCCTTATAAATTTATGATGTGACAAGATATGTCTGTTTCTTTTTCACAGGAGACCTCCCAGAGCCATCAGAGGCCCAGCTCGAGCTATTAGTTACCTTTCAATGGCAGCAAAGCTACTGGAGAGTTGAATGGAACCTGCACTATCACACTGCACTTAAGAACAACTGCATAAAATATTAATCACTGCAGCTCCACATGTGAAATGTTACAAAAAAGAAAGTCAAAGAATAAGGGGGAAAAATCACTGTAGGGTGCCATACATTAGCATCAACAAACCACTTGTAATGGCTAAAGCAAAATGTGGTGGCCCAAGTCCCACATGCTAATAATTTTCAAACTTTTGTCATGGTTAAATAATGACCTAGCCACAGTGGGGTGCCCTCATATAAAAGGAAGGGGCTCTGTCCTAATAGGGAAAGGAAAACAGCCCTAGTGCCAACATGACAATTGAAACAATTCATCAAAAACAAACCAAAATGTTAAATCGAGCCTGCTGTGTTCCTAAAGCTGTTTGTGGATGGTAGCACTCTTCTTGGAATATAATAATAACGTGAGCTATTATTTTTAACCAGTACATCTCATTTACTCCATATATCAAGCCAAAGATGTTTATAGTATTGTACCCAGTTTTATTTTATTTTATTTTATTTTATTTTATTTTATTTTATTTTAATTACTTTTTTTATGTTTATTTATTTATTTTGAAAAGGAGAGAGAGAGGGAGGGGGAGAATCCCAAGCAGGATCCGCACTGTCAGCGCAGAGCCAGATGCGGGGCTTGAACTCATGAACCGTGAGATCATGACCTGTGAAACTAACAGTGGGACGTTCAATTGACTGAGCCACCCAGATACCCTTCTCCAATTTTAAATGTAAATTTGCCACAGGTTTATAAATGGGAATTCTGAGATTCAAATCCTGGTTTGTGCAACTCTAACTCACAGCTTTTAGGCAGTTAATGGAAGCTTTAGCTACACCTTCCTTCTTTCTTCATGGAGGTTTAATATCACATTGGCCTTGTGAAGATTATGTTTGCTTTAAGTGAAATAGTCTATAACAAATGTTATTAAACAGCATCCACAATCACTTCTGAAGGAATCAGAATTACATTCAATCACTATTATACACTAACAATACTAAAAAGAAAAAGATTTGTACTAAAAGCTAAACATAGTTTACAAACAAATTTTTTAGCATAAAATTTATATATTACAACTATATATGTAATATATACATTTCAAATATATATTACATTATATACTTTTAGGTTCCAAAGTATTTATTTATTATAAAAAACCTTCTAAAGTGAGACAACAATGACTATTTGAAAAAAAAGAGGTGGGGGACGTTTAACTCAATAATTAGTCTACATATATATTTTAATCTCTGTACAAAGTTGCAAAGGTGAGAGAAGAGTAAATAGAATGGTAAACCACACACCACCCACCCACACACACAAACATATACAAAGGTGCCTTATAGGCATATTAATGTAAAAAAAGTGAATTGAAGTTGGAAAGATAAGGGGGTGGAGAGGTAAAGAGGAGAGATGTGATTCAGGATGCTTAAGAATCAGGTTAATGACTGACAGCTGAGGAGCTTGCTTTAGCAAGGCATAGTGGGATAAGGAAGAAGAGTTACTTTGGGTCACAAAACTGTCAAACCCAAAGCTCCTTTACTGGAGTTTAACCATCTTCTCTTCTGAGAATACAGGGCTGCTACATTGTTGACTCAATCTCCTGAGATCCTAAAAAAAGACCTTTAACTAAAAGCTTTTCTTTATTTAAGTTAAAGGTTATGTTTGAATGAATTGAAGCAAATATTGCTTTCCTTAATGGGAATTAAGAAAAGAGACCAAGAATCTTACAAATCAATCACATAGCATTTAACAGCTCAAAGCATATCTATCAGTATAATAACAATAAAATAACTCACATTTATTAGACATTTGCTATTTGGAAAACAATGTTCTGAGTGCTTCACCAGAATTAGCTTATTTAAATTCTAGCACTATTTTCATTTTATTGATAAGGTTAAATGATCCGCCTAAGGTTTAAATGTCAAAATAGAGAAATAACCAGAGTCCAAGCTCAGGAATTCTGGCATTCAATTGTACTTTTAACTACTGAACTCTACAGATTTCCTGAGCAATACCTTAGGTATGTTTCCTTCTCTCAAGCTACATAACCATCCATATGGAAGCTGGTGCGATAATCAATTAGTGTATTTAAAAAAAAAAAGTAATTATAAGTATTTGTGTAGAAAGAAGAAAGGATGGGTTAGGAGAAGCAGTGTGTCCAAAAAAGAGAAAAAACAGAGTAAAGTTGGAGGATGTAGACCTGAAATAATGATTGAGTGAAACACAGAGTAAATTCAATGTATATGAAAAGGAATGTATTTCCTTTCTAACTGTTTTGATGCAAATTCAAAGTTCGGGAGAATGCACCAAGAAGAAGGAAGGGTTTCCGCAATGAGAACAAATCTATCAATCCTGTGGAATATAGTGGTGAGTTAGGATTGATGGAAGATTCCATTGACTCAGTGTGGCACTGTTTAAGAGGTTAGGAAATATTACTCAAAGAGAAATACCAAGATTTCATAAACACAGGTTTGTATGGTTAAACAGAGAGATTTTCAAAATTGGAACTCATAGAAAATTGTTTTAAGGCAAAGGAGTCCTGTTTTAGGGCTTAGGAATTAAAATAATTGAAAACCCAATTGATATTTCTTTATATTCTAGAATCCAGGAAATTGACATTGAAATTTGATACTTGATTTTCATATTGATATCAAAATGTACTGTATGTGATATTAATCCATATAAGTTTGAACCACATGCAATTGCCTATTATATCCGACCAATCTGGTCTACAAGAAGAGGACTTTTCATATGTTTAAATATATCACAAAGTGCTTGTCACATCATGTAGTAGGGAAACATTTGGACACATGAATTAAAGCTACAATGTGTTTGGGTTGGTTTTACTGATTTCTTGATAACAAGCTAATTTTTTAAAAAAGGGTAATAGTTAAACATAAGCTTGTCACCTCACCCTGTTAGAATTTTTTTAGCACTTGTCACTACGAAACCTTGTGTTTATTGACTAGAGCGCAACGAAAGTGTATGCCCTGCTTACAGTGCACACGGGGAGTTATTCCTGCTTTGGGGATAGCTCTCCTCCACTCAAATATTCATAAAGCTGGCAACTTCACCTTTGATCTGTAGCCACCAAGGTCTCATCGTCATCTGGCCAGAAGAAGAGGGTAAAGATCACAGCATAACAAACACACTTCTCCAAAACATTGGCTTGGAAGTGATCCATATCACAGTGGCTCCCATTTTCTCAGTGAGAACTAGGCACAAAGCCACACTTAAATGCTAAAGAAAGTGGGCGATACAATTTAGCTGAGTGCCTTGGAAGAGGAAATAGGCCCTGCAGAGAAGGTAGCACATCTACCACATCAATGTAAAACAATTACTTGGTTTATCTATAATGTGGCATATTTTTAAAAGCATTACCAGAAGTAATTCAATGGTACTCACTCACTGAGAATTGTTAGTTTCCTTGTTCTCATTGTTATTTAATTTACCTCTTAATTCACTGATGAAACTGGTTCTCTCCTCAGCAACATATGTGAAGGGGAATTATGCGCACTACCTTTTGCTAATAAATTTCATTGGGTGAATTGTAGTGTGTAGAACTTTTAAAAATGTGACATAAAAATATTAAAGACATACGTTATCATTTTATAAGAAAGTGATTTTGAGACTATACATCAGAGTCAGTACTTTTGACATAGTATTTTTAGTAATTTATAATCATTTCATAATAAGCAGGTTCAGAATCATAAAATAGAATTCAACAGAGAAAAAATGTATAGTTAAAATCTTTACATTAAAAACTATTTCAGGGGCACCTGGGTGGCTCAGTCGGTTAAGCGTCTGACATCAGCTCAGGTCATGATCTCACAGTCTGTGGGTTCGAGCCCCGCATCAGGCTCTGTGCTGACAGCTCAGAGCCTGTAGCCTGCTTCAGATTCTGTGCCCTCTCTCTCTGCCCCTCCCCTACTCATGCTCTGTCTCTCTCTGTCTCAAAAATAAATAAAAACATTTAAAATTTTATTTTAAATAATAAAATAAATCTATTTTAGTCCTCATTCTGCTTTTAATATCTACTGTTGCAAAGTGGGGCAATTTCGTCCCCGTTTTATACGTAAGCTTGCGACTACAATGAGTAAGTTTTATATGTAAGTTGCGACTACAACTGCACCATCCAGGCATCCCTAAAATCTTATTCTAAACTGTTAACATTTTGAAGGCATAGATAAGAACTTAGTCAACGTTTTCTCCCGGACCCAGCAGACCAGCTGGTACTTGGTGAGCAAATATAATATAGATAGAAAAGAATAATGATTTGATTCTGGATAATTCTTTAGTGACAGTAGAATATGGGAAAGGAATTGACTTAGGTAGAAATATTCTGACAAACCTCTTTTATCAGATAACCCTCCCTTAGACATTTCTATCACTGTTAAATATGTATTAAGAAAAATTTTATTTTTTACCTATTGAAATCATTAAGAAAGGTGATAAAAATTTCAGGCCTTTCAATAAGAGGCTATAATTCTATTAAGTGAACTTTGTAAATATGTCTTATTTAGCTAGAGTGTACAAAAGTAACTTTGCTAGAAATTTCTATATAGATTTTCTAAAATACTTAATCCAGTAATATTTTTCTACAAATGAATAAATTAAGCTAGCTATTGCTCATGTTTTTGGAGAAAGTAAAAGATACATTTTTAGGGCTTTTAATACTTATAGTTTTTAAAATCTGTTGCCAAATAGAATTTAAACACAAAACTCACTAAGACATTAAGACATTGACCTTCAAAAGAGAAATCTAATTAGGTCATACTTACGGAAGTGTGTGTGTGTGTGTGTGTGTGTGTGTGCACATGCGTGTATTTGGTTACTATCTGAAAGACTTTTTAATCTGCTCATTATCCCATTATGATAGGGATTCACCATATTCTAGTTCTTCTTCTCATTTTTTTTGAGATCTGTATAGCACCCTGTCATACTAAGAATTCTCCATAGATAAATGATAATATAAGCCTTTTTTAAATAGTGTTATACAAATCAAGTATTTTCCTTAAGAACTTTTATCATTAGCAAGACATTTTATCCTGCTTCTTATCATTTGAAATAGTTTAATTCTCTTTTTCATAGTCTTCATCAATAATAAAATTAAGTTACTTTCTCCAGAAGTTAATACCATTACAATGAAATGATCAATGACAATTGATCGTTTCATTTAGTATATATTAAATATATATATATATATTATATTTATTATAAATAATATATATTTATAGTATTATACTATATATATAAATATTATATATATATAATATATATATTTCGTATATATAAAATATATACTAGGAGCACTTGGGTGGCTCAGTCAGTCAAGTGTATGACAGGCTCAAGTCATGGTCTCATGATTTGTGAGTTCAAGCCCCAAATCGGGCTCTGTGCTGACAGCTCAGAGCCTGAAACCTGCTAAGGATTCTGTGTCTCCCTCCCTCTCTGTCCCTCCCCTACTCACACTCTGTCTCTCTCTCTCAAAATAAATAAACATTTACAATAAATAAATAAATAAATAAATAAAATATATACTAAATTCAGAAAACAATATATTTATACTACATATACTATATGTTTGTATGTACATATATGTCAGTATATATACTTTAAGTACATTCTTAATACTCAAATTCTTATTATCTTTTCACATGTAAATCAGTTTTTTTGAAATGTTGTAAATATTCTAGTTTTCTTTTTCCAAGCTCGTCAATTCAGTCTAAATGATCTCACCCATAGAATAGTCACCTTATGAAAACAAGTTGCTATAGGACATATGTTGTTTTGTTAAGATCAATTTCTTCCGTTCTCTCATGTCATTTTTTCTTCCTTTTTTTTAAATTTTGTTTAATTTTGTGATTCATCTTAACAAAAGACAGTCTGCTAGTGGAAAGAGTCCTTGCAATTTTAATAGAAATTATTTCACTGCTGAAAGAAATCTTTTTTCACTGCAAATTGTAGGCTGCCAGAATTTGTTTCAGTGGAATGAATGAACTATATCAGACTCACAATGCATTTATTCCCATCTCAGCGGACCTGGGATTTTTCTTTCTTTGCTATTTCTCTGTATGAAATGTAGATAAGGAAGACTGTAATAGGGGCCTGGGCAAAAATTAAGGTGTTTGCACAAAAGCACATGTCTGTCCAACACACGAGGGAAATGATAGCCTTTATCTTTAAACTCCAAAAATTACCAGTGTTATTACAATCTTACTATCCTTACTCAATTATAATGCATATTTAAAAAATAATGACCTGTATACCCACTGCCCCAGCAATTACTCTAACTTCACAGTCCTAATTTGATATATCCAAAGAATGGTTGTAAGGTTTTATTTGCTTTGGCTTTGTCTTGTATTCTTTTGTAAATAGATTAAACATACACTTCTAAAGCTTGAGTTAATTATTTGCCAAAAGAAATCTCTCCAGCCAATGATAGTCTTGGAAGGAATTTTATAATTTTTGGCTGGAGCTAATTTTTTATCCTCTACCAATTCATTGAAAAGGATGCTTTTAGTTCTTAGTGTAGATTCTTAAAACTGCAGTAAAACAATTTTTATCACAGGCTTTGTGGCCAAAGCAAACATCAGAAGCTAATTAAAATGAAAATAATCCCACTACTAGTATGCCTTAGGTTGGTAATTATTATGAATTAAAAAAGCAAAATTAAGGTATAAGTATAGGCATGTTACAAATACACTTGATAAATTAACTAACCAGAATATTGAAAGGATAAATAATAATACAAAATAACATTTTGAACATTTAATGCACTTAATCACAAAAAACACTTTATGAGGTAGATATAATTACTTCTTCCTAGGGAAAGCAGGCACAGAATGCGGAAGAAACACGTCTCAGGTCATGGTTTATAATGAGCTTGAACTAGGTAGTCTGATGAAATTTCACTTTTATTTCAGCCACATTTCAAGTTTCACGCTAAACCTAGTGGGAGTAAACTGTGATCAGACGGTAATTAACCAACGATCAATGCAAACTGTTAAACTGATTAGAAAATTTGTGGTAGGACTTTCTTTGTGGCCACAGAGTCTGTCTCAGGTTCTTTTTTAGCTGAGCGCAATTTGTGGGATAAGACAACAGTGACTAATATTGAGAATAGAGTTGGTCCTTTCAGAGAAGCTCTGTGCCTATGCCTGTCGCTTCCAGTTTTGCTTTCTGTCTGGTACTAGCTTAGCTATGGATGTGCATGGAAACAATATGAGGTATTGACAGCCACGTAGCAGTAGAGACATTTTCTGGTAACTGCAGAGGGCATTCAGAGATATAGGAAATGTTCCAGATATTGTTTTATAGAGAACTTGTTACAAACAATATAGACTCTCAATTTGTCGTACATGCTAGAGTGCATTAGATTCGTACCGGGAACCTACAAAGTTTGCGTGGCCATTTCAAAGTCTCCTCAATTCTCCCAGGAAAGGATCTGATTCATGCCCTCTCATGTCCTCAGAAGTGGTGAAGGGAAAATGAAGAATGAGGAGACAAGATGGCAACTATTTTTTTTTTTTTACCATTGAAAATATATTTAATTGTGTGGGGCCCTGTCCGTGTAAACAATTTGATTCTAGAATGCAATACAAATTCCATAGACCCATATGACCTACAGTTATTTAATCAGTGAAGATTTAGAATAATGGGTAGAGAAAAGGCAATTATATATATATATATATATATATATATATATTTTATGCTTATGGCAAATTTATTTTATTATTTTTTTAATGTGAAATTTATTGTCAAATTGGTTTCCATACAAACACCAGTGCTCATCCCAACAGGTGCCCTCCTCAATGACCATCACCCACTTTCCCCTCCCTCCCACCCCCCATCAACCCTCAGTTTATTCTCAGTTTTTAAGAGTCTTTATGGTTTGCCTCCTTCTCTCTGTAACTTTTTCCCCTCCCCATGGTCTCTGTTAAGTTTCTGAGGATCCACATAAGAGTGAAAACATATGGTATCTGTCTTTCTCTGTATGACTTATTTCACTAGCATAACACTCTCCAGTTCCATCCACGTTGCTACAAAGGAAGGTGGCAACTATTAAAATTCTCTCTGTGTATTGGCTGGATCCCTAAATGTAAGAATGACCTTTCTAGGCTACTCTCAAAATAAATTGGTAGGAATATGAGGCCTGTGTACATATATACCTCGACTGTATTATAACTACTCTTGCAAGATATCCTACATGGCCTGTGATATGCAGGTATTTGGAAACAAATATTAGCTGAAATGCTTATCACACCCAGAGCTTTTTAGGATACTAATCCCTTTATGAAATGAAACTGCATATGGTAGTATAGAAAAATTTATAATTAGGTGTAAGTCTTACATAAGCTCTTTTCTGCTCTTCTGTTCTATTTTCAGAATGTCTCTTCTATCTGTAAAATGTAATATTAAAACTTTTTGATAAAGAGTGGGTTATATCAGCTCAGCCCCTTGACAATTTAGTGCTGGTGCTCTGATTCCTAAGGGAATGTGAGTCAGTGATATTCAAGACCTGTGTAATCCTTACGCAACTGAGAATCTGTCAGCCCGAAACTATTCCCATTAACAATGCTATAATGTCCTTGCCCATTTTGTCATGTTGACATTGGCACTGATATGGGTAAATCATGAGCACTTTAGGAATCAAACACCAGCACTAAATTGTACTAAGAGTCATTGAATTCTTCACCAAACTCACACAGCTAAAAAATAAAATTTCAGCCTGGTTTAAAAATATTCTTGATGAGGGGCACCTGGCTGGCTCAGTTGATAGAGCATTCAACTCTGTACCTCAGGGTCAGAAGTTTCAAGCCCCCACACTGGCTGCAAAGAAAGTTTACTTAGAAAACAAAGAAATAATTTTTTAAAATCTATAAAATAATAAATAAATAAATAAATAAATAAATATCTTGATTAAGCAATAAAAGTAAATATTGACTCTTGAGTAAGTACCTTTTTAACATTCTGTGTGATCAAATAGGAAGCTTACAAAAAGCATTGCTGATGTATACTAAAGTACAAAGGTTGTCTCAAGGAAAACAGTTTGGGTAACTGAATTGTGAGCTGAACGAGCTGTTTTTCCCCCCCCATGGACACCATTTTATTTCATGAATAATTGTTAAACTATATATATTGAGACTTGACAGCTACTTCTCAAAATGAACACAGTGACCTGGTTCGGATTCTGTGTCTCCCTCTTTCTCTGCCCCTCCCCTGCTCACGCTCTGTCTCTCTCTTTCTCTCAAAAATAAATAAACGTTAAAAAGAATTTTTAAAAAAGGGGGGGCACCAGGATGGCTCAGTTGGTTAAGCATCTGACTTTGATTCAGGTCATGACCTTGCAGTTTGTGGTGTGTCTCTCTCTGACCCTCCCCTGCTCACGCTTTGTCTCTCTCTCTCTCTCCCTCAAAAATAAATAAACATTTAAAAAACTTAAAAAAATGAACAGAGTGAATCCACCGATCATTTTAAGGTAAAAAGCCAACAGTATTGACTTCAAGCATTTGGAATTTTGAAAGTTTTGTCTTAACCATTATGACATTAAGAATTTCCCATTATGGGGCAACTGCATGGCTCAGTCAGCTAAGAGGTCAGTTCATGAGTCATGAGTTTGAGCCCCACACCGGGCTCTATGCTGACAGTGCTGACTGAGCTTGCTTGGATTCTCTCTTTCTCTGACTCTCCCCTCTCTCTTTTCTCTTTCTCTCTAACTATAAATAAACTTAAAACAAATTAAAAAAAATAATTTACCATTATTGGGGACACCTGGGTGGTTCAGTGTAGTTAAGCATCTGACTCTTGATTCAGCTCAGGTCATGATTCACCGTTGTGCGATTTGAGCCCTGTGTGAGGCTCCCAGAATGGATCCCGCTTGGGATTCTCTCTCTCCTCTACTCTCTTTCTGCCCACCCCCCCTCGTGCTTGTGTGCTTGTCCCTCTCTCTTCTCTGTGTCTCAAAATAAATAAACATTTCTTTAGGTTTTTTTATTTTATTATTTTTTAATGTTTTTGTTTATTTTTGAGATAGAGAGAGACAGAGAATGAGCAAGGGGAGGGGCAGAGAGAAGGAAAACCAATCTGAAGCAGGCTCCAGGTCCTGAGCTGTCAGCACAGAGCCTGACATGGGATTTGAACTCATGGACTGTGAGATCATGACCTGAGCTGATGTTGGAGGCTTAACTGACTGAGCCCCCAGGGGCCCCAAAATAAATAAACATAAAAAAAAGAATTCCCCATTATTTAAAGACTTTTCTTTTCTCTTTTAAAATTTTTATTCAGTTCAATTTATTTAACCCCAAAATACCCAAGAAACAAAAAAATATTTTTACCCATTTCTTTCACCCTCCACCCTCTACCTCTCACACCAATCTGTTTTCTGGTTGAGCCTGGTTTTGGGAGTTCTGTTGTTTTTTTCCTTAGATTTCATTTAACATCATGCCTTTGAGGTCCATCCATGTTGTCTTAAATGGCAAATTTTTATTTTTTATGGCTGAATAATATTCTGTTGTATAAATATAACACAGTTTCTTTATCTACTTATCCAATGATGGACACTTAGATTATTTTCATACCTTGGCTATTATAAATAACACTGCAATGAACACAGAGGTGTATTATATATTCCAAATTAGTGTTTTATTTCTTTGAATAAGTACACAGAAATGGAATGCTGGATTATATGGTAGTTTTATTTTTAATGCTTGAAGAACCTCCATACTGTTTTCCATAGTAGTTGCACCAACTTACATTCTCACCAATAGTACCATAGTACCAATAATACCAATAGTACTAACACTTGTTATTTTTTGCCTTTTTGAATAGTCATTCTAAACAGGTATGAAGTGATATCTCCTTGTGGTTCTGATTTGCATTTCTCTGATGAGTAATGACGTAGAGCATCTTTGCATGGACCTGTTGGCCATCTGTATGTCTTCATTGGAAAAATGTTTATTCATGTAGTCTGCCCGTTTTCTTAAATTTGATTTTTTTCCATTGATTTCTATTGAGTACTATATATATTTTGTGTCTTAGCCATTTATCAGATGTGTAATTATCAAATATTTTCTCCCATTCAGTAGTTTGCCTTTCATTTTGTTGACAGTTTACTTTGCTATACAGATGCTTTGTAGTATGACATAGTCCCACTTAGTTATTTTGCTTTGGTGTTTGATTAAAATAATCATCTCCAAGACCTATGTCAAAGAGCTTACTGCCTATGTTCTTCCAAGAATTTTATAGTTTCAGGGTTTGTTTTAATATTTTTTAAGTTTATTTACTTATTTTGGAAGAGAGCATATGAGCAAGGGAGGGGCAGAAAGAGTGGGAGAGAGAGAACAAAAGAGAGAATCCCAAGCAGCCTCACGCTATCAGCAGGGGGCCAATATGGGGCTCAAACCCACAAACCGTGAGATCATGACCTGAAGCTGAAAATCAGAGTCAGACATTTAGTAGACAGACACCCAGGCGCCCAGGCGCCCCAGAGTTTCAGGTCTACATTCAAGTCTTTAATCCACTTTGAGTTCATCTTGTGTATGGTGTAAGATAGTGGTCCAGTTTCATTCTTTGGCATGTGGCTGTCCAATTTCCTGATACCATTAATTAAAAAGATGTCCTTTCCTCATTAAATATTCCGTGATTCTTGGTCATAAGTTAATTGACCATATATGGGTGATCTCTATTTTGTGATCTCTATTTTGTTCCACTGATCTATAGGTCTGTTTCTATGTCAACACTGCATTGTTTTAATTATTATAACCTTATAATAATTTGAAATTGGAAAACCTGATGCCTCCAGCTTTGTTCTCAAGATTGCTATGATTATTCAAGGTCTTTGTGGTTCCATGCAAATTTAAAGATTGTTTGTTCTATTTCTCTGAAAAAAAAAATCATTGGAATTTTGATAGGTTTTTGAATTGCATCTGCATATTACTTTGGGCAGTAAAGACATTTTTTAAAATATTAATCATTTCAATTCATGAGTATGAAATAACTTTTGATTTATTTGTATTTTCTTCAGTTCTTTCATTAATGTCTTATAGTTTCCAACATACAAGTCTTTCATCTCCTTGGTTAAATTTATTTTAGCTATTTTATTATTTTTGATGCAATTGTAAATAATACTCCTTTCTAAATTTCTCTTTCTGATAGTTTTGTTATTAGTGTAAAGAAACATGATGGATATTTGTATATTGATTTCGTATCCTGCAACT
Source organism: Lynx canadensis (assembly GCF_007474595.2). NCBI lineage: Eukaryota > Metazoa > Chordata > Mammalia > Carnivora > Felidae > Lynx > Lynx canadensis. The sequence goes on from NC_044311.2 coordinate 125,812,832, forward strand.
TTACTGAACTTATTAGTTCTAACAGTTTTGATGACTCTTTTGGGTTTTCTATATATAATATAATGTCATCTGTAAATAGTGACAGTTTTATTTTTTCCTTTACCATTTAGATGTCTTGTATTTATTTTTACTTATTTTCCTTATTTAGTTCCTCTGGGTAGGACACCCAATTTTATGTTGAATAATAGTGGTGAGAGTGGACATCCTTGTCTTGCTCCTGATCTTAGAAGAAAAGCTATTAGCTGTTCATCATTGGGTATGATAGCTGTGGGCTTGTCATATATGGCCTTTATTATGTTGAAGTATGTTCCTTTTCTACCAACTTGTTGAGAGTTTTTATCATAATATATGTTGAACTTTGATGTTTGAAGATTTCTGCATCTATTGAGATGCAGAAAGATCATATGATTTTTATCCTTCATTTTGATAATGTGTTGTGTCATGTTAATTGATTAGTGGATGTTGAACCATCTCTGAATCCCTTGAATAAGTCACACTTGATCATGCTATATGATCTTTACAATGTATTTATTTTTGTTTGCCAATGTTTTGCTGAGGAATTTTGCATATATGTTCATTAGGGATAATGGACTATCATTTTTTTTCTTCTGTGATAACCTTGTATGAGTTTGGTATCTGGGTAATGCTGGCCTTGTAAATGTATTCAGAAGGGCTCCCCACCCCTCTTACTTTTTTGGAAGAGTTTGAGAAGAATTGGTATTAATGTTTAGTATAATTCACTAAAGAAACCATCTGGTTTTGGACTTTTGTTTGTTGGGAGGCTTTTGATGACTGATTCAATCTCCTTACTAGTAGTTAGTCTGTTCAGATTTTCTGTTTAATCATGATTTAGTCTTGGCACATTTGATTTCTAGGAATTTATCCATTTCTTCTAGGTTGTACAATCTGTTGGTCTACAGTTGTTCATAGTGGTCCCTTATGATCCTTTGTATTTCTGGGGCATCAGTTGTAACATCTTCTTTTTATGATTTATTCATCTGAATTCACTCTTTTTTTCCCTTGATGAATCTAGCTAAAAGTTTATTAATTTTGTTTATCTTTTCAAAGAACAGCTCTTAATTTCATTGATCTTTCCCATTGTATTTTTAGTCTTTCATTTATTTGAAACCTAATTTTTATTATTTTCTTCCTTCTACTAAGTTTGGGCTTCACTTGCTCTTCTTTTTCTAGTTCTTTGAGGTGTAAATTTAGGTCATTTGTTTGAGACTTTTCTTGTTTCTTGGGGTAGGCATTTATCACCAGGAACTTCTGTCTTAGAACTGCTTTTGCTGCATCCTATAAATTTTGGTATGTTACACTCCCATTTTCATTTGTCTCAACCAATTTTTTGTTTTCTCTTTTGATTTCTTCCTTGATCAATTGCTTGCTGAGTGGCAAGTTGTTTGATTTCTATATATTTGTGCATTTTCTAGTTTTCTTTATGTAATTAATTTCTAGTTTCAACAGTTGGGGTCAGAAAAGATGCTTGATATGCTTTCAACACTCTGAAATGTATTAATACTTGTTTTGTGGCCTAACATATAATCTATCTTAGAAAATGTTCCACAGGCACTTGAGGAGAATGTGTATTCTGTTGTTTGGGGGGGGGGGGTGCAGTGTTCTGTAAATATCTCTTAAGTCCATCTAATCTAACATATCCTTTAAGGCTGATGCTTCCTTATTGATTTTATGTCTGAACTATCTATTCATTGATGTGAGTGGGGTATTAAAGCCCCCTACTATTATTGTACTGTTGTCTATTTTTTCCCTTTAGGTTTGTTAATGTTTGCTTTATGTATTTAGGTACTCCTATATTGGATGCATAAATTAATTCCTCAATCAAAAGACAGAGTGGCTAATGGATTAAAAAAAAAAAAAAGACCCATCTGTATGCTGCCTATACAATACACATTTTAGCTGCAAGGACACACAGACTGAAAGTGTAGGTATAGAAACAAATATTTCATGAAAATGGTAATCAAAAGAAAAGCAGAGTATTTATACTTATCCTAGGCAAAACAGACTTTTCAATAATGATCACTTTGCATAATGATAAAGGGGTCAATCCAACAGGAGGATATAACATTTGTAAATATTTAAAGACTTTATCATGGGATGGTGATGATAATAACAAATACAATTTTATTTGATATTTTATAATGAAATTTGCAGACATTATAACAGTGAATAAATGTTTTCCAAATAACTAATATATGATGTTATGAAGTATATATAGGTAAATACCCATTCAAAGTACAGGATATATCAATGGATTTTATTGACATAGAGCATGAGAAGTTCGTTGATGTGGTTTCAAATTCCAGATTGAAATAAACAACAAACAACAGCTTGCCGAGTTTTGGCATAGTGTCAACAACAAAGACTATTCATGATTATCTGAAAAGATTATTAAAATATTATTTAGTATTCTAATTATGTATCTGCATGAGGCCATATTTTCTTCACATACTTCAATCCAAACAACACACTGCAATATATTGATTGTGGAAGAAATCTGAGAACCCAGATAGATTCTATTTAGCCTGAAATTAAAGAAAATTGTAAAAATGTAAAAAATTCTTCTCATTATATTTCTTTGGTTTGGGGAAAAAATAGCTACTTTTTAAAAAAAAAGTTTTTATTTATTTATTTTGAGGAGAGAGAGAAAGCACGAGAAAGGGAGGGGCAGAGAGAGAGGGGAGAGTGAGAATTCCTAAGCAGGGTTGCACTGCCAGCACAGAGTCCAACTTGGGGCTTGAACTCACAAACTGATATCATGATCTGAGCCAAGTCGGATGCTTAACTGATTGAGCCACCCAGGCTCCCCAAAAGAGTTACTTTCTACAAATATATTTAATATTAACCTGCTATGGATTGTCACTGTTAGTTTTAAAGGAATTAATAAATATTTTATAACACTGATTTTAAATCCTAATAAGATACACATAGAGAGATGATATCAGTATATGGGTATATAGATACAGATACAGATGTAGCTGTAGCTATAGTCATAGATGTAGACATAGATATGACTCACGAAAACAAAACTTCTTTGGGACCCTCAATAATTTTAAGAGTGTAGGGTACTAAGATCATTATGTTTCAGAAAGGTGATATGTTTCTATTTCTCCATGTATTGCATCATATCTCTCTCCCACGGTAGATTTGCATCTCTTCAAAATTTCCCTACTAAAAAGGTTTTTAAAAATATCAACACCATTATATTGTATCTCCTTGGCTTTGTTTTATTGTTCATAGTAGCATTTATTCAGAATCACTATTCAGAATTTCATATTTCATGTGTATGTTTTGTTCATCTGCTTCTTTTCTGTACCTTACATTGGAATGCAAGCTTTGTAAAGATAAGAGTTTTGTTTGTTCACTACTGTATCCCCAGTGTCTGAAACAGTGCCCAATTAGTCTTGGCACATTTAATAACTGCTGTATAAATTAATGAATAGATAAAAATGAGTAAGATGGCAGCATCCTCTCAAATATCTTATATTATTGCACCCAAGATATTTTCCCCCTAGTTATACATTTGATGATGTCATTTCAGGACTTAAAACTTGCATTGTTTTTCTGTCAGAGTCAAGTGTTTTAGCAAGACATTCAAAGTCTCCATGGTCCATATGAAAGAAATTTAACTCTCCATACTTATGTCTCCTCACCCATTGCTTTGTAATGTACGCTCTAGTAACTTGGACCTACGTGTAGTCACCCAGATAACATATTATTACTGATTACAATTTCTAATGTTTATATAGCTCCTTTAATTATCTCTTAAACAAAAATGAATAAAATAGATATATGAATAAACACTTCCCCTTTGATAATAATAGTAGGTTTTATAGAATGATTGATTTAATAATTAGCCTTTAATATTTATTGATATTTAATATTATATTTTTAAATCTCAGATCAAAAAGTCAAGTAAAAGGTTCAATAAGATAGTGAAACAGCTGTGGAGGCACCTAGGTGGCTCAGTCGGTTAAGCATCCAATTTTGGCTCAGGTCATGATCTCATGGTGAGTTTGAGCCCTGCCTCCAGCTCTGTGCTGACAGCACAGAGCCTGGAGCTGCTTTGGATTCTGTGTCTCCCTCTCTCCCTGCTTCTCCCCACTCATGCTCTGTCTCTCCCCACTCATGCTCTGTCTCTCTTTTTCTCAAAGATAAATAAATATTTTTTTTTAATTAAAAGATAGCAAAATGGCTATGAAAACAATAAAGCTTTGTGTTGTGAGCGTGGGCACGTATGTGTGTAACTTGGGTGGGGAAGCTACTTCATGTAGTATATTCAGGAAAGGTCCTCTTTCCTGAAATATGTCACATGAGAACTTAATTACAAGAACGAACCAAACATTTGGAGATACAAGAGAGAGTAAACAGCAGGTGTCAACCTATTGATGCTGGAAAAGGCTTGATACATTCCCACAAAATAGCAAGTTCAGGATGGCTGAAGCCAGTGAGCAGGGAGAAGTGTGACATGAATTACAGTCAAAACCAGACCAGGAAAACATGATGTAATTACATGCATACCTCCTGAAAGAGTTTTATTGATATTCTCATCACAACTGGAAACCATGGGAAAGGTTTAAACAGGGGAAAGATAAAATTATTTACACATTAAAAAGTTGGAGGATTGGGTAAAAGAAATTCAATATAATATGATGTACTTGTTTATACTGCACCACAGCATGTGGCCAGAATTATAGATTCCTCTTTTGCATGTTGAAGTATAATAAATCATGTGTTAAATCTACAGACAATATAGTTGATATGAATAATATTCATTTAAGAGAGCAACAATTCATAAATAAGTCTGTTAAATCTCTTTTGAAAACATCCACGTAGGTAGGAAATAAACAATACTAAATTCTAACATATATATTTCATATGTTCATATATCATATATGAAAAGATTATATAGATAAGTTATATAAGTATGTATATTATATAAGTTATATATATCCACATATGTTATATATATAAGATATACATATAAGTATATGTATTATATATACACACATATACATATATATGTGTGTATATATAATACATACACACACACACACATATACATATATATAAAGTTATATATGTGTGAAAACATGAAACAGTGAGAATCAAGCAGAGGGGAGACCAACACAGGGCTTGAACTCACAAACCACGAGATCATGACCTGACTGGTTGGGCACTTAACCAACTGAGCTACCCAGAAGCCCCCTTTTTAAAATCTTTATTTATTTTTTATATTTTAACTAGTCTCCATACCCAATGTGGGAACTGAACTCATAATCCTGAGATCAAGAGTTGTATGCTCCACTGATTGAGCCAGCCAAGTGTATCTGCAGAGGGTTTTTTTGTAGCCTCAGACCTACAAATTTTTATACCTAGGGATTCTAATAAAGTTGTATTCCTCAAACTCATAGGGATTTAAATGAGATGTATGTGTGCTTTCATACATGAGGAGACATCACTGGCCTCCAGTAAGGTATACTTTTTTATCTCACTTCTCACTGATGTTCCCTATTATATCCTTGGACCAAAGTGTCTTTCACTTATGAAGAACACATGTGCTAAGTACTCCCTGATAAGAGTCCCAGGGTTTCTTTGAACTTCTGTCCTTTTTGACATTTCACACTTTGTACTAGTTACGAGAACTCTTAGCTGCTCTCACCACTATTCAAGTGCCTTCCCAAAGTGAGTAAAGGTTTTCTATGAGGTGTTCTCTTCCACCCTGAGAAGTCAGATAGTGGTCATATCTAATCTAGGGTCTCTACTACTGGGTATTCTCTCTCACCTCCCCATTGCCATATTTATTTGGGGAAGGTTTTATTATTTATTTTGTTTACTTTTTGGAAATGTTTCCACTAAGAACTCCATTCTTCCATTTGGTTTTCTCATACAGTTTAGAGAAGGAAAACTGCTTAAACCCTTTATACATCCATCTTACTGGTACATTGTAAAAATTCTATATACTTTGATTCACCCAAGATCTAACTTTGGATATTAAAACCAAATTTTTGAACTCTAACTGAAAGATTTTGGTCTCAAGAGTCTAGTTTTAACACTCATTTCAAAATATTGTCTTGCCTACAAACTTAAAAACAAATAACAACAAAAAAAGCTTCTTCTGTGAAAGCAAGTTTTTTAATTCTATTGTAGATCCATTTTGTTAATAAGAGTATAAGGCCAGGGTGCCTTGGGTAGCTCAGTCGGTAAAGCATCTGGCTTCAGCTCAGGTCACGATCTTGCAGTTCGTGAGTTCGAGCCCTGAGCCGGGCTCTGTGCTGACAGCTCAGAGCCTGGAGACCGCTTTGGATTTTGTGTCTCCCTCTCTTTCTGCCCCTCCCTTGTTCACACTCAGTCTCTGTCTCTCAAAAATAAATAAAGGTTAAAAAAAAAAAGAGTATAAGGCCAATAATTCAATGGGTATAGTACCTCAAGCAACTTTGAAAAATCAGTAGTAACTAAGAACAAAATATATTTATCAATATATGAAAACAGCATACATTTACAAGGAGAAACTTTAAATCTAGAATTACAAATAGAATGTCTAAAAATATTCAAATGTTTAGAGAACATCGATTTATATTTGAAAATAATTTGAAAATAGAATGAAGAAAAATATTTTTTTATTTTTAAATTTTTTTTTTTCAACGTTTATTTATTTTTGGGACAGAGAGAGACAGAGCATGAACGGGGGAGGGGCAGAGAGAGAGGGAGACACAGAATCGGAAACAGGCTCCAGGCTACGAGCCATCAGCCCAGAGCCCGACGCGGGGCTCGAACTCCCGGACCGCGAGATCGTGACCTGGCTGAAGTCGGACGCTTAACCGACTGCGCCACCCAGGCGCCCCAAAATGAAGAAAAATATTGAATATAACATAAATTCCCACCAAATTAGCAACTCACCACCTAAATGAAATAATAAAATATTGCAGAAATTTATGCTCAGGGGAGATTTTTCAAATCTCACACATTTTATACTAAAAACTGCAATGAGTATAATAAATGTTAAAGGACACTGATAGGAATCCATGTTCTGAGATTTACTTTCTGTTAAAAGAAGAATATTTTGAGGTTATAATTTAATGCACTTTTTAAATATACACAATTACTTTTATACTATGATAAAAATACAGAAAAATATATGAATAAAATAATGATGAGCACTATAGCTTCTATAATACAATAAAGTATGATGAATCTTTTTATCATCAAAATTTTATATATTGCTAACTGCTTTATAGCTAGTAAGAGATCACCATTATGAACAGTTATAAAACTTGTCACTTTTTAATGCAGACAGTTCGTTTTTACAGAAGCATCCATCAATTTCTTGTTCTTCATAAAACTTTTTCCTTGCCTTATGAATATTTCAATTTGCATGAACTTTTATATACCAATTATAAATGTAAATGTTTTCGACAGAGGGTATTATGTAAAATGGCACCCTATTAAAATCTCGTATTTTTTAAAGAGGACTTGACATTCAATACCAATAGCACAAAGTATTTACAGTATTCCATGTCACTAGTATGTCACCTATCATTTAGGTAATGCATATTTATTTGTATACATGGTCATAGATTTTGTACATTTTCTCAGCCATGTGCTCTGTAGAACTATTTCTATATTGGAAAACATGTTTTTTTTTTTTTTTTAGTAAAAATTAATGTGGAACATGCATATGCTAAGACATCACTTATATCCTCCAATGTTAAATGGCAGTAGATCAATCAGTTTTCATCCTCCAATTTTTGAATTACTTCTTAGCTCCTTATGGCCAGGAGTAGTGTTTCTCAAGAAAAACTTTATCATCAGAATCACTTGGAATGCTTGTTTTTTGTTTTTTGTTTTTTAACATTTATTTATTTATTTTGAGAGACAGATAGAGAGGAGTGGGAGAAGAGCAAAGAGACTGGGATTAGAATCCCAAGCAGCAACAGTGCAGATGCTGATGTGGGGCTCAAACCCACGAACCATGAGATCATGACCTGAGCCAAAATCAAGAGTTGGACACTTAACCAACTGAGCTATCCAGGTGCCCCTTGGAATGCTTGTTAAAAACAAAGTATGACTCTCTCTTACCTTAGACTTACTAAATAAGAATCTCTGGTGAGAGAGTCAGGATCTGAGAATGTTTTATATGTTTTATAATAATTTCTTTATGTATTGCTACAGAGAGCAAGGTTTCAGTACCATTGGCCTAGAGGATTAAATAACATACTTCCTGACTTAGTTTTCAAATCTCTTTATTCAGCCTCCATCCTTAGCTCTTCAGCAAATCAATCTCATACTTCCCATGGACCAACTACTCAGCTTTGCACAAGCTATTATATTCCATAATTCTCAACTCTCAACAGATATTTATGTTCTGTCCAAATTCCTCACTTCTTTCTTTGAAGAGTTAAGTGTCTAAAAGTGATTCTTCCTGAAAAAATGAAGGCCAGAATCCTTGTGTCTTAGTCATATGCTTTGAGATATATCCACTGTTCAATTTATTAAAAACATAAAATAAAAATGAATGATGTGTACAACATTGAGAGATTTTAGAGAAAAATCTTTTTTCATGATTCTGAAAAATGGTGTTTCTGACTTGGTTACAAACTAGAAAACATTTGTTTATTGCTTTTTAAGAAGGATTTTCTGAAATATATTAAAACTAGATGTCAGATTTACTTACGGTTAAGCTGGTTCTCTGAGTATGAAATCATAACCTTGAATTTGTTTATAAGTCTTTAGTCTATTCTTATTGAGTATTTTTAAATCACCATGCTATACCTTACAACCTCTGTGACATTTATTTTATAACCAGAAGCTTATTCCTGTAATGGAATTCTTTTCAATATTTACTTTTAAGATGCTTCCTAATGTTGAGTACTTTAATTTTCTGCAAGAATTTTGGTCCACAATCTTTAAATATTATTCAATATGTCATCATTTCAAGAAATATTTTTCCAACATTGCACTTATTTCAAGGTAAGAAATTTAAGGCATTAGGTAATTGCATACGTGGCGAGTGTTTATGTTTACAAAGCAAATCCCATGAACCCAACAAATCTTCATTACTGAAATGCTCCAGAATATGTAATTCCACAAAAAAAAAATTGGTCACATTGACCTAAGTAATGCCAGTGTCCTATGGACATTTTTGAAAATACAGCAATATGCAAGAATTACAGTAGTATTGTTATTAAATTTTTTTCCATCTCATTCTGGACCAAAGAGTGGAAAGGTAGCATCACACATACGGAGTGGAGGATTAGTAAGTTGGAGGATAACGAAAGTTGTTGGGGCATGGAAATAAAGGCACTTCCACAGGCTCAAACTGGACAGAGAGGAAATATCAAAAAGGGACTACAAAAGCATCTACATTTTGTTTAACATTAGCCTGGAATATGGACAAGGATGCTCAGTATTATGGGCCCATTTTTATATTCAGAGCAAAAGAAAGCCACTCACAAGATTTAAGCATATGGATAATAGTACTAGATTTGTATTTTAAATTAATCAATCTGGTTTCAATGAGAGAACTTTTTAAATATGTTTCACAGTGTTTGCATTTATCCCATTTAGGGACACATGGATGTGGTGGTTGTTCTTCTTCTTCTTCTTCTTCTTCTTCTTCTTCTTCTTCTTCTAATGTTTATTTATTTTGATAGAGAGAGAGAGAGAGAGAGAGAGAGAGAGAGTGTGTGTGTGTGTGTGTGTGTGTGTGTGTGTGTGTGTGAGAGGCAGAGAGAGAATCCCCAGCAGGCTTTGCATTGTCAGTTCAGAGCCCAATGTGGGGATTGATCCAATGAACTGCGAGATCATGACCTGAGCTGAAATCAAAAGTTGTTCACTTTACCAGCTAAGCCACCCAGGTGCCCCAAAACATGGTCATGGTTCTGATAAGAGATGATTTCATTTTGAACCGATAGGGTAGAAAACGGTAAAGAATACTAGACCAAGAAGAGTCAAAAATCCAAAAGACTTTGTAATATTTCTAAAGTGGAACAAGAGGGTTCAATATGCTAAATAAGAATCTACCCATCATATCTTTTTACCAGAAAAAAATTACGTGAATAATTCATATAAAAGCTATATTTCCCCTCGTGGTACATTATGCATTTATGAAAAAAATCATTTTTTTTTCTGGAATGATATAGCTGCATTGATTTTCCTTCTGGATGTCTTAAGCCTATTGAGTGATTAAATCACTCTAAAGTAACTTGAATGTCAAAGTATCACAAGATGTCTGGAAATTTTTTTTTAAAAGACAAATAAAACTAATAGCACAACCAAATTTACTTCCTGAGAGTGGTCTAATTATTCATTTAAAAAGATAATTTTGAACAAATTTCTCAATATTTCTTTTTCCCCAAGTGACTTTAAAGTGCAGCCAAAGCTATGCTCCATTGCCTTATAAAGCACTCATATTTAATAAAAAATCATATCCTACAAAATATATGCACATAGATATTACAGAAGATGAAAAAGAAGAGTCTGGTAGAATAGAACATTAAAATGGAATTAAGAAAAAGCATTGCTTTCAATTAGATGTGTATCCTTTTTCTTTTTAGACCCAAAGTAATTGGGGTTTTAAGCTCTTTAAAATTAATATAGAACTAGACTGGGGCCTATGTAAAACATATAGGCTTTATAATTCTTTGTGTATTAGTGCATAAAAAGAAAAATAAATGTACAAAAGATATGAGTTAATCAAGATGGGATTTTTTTTCAAGAATAGAAAGAGCTTGTGTTTTAAAATCTATACACTTTATAATTTTCTTTGTGGTTTAAAAATGCCATGGAAATATGACATCTGAAGTAAAGTGGATAATTTGATTTATTTTTTTATTTGAAATTTGGAGCTGCAAATATGGTTATGGTTTGAATAATCATTATTCATCCATTATGAGTTGAATCATATCCTTCAAAAGAGATATGTTGAAGTCTCAATCTATAATACCTCAGAACGTAACCTTATTATGTGGCCTTATATTTACATTATATGTGACCTTAGGGTCTTTGTAAAGACTGTATTTAATCGGGTTAAACTAAAATCATTAGGGTGGGCCCTAAGCCAATATGACAGGTGTCCTTACAAAAAGGGGAGAGAAAAATGAAAAATAAGAATCAGAACTATACAGGGAACAAAATGTTGGTTACCAGGTATGGGAGGGGTGGGAAGTTGGGCAAAATGGGTGAAGGGGAGTAAGAAAGGTAGGCATTCAGTTATGGAATCAGTAAGTCACAGGAATAAAAAGCAGAGCATAAGGAACACAGTCAAGGATACTATAATATCAATGTAATGGGACAGACGGTAGCTATGCTTGTGGTGAACACAGTATAATGTATAAACTTGTAAAATCACTAAGTTGTACACCTGCAACTAATGTAGCATTGTGTGTCAACTGCACTCAAATAAATAAAAAAAAAAGGGGGGGGGTGAGATTTGAACACAGAGATAGATCTGACCAGACAGAAGGCTATGTGAAGAGACACAGGGAAAATCCTCTGTGAAAGCGAAGGCAGAGAGTGGAGTGACATATCTACAAGCCAAAGAAGGCCAAAGATGCAGTAACCTACCAGAAGCTAGGAGAGAGGCTTGGAACAGATCTATGTTCTTTTAAGCCATGCAGGTTTGGGTTATTATACAGCAAACCTAGCAAAGTAGTACATCGTTTGAGTAAATAAATTTACTTCAGAATATTGACAGATTGAAGAAACACTTTCTTAACACCCATGTGATATTTCATACTAATTGAGCATCATTATTTAAAATACCATTAATTACAGAAAATATTATAAAATATAGCCATCTGGCCACCATTCAAAGCTTTACCCATATACTTGGCATTGTGGAGAAGGTATTATAATTTGAATTCACTCTTCTTTTATTACTAAAATATTTACATTAGTACTAAGAAGTTACACTACAAGCTTAATCATGTTCACACTTGCATATAAACTTGACTTTGAATATATCCAAGTCATTTGGGAATATGTCTCCAAAACTAGCACTGCATCTTACATGTTATATTTAATAATTAGTTGTTCAACGGATCAAATGAGAGATACAAACAAGGATAAAAATGTCATTCTTGAGTTTTTAAAAGTAGAATATCTAAAATATATTTAAATATATCTATATTTTGAATTATATGAGAAACAGGTACATAAAGCAGATCTGCTAATTTACTGTTTCCACAACTTATAGTTCTGGTCTTAAAAAAAATGTACACAGAGGTGTATTTTGTGGCAAAATCTGACACTTTTGTTATGTTTGGAAAGGTTGCAGTCATGGCATCCCATACAACCAGAAAAATTTTACACTTAATACTTTATATTTGGATCACAAATTTCATTCCTTTTAAAATAAAAAAAAAAAAAAAAGTAGCTTCTCTCCTTGACCCTGACTAAGGTTTAAATGCCACATATTTTTATTCACCCTGACTGTGGACAAACACTCCCACGAAAGCAGTATAAAGAATAAAGGAATAATATATAAAAATAAATAAATAAATAAATAAATAAATAAATAAATAAATAAATAAATAGAAGTATCATAAAAAAAAAAGAATAAAGGAATAATAAGCAAATTCTCCCTTAGGATCTTTTTTGTTTTGTTTTGTTTTTTCAATGTATTTTCTCTGAGGGCCCTTGAATTCTTTTGAAAATTAATGGTCTTAAACATTTGGTCTGGGGTGTTAGCTGGCTCAGTCAGTTGGGCAACTAACTCTTGATTTCAGCTCAGGTCACGATCTTACAGTTCATGGGTTTGAGCCCCACAATGGGCTCTGCACTGACACTGCTTGGGATTCTCTCTCTCCCTCTCTCTCTCCCTCTCTCTCTCTTTCTCTCTTAAAATAAATAAACTTAAAAAAATAAAACATTTGGTCACACTTTTCTTATTTAAGAAAAAAACAAACATGTCTTACATAACAAAAAGTTTAATACCAAAAAAAGTGTAACCCCCCCAAACAAAGTTAAAACAAATGCATATTACCATGAACTGTATATGTAATCAAGTAGCACACCTCCAACAATTACACAAAGTAACTAGGAATGGAAAAACTAACACTTTTATCAATTTAACACTGAGACCAATGCAAAACCTTTCTCAGCTGACTCAAATACAATTCTACAATTATGAGAATTCTTATTGCCTGCATGGGGAGATTTTGGTTGGGTAGGATTTTGAGTTAGGGTTCAAGGTTGGGGAGACATGAGCAATGGGCACGCAGGAGCTCTGGGGCAGACACTGCAATATGCTGTGCGTGTCACCCTTCACGGATGGATTTGTTATTTCAGCTACCGGAGTGTTGTCAGCCTCCTCAGAGATTCCCTCAGGAAGCGCTGCCTTTTCCAAGGCCACGCCCCTTCTGAGGGCAGTCATACCCAGGGTCTGATTAATGCAGGGGTTAAAAAGCCTGGTCATGCCAGCCCAAGGGGAAACATCAAAGGTCATCCTTGGGGCACCTGGGCATCTCAGTCGGTTAAGCGTCTGACAATTGACCTTGGCTCAGGTCACGATTTCACAGTTGTGAGATCAAGCCCCATGTCGGGCTCTGTGCTGTGCATGGAGCCTGCTTGGGATTCTCTCTCTCCTTCTCTTTCTCTGCCCCTCCACTACTCTCTCTCTCTCTCTCTCTCTCTCAAAACGAATAAATATTTTTTTAAAGGTCATTCTTGCTTCAGAGCTCCCTGTGGGGTTGTCTGAATTTGCCATTGGGCCTTGAGTGCAATATTCCTCTTCTGCCTAATTCTGCTTCTTCCCCTTCTTTATACAAATGTTAATCACAGGGAAACCTTAATAAAAATCCTGCATACTAAGGTTGCCTGAGTGGCTCAGTCGGTTAAGCATCTGACTTTGGCTCAGGTCATGGTCTCATGGTTTTTGAATTTGAGCCCCGCATTGGGCTCTGTGCTGACAACTCAGAGCCTGAGGCCTGCTTCGGAATCTGTGTCTTCATCTCTCTCTGCCCCCCCCCCCACTTGTTCTCTCCCTCTCTCTCTCTCTCTCTCTCTCAAAAATAAATAAACATTAGTGGTTTTTTTTTAAGTCCTGCATACTGAATCCCACCTCAGAGTCCCCTTTTTAGGGAATGCAGTCTGAGACAGTCTAGAAAAGTAGGCACTCAGAATGATGCTGGAGTTGAATCTCTTGCAGTCTGGCTGGCAATAAGGTGCCATCATCGGTGCCATCATCATATCAGGAACACAGAGTATTCCTGCCATGCATGGCAGAACAATTGTTAAGTTTTACCAGTGGAGAATTGGGATGAAAATAATGAATTAGCTGGCACCATGTATGAGATGTTTGAGAAACATAGGGGAAATGGTAACCATAAGTACAAGGGAATTAGGTGGTTGTTATTAAAGTTATCAAACTCAAATGGCACAGTAGAAAAATAAGAAAATGTCCAGAAAAAATTTATCACACACTGAAAGCACGGGTAAAATCCAGGGGGAATCTATAGTACCACACATTTCTATAAAATAGGAGACTAGGGGCGCCTGGGTGGCTCAGTCAGTTGGGCATCCGACTTCAGCTCGGGTCATGATCTCACAGTTCGTGGGTTCAAGCCCCGTGTCGGGCTCTGTGCTGACAGCTCAGAGCCTGTAGCCTGCTTGGGATTCTGTGTCTCCCTCTCTCTCTGCCCCTTCCCCGCTCATGTTCTGTCCCTCTCTGTCTCTCAAAAATGAATAAATGTTACAAAAAAATTTTTTTTTAAATAAAATAGACTTACCAGCATAACCAAGCTCCAAATGAGATTAAACTCTTACCTAACACAGGTATTCTATGTCAAGTTCAGGACCCTGGTTGGAAAAGAATATGACACTGACATGAAATAGAAACATTTGGGTTGATGTCCCTGAAAATCTTGAATCCCTAGATACTCTGACCTCACTGAACCCATGGAGTTGCCTATACCTTCCTATTAAGGGCTAGTATGCCTGCCCCACCTTGCCTGAAAATCAGTCAGAAAATTCTCCTGAAAATAACCACTGTCCTCCTTAGAATCTTCTCTAAACCTCCCCTCCCCTGGCCACTGTGCTTATAGTGCTTATAAGCTATGCTTATAGCTCATCACTCAGGGATGAGCTTGGCCTAATGAAAGAAGAAAGAGATTATATATAACGGAGCTCCAAGACCTGGCAAGAAGTAATCAGAAAGAGCAAGGAGGATAGGTATGGGATTGGTTCCTTAAAGTTCTTAATCAAGGAAAAACACTAAAAAATAAAGTGGAATAAAGAGAAATAATTCAGGAGCACTTTCCTTTGATATGGGATATAATACTCTGCCAAGAACTCCAGGAAATGATGTAAATTTGCTTCTGGGATGTCAGATTGTCAGAGTGATTTCTACCAAACATTTAAGGAAGAGTTAATACCTATTCTTCTCAAACTATTCCCCAAAAATAGGAGAGTGATGGCCCATGCTAAATTGAAATGCAAGAATTGCCATAATATAAAGAATACGAAGGCATTGAAAGGATGAGAGAAGTGGGAAGGCTAGAGTAGAGACCATGTAAGGCGGGAAAGCCATCAAATTATCATGTCCTGTAGTGGTCTGGAGAACAGGCCATGTATCAAGGCCATAACAAAATGCACCAGGAAGAAGTGTACAAGCATTGCTAAGTGACTCAGTGGTGGCTCTTCTCTGCACACCAGGGATGATCACAAAATAGGTGGTTACAGAATTCAGAAGCAATCAGTGTTAGATAGGACCCTGGAACAAGGAGGCCAAATGGCAGGAGTTAGAAGCCAATTGGATATAATTATCCTAATAAGGTCACAAAGGTAGTCAAGAGGCCTGATCAGCAATGGAAATGGTTAACTGAAAACATATCTTGAGGTACAAAATAGATGCGCATCCAGCAAAAGTGGGTGACCAAGACACTGATAACATTTGCTTCAGTAGAAAGCAATGGTCTCTTCCCCAGTTTTTGGACCTAAGCTTGTTTTAACCTGGAACCCACTGACTGAAGTAGAGGCCATGTCCCTAAAAGCAAGGATAGCACAACAGATGAAAAGTCTTCATGGAAACAATCATCCTGATTATTATCTACCATGGAACTACTGACTGCCATTCAGTGGAGTAATTAGGGGCATCTGGGTGACTCAGTCAGTTCAGCAGCTGACTCTTGATATCGGCTCAGGTTGTGATCTTGGGGTAATGCGATGGAGCCACATGTGGGGCTCTGCATTGAGCATGGCCTGCTTGGGATTCTCTGTCTCCCTCTCTCTCTGTATCTCCCTGGCGCACACTCTCTCTCTCTCTCTCTCTCTCTCTCTCTGTCTCCCTCTCTGTCTCTCTTTCAAAATAAATAAACCAACTTTTTTTAATGGAGTAATTATACATTGGAGAAAAGGAATACACAAACATTTTTGAGGACTGTTGGCCTGAACTGACATTGATATCCAGAGATCCCTAAGTATCATGGCAGCATCCTGTTTGAAGTAGCCGGCATTAATTCTGACAAGAATACAATATATGTCAACTATGGGTCTGCCTTTCTGCCCACAGGGCCTTACTCAACACCGGTATCAAAGGGATTATGAAGTGTTTGATCCATCAACATGGGATTTCATTCCTCAAAGTGGACCCAGTGTAAAGGAAGTGTCTGTGAAGCCCATGACCAGGGTATCCACTGCCTTTTGGGAATTATAAAATCACTCAATTCTAAGAAACCTGCTAATACTGATTGATTAATACCAAATTTTCCTAAGATATTCAATAAATGGTTAGGAAATATCCTGTTGTACATAAACGTGAAAAGTATAGGATTCACATCATTTGCCATTAAGCACCATAGAAAGGACCTGCACATTTTGACTAAGACCCTAAGTGGCTACAGACCAACTTTGCAATGAATTGCTTTACATTTTTCAAGCTCTGATGATCCTATTGTCTTTGTCTAATTTTATGGATTTCCATGTATTTCCTGATTAGGTTTCAATGCTCTCACTTTCTAGCTCCCCAATCCTATCTGACGTGCAGCACTGAATACACACATGCCTAGTGTGAAGTCAGGTTGAGCCCCACTCGATAGGCAGACAGTAGTCATTTATGCCTTAGCTCAAAGACCCTTTACTTTGTTTCACCACTCAGATTACTTCAGTCAATGGAACTATACAACTGGGGAAGTCTGTTAAATCATGAGAAATGATTTGTGGAACATTAACATCTATCTATTAGGAACTTTAAGAGAAGTAAAATAAGGCATAAAAAATAAATAATGGAAGAAAATTCCTCAGTGATGAACAAAGTCTGATAAGATGATTAAATAACAAACCAAACAAACAAAAACAGGTCCCTTCAAAAAACCCTTAAGACCTTCCAGAGAGTGGAAATGAAAAGAAAACAAAAGGCATTAATTATTTGGTTATGAATACAGAAAATGGCCAAGGCCATTAAGTGATGTTTGTCAGAAGTTTCATCATCAATTAGACAGCCTAGGAATTATGAGAACAATGTCTTCCTAGTTATTAGTAAAGATAATTTAAGACTAGAATCTGATAGCAAGCCAAGCAATTATTCTAGTGGGGGGGGGGGCAGAATAGAGATACCAAAAAATTTAGAGTATTTCTAAAAACATCGTTTGATAAATTCCAGAAAACCAAAAAATGACTAAAATAAAAAGAAAGATATAAGAGATAGAAAATACTGAAAGTAATTCAAGAGTAGAAAACAACAACAAAAAGTCCCTCAGGATGGCAGCTATGTAGCAGTCTAAGAATCAACCAATCTAATGCGGAACAGAAAGCCAAAGGATTCTGAGAAGAATGTCGTTAATAATAAAGGGGATTTTATTACCCAAATTGTAGGATTAATGTGGTAAAGGCAGTGCTTATTTAGTGAATGGAAAGAGAGGAAAATAATCCAGAAAGAGACAGGAAAAAGCTATACAAGAAAGTCATAGTCCAAACACAAAATAAATTAAAATATGTAATGATTTTGAGTAATTGGTGGAATAAGTGGGGCAGGGGGGGGGGAGATTTCCTTTTAAGCCACTCTTCAGGTTCGCTGAATTTACTGACTTTTTTTTCTCTGAATCTGGTCATGGCACTTGCTCCCTAGTGTATGATATTTATATTACATAAGACTTGAAACATTCTATAATGAATATTCCCTGCATAGGTTTCCTATGGTTGCTTGTAACAAATTGCCACAAATAGAAAATTACTTGTAATTTGTTATAAGCCACTACAGGAAACTGTAATAAGTAATAAGTTATTACAGTTTCCTGTAGTGGCTTAAACAATAGGATTAAAACAGCAGACATGGGGCTTCAAACAACAGACCTATTTCTGTGGCTTTAAGTGACAGACATGAGTTCTGCAACAGTTATAAGGGCCAGAAGTCTTACATCGAGATGTTGGCAGGCCCACATTCCCTCCTGAGGCTTTAGGGGAGAATCCTTCCTCGTCTGATAGTCGTTGGCATTCCTTGGTTCATGACTCCATCACTCCTATCTCTGCTTCCATCCTCACATAGCCTTCTCTTTGTGTGCACACGTAATTTCCCCCACCTCTCTTTTTCACAAACATACATGACTGTATTTAGATACCCTGCCTTTAGTTTATGTAACCTAAAGTCCTCTCCAGAGCTTTATCTTAATCCTATCTTCTGTCATGTCCTAATTTTGCATATATGGTAATGTTCAGGGTTCCAGGGATTAGGAAATTAATATATCTTTGGGGAGACACTTTCTCTGCCTTCCACGCTCACAAAGAAAAGTGGCTGATTGGTGGTTATGGAGTTGGAAGAGATTCTGCATTCTACTTTATTCATCTTTCATAAAGGTCCTGCTTAAAGTTTCTGGGACAAGAAATGCAGGTTTCATTATATTTAAAGTCATAAGAGTAAGTACTAAAATACCTTAAAGGAAAATATAATTGGCAAAATTTGGGGAAAGGACGTAATGAGCAAGTGAGAGCAATACAAGAGTGTAAAATTCTCAGCACTGTATCAAGAAGAGTCGATGGTATAAATGTCACATCTAGATAAAAAGTTGAATGTCCGTTGTTGAGAATTGTAGAATAACTACAAAAGACATAAAAATAGGAACAGGGTAAAGTAACTTTGGTGGATGTTGCTGGGAGTAGAGTGGGAATTTGGTTGGGGGGACCATTTATTTTCCATTTTTGTCTTTTTATATTAACATTTTAAAAACCATGATTCATGTATGAATATGGCAGATAAAGACTTTTACACTAATGTTCAATGTAGTTTTGTTCTTAATAACCAAAAAAGAAGAAAAAGAAAAAGAATCCTTTTATTATTTTTTTTTTCAATGCCACTTGTTCATTTGGCTATCAGCTTCTGCTCATAAATTTAAATGTCCGAAACCATGTTTGTCTTATAGCAAAATAATAAACTTACTCAGAACCAAGTCTTTCTTTCTTTCTTTCTTTCTTTCTTTCTTTCTTTCTTTCTTTCTTTCTTTCTTTCTTTCTTTCTTTCTTTCCTTTCTTTTTTTTATCCCAGGGAAACTAAATTTAAGAAAGAGATGAAAAGCACATTCACTACATCATCTTCTTGCTGACTTGTGTTTTTTTACCTATAACTAGCGCATTAATCCCATGGAGATCCTATGTTTTTATCTGCAAGAATGTTGGCATCTCAACATAAAACTTTGACAGAACTGATCTAATTCATAACACCTAGTCGTGTGCATATGTGTCAGCAATCATTTTGTTTGATAAATTATACATGACTATTAATCAGTGACTGACAGTCTCAGTTCTGAGATATTAGTAACGGTGACATTGTTCTCATATTCATTATGAGAAAGAAAATACACTTTGAATCTTTGCCTTGCTGAAATTTATCATACAGGTGGGAATGAAATGGCACATTACGTGTTCTCATAAATTACCATTTTTGTTTCATCTCGTGTTGTTGGGCCTTAAAAGGACACTTTAGTGACTAATCCCAAAAGATTTCAGATTTAGAATATTTGAACCTTATTTGTTGCTTTATGCAATTACTGTAACAGAACGTGATCAACATTGTAATTAAACTTGGGCTGCATCACTAGCTTTTGCTTATTTTAGATAGCTCCAGATTTACACAATTTATGTCAGAGCTAAAATGTTATGTTTTAGATGCTTCAACCTATAAAAACCTTGAAAATACTGCAAGTGTCTACAATTATAAATCATTCTGCTAGAACAAATGTGTATGGAGTATCATGTTCATTTCTTCAGTCAGAAGGCCAACAAAAGTATGGTGCTCAGCAAAAAGGTCCATGGCAGGAGCGAATCTGGATGTTGCATGTGGGTGTGGGTATGGGTGTGTGTGCGATATTTTGAAGGGATAAGCAAATGATAAAGATGAACTGTCACTAGGAGAACACCAGGGGATTTTACTAGAATCAGAATAAATTGAATGCCATAAAATGCTTACCAGCAACAAAAATTCTCTTAGATGTGACATTCACAGTTGGAAACTTGGAAATTTTATAACTGCAAATTCTTTAAAGACAGAGTACCAATTTCATCACTTGGCTCATGGAAAAGATGAATAAATGGACAATGAAGACAATAGTTTTAAAGCACAAAATATATATTTTACATTTAAAATATATAAATGTAAATTATAAAATGCTGTGTTAAGCTTCTCATTTCCCTGTTATCATTCTATGTCCTCTTCCAAGGCATAGTTTAGTATCCATGGAAAATTTAAGGAACACAACAATCACACAAATACAGAATCCCTGGATCTGGGGGAAAGAGATTAAGATTTAATAGATGGGGACGCTTGGGTGGCTCAGTCAATTAAGCATCAGACTCCTGGTTTCAGCTCAGGTCATGATTTCACAGTTCTGTGAGTTCCAGCCCCATGTTTGGCTCTGTGCTGACAGCACAGAGCCTGCTTGGGATTCTCTCTGTACCCAAACCCCCCTTCCTCTCTCTCATTTTCTCTCTCAAAATAAATAAATAACCTTTTTTTAAAAGATTCAATAGATAGGAAATTGGACCAGATGTCCTACAACTAGGCTTCTCTCAAGCCTTAAAGTATATATATTACTAAGTCTGTAGGGAAAGCATGTTTGGAAGAAACTGGTGACTTTGACCTTTTGAATACTTAATTTGCAATGTGTATGGAAATGGAATAGGAGATTGGAAGAGGCAATGAGAACAAAGGTGTATACTGTCTTATAAATAAAGAAGCCCAATGCTATAAAGTTCACCCTCATTTGATCGTTGTTACCATCAAATGTATATAACTGAATACAATTACTACTATAATCTGGATTTCTAAGCAGATTAAACTGATGTTGATGGTTTAGGTAAGTGACTTAATTGACCACTGCCTTTTACAACATGTATTAATTGAAGTATAGTAACAGCTGTTGCATTGCTTAGTATTACCTGATTTGGTTATTCTGGCCAAAACATATTGCATTCAATATAAATGCTCCCTAAGCTCATTTTTTTACAATTTCATTTTTTTAAAAAAAATTCTTGCTCTCCAGTCGATACTTCTTTTGCGAAAGTAGACACACATCTGTCCTGTAATACCTTCATTCTTCTTACATCCCTGAACACCATTGTACCACTCTCAGTAAACTTTTTTAATGGGTTTACAATGTCTATCTCTATTTCTTGTCTTTCAGTGAGATGCTTCTGAATACCTTGGAACTTGACTATCTCTCTTATCACTTCAATGAATATACTTGCAAGGTGGGTAGCTAGTAACTGTCATGTTGGGGAATCTAGTGACCTTTTCACAGTCTTCATTCTCCCCAATATTTGTCATTTTTATTTCTACTGTCTAGCTCATTCTGGGTACTTTGTTCTATGTTATCTCATATTGACTTTGCCTTCCTACCTTTGTGGTCACTAATTTTTGGCTCTCTTTCCTCTGCTCACCTTCTAAATGCAAATGTTTTCCCCAAATTCTAATCTTTATCCTCTTGTCTATGTTATACAGCCAACTTTGGTCATTCACTCCATGGAGGAGTTTGTAAAGTGTGATTCCCCAACATACACCTTTATTCTCAATCCCTGTCCTTTTGCATCAATATAGACATATCCTAGATATTTTAGTTCTACTTGCTTATTTACCTCTGAGACTCTTTGTTATTCATTTTGTCCACCCAACATCTAAATCTCTGTACAATGTTTGAAGGATCCTTCAGCTGATAAAGTATACCCAGTCCTGTGTAGAAGCCAGATTATAGTGAATCCTTTCTTTCCCAGTTCTTTACAACGAAAATACTAACACCTAAGTTTCTGCTGATCATACGCTGACTCTAAAACAGAAGCTAGAGATAGAAAGAAGGAACATAGTAAAATGCTGTCTGGTGACAGGTGTCTGGAGTGATTGCAGCTAAGTCCACAGGCCACTCTCAACAGTGGTTTTGCATTACTAGATGCAGTTTGTATGACTCGGTCTCAGTAGTCTCCATTAGGCAAACAGGCATAATCCCCATCCCGGAAGTAGGCAGGTTGTGTCTTTGGTTTAGCAGATCTGCATAATGATTTGGAAAGTGTTTCTGGCTGTGTGACCTCCAAGATCCTATGAGCAGTCCAATATCTTTCCAACAAATTTGTTTTCTAGAATCAGTCATCCAGAATGAGTTCCTCTTTTTTTTTTCCCTACTATGAACTCTTAGAATTAACTCTATCCGTGTCAGCAGTTGGTGCCTCAACGTTTTATATTATTTATAAATTACTTTGCTTTATTCATTTATGACACAGATTCATGTTCTCTGGCTATCTAGTCAAACTGACATCCATTATTGATTTTGTTTATTTTGGGTGACTTCCTCTTCATTCACAAAATTCTTATTCTGTAATCTTCCATAGTTGGGAGAAAAATAAAACAGCTGTAATTACACGGCGTCTTTTCCCTCTCTCTCACTGTATTCACTTCACAGGCATCATTTGCTACTCTAATTCTCGTCCCGTCTTGGTTAGTCATCATTATTGACTCAGGGTAGCGCTGCGCCGTGTAATGTATCTCTGCCACAAAAATCATTCTTCTTCGTTAAAGCCTCTTCACCCACAGCTGCCCGCTGCGCTTCCCTCTCTGCCAAGCTGCAGACGCTGCATTTTCTCTGATTGTACTTGTGGCACGCTCATGAATGCCTCTTGGATACAAAAATCACTCTAGACCAATAAATCAAATCAATAAATAAGTCAATAAATCTCTTTTGCTTTATAAACATCATCCATCTTTAGCAGAATGAATCACTAGTCCTTGTCCCTACCTTTCGGACCCTTTGAAACAATTTCATCTACTATTAGAGGCTCTTTTGGCAATGTGTTAATGCTTACATTAGATGACACGCTTGACCTTATACAAGATCCAAAGACATTTGACCCTAGGAGTCAAATTCAATGAACTCTGTTTTTTCGAAGAGATTTCCAAAGGGAATAGAATGTGTTGAAGAAAGTGGTTTAAACAAAGTTAGTATATATATATATATATATATATATATATATATGGTATATGTACATACATGTATGTGTATATATATCACAACAAACAATTAAATTGTGTTCTTTATATATATATATATATATGTATACATATATATATATATACACAGTTAATTTTTCAAGAATTGAATTGCACGTTTTATACCTATGGTAAAATTTATGGCAAATCTCATTCTATTTGTAATCTTATCAAATTAATACAGTCTGGTGGAAGTTAATATAAAGCTCTCTATCTTATATATTAATCAAGAAATTTAATGCCTTAATAGTTCTAAAATGTTATTTTAGTTGGACTGAAAATGTTTGTTCTCATCTCTGCCTTCCACTCCCTCATTCCTGACCCTCCATACACACATGCTCATTCTCAGCCACCTCTGCTCTACTTCCTGCCCCCAGGAGACTTATACTAATTGGATCACCCAGGCTCTTTTGCCTTCTGGCATCCAATTGGATTTGGCCAAAGGGAGTTTCAGACAAAAGATCTGAGGGTACAAAGACCGAGTTCAGGATATTTCATCCCTATTCCTTCCCTGCATTAGCCCTTCCCCATTTCCTCCTGTTTTGTTTTTTTGTTTGTTTTTGTTTGTTTGTTCGCTGTCTTGCTGTGATCACATTTCTCTAAATTCAGCTGTATATGATGTCAAGCTACTTCAACTCCATGATCTAGCTTTAGTGACGCAGTTTTCTTTCGTAGCCCCTTCAGGCCAACAGATGGCTTTCTGCTACTAATAGTTTCTGGATGCCTTTTGAGATGGATGTATGGCTAGATTAGATAGAAAGATAAATAGATGATAGGCACATACATATATACATACATAGGTAATAGATGATAGATGATAGATAGATAGATAGATAGATAGATAGATAGATAGATAGAAGATAGATAATAGATATAGAGATAGATCCGGAGATACCCTTTCATCAACTTCTTATCAAAATCATAACTATTGTGCTAAGTGTGTTTCTTGTCAGGACTTTCATTGCTGCAGATTGTACTTATTTAAAGAAACAGAATTGAATATTTAAAAAAATAGTCAGTCTGGGGCACCTGGGTGACTCAGTCGGTTAAGCGTCCAACTTCAACTCTGGTCACGATCTCGCAGTAGGTGAGTTCGAGCCCCATGTCGGGCCCTGTGCTGACCACTTGGAGCATGGAGCCTGCTTGGGATTCTGTGTCTCCCTCTCTCTCTGCCCCTCCCCTGCTCATGCTGTGTCTCTCTCACTCTCAAAAATGAATAAATGTTAAAAAAAAAAAAATTTTTAATAAAAAAATGGTCAGTGATTTAAAATTTGGTCATGCTGCCAAGGTATCAGTGACTATTAATTCAGCTCCCAGAAATTCCTGACTGGCTGAATAATTCATCTGTTCTACCATGACTGTGTGTAATCTACTAATTATTTCTGAGAATCCCCTCAGTCTTCTTCTCATTTTAGTGTCCATAGTATTCCTTTCATGCTCTGTGGCCTGGTTCTGATTTCCCAGGTGTCTATGATTGGCAAATGCACTCAAAAATTTCTTCTAAGAAATATTGATTGGCTCCTGCCTTGTGGAGTATAATTTCCATAGCAAGTATCATTTTCCACCTCTCACGTAAAAGTCCAAAAACACTATCCACCAAACGAAGGGTTTTTTCTTGTTCTATAGCCATTAGCTTTCTAGGCTGTCCCACAAGAATTTTAGCTTATTTACCTTATCATAAAGTTTCTCTGCCTCGAACATTGATATAGTTTTTAAATAAGGCTTGACAATACAAGATTACTTTGCAATATGATCAAAGACACATCACCAACAGATCATTTTACAAAGAAAGTAGTCTTATAACTAGCTTGAACTTGAAAACCAAGATGTAACTGCAGTGGTATTCCTGACATAAAGCACAATTTGCTTGTATCAGTAGAAGGCATACAGTTTTTAAATTACTGAATCAAGAAACTGAGACCCAGAGAGACCAATCAGTTAAGCAGCTAGAAAGTTGAAACTATATTTCATGTCTCCCAAGTTCTTATTCTCTAAAACTGCATTATAAAAAATACACATTGTAACTGAAAATAAATTGACTAATGTGTATTACCCTGAAATTAATAAAAAATTAGACATGTAAACTTATTTTTCTCAGTGAAGTTTTTCCAAATGTTTTTGCTTGAATATTTTACAACTTAATGTAAGAAAAGTTCATGTAACTTCTCAATAGAGAGTATTATAAAAGCAAAAAAACCTCCCTATATACATATTTCAATTATAATATGTTAAATATGATGTGTTAAGAACCATTAGGCTTACCCACACTACTTACTGAGTTTTCTATGTTATACGTTTTAGTTTTATAATGTACAAAGGAGATTTGCTCAATGTTCGGAAGAGACACATTAAATGTAGTTGCTGGCATGACTATTCATTTACTAATCTTGTAGCTTTATACATTGCAGTATGAATGAATGATATCTAAAATACAAATAAATGAACTGATGCAAACTGAAATATCTTTAATTTTCCATTTTTTTGAGTGTACAAAGCTAATGGAAGTTTCAGAAGTCATAGGAAAAAGGAGATTCATGTTCTAGTTTCTGGTTTTAGCCCTGGGGTAGTTAAAATCCTTGGACAGTTCTGCTTGTGCAAACATTAACACAGTTTTTATTCTGTTATTGTTGCTGTGGGTTTATCAAGTATTCATGATGTTCACAGATATGGTGGGCTGATGTGTTCAGGGACTGAGCATAAACCTGTGTGTACAGCTAGCAATAAAGGTGAGCCATTTTGTTACATGTTTAATTTTAGTTGTCTTTCTCTCTTTACAATGTCTTAGCTATTTTTACAGCTGAGAAGTCCTTAAGAAATCATGTTTTAATTAGTTTCATAATTTTTTCCCCTTTGGTAACGTATCATGCAGCTATTTTAAAATAATGTGAAGAAACCCAATAGGAAAAAAAATAGAATTATAAAATGTAAAATATCAAACACTATATCATGAAAATGTTTCCGTTGAATGACACTTAGAGTCTGGGATTCATGCCAGGAAATAAAAGCATTTTGGCTATGCGG
Organism: Lynx canadensis; assembly: GCF_007474595.2. NCBI lineage: Eukaryota > Metazoa > Chordata > Mammalia > Carnivora > Felidae > Lynx > Lynx canadensis. The sequence continues at coordinate 125,839,329 of NC_044311.2, forward strand.
TTTCAAGATCAAGAGATCAAATGTTTTTCATAATCTATCATGCAAAAGTTATTTGTTTGATTTATAGTATGTTTCTTCCATTCTCAGAGGGGAAAAATAGATGACATAAAAATACAGAAAATATTAAGGGATATAACTTATTTGTATTATGGAAGTGTCAAGACTTGGTACTCATTTGGATAACTTGGTATCTCTGAAATTATGAAGTATATGTTGTGCTTTGTCTAATCCATACTCTACGTACATTTCCATATTTACAGTTCTAGGTAAGGCAAGCAAAAAGCTTTGTTTATTTTAAATACGTCATAGTGCATTTTACATCATTCAAAATTAGCACTGAGCTGGCATTAAATATTGTTTATTATTTGCTTATGTTAAAAATAGAATACAAAGCTTTAGGACTACATTTTAAAGTTGTCAATATATATTTTTATTCTGTTTCAAGATTACAGAGAAAATAATCACAATGGCAAACATAAGCTAAAGATGAAAGATTATTGGAACACCTGGGTGGCTTAGACGGTGAGCACCAGATTTTGGATCAGGTCATGATCTCATGGTTCGTGGGTTCAGCCCTTGCACGGGGCTCTGTGCTGACAGCTCAGAGCCTGGAGCCTGCTTCGAATTCTGTGTCTCCCTCCCTCTCTCTGCCTCTCTCTCTCTCTCTCTCTCTCTCTCTCTCAAAAATAAATAAATATTAAATATTTTTTTAAAAGATGAAAGATTATTAAAAGAAACTACTGGGGCACCTGGGTGGTTCAGTCGGTTGAGCGTTCGGCTTCGGTTCAGGTCATGATCTTGCAGTTCATGAGTTCAAGCCCTACATTGGGTTCTGTGCTGACAGCTCAGAGCCTGGAGCCTGCTTCAGATCTGTCTCCCTCTCTCTCTCTGCCTTTCACCTGCTCATACTTTGTCTATCTCTCAAAAATGAACAAACATAAAATTTTTTTTAAAGGGCATTTACCACTGTTCATATCCAGCCTTCTCCCATTTCTACACCTTACTAATAGAAATTTTTTTTTTTTTTAATTTTTATTTTTGGGACAGAGAGAGACAGAGCATGAACGGGGGAGGGGCAGAGAGAGAGGGAGACACAGAATCGGAAACAGGCTCCAGGCTCCGAGCCATCAGCCCAGAGCCTGAAGCGGGGCTCGAACTCACGGACCGCGAGATCGTGACCTGGCTGAAGTCGGACGCTTAACCGACTGCGCCACCCAGGCGCCCCGAAAATTTTTAAAAATTACTCAAAACCTGATACATGGATAAAGATTTTACAGCTTCTTCTTTAAAAAATGTGTATGTTTTATATTGTATAGCATATTGTAAACAACAAAGATTTATTTACTTTTTACATGTTTTAACCACATTCTTACTTATACAAAAAAGTAATAAAGTCCATCATGTTCTTCACCGATGTTAACCGTATAACTTGTCAGATTTTGAAGCTACCTATTTTTAGAATAAGAATAATTTGCCCAGAATATAACTGTGCATTGCCATCTTCTAGAATATTTTCTCTTGTCAGTTTCACTGCAGTGCCTGCCACCTTACCTGAATAGATTATGGTTTGACCATGCAGCTATGTCTTTTAAATAGTTATGTTTCAGTAAATGCTGAACTGATGTGATGAAATATGGCTCAATGCAATTAACCAGACATGGAAACAAATTACTTAATTTTATTATAATTAGGAGCTAAAAACTAGTAATATTTTAGATACATGCAACTGACATGAGAATTTTCCTTGGGACTTAGGGTTTAGTGACACAATGGGAGATTAGTCCGCTGCTTTGAATCTAGTTAAGTAGAATTAATTGTTAAATGACTTAATCACTGTATATTTAAACTTATAAAAAATAAATATTACCAGTGTGTTTTTTTAATTTTTTAAAGTTTATTTATTTTTGAGAGAACCAGAGACAGCATGAGGGGCAGAGAGAGAGGGAGATAGAGGATCCCAAAAGGCTCCACACCATCAGCACAAGGTCTGATGCAGGGCTAGAACCCACAGAACCGTGAGATCATGACCTGAGCCAAACCCAAGAGTTGGACACTTAACGAACTGAACCACCCAGGTCCCCCACATTATCAGTGTATTAATGCAGTTGCACTATGGTTTTTTATCATAACTGTCCTACATCCTAAGAACACTGTCCCCAAAGTTTTGCCTAAGGACTTTTAGATTCCAAATGATTGCTTACTCTGCTGGACATTGTTAAAAACACTTTATAGGCTTTAACTCATTTTACTCCAATGACAGCTCTATTAGGACGTACTATTATGTCTTTCTTGCAGATGGGAAAATGAGGCAAGACTATTTCCAAAGTCATACACCTAGCGAGTAACCATTCTGAAAAGAATTCTATTAGAACTCCAGAAAGTTTAGATTGTTATAAAAAGAATTCTGTAAATAAATCTGTGGGAAGTCCCTTCCTTGGATCACACCTTTTACTACTTGGCTTTCAAAATTCCTGTGGTTTAACTCATAAATTATTTACTTAGTTGGAGTGTCTTTGGTCGTCCACAAATAGCAAAAAGTGTTTATGTGTTTTAAGGCTGTATTGGTGTCTCAGAAGATAGTAGCAAGGATGTAGACTGAAACCACACTGGAAAGTCATAGGGACCACAGGGAGATGTTTGTCTCTGTTTCTTTTTTTTTTTTTTTTTAAAGTTAACGTTTATTTATTTCTGGGACAGAGCGAGACAGAGCATGAACGGGGGAGGGGCAGAGAGAGAGGGAGACACAGAATCAGAAACAGGCTCCAGGCTCTGAGCCATCAGCCCAGAGCCCGATGCGGGGCTCGAACTCCCGGACCGCGAGATCGTGACCTGGCTGAAGTCGGAGGCTTAACCGACTGCGCCACCCAGGCGCCCCTGTCTCTGTTTCTTATATCCTCTTTTATGTGTCTGCTTCCTTTTGTATCTCTAGATAGATTTCTGCTACTTCTTTCATAGTTAAAAACAGTGTCCAGTTGTCAATGTCTAGATAGTGCATATGAGCATCTCATGTACCCATTTCCTCGTGAAATCATCATAACTGGTGAAAATTATATAAATAGCCACTATTTAGAGTCTCTGGAAGTTGTTGTAAGGATATATACACATCAAAAAATACCTATTCAAGAAAATCTACTATATCTTAGTAAGAACAGCAATAGTCTGTGGCATTTAAGATACAACCCATTTCCCCCAACCTCCAGTTCAGCTTGATAAATATTCTACCTTCAGTAAGTGTTACCAAGATGGGTCTCCTCCTTCCTGTAGATCAAGCTTCCAATCAAAAAATAGGGTACCTGTGAATATTGTGGTTTATATTAAGAAATAAATACTTGATCTTCATCCCTGCTCTCTGCAGAGAGCTCCTAAAACCTTTAGAATTTCCTAAGTGAAGAGAGTGACAAAGTGTTGTTTGTCATGTGAAGGAGGTGACTTTTGGTCTATACCTCAGAATGAGTGCTGATTACCAGTGGAGTCAACCATGTGTGATTGCAGTGTTAGAAATTTCAGTCCCACCTCTTCCAGCCCAATCCCACTGGCCTCCAAGTTAGTGAGAGGGGTTGGACGTTGAATCAATCACCAATGACAAATGATTGAGTCGATGCCTACATAATGAAGTATTCATAAAAACCCAAAAGGACAGGTATTGGTGAACACTTGGAGAATCTGGGAGACTCGCACACCTAGAGAGGGCAATGAACCTCTACTCCCCTTCTCTGTACCTTGCCCTGTGAATTTCTTCCATCAGGTTGTTCCTATATCCCCTTGTAATAAGCCAGTAATCTAGGAAGTGAAATGAGTACTGTGAGCTACTCTAGCAAATTAATCAAACCCAAGGAAGTGATGGTTAGACCCTCCAATCTATATCAATGAAAAGATAGTTATAAAAAAGAACTAAATAATAATTCTAGAGTTGAAACTGAAATAAAAATTTTCCTGGAGAGGCTCAACAATAGATTTGAATTGAAAGAAGAAAAAAATCAGAAAACTTGAAGATAGACTGCTAGAAATTATTCAAACCAAAGTAGAGAAGGAAAAAAATTATGAAGAAAAATGAACAGACTTTGAGAGGAATGAGAGACACCATCAAGGCTATAAACATACATGTAATGTGAATATCAGGAAAGGAGAGCAAGAAGTGAAAAAATTACTGAATTAGTGGTTGGAAACTTGTTAAGTTTGATGAAAAATATTTATCTACACAACCAAGAAATACAACAATCTTCAATATGATAAACATAAATATCCACGCTCAGACACATCAAATTTAAAATGTTGAAATTCAGGGGCACCTGAATGGCTCAGTCGGTTAAGCAGCCAACTCACTGATTTTGGCTCAAGTCATGATCTCACAGTTGTTGAGTTCGAGCTCTGCATTGGAGGGCTCAAACTCTCAGTAGGGAGCCTGCTTGAGATTCTCTCTCTCTCTCTCTCTCTCTCTCTCTTTTTCCCTCTCTCTCTGCCCCCTCCTTCTCTCTCTCTCTCTCTCAAAGTAAATAAACTTTAAAAATAATAAATAAATAAAATAAAATGTTGTTATCCAAAATAAAAAAAATAAAAAAATGAAAAAAAAAAAAAACTTAGAAAGCAGCAAGACAAAAATGACTCATCATGTGAAGAGATCCCGATTAGAAAATAACTGGTTTCTTATCAGAAACAATACAGGTCAGAAAGCTGTATTTAAAGTGCTAGAAAAATACTGTCCACCAAAAGTCCATTCATCAAAATTACCCTACAAAAATATGTCAAAAACAGTAGTTACCAGACAAATAAAAGCTGAGATAGGGCAACTGGCTGGCTCAGTTGGTGGAGCATGTGACAAGCCCCATGTTGGGCATAGAGATTACTTAAAAACAACAACAACAACAAAACCGAGGGCGCCTGGATGGCTCAGTCCATTAAGCTAAGAGTCGAACTTTGGCTCAGGTCATGATCTCACAGTTGGCGGGTGGAGCCCCACATCAGGCTCTGTGCTGACAGCTCAGAGCCTGGAGCCTGCTTCAGAATCTCCTTCTCTCTCTGCCCCTCCCCTGCTCACACTCTGTCTCTTTCCTCTATCTCAAAAATAAATAAACATTATTTTTTTAAATAAATAACCATAAATACCTAGGAATAAACCTAACCAAAGATGTAAAAGACCTGTGCACTGAAAACTATAAAAAGCTTTTGAAGGAAATTGAAGAAGATAGAAAGAAATGGAGAAATATTCGATGCTCATGGATTAGAAGAATAAATATTGTTAAAATGTCAATACTACCCAAAGCAATCTACACATTCAAGGCAATCTCAATCAAAATTTTACCAGGGTTCTTCTCATAGCTAGAACAAACAATCCTAAAATTTGTATGGAACCACAAAAGACCCTAAAGAGCCAAAGTAACATTGAAGACATAAACCAAAGCGGGAGACATCACAATCCCAGTCTTTAGCCTCTATTACAAAGCTGTAATCATCATGGTATTGGCACAAAAACAGACACATAGACAAATGGAATAGAATAGAGAACCCAGATTTGGACCCACAGATATATGACAAACTAGTCTTTGACAAAGCAGAAAAGAGCATCCAATGGAAAAAAAGTCTCTTTAGCAAATGGTGCTGGGAGAACTGGACAGCAACATGCAGAAGAATGAAACTAGACCATCTTCTTACACCATACACAAAAATAAGCTCAAAATGGATGAAAGACCTGAATGTGAGATAGGAAACCATCAAAACCCTAGAGGAGAAAGCAAGCAACAACCTCTTTGACCTCAGCCACAGCAATTTCTTACTCAACACGTCTCAAAGGCAAGGGAATTAAAAGCAAAAATGAACTATTGGGACCTCATGAAGATAAAAAGCTTCTACACTGCGAAGGAAACAATCAACAAAACTAAAAGGCAATCGACAGAATAGGAAAAGCTATTTTCAAATGACATATCAGATAAAGGTCTAGTATCAAAAATCTATAAAGAATTTACTGAACTCAATACCCAAAAAACAAATAATCCAGTGAAGAAATGGGCAGAAGACATAAATAGACACTTTTCCAAAGAAGACATCCAGATGGCCAACAGCCACATGAAAAGATGCTCAACGTCACTCATCATCAGGGAAATACAAATCAAAGCCACACTGAGATACCGTGTCACACTGGTCATAGTGGCTAAAACTAACAAATCAGGAAACTACAGATGCTGGCAAGGATGTGGAGAAACAGGAACTGTTGCATTGCACTGTTGGTGGGAATGCAAACTGGTGCCACTGCTCTGGAAAACAGTGTGGAGGTTCCTCAAAAAATTAAAAATAGAGGGGCGCCTGGGTGGCGCAGTCGGTTGGGCGTCCGACTTCAGCCAGGTCACGATCTCGCGGTCCGTGAGTTCGAGCCCCGCGTGGGGCTCTGGGCTGATGGCTCGGAGCCTGGAGCCTGTTTCCGGTTCTGTGTCTCCCTCTCTCTCTGCCCCTCCCCCATTCGTGCTCTGTCTCTCTCTGTCCCAAAAATAAATAAACGTTGAAAAAAAAAATTAAAAATAGAGTTACCCTATGACCCAGCAAGAGCACTACTAGGAATTTAGCCAAGGGATACAGGAGTGCTGATGCATAGGGGCACTTGTACCCCAATGTTTATAGCAGTGTTTTCAACAATAGCCAAATTATGGAAAGAGCCTGAATGTCCATCAACTGATGAATGGATAAAGAAGATGTGGTTTACATACACAAAGGAATACTACTTGGCAATGAGAAAGAATGAAATCATGCCATTTGCAGCAATGTGGATGGAACTGGAAGGTATTGTGTTGAGTGAAATAAGTCAGTCAGAGAAGGACAGATATCACATGTTTTCACTCATATGTGGAGCTCGAGAAACTGAACAGACTACCATGGGGGAAAGGAAGAGGGGGAAAAAATAGATACAAACAGAGAGGGAGGGAGTCAAACCACAAGAGACTCCTAAATACAGAGAACAAACTGAGGGTTGATGGGGTGTGGGGAGAGGGTAAAATGGGTGATGGGCATTGAGGAGGGCACTTGTTGGGATGAGCACTGGGTGTTGTATGAAGCCAATTTGACAGTAAAATATATTTATAAAAATAAATAAATAATAAATAAATAAACGTGTTTTTTTTAATAATAAAAAAAAAAGCTGAGATAATTTATTGCTAGATCTACGTGAAAAGAAATACTAAAGGAAGTTCTTCAGGTTAAAATCACTCCTGAAAAATCCACACACACACAAAACAAACAGCACCAGTAAAGATAATTCTGTGATTGTAAAAGACAGTACAAACGTATACTTCCCTTTCTTTTCTGAACTTATTTCACAATCTGTTGTGCAAAACAATATGTATGTAATTGTAGTGTTAGGCATAAACCATGTAAAAATGTCATAATTTTGACAATAATAGTACAACACAGTTGCATGGAATCAAAACTATATTGGAATAAGAAAATTATGCCAGGTGGTAATTCAAATCCATAGTAAAAATAAAGAGAACTACATGTGGTAAATAGAGTTAACATAGCAAATTCTGTAAATATATACTTACTTCCCACACCCCCAAAATTTAAAAAGCATAGTAATCAAAATCTCCTGAATTTAGATATTAGAGGTATAGGCCAGAAAAAAATAAATAAACAAATAAAGGGAAAAAAGCACTAATTGTAATTTGTTTTGTATCTCTATTCCGCATTCATGGAGAAAGGACTTACTGACGGCTAATTCCAGATTCAGTCCCACATCTTCTACCAGCCAAAGCAAGAATGACTGTGGATATTGGCTCATGCTTTCGATAACAAATGTCGATCGAAACACAGCCACCGAAATTAGGGAAGGAAGCATTTTACCCACAAAGGAAAAATTGTTCCTTTTGGGCTATTCTGAGGAACTGTGATTCCCAGAAATGTGAAGACAGCCTTGAACCTTATGAATATTTTCTCAAAGTAAGATTTCTTCTGGCACACCATTTTCACACGTCAAACCCCAGTGCGTGCTTCTGTGCACACAGAACAAGGGCAGCTAACTGTGTCTTGATGAGGGCTGGAAGACTTCCCAGACAAGATGACACATGAGTCAAGTGTTGAAGGATGCATCGGAGCCAAGCAGGATGAAGATCCTTTTTCCAGGCACAGAGAGCATACTGGTGAAAAACATCAGAGACATGAAGGAACACGCGCAAGAGACAGAATACTAGACTGGCAGGCTCCTCAAATTTAGAAAATCAGCCCCCAATTAATGATACTTGGAATTAGAGACTGACATTGTCAGATTTAGATTGTATGCCGTCATGCAAACAGCATTTGAGGGCATAAAATGGATGATAGCAGAGGAAATCATTCAGAAGGTTGTGACAATGATCCCAATGCCTTGATGCCATGGTCCCAAATCTCCACATTGCATGCCGGAAGGAGCCTGCACATGTTTTTTATGAGCCTACTGTCTCTAGTGACTACGAACCACACTGGGCCTGATAACTTGGAAAATTCAAATAAATCTTAATTTCATTAAGTTTGTGTATCCTTATGTTATGTAAGTTACATAGCATATATTTTTCTTGCTGAATGTTTAGTACTGAAAGAAAAATTAAATATTATTTTATATGTACATTTTTAAGTTTCTTTTTTAAATTGACTTATTTATTTTGAGAGAGACAGAGAGTGTGAGTGAGGGAGGGGCAGAGAGAGAGGGAGGGGGAGAGAGAGAGAGAGAGAGAGAGAGAGAATCTCAAGCAAGCTCCATGCTACCAGCACAGAGCCCAATGCAGGGCTAAAACCCATGAAACTCTGAGATCATAGCCTGGGCTGAAACCAAGAGTTGGATGCTTAACCAACTGAGCCAACCAGACACCCCAATATTAATATATATTTTAATTACTGACTGATTAATAGACTTCAACTATTTCATATTTAAATCAAACTTATTAAAAATAAATATGTGTGATTAAGTAGAAAAATACATCTACCACAATTACTGCAAGAAAAACAAAAATTTATCTTGAAGAGTAATTTTAGTAATCGATTTGAGAAATAGCTTCAGGCTCACTAGAAAATTTTTACATGTTTGAGTCCTTTATGTGATTCACCTGCCAGCTTAGCTGCTGAGAGTTATGTGAACCATTCTTACAGCTGACAGAGTGATTTTAGCTAAAAGAAATTCTAATATAGAAATATAGTGGACTTATAATTTTCTCTTATTTCCCATGTAACAAGAAAAAAAGCAGAAATATTAAAATCTTTGTCTCAAAATGAAGAAAGGGGTCCCTGGGTGGCTCAGTCAGTTAAGCTTCCAACTCTTGATTTCTGCTCAGGTCATAATCTTATGGTTTGTGAGTTCCACCCCCCACATCATGCTCTGCGTTGACATCACATGGAGCCTGCTTGGAATTCTCTCTCTCCTCTCTCCGTCCCCTCCCCTGCTCAAGTATGAGCTTTCTATCTCTCTCAAAATGAAGAAAGAAACTTAAGGGTTTTTTTTTTTTTAATGAACAACAACAAAAATATTCAAATATTTGCATAAAAATGCAATACTAAGTAGAAATTCACTTAAAATAATGTTGGTAATACAATTCTTATATATAACAGTCTGTAAAAACAGTTGTTGCACTAGAGAATTATAACATTTAAAAATGTCTGTCTGGGGTGTCTGGGTGGCTTAGTTGGTTGAGTGTGTGGCTTTGGCTCAGGTCACGATTTCATGGTTCATGAGTTCTAGCCTCATATCAGTCTCTGTGCTGTCAGGGCAGAGCCTACATCAGATCCTCTGTCTCCCCCTCTCTCTGCCTCTTCCCCACTTGCGCACTCTTTCTCTCAAAAATAAATAAACATTTTTAAAAAGTCTGCCGAATGGTTATTTCCAGTTTGTTTCTTTGTTGCAGTGTCAATATTTTGGAACAAAATATGTAAATTGTTTGTATTCTTTATTCCTGAGACAACAATGTACTCATGTAAAATGTGTCACAACTGAAGAAAGATGAAGACATATGTTTATGATTTCCAATAAAAAGTCTTGTACTTTATCATGAATTTGCTATCGTGTTTCATTAAACTACTATTTACATGAGACATTAAGATACCACTAAAATGTTAATATCTGTCTAAATTTTAGAGTTCATATTAAATCCTTTATCGAATCTTGCTATGAAAACACATTAATTGAAGGATGAACTATTATACAGTAAGTTATAAAATAGAGTAGGTTGTAAAATTTGAATGTGAGTGCATATTAAAGAGCTGTACAAATCACAATTAGAAAGCCAGTTTCAACTTGCCTATTGCATAAAATGAGACAATAATTCAAATCATGTAGACTTCTACCTCCCCCCAAAAGGAATTTTTTCTAGTGAAAGCAAAATGCATAGATTTTGACATAATCTTAAGAGAACATTGCAAAACAAAAAACTTAAATATGAATGTATTTAGTCAGTATTTTTTCAATTTCTGAAATACAAAAGAACATCTGTTTTACCAAAGTTAACTGATCTAAGTTTAAGGAACACTTGGGTCAATAGATTGTGTGCACTGAATAGAGTTGATTGACCCTTGATATTCATTTTCACTTCCCATGGGCCTTTGCAGTTACAGTACTGTATGTGAATTATTTGTAAGGTGTCAAGGAGAGTTCATTCGCTTGCTATTATTGCTACTGGCATCCAAGACCACAGAGATGTTCTTGCTTGAGGCCACTTCAGGATTCCAGAGTATAGTCACTAGCTCTTGACTACAAGGGCCAGTGGCAATAGCAGAGGGAGCAGGCAGCAGCATCTGGATTCCAGCTGGGTTAGCTTATTATTGCTGCTGTGACAATTTACCATATGACTAGTGTCTTTAAATAACATGAAATTTATTATCTGACAGCTTCGTAGACAAGAAATCCAAAGTAGGTCAACAGGGCTGCATTTTTTCTAGGAGCTCTAGGGAGAGGATCTGTTTCCTTGTCTTTTCTATCTCACATTCCTTGGCTTTTAGCTCCACAGGGTGTGGCCATATTTCCTTAGGCCATCACATCACCTTCTTTGACTCTGATCTTCTCTTCTTCCTCTTGTAAGGACACTTGTGATCATATTGGATCATCTCAGATGGTCCTAGATAATCCTCCTCTATGTAATCCCTTTTGCTTTTAAAATAACTTATTAGCTGGTTCCAGGGATTAGGATGTGGACATTTTTTTAAGGAGCAGTTTCTCAGTATACAACACCAGGCATGCTTGTGTTCCCTTGAAATCAGTAGTGAGGTGGTTGTCTCTTGATGCCTATATCCACAGCACCATATTAATTCTCTGTATACTTGAAATTCCTGGAGTCTCTAGTACTTATACAGAATGCAACTTGATATCTTTCATTTATTCAAGTGATTTTGCAGATATTGATTTAGTTAGCATTTATATACTTTAATTATATGATCATTGAATGTTAAGGTACCATCATAATGCTTTGGATGAAAGCACTTAGAGTTTGGATGACATTGGAACTGACTGAACATACTTGGAAGTTAATGTTGGCTTTTCCAATTCCTGAGCCTCAGTTTTCCTGTGTGTAAATTGAAGTTACTAATATCTACTGTAGGATAATTGTGAGAATAAAAGCAGACAATTTGTTTTCCACATTCAGGGTAGTTCATGACACATAAAAGGTACCAAAATAATGAAAGCTATTATCTTGAGCCTCCACTTGCTTTTCTTTTTTATTTTGGTGAGGAAAGACATCAAGATGAGCATTATTTATTTATACCTTCAGTTAGTGATAACTGAATAATATAACAATTATATTATAAAACTTATTAAAAAACAATTTTATTATGCTGCTGGTTTGCTTTTTCACAGAAAAATCAATCTGTGTTATGACAACAGAAAGCTTTCCTTTTTGCTTTGTTACGGAAAATTTCAAACATACAAAAATATACAGACTAGAACAGTGAACTATAAGCCTATCATCTCACTCTAAAAGTTAGCAACTCATAGTCAACATAATTTTATACATTCTCCCATTTCATCCTCTCCTCCTTATATTATTTTTAAACAAATCCCAAACTATCATTCTTCAAGTATTTTGTTATATATCTCTAAAATATAGGGGCTCCTTTTTATTATATATATAACAATACCATTATCACATCTAAAGAACTTAACAATTATCTCAGGTTAGCATTCAAATTTTTAAGTATATAACAAAGTTTATGTTTTAAAGATTACTTGATTTAATCAAGGTTTAAATAAAGTCATACATTAGGACTGGTTTGTAAATCTCATCTTTTTTATGTTATAGCTTCTGGTTCCATCTCTTCTTTTTTTAATTGCAAATTACCTATTGAATACATATATTTAATATTTATAAATAAATGTATATAATATTTATCAAAACAAATGTAAATATACATATTATATACATATTTATCTATAAATACAATATATAAATATGTAATGTATTTATAGACAAATATGTAATATTTATCTATCTCATTTAAACATCCAATTTATTATATACTTAAGTTTTGTCAAGAAACTTCTTACTATAAAAATTTGTTGTTAAGATTTTTGGAGGGAGTCAAGTTATATATCTGATGATAAAGAGATTAGGAAGTAACAATAGCATATATATTTTTCACAACTCTTTCACGTCTACTCTTTTGATCAGAAATATTAATTATACTTTATGTTAAATGTAATGTTTGAAACAATTCCAAAAATAATTTTAAATAAATTTAAGAACAAATTTAAGATTTTTCTCCCCCTTCAAAATGTACTCAGTAAGTTTTATGGATTACATAGAAAGATATTTTTCATAAAGATTAACTTTTATAAATTATATCAATGAAGTGTTTCACTTAGGTCTATTCTGTGGCCTGAGGTAGCATGACCTTAACTAATTCATTAAATCTATACTATTCAGTATGATTTACCAGTGCAATTATTAGCAAGATTGCTTTTGGAAATGGCATTACTGAAAGCAGCAATGGTCAAGTAGACAAAGCCTTATTCTCATGGTATGAATTTTTATAGATACAATTATATTTGTCGAAAGAGTTCTCAAGGGCTGGATTCATGTATTCCCAAATTGTGATTTGTTCACAAAAGGAGGAAACCATGTTAACTGTGACACACTTAAACAGGAATGGCCACACTTTTTGCTTCATCCATTCAGGGTTCTATCTATTGATCTCCTTATTCTGGAAGGTAGGAAAGAAGGAAGGAACAAAGGAAGGAAGGAACAAAGGAATGAAGGAAAGAAGGTGGAGAATGCAGACTGCAAACATATATTAAACTAGTAAATATTCATCCCAACAATAACTAATATTTTTAAATTGGTATGTTATAAACAGAAACAAGAAAGAGTTGAGAAAATCTGAATCCGTCATATGGAATGAATTTTAAACACTACTACACAGCTATCATAAATCTATGTGTATAGATAGACATTAGGAGTTGTTACTTTATTCCAATGTGTAACTGATCAAAGCAACATTCACTCATAATTACTGTATTATTAGATTATTCTTTTATAGCATATTTATTTCATCATATTCCAGAGACAAAGAAAGATAAACTGCCATTCCTATGAACCAAAAAGTTGAAGTGAAGTACTTACTTTGTGTTAACTAACATGGGTTATAAATTATGTAAGAAATATATATAATGTCCATTTATAAACTCAGACCTTTTAAGATAAGCATAAATGCTGCAATGGGTCATGAAGACCCTAAATCATCTCTAGAATGCTTAGATAAATGGTCTATACATTTTTTTTTTAATTTTCTTTTTTACTTTTTTACAGAGAGAGAGAGAGAGAGAGAGAGAGTACATGAGCGGTGAGAGAAGCAGGGAAAGAGAAAGTCTCAAGCCGACTCCACACAGAGCAGAGTCTGATGCAGAGCTCAGTCCCACGACCCTGAGATCATGAACTGAGCCAAAATCAAGAGTCAAATGCTCAACCAAATGAGCCATCCAGGCAGCCCTATACACTCTCTAAATCACTGCTTTGACTCTACTGGCTGTGTTGCCTCAGCTTCCAGTGGTTGGAAAGTGACGTTGTCGTGATTCTGATTAGAACCTCTTTTTCACCCCTCTGTCTACCCTGTTTGCTTCTATAACTTCTACAGTCCACAACAGGACACACCAGATTTGTCACATTCTTGGGTTAGTGCCAATGTAATGATTATGAAGGACATCCTCTATGCACATTATGCAACAGACATAGGGCCTACCAGACCATCCTACATAGGTCTGAGCCAAGACACACTTTCTGCAGCATGCTTTAATCTCCAAGAATACCGAACTGTGTGGCCTTCCTCTGAGTTGCTGTGAAACCTATATTTAACTCCATCTAGCCCATGTCATAGTGTCTAGTGACTGTAACCATGCTTAATTGTTGTATCCACACTGACAAGACCTGTGTATTTTATCATTTCATGGCTAGTGACTTGCACAGTATATAGATTAGAGCAGATCTGAACAAATGTTTGTAGATAATTTCATGAATAAAGTAAATAACACCACTACTAATCTCCAATTGTTTAGCCTTTAGAATTGACAAAGAAGTCAATAATAGCAGTGAATGCCAATATAAATATTCACAGGTAGAAGTACAAAGAACAGTCACCTAACTGAGTCTGGGAGACTAGAGAAAACTTCCAGAGGAGAGAAGACATAAGCTGAATCTTGAAGAATGAATAAGAGTTATTCAGTCTGAGAAAATAGAAAAGAGGTTCCAGGTAGAAGGAGCAATACCTATAAAGGCATGGAAGATAAGAGACCATGGAGAGTAGGTAGATATGAAAGTTTAAAATATGCCTTTTTGTATCAGGTTAAGGAGTTTGAATATAGCCATTTACTGAGGTGGATTGGGATGGGGGGAGGACTAAAATGTTATTTTAGTTACAGAATGCTCTTATCAGATTTTATGTTTATTAATTTTTATTAAATGTATTTAGCCAGTAAGGTTTAAGTCTGGAGTGGAAGAAAGATGAGATGAACATGGGATAATCACATCCTAAGCAGGTGCCAAAGGCCAAGTGGGAAATAATCGTAAGTGGCATTGGGATCTGGTGATATTAAAATGGAATCAAATGGTGGCATTAGGGATCAAGATATTAAAATTGACCAATTGGTATTAATCTGTAATTAGATATACAATAAATACAAGTCTGATATACAATAAATATAAATACCCACCCCCAGTATTTGTGGAAACTGGGTCAAGAGGACAAAGGGAGGACTGTATACCCCTCCTGTGTGTAAATAACTAAATGTTTTAAATCAAGGTACAGAACTATTAAATGAAATATACACAGACTTCTGTCACTTTATAGTGACCTGGAAGACCAGGTTAAAGACTGAAATTCTAGTAATTTTTGGAGTTCCATGCTGGAACCTGACAACTTAAGATGTTATCCCACATTTGATTTCATCCTACATGGTGAAAGACTTCAAAAATTCTCATAGGGACTTCACATTCTTTCCAATCCTTTTTCTCCAGGAAAGACCCCTTCAGGTTACCCTTTGGGCCTTGGAGGTCTACACTCTGGAGGACTGAACTGGGAAACAGACTTGCATAAGCCCTAAAAACAGACTCAGGGTTAAATGAGTAGGCATTTTGATATTCCAGGTACTAAGCACATGGAATGGTCTACAACAGGGGCTGCAGTCTCCATAGGTCACGTATCTTGGCCCTGCAGACTTCTTATCCCAACCCTGCACACCCTTTGTACTTTGGAATGGTCTTGGAATTGATCAAAACAGAGAGAAATTCTTAATATTATTATATATATCACAGAGACCATATTTCTCTTTATGGTTGTTCACTGTCTTATTTTACGTCTTATTAAATGTTGGAGGTGAGTGTAAGTATTCTCTTTGAATGTGTGTTCTCTGCTAATGCTTTCTACAAAATTCCTTAAATAAAAGGATTTCATTTCCTTAGAAGGTCTGCTACTATTGCAATGAAAAAGGTAGAAAATTGGGTAAATATGATCTTGCAGTCTGCTTTTGTCATTCCTGAGATTCACTATCTAAGGCCACAGCTGCATAAACTGGGATTAAAAGCCCTCTGCTTGCTTTCTCATTGTGTTTTTCCTGGTTAACTACCTTCTAGCCAATTACATGTATGTTACTTTAGTCTAAAGATTTTTGTTTCTCTTCTAGTCTCTACTATTAATTATCTGGATGACCTTGGACAAATTACTTAATCACTCTGTTTCTACCTGGTTCTCTTATTATCTGCTTTAGTCATTTCAAAGAGTCACTGTGCTAACAGAGAGACATAAAACCTTACTTTTAGAAGTTTTATGAGGTATGCACAAATGCTGTGAAAACTATAATACATTATGAACAAAAATATTTTTTTAAAAAAGTTATTTCTTTTGTAAAGAATGTTAATTTGATAGTTTTTAGTAAGTCCTTTTGCCTTACTTACTGAAATGGGTGGAGACTCATACACATTGTGGAATTAAAGCCAATAATATTATCCTTTTCTTTCTAACATGAGTGGCTGTAATGGATTTGTACATTACTTCAAAATAAATAATTATTGCCATTGTCAATAATATAAACATGACTTAATTCATTTGTTCCTTTACTAAAATTAAGCTTACATAAAAGTATTTAGATTTCACATGAATTTCTCTCCTATTTAAGCAGATAAAAAAGTATGCTTTATTGAAATAATTTTAAAAGATTTATAATTATGTTCAATTAACATAAAATTCTAAAATGGAAGCATTTTTTTTTTTTTTTTTTTTTTCTCAGCAACCCTTGGCTTTATTTTTTTTTTTTATATGAAGTTTATTGACAAATTGGTTTCCATACAACACCCAGTGCTCATCCCAAAAGGTGCCCTCCTCAATACCCATCACCCACCCGCCCCTCCCTCCCACCCCCCATCAACCCTCAGTTTGTTCTCAGTTTTTAACAGTCTCTTATGCTTTGGCTCTCTCCCACTCTAACGTCCTTTTTTTTTTTTTTTTTTTTTTCCTTCCCCTCCCCCATGGGTTCCTGTTAAGTTTCTCAGGATCCACATAAGAGTGAAACCATATGGTATCTGTCTTTCTCTGTATGGCTTATTTCACTTAGCATCACACTCTCCAGTTCCATCCACGTTGCTACAAAAGGCCATATTTCATAAAATGGAAGCATTTTAATACTTCCAGATATTTGTAAAATCAAACTTGATGTTCTGTATTTACATTAATTCCAATAACATGTTTTTAGGCAGCTTTGTATAGTATCTTACTATTTCATGACTCTTTATTCAAGTGAACAAAGAGCTAACTTTGAACAATCATAGATAGTAATTGTCCTAATGCATGTAAAAATATAAAAATATAAAAATAAAAATATGAAGTAAAATAAATTTTACTTAGGCTGCCTCCTCTCTCTTTCCTAAAATACTTTCTTTAAAGTTTCTGAAATTCTTGCTATTGGAGATTCCATATTCAGTTTGAAATTAAAGTGAAGACTCATGAAATGGATATAGGTCAACTTGTTTGATAGGCATGGGGCTAATGGTGAAGGAGCTATTCCAACGTGTAAGTCTCAAACATTTCCAAAATCAGGATCACATTTTGTTTAGGGGGAAAAAAAAAAGCTTGCACTGATATAACGCATGATGGTATTTGTACTTTTAACATCCATTGACTAAAAACAAGAGAAGAAATTGAGAAGCAAAAAGATATTTTTGTGGGGTCTGAATTTAACCCAATGACTCAGATCTACCATAGAATAATTGAATGAGAAAACAAAATAATTTTTAAAAATGGTTGTTTTTCCACCAATAATTAATCTTGTGTCTCATTTTATCCACCAATGCTACTGGTGAAGTAAAAAAAGGTTAGAAAACTTGTTATTATTTTTCTTTTTTTGTGGTTGTTACCATTCTTCTTTAGAGTAAATGCTCAGTCTTTTATGATTTCCTTCAAATAGATTTATTTTTTATTTTTCCTTGTGTGGCTTCTTGGTACTGTGAGAAGTTTACACAAACTCATAATGATATTGAAAGGATAGCTGATCTACATATTGTCTCCTGCCTTCTTCCCTAGATAGTGGTAAGGAAAGCTCATCTCACCTTGCTTTGGACATTGGTTCCTGTCCTATAAGGATCCACTAGGAAGTGTCTATGGCTAGTATAATTGTTCTCTTGGAAGGAGAAACGCCACGATTACTCACAAGGAGTTTGGCCATCATCCCCTGCTGACTCTACTTATATAACAAGCACACATACAGTGCTTATTATGTACCAGGCACTATTCTAAATGCGTTATAGTTATAACTGATTTAGTTTAATAACAGTCCTAAAAGGAAGCCACTCACTATTAAAAATCTCATGTAAATGATGGAATGGAAGTTCCGTGAGGTTCAGGAATCTGCCCAAGGTCAACAGCTACTAAGAGACATGGTTGGATTAAACCCAAGCAGTCACTGTCTTGAATCCATGCTCTTAACACTCTGCTATGATGCTTTTAGACTTCTTTTCACAACCTTCTGGTGCTGCTTAAACCAGAGACTCCACTGTATTCTTCCTCTGTCTGTGGCTTAGATCTGCCCAGACAGGTTCCTGTCTTACAGGGACACCTCTACTCAGCCTTCAGCTGAACCCTAGGCAGGACCACCCACTCAGTTCTCTGCTACTTAAAAGTGACACAAGAATTTAGATGTCTATTCAATGCCCATTCTAGTATTTTAGTCTATTTAGAAATAGGACCCTTGTCTCAGATCTTCTTCCTGCCAAAACATCTTATTCTCACTTCTGTTTTAATGCAGCTACCCTCATGAGCTCCAAAGAGAATAAATAGAACAAAATTTCTATCTAGCTTCCATTTCAACCTACATGGTGGGGCAGGGGGTAGTTGGCTGGTGTGAAGAACCTTCTCAGGGATTCAGGTAGAGTCTTCACCTGGTATCTTCTCCTCTAATCCTATCATTTAAGCTAAGTTTTCAGGAAGTGTAAGGACACCATGCTCCTTAATGTGGGGAGGAAACAGTTCTTATGTTCATACTTCTCAAATAATGATTTATAGTAAGCTTTGTTCTCAAAGATTTTGAAATTAAAAAAAATCTCTTCAATTATTTGTATTACTTTTCAATGGATTCAGAAAATCTAATTAAAATTCAAAGGTGGGAAATTCTGCAAAGCCAACTCTTTACAATGGTATTATTCAATGGGAGGGGGAAAGGTAGAATTGATTATGAAAGTAAAAATGTATTGATTTTATGCAAATAACTCCATAGCACTCTTGTATATTATGTATCTCTTCTAAATGTACTTATATATTATTTTTTACAAAAGCATCTCTTATAGTTGAAAAACTTGATATTAAGTAAATAGGATATTGTTCTTTTACTATATGATCAATATTTAAAAGGCACAGATATTGGAATATTCCTCATAACAACCTATGGCCATCTTGTTTGCTCGTAGTGTCTGGGTTACAGGTATGGAAAACTAGGGATGCATGGTCCTGGTTGGTACAGGCAGTTTCATACTGTGGGAAATTTGGCCTCCTGTAACAAACAAAGGATAAAATGAGGGCAAATTATTACATCCTTAAAGAAAAGAGAAGGCTAATGGACTAAAGTTTGCTTTTTTCCACAAATAGGAAACAATATTTTTGGATCAGGTGTTCCAAAACTGGTGAATACATACATTAGAAAACTAATTGATTTGGCCCGGAAAGATTATAGAAATCATAGTTTCATATTGTCAAATGGACCCTGGTAAGTGACAGCAGAGACAATAACAGCAACAATTTGATGGCAGTTCTCCAAAGATCTTGTTTTCCTGTTTAGAGCTCTCAAAAGGCTCCCAATGGTATGAATGCTTTATTAACATTTAGACCTCACGAGGTGGCTTCTGTCTGTGGATAAAAAACAATGGCACTCAGGGATTCCAGTTCCACTCACATCTGTAGCTTCTGCTTTTGTCTAAATTTGATATTTTTGACAATACACCCTTCAGCAAAAAGCTTCAACAGCTTGTGTAATTATTAACATGAGTGCTGCAAACCTTTTGTACTGTACTTAAGAGTTGCCAACCTTCACTGTCAGGAAAATCATGGAAAATTAAATTAGGACAATAGATGAAATAATGGATGTGAAGGAGTGAAATCCCTAAGTGCTTTGGTCATGCTGCTAATGAAGAAAGACTCCCCCACCCCTTTCCTCTCAGTTGTGAATATCAGATCTCAGCCATAAAAGTCTACTTTATATGCTATTTTCTCCTTTATATAAGCTGCTAATGATTTCTTGAGTGGCTCCTTTAAAGTGGTCTTTTTTAATACGGTGTTTCAAAACCACTGTTGCATTAACAAAACTGCTTTAAAATAGGCCAACTTTCAAATTACAAAAGGAGAGAGAGAGAAATAGAGAAAGATGGAAAGGAAGCTATCATATCTGGTCTGTCTTTAGAGTATATATTTAATAGAATTTTTATATGGGCCTCTATCCAAAAGTCCACAGAGTGACCCAAACACAATTATGATCCTACAAGAACCTACTGCATGAGGCAATATATTACTGATTCGGTCAGGAATAAAAACAGAGCTTTCCACAGAAACACTGAAGAAAATAATCCATGTAACATTAAACATGATGATCAGGGATTCCTGTATCTCTTCTGGAGCCTACTTCATTTATTTTTCTAATTTTATGTGAGCCTTTATATCAAATTCATCAATGTCTGATTAATTGTGAAACATTAGTATAAACAGAAGGGGAAAGTGCATCATTTTAAAATTATGACTCATCAATGAGAGACAAATGAATTCAGCTGGTTGTTGATATTAATTAAAAAAAAAAGACACACGGTTGGAGAATTCAAAGGAAAGAATATGGAAAAATGGCTGAGAAAAGGGATAATAATTCACTCCTGAGAAAAAGAGACCCATCCTGCCCATCACCCGCAAAAACTGAGTTAACATTATATCCTACTAAGCATCCTTGCTAGCACTTTTGGAGAGCTAGGAAGAACAACTCAGCGAGCACTCAGCCATACGATTCTTTTGGTGGGCGGCACAGTGCCAGGGGAGAGAGAAGTGAGTATGGGTACAGAGTTGATGGTATTGCTTGGTTAAATACATGCAACAGTCTAGGAAAATAGTTCTCAAGGATCTCAGAACAAAAATCCTATTTTTAATAGCAAATATTTCATAACACCTTTTACTGCACATGTAAAACACAATATACTAACTTTATTATAAAGGAAAAAAGATAATGTAATTTATAATAAAATAGTTTTTTTAAAGTTATAAATGCTTAAGTATGAGCATTTGGGAAGACCTAAAAAATTATGTCTACACACACACACACACACACACACACACACACACACACAGGCACACACACAGTCATTATGAATCCCAGCTATAGATGCATAGCAGCACCAGAATGTTTTACAAAAAACTTAAGTACCATGATTTTTTTGACATCAAAGATTCAATTTCTTGACATGAACACTAATTCTTGGTAGATTGAAAATTAACAACAACAATATATGTCTTTTTAAAATGTATATTGTAGTATCCTGCCCCAGCCATTTTAGTATATATTTAAAATTCTGAAAAAAAAAGACTTTATATTTGAATACAGAGCATGTTTTGTATCACATAAGATTTAAATAGCCTTTTCACATAATCCCGAAGGGGATTTTAAATTTTGTAAAATTCGGAATAATTCTTCATTGTGAAGAATGGTCCCAGACATTTCAGAACATTAAACCTACTTTACCCCTGCCCATTAAAAGCCTTTAGCACCTGACATCTCTCCCCTTACCCTCCCAACCTCGCACTCCCCAAGTCATTGTGACAAGCAAAACAGTCCTCCCAAATTTCCAAAACTTTCTTTAGGGAGTGGTAACTTCCCTGTTGAGATGTAATGCCCTGAGAAAAATTGGGAAATGCTTTCATTGCATTCCAGTTCTCTATTTCAAACCATATGAAATCTATAGTACAGATTCTGGAGCTGTGCAGCAGTTTCTCACAGTAGAAGATGCTGCAATGCGCCACGTCTATAGCTCCAGCCAAGTGTCTGCACTGAAAGCATTGTTAAACATTTCAGTGGGTATCTAGTGCATGCCTGCCTGGGATCCTCAAATTCAGTAGAAAGTCCTGATTTCTTCCTGCTGTTTATAATGCCACAGCTAAGAATTCTAGTCTTTATTATTGTCTGGCACTTCTGTGTGGTGCAACCAAAGAGGTTCTTTGACCTTGTTCTTCATCTGTAATACACAATAAAGTCCCCTACAATGAGGAGGAGCATTTATCCTACCCAAGAGCTTCCTTTCATTTTCCCCTGCTTCCTCTCTGATTGCTGAGAATTAGTGAAATGAATGCTGTCTGAACTCAGAAACATGTCAGCTGTGACATACCAGATCTAGCTTTTTTTTTCCCAGTTTCTATTTTACACACCAAAATATAAATGAGAAGCAGAGTTGAAAAATATACCCCAGGCTATTGGTGAAGTGGCACATGGAAAACGGAAAAGAGTTTCAGTTGTTTCCCTGAGGCTGGACACGTAACACATGTCACCATTAATTCTGACAACACAGCAAATTTCAGGATTATCGTAAGGACACAAGTATAAGTGTAACACCATTAGGTTATCTGAAACAAAGGAAGTTTTCCACTGAACGACTGCGTAAGAGCAAATGTGTGTGCTCTCAGCATTCGTCAGGTTTCAGGAAGCGGAGGTGCACAAGAGAAATACTTTTTTTCTACACCTTCTTTCCACACCCAGACTTGCATCTTTTTCCAAGACTAAAGAAGATGTAACATCATTCTTTCTACACCAATATCGAAATATAAGATGCTCTTTCTAAGGATTCCCATGTGCCCCAAAGATAAGTTTTAGATTTCCATTTCTTACTGGCTTTTTCAAGACTGACCTGATCTCTAAGACTACTTTTTCTCTTACAAAGGTATTATCTGGTGTTTCTGTCCTGGTTCTTTTTGAATCTTTTGATTGTCAGATAGATTTGGCTTTTTCCTCCCTTAGTGAATGTATTTAAGTCAATAGGGAAACTAATTAATTATAAATTAGTCTGACACAAACAGCTAATGAAATTTTGATTTTCAACCCATCACCCCATACCACTTCAAAGTCAAGCTCGTCCCTGTGTTTCTCAGTGTCCAATATTTCTATCTCATTACATTTGACTTTATCCACTAAAAACTCATATGCCTCTTTCCTTAGCATTGGCCTGAGCTCTTTAAAATAATACTACTTACAGGGGCGCTTGGGTGGCTCAGTTGGTTGAGCTTCCGACTTTGGCTCAGGTCACAATCTCACAGTTGACGAGTTCGAGCCCTGCATCGGTCTCTGTGCTGACAGCTCAGAGCCTGGAGCCTGCTTCGGATTCTGTGTCTCCCTCTCTCTCTCTGCCTCTCCCCTGCTCATGCTCTGTCTCTCTCTGTCTCAAAAATAAAGATAAACATTTAAATTTTTTTTTTAATAATACTATTTACAGGGGCACCTGGGTGGCTCAGTCGGTTAAGCCTCCGACTTCAGCTCAGGTCATGATCTCGCGATCCCTGAGTTCGAGCCCCACGTCTGGCTCTGTGCTGACCGCTCAGAGCCTGGAACCTATTTCAGATTCTGTGTCTCCCTCTCTCTCTGACCCTCCCCTATTCATGCTCTGTTTCTCTCTGTCTCAAAAATAAAGAAACGTTAAAAAAATTTAAAAAAATAATACTATTTACAAATATCTAACAAGAATTGTATCATTTGTCTTATCACCTAAGGCTAACTGTAATTTGGGTAAAGAGTTAGCTATCAGATATAAGACTGTTTGGATCATCCCTTCTCTTTTGTTCAGTTGTCTACCTTCCATTTCTTTTTTTTTTTTTTTTTTTTTTTTTTTTAGTTTTAAGGTTATTTAAATTTTTTATTTATTTATTTATTTATTTATTTATTTATTTATTTTTTATGAAATTTATTGACAAATTGATTTCCATACAACACCCAGTGCTCATCCCAAAAGGTGCCCTCCTCAATACCCATCACCCACCCTCCCCTCCCTCCCACCCCCCATCAACCCTCAGTTTGTTCTCAGTTTTTAACAGTCTCTTATGCTTTGGCTCTCTCCCACTCTAACCTCTTTTTTTTTTTTTTCCTTCCCCTCCCCCATGGGTTCCTGTTAAGTTTCTCAGGATCCACATAAGAGTGAAACCATATGGTATCTGTCTTTCTCTGTATGGCTTATTTCACTTAGCATTACACTCTCCAGTTCCATCCATGCTGGAGAGGATGTGGAGAAACGGGAACCCTCTTGCACTGTTGGTGGGAATGCAAATTGGTGCAGCCGCTCTGGAAAGCAGTGTGGAGGTTCCTCAGAAAATTAAAAATAGACCTACCCTATGACCCAGCAATAGCACTGCTAGGAATTTATCCAAGGGATACAGGAGTACTGATGCATAGGGGCACTTGTACCCCAATGTTCATAGCAGCACTCTCAACAATAGCCAAATTATGGAAAGAGCCTAAATGTCCATCAACTGATGAATGGATAAAGAAATTGTGGTATATATACACAATGGAGTACTACGTGGCAATGAGAAAAAATGAAATACCTTCCATTTCTACAGCTATCACACTACATATCAAATTCTGGAAGCTATGGTACTGGCAAACTAACTAGTGATGTTATCACGGTATGTGCAGTGTGAAGTTATCTGTAAAACCTACCATGTTGCATTACCAGATCTCTGGTTAAAATCCATGCTTTCAAATGTTAGGTAATTTATATTCCATGATAGGAGAAATTTAACTTAATTCTAAGGCACCACTTGATTTAGGCACCACCAGAATGATGATCGTATAAGAATGCTCACTTTTGTTTTTTTCTTAAATCAACACCCCATAGGTCCATTCCTAGATGAAAGCAAGGAAATGGTAAAGGGAAGCTCCTAATCACTTCACCAATCATCAACACTAAGTTCTGAAGGATGTGCAAAAGAGTTTTTATGTAACAGTCACACCTTGTATTTCACTCAGTTAGAGCCTTCACATATTAAGAAATTATAGGTAGTACTTGAAACCAATTCTACCAGAGTCTTTAGCTCTTTAGACCCTAGGCAGTCTAGGTTAAAATCCATACACTCTGGACAGATTCCATGCCTATCAGCATGTTCTTATTTGATATTACCCTAAAAAAGTTCCTCTTTCACAGTCTCAAGTAATGACAAATAATTTTGTAATTTGGGGAATGTTTTACATATAAATAATTTTACATATAAAATAATTATTATTGCAGTACATACTCTTTTCAATTCTCTATTATTTGTGTGTGTGTGTGTTATCCTGATTAATCTTCATGTGGAACAATATACATATTTTTTATCTGTATCTCTTTGCATATATATTCTTTCTCCCTTGCATTATTGTCATTTATTATATACTTTCAGTATAGTAACATATTATATTATATAATAAGGTATATATTACAATGTATAATATAATACACACAGAGAGACACATGCACATGCACACAGAGTCTATATTCTATATCCTTTCTGATCAGGTAAAAGCACCCAGAAAATAGGTTCTATATATCTCTGCATCAACTTTCACATTGTAAAGCTTCAATCTGATGAGCAAATACATAAGTCAATAGTGAATAAATGAGATGTGATTGACTCTAGGCTCTTAGAAGGCAAGATCGTATCCGATTTGATAATAATAAATATCCAACTTCTAACAAAGTGAAAAACAATGAAAAAAAAATAAACTGGGTAAGATGAGCTTTAAATATGACAAAATTCCATGCAACAACTCCTTTATCTACATTTGACAAGGTCTAAAATGTAACTATCAATGTGACTTATTTCTAAGAAATTTTAATTACTACTATGATTAGTTTTTCCCATTTATAGAAGTATTTGGGGGTTTTTGTTTATTTTTTATTTAATTTTTTATTGTTTTATAATTTAATTGTATTATGGTCACCGTGTCCTGCATAACACTTATTTTTTTCAAATATTCATTGACATTGTGTTAAATAAAACACACCAGGAAAAGACCACCAAAAGCCATTTATGTTCAAGCTAAGTTAGAAGTTTCAGTTCGATACAGCAGAGGAGAACACATGCAATTTTATATCTTTGTAAATATAATTTTGGGGAACAATGATACCTATTGTACACATTAGACGAATATGTAAATCTCCAAGATTTAAAGCATGGCAAATCAACCTTACTATTGTGCTAACTATAATATTGTGTTTGCATAAGTTTCGCATAGTAGCAAACTGGTAGGGAGTTACAGAGCTGTTTTTAAACTAAAACTGAATTTGTCAAGATGGTGTTCTCTTTATCAAGAATATTCTGTAAACTCGTTTTTAAATAAGAAGAAATTATACAGACTCTTTAAGTCATGCCAAAAGTTCTGAGTGCCTTGCTTTCCTTATCTTGTAGCCTAGCAACAAAGACCATTAATTAAACTCCAAAATAAACTTTTTTCTCTTTCACAGTTGCAGTTTTGCCGGAAAAAAAAAATACTGAAAAGACAATACAATAAAGATCTACAATTTTATGTTTCTTTTAGCTAAAATAGGACAATTAGTTGTCCACTTTCCCACGTCTAAGAAGTCACAAAGGAAACTAAAGGGATGCCTGGGTGGCTCAGTCAGTTAAGAGTCTGACTCTTGATACTGGCTCAAGCTGTGATCTTGCAGTCCTGAGATCAAGCCCTGTGGATCGTGCTTGGGATTCTCTCCCTTCCTCTCCCTCTCCCTCTGCCTCTCCACAACTCTCACACATGCGCTCTCACACTCTCTCTCTCAAAATAAATAAACATTTTTTTAAAAAAGGAAATTAGAAAACATTTTTAAGGGGCACCTGGGTGGCTCAGTTGGTTAAGCATCTGACTTCGGCTTAGGTCATGATCTCAACTGCTCGTGAGTTCAAGCCCTGCATCAGGCTCTGTGCTGACAGCTCAGAGCCTAGAGTCTGCTTCAGATTCTGTCTCCGTCTCTCTGCCCCTCCCCTGCTTGTGCTCTGTCTTTCTCTCTGCCTCTCTCTCAAATATAAAGTAAAACATGAAAAAAAGAAAACATTTTTAACTGAATGATAATAACCACACAATTTTTCAAAATGTGTGTAACGTAGCTAAATCAGCACATAAAAGAAAGTGTATAGCTTTACATGTATATATGAGAAATGGAGAAAGACTTAATATTGGTCTCCTAAACTTCCACTTTGAATGAAAGGCAAATTAAATGCAACATTAGTAGGGGAAAAATAATAATAATAGGAATTGAAATATTTATGTAGAACAGAGGAAAACAATAGAGAAAAGCAATGAAGTGGCAAAAAAATAGATCTATGAAAGATTAATGTAACTGATAGGCCCAGAGAAAGACTGATCAAGAAAAAATAAAACAAATTGTTAATATCAGGAACAAATCACTACAGATCCAACAGATACTAAAAAGGTAATAACAGAATATTAAGAACAACATTATTTCAGCAACTTTAATCAATTGATCAATACAATTTACCAAAACTGAAATAAATTACTTAAGCAAGAAGAGATGATCTGAATATACTTTTTTCTATTGAAAAAAATTAATTCGTAATCAAAACCATTTCCACAAAAAAGTTCAAAGCCCAGATAGATTCATCAGTGAAATCCCTCAAACATTAAAGAAATAAATAATACCAAATCAGGAAAAACCTTTTCAGAAAATACAGAAAGAAACTATGAAGTCCAGCCTAACCCTAGGACCACAGAATGAAGACAGAGATCAGATATTATGATAGAGAGAGAGAGAGAGAGAGAGAGAGAGAGAGAGACAGAGAGAGGCTAGGAGTGTGGGGTAGAAAAACAAGTCAAAATCAAGTGAGTTTTATCCCAGGAATTCAAGGTTGTGTTATTTTTTGAAAATCAATTAATAAGGTTTATCACAATAAGGGAATAAAAGATAAAAATCATATTAGTAATGCAGTAAAAGTTACTGACAAAATTCATACCTTTTTTTGTTTGTTTATTTATTTATTTTGAGACAGAAAGAGCACATGCGAGAGAGATCAGAGGAGGGGCAGAGAGAGAGAACCCCAAGCAGGGATGTCTACTAACATCAATGAAAGTAACCATGACTAACAGTATGGAACAAACCTTCAGGTGCCCAGAAATAACTTGAGTTTCTTCATAGCTAAGTAAAGAAAACATAAAAGGCAAGCAATAGCACAGATACGAGCACCTTCAGTTTGTTCAGATGCAAAACACTGTGTGAGATTTCAGTATTTCTCTTTTCCTAACATCTGAATGTTATTATAGTATTAAATTTAACAACTGACTAAACACAGCACTCACAAGCTGATGGATGATAGGTAGTAATTGTTGAAGCAAAGCTTCAGAACAACATGTTTTACAGGGTACAGTATCCAATTTCCTGAAGTGACAGTTTTCAGTATCTTAATAGCTAACGGATAGTAAATTGTTCACTTCATGAGCATTTTTGGCACAAACTTTTAGAAGCAATTTCCAAGGGAGTCATCCAGGATGAATGATACGGTACTTAGTGCAGCACCGGAGTACAACATTAAACAATTGCCGTGTGCAGAATATGACACGATATGACCCTAATTGCAAGTTGTGTGCAAGGACAGCAAGAGGTGCTCATGTTACATGACATATGTTTTATCCTGTAACAAGAGAAAAGAATTTGCAGCCACTGAACACTTCTGAATGATAAGGCTGCTATTTACTGAAAAGTTTAGTTTTCTATGACAGGAGTTTTTAAAATACTTTTTTATCACTACCCAAACAAAGCTTTGTATCACAGAAACATAGAGGTGCAATGTGTTACTACCGAGATGAGTCTCCATTCGTACATATGCCTTTAACTCAGCAGTGGGTCTGTAGTGTTGAACAAGTCCTTTTCTCCTATTCTCTCTGAGAAGTTCTTCCCTCTAACAGCTTTACTCTCCGAGAATTTGTTTAAGAGAGTGTAAATTGCAGGATGTACACCCATCTTAGATAGTAGGATATGTAATGCAGAGTGAAGGGACTCAGTCTTTTCCTTGAGCTAAAAAAGACAGTATATTAATACTTTCTCATGGACTAACTCCCTTTTACTAACTTCCAGTTTATCTGTTATAGAAAAGTAACTGCCTTACAACATTCCTTTCTATGCATCATGAAATACTTTGAGAAATATAAGTATTTGGTAATCTTTAGAAGGAGGTAATATGGGTGGTTAAGAATTGGGAGTCTGCAGTCATATGCCTGACTCTAAATCTTATGTCTACCATATGTTATGTCTAGGATCTTGAGCAAGCTTATTTAACTATTCTATACCTCCATTTCCTTATTTGTAAAATTAAAATACTATTGATATATATGTCATAAGCTACTAAAAAAGATTGAATATATTAGCACATGTGAAGTATTTCAAACAAGATGGTCAAAAAAGAAGTCAATAGATATTTGCTATTATTGGGTAACATTTTGATCTTTCCTCATGTGTCATGTGTTAGGCAGATTATTTTAGAAACCAAAATTTAAGAAATAGTGTAGATAATGGTACTTAATTTTATTGTGTTGATATTATATGTTGGTGTTGCTATTATGATATATTCAAATTAAAATGTTTTTATGTGTGATGCCATTGATAACTGATCCTAAAATTCTAAAATTAGTTTTGAAACAAATTAAGTTGCAAGTTATGACAGAGAATGGGGTAGAGATGGGGGCCAAAATTCTTGTCACTTGGAACCCCTCACTAACTGTGAGAGTCTAAAATGTGTCACAAGGATCTGTGCAGAGGTTTCTTGAGGGAGTGTTAATGCTTTCCGCTTTCTCATAGAAAGAAAAGGAAGTGCTAGAATATACTTCAAGGAAACTCCCTTAGACAGCTCCTATGAGTCCCTCTAGAATTACCAGGGCATACTGGATGCATATATAAGGAATATCTAAACAATGTCAAGATATGAGGATGTAGCTATCAGCCTGATACAACTGGGCAGAGACAACAGAGGCATTTAGAAATGCCTTAGAAAGTAATCTCCTTTCAACAATAGCAAGGTAAAATATGCATGTGCCTCCCATGTGTGAGCCAAACATGGAAGTCCATCTAAACTCATTCCAAATAGGATTTAAACCAAGATAATTTCTGTCAGGGAGTGTGAAGAAAAGAGAATAAGAAGCTAAGGAAGACCAGAAAGCTAGCGAAAGGGGAGAAATCCACTATCCTATGGGTGTGATTGTCGGAAAGATCCTGCAAGAGATCTCTGAAGATTTCATGGCATTATCAACGGCCACAGAGTGAGCCTCAAATATCTGCCAAAGAGCCAAAGCTGTCTTGAGATAGTTTCAGTTAGGTGAAAACATTCCCTTTTCCCTCTCCAGGTACTCCAACACTAGAGAGATCAGTCATGGCACTGAGCAGATGGGTGAGTATGGGATAAAGGAACCCAGCCACATCTCTTTCAAAAGTCAGGCAGCCTGCCAATAACCAAGATCTAGATAAAAAGAGGATGTTGAGATAGACTTGCTGTTGAATAAAGACTGAACTGCTAAATACAGTGGCTGTAATATCTCCTTTTTTTTTTTTTTTTTTTGGAATAAAATATCCCAAGGATTCTCTATTACCTGCAAGTGACAGAAAAATTATGAGGCTTCCTAGAGGTGTCATTCAGTGGTAGAAGAAAAATGTTTCCCCTACTGAGGGGCAGCGAAAGACAAAATTATAGGTGCATTTCAATTATACTACTTGTGCTTGTTCAAGTTGACCAGTCTCACTAATATTGATACTATTGCTTGTCATAGACATGGGCTCCTCGGCTCTCTCTTTTCCTCTTCTCTGACCCAAAGGACCCTAGTTTTGAGTGTGTGTGGGGAATTGGCCCCTCTCCCTTCTTTATCCATGGTATTACCACAAAAATTATCCTATTTTCCACTCCAAGATTGTACCACGACTGGGCTTAGGCCCATCAACATATTACATCTCTTTTGCCATTGAGAAGCAGGGAAGGTTTGTGATTGGAGTTTTCAGGGAATGCACTTAGACCACGGGTGTTGCAGTTAGACCAAGCTCTTGCCTCCAGCTAATGGATGACATGGGAGAATGTTGAGTATAAAATTGCTGCAGTCACTCAGGTAACACACTGAAGAGCCCTTAGCAGGGTACCATGGGATGTGATACAGAGCTGACCGAAGAAGTCAGGCATTGTTTGAACTACTGTATAGAGATTAATTGAAGCTAGCTCTCTTGACTCTTGGATCGAAGCAATAAATTATACTTCTTGTTTAATCCAGTGTCAGTTATTATGCGCCATTTGTGACATAAAATGTTAAAGAGTTTGAGAATTTTTTGGTGCCTCGATATGAACCTAATATTTTTTTTCCATAACAAACATATTCTAACAAGTCTAGCCAAATCAATACTATTAAAATAAAGGTTTAACTTCCCAAAGTTTCTCCATTCAGATATATACATCTTGAATTACCTATTTCAACACCTGTCTTTTAGAGAAATACTTCTTACCTAAATTTTCAAGAATTAAAACAAGGAGAACATTATGATTTTGGGGAGCCTAGGTGGCTCAGTTTGTTAAGCGCCGACTGGATTTCAGCCCAGGTATGGTATCATGGTTCATGAGATTGAGCCCCACATGGGGCTCTGTGCTGACAGTGTGGAGTCTGCTTGGGATTCTCTCTCTCTCTCTCTCTCTCTCTCTCTCTCTCTCTCTCTGTCTCTCTCTCTTCCTCTGCTCCTCTCCTGCTCTCTCTGTCAAAAATAAATAAACATTAAAAGAAGTATTAAAAAAGAAAATTATGATTTTAGCTTTACCAACAATCTTTCCTGATATCAGCTCTCTAAGAAAAAGTGAGAAGAAATACAGTCATGTTTATAGTAAACTAAAATTTAAGCCATACATTAAACTAATAGAAATAAACTTAAAAAGACAAATATATATATATAGAGATAAAATATATCCACTGAATAATGAGATTTGAAGGGAGAATCTACTTTAACTATAGACTTCCCCAAGTCTCTGTATGTTATTCAGTTATTAGATTTGTCATATTTGGCATCTAGTCATTCATTTCTTCTTCATTGCAAATTAATGTAATTACTAAATGGTTTTCAATTTTGGATATATTACTTGATCTTTAAAGTTATTATTTTCTCAGTCATAATATGCAACAAATTAATATTAGTCCTCAGAAGTAGCACTGGATTTATTTCTGTTTACTTTTCAGACATATTCCTGACCCCCAGATCCTACAGCTTCAGAAAATTAACAGTTCTTAGTCTGCTCTGATAGTTGTTTTGTTTTGCTCTGCTTTTTGGAGCAAATATCATACTGTAGAGTCTGGTCCTTGAGGGGTAAGTTCTTCCAATTTCATGTCTGAATAAACAATGTTGTGTAGAGAATTTTAGCCTTTTTTAAGATTAATTTTTATATAGACTATATTTCAATGGAAAGATATGAACAGGATAGCAATCCCCCACTAGTTTAATGAATCCATAAAAATTGCAATACCCTTTTTCTTAGGCTAGTAAGGTATAAATAACAGTACTTAAGAGAGCATGTTCTTAGGTTATTTACAAGGATTCTTATTTATCAGAAAACTGAAATTCATTCAGACTTGAAAACCAAAATGACCTATATATACCAGTATCATTAGCCTAGAAAATAGTATAGTGAGTTATTTCCCTGTCAGAACCCATGAGCTTGGGAAAGATGTGGTGCAGCTAGGTCTGTTTAGAGGTTGGCAAGAAAAGTATCTGTGAAATGTCCTTTGTATAAAACAATACAGATACTTGAATAGAAGGTTTAAAAATATACTGTTTCAACTTTTATCTCTCTAAATACTTTTAAATTTATCCACAAATATAAATCTAACACATAGCTAAATTAAATGCTGGGGAACTCTGTTCTCCCTACCTGAAGTCAAATTTACCAATTCCTGGTTAAAAATAGACCAGGTTCATGATTAAAGCATAGGCTGGTGGAGCCAGAATTTCAGCTGACCCAATAGTTAGGAAGTGACAAATGATCCTGGGGGTCCTGACATCAATATGGCTTTAGGACTACAAGATATCGGCTACCTCTACATATAGATTCTACAGTTGATTCCATAAAATCTAATTTTGAAATTTGTAACCAAATATTTGAATCAACTGTCCATGCAATGTTCTCCATAAACATAAATGGATAGCTTATCAAATAGTTGGTTATAACATTTGTATTAATCAGAGAACAATTCCCATTTCTTCTATTGAAGTATTAAAAATGAAAAATGTTAAATCATTAAAAGTAAATTAACTTAAGGAAATTAATCAATAGTACACTTATTCTGATGAGCACTGAGTAATGTATAGAATGGTTGAATCATTATATTGTACACATGAAACTAATAAAATATTGTATGTTAATTATACTTCAATTAAAAAAGGTAAATTAAATCTAATATTCTCAAGATTTCTATTCTTTTAAAGACTATATAATGTATATTATATATATGTGTGTGTGTATATATTACTAAATATACATGTGTGTGTATATATATATATACACACTAAAGGCATATATATATATATATATATATATATATATATATAGTTACTAAAGGCATACCTTGAAGATACTGCAGGTTGGTTTCAGTCCACTCCAATAAAGCTAACATCATAAATAAACTAAGTCAAAAAAAAATTTTTTTTTGCTTTTCCAGTGGATATAAAAGATATGTTAATACTATATTATAGTCTATCAAGCATAATGTCTAAAAATATGTATGTACCTTAGTTTTAAAAATATTTTTATATTGATGACTGCTGACTCATCAGAGTGGTGGGTGCTAAAGGTTAGGGTGGCTGTGGCAATTTTTTAAAATAGCACTATAATGAAGTGTGATGCACCAATTGATTCTTCCTTTCACAAACAATTTCTCTGTAGTGTGTGATGCTGTTTGATAGCATTTTACCCAAAGTGGAACTTCTTTCAATATTGGAGTCCATCCTCTCTAATCCTGCTGCTGCTTTATTAACTAAGCTTATGTAATATTCTAAATTCTTTATTGCATTTCGACAATCTCTACAGCATCTCCACCAGGAGTAGACTCTATCTCAAGAAACTACTTTCTTTGTTCATCCAGAAAAAGCAACTCCTCATCCATTCCAGTTTGTCATGAGATTGCATTAATTCAGTCCCATCTTCAGGCTCCACTTCTCATTATAGTTCTCTTGCTGTTTCCACCACATCTGCAGCTACTTCCTACACTGAAGTTGTGAACCTCTCAAAGTCATCCATGAGGTTTGGAATCAACTTCTTCCAAATTCCTGCCAATGTTGATATGTTAACCTCTTTCCATGAATCAGTTTTTGTTTTTTTTTTTTTTTTTTTTTTTTTTTTTTTTTTTTTTTTTTTTTTTTTTTAAGTAGGCTCTATGCCTAGCATGGAGCCCAATGCAGGGCTTGATCTCAGGACCCTGAGATCAAGACCTGAGCCGAGATCAAAAGTAGGACATTTAACTGACCAAGCCACCCTGGCACTCCTGAATCAAAAATGTACTTAATGGTAAATTTTTTTCCAGAAGGTTTTCAATTTGCTTTGCCCAGATCCATCACAAGACTCACTCTCTATGGCAGCTGTAGCCTTATTAAATGTATTTCTTAAATAATAAAACTTGAAAGTCAAAACTACTGCTTGAACGGATACTGTGTGGAGGGGTAGTTGAGCAGTCATGAAAATAACAGTCATTCTGTTGCATATATTTTATCAGAGCTTTTGGGTATCCTAATGCATTGTCAATGAGTAATAATATTTTGAAAGGAATTATTTTTTCTGAGAATTAGGTCTCAACAGTGGGATTAAAATACTCAGTAAACCATGTTGTAAACACCGTGCTGTCATCCAGGCTTTATTGTTCCATTCATAGAGCACAAGCCAAGTAGATTTAGCATAATTCTTAAGGGCCTTAGGATTTCCAGATGGTAAATGAGCATTAGCTTCAAGTTACCAGCTGCATTAGACCCTAACAAGAAAGTCAGCCTATCTCTTGAAGATTTGAGGCCAGGCATAGATTTCTCCTTGATTAATGATTCCTAGTTTTTGATTTAAAGATAGAGATAATGCAACTCTTCCTTTACTTAAACATTTAAAGGCCATTATGCAGTGGGGGGAGGAGCCTGGGTGGCTCCGTTGGTTAAGCACCTGACTCTTGGTTTTGGCTCAAGTCATGGTCTCATGGTTTCATGAGTTTGAGCCCTGCATCAGGCTCTTTGCTGACAGCCCTGAGGCTGCTTCAGATTCTCTCTCCCTCTCTCTCTACCCCTTCCCTGCCCACACTGTGTTTGTCTCTCTCAAATAAATAAATAAACCTTAAAAATAAATAAATAAATGCCACTATAGGGTTATCAACTGGTCTAATTTCAATCCTGTTTTGCCTCAGGGAATAGAGTCCTGGGGAGAGGGAGGGAGATGGCAGAGGGAGATGGGATGGTTGGCTGGTGGGTGGAGGAATCAGGACACACATTTATTGATTAAGTTTGCAGTCTTCTATGGGCAAGTTTCATGGTGCACCAAAGCAATTAAAATTGTCACATCAAAGACCACTGAGGGCGCCTGGGTGGCTCAGTCAGTTGAGCGTCCGACTTCAGCTCAGGTCACGATCTCGCGGTCCGTGAATTCGAGCCCCACGTCAGGCTCTGGGCTGATGGCTCGGAGCCTGGAGCCTGCTTCCGATTCTGTGTCTCCCTCTCTCTCTGCCCCTCCCCCATTCATGTTCTGTCTCTCTCTGTCTCAAAAATAAATAAAACGTTAAAAAAAAAAGACCACTGAGCACAGATTACCAAAACAAATATAATAATAATGAAAAAGTATGAAATATTGCAAAGATTACTAAATATGACACAGAAACAAGAACTGAGCAACGGTTGTTGGAAAAATGGCATCAATAAACTTACTCAATACAGGGTTGCCACAACCTTCAATATACAAAAATCACAATTTCCCCAAAAGCTTAATAAATGGAAATATACCTGTCCTCAACTGTACACTTAAAAATGATCAAGACGCTAAATTTTGTGATGTATTTTTAATACACAGAGTCAAAAATAAGTAATTAGTTAAATATAAAAATTAAAATAAAAATTCTCAATAGTAAAATGGAATAAGACATAAAAAGAAGTTACTTTTTTCACAAAGGAATACATAAAGGATAAGCACATAATGAAAATGTTAAAACCTATAATGGGTAACTCTTTCAGTTTCTTCCTAAAGAGGTGCTATGGTGATTCAATGAGCTAATATACACAAGTTCTTACAACAGTGACTGGCCTATTAAAGCTGTTCATCAAAGTTAGATGCTATTATTAGAAGTTGGATTTATTTATTTATTTTTAAATGTTTATTTATTTTTTGAGAGAGAGTGCAGGCACAAAAGTACAAGCACAAGCGGGAGAGGGACAGAGAGAGAGACAGAGAGAGAGAGAGAATCCCAAGCAGTCTCTGCTCTGTCAGTGCAGAGTCCAATATAGGGCTCAAACCCATGAACTGTGAGATTATGACCTGAGCCAAAATCAAGAGTCAGATGCTTTACTGACTGAGCCACCCAGGGGCCCTTGGATTTATTTTTTTTAAGTTGATTTATTTATTTATTTTTGAGTAAGTGAAAGAGCTTTTGTGGGCACGTGAGTGGGGGAGGTGCAGATGGGAGAGAGAGAGAGAGAGAGAATCTCAAGCAGGCCCCGTACTGTCAGCCCAAAGCCCAACACAGAGTTCAAGCTCACAAATACTTAGATTGTGATCTGATCCAAAATTAAGAGTCAAATACTTACCTCACACCAGTCAGAATGGCTAAAATCAACAACTCAGGCAATGACAGACGTTGGCAAGGATGCCGAGACAGAGGAACCCTTTTGCACTGTTGGTGGGAATGCAAACTGGTGCAGCCACTCTGGAAAACAGTATGGAGGTTCCTCAAAAAATTAAAAATAGAACTACCCTACGACCCAGTAATTGCACTACCAGGTATTTATCCAAGGGATACAGGTGTGCTGTTTCGAAGGGACACATGCACCCCAATGTTTATAGCAGTGCTGTCGACAATAGCCAAGGTATGGAAAGAGCCCAAATGTCCATTGAGGGATGAGTGGATAAAGAAGATGTGATATATCTATACAATGGAGTATTACTCAGTAATCAAAAATAATTAAATCTTGCCGCTTGCAACAACATGGAAGTAACTAGAGTATATCAAGCTAAGTGAAATTAGTCAGAGAACAACAAATATATGACTTCACTCAAATGTGAATTTAAGATACAAAACAGATGAACATAAGGGAAGGGAAGCAAAAATAATATAGAACAGGGAGAGGAACAAAACATAAATGGGCTAAATGGACAAGGGGCATTAAGGAAGACACTTGTTGGGATGAGCATTGGGTGGTATATGTAGGGGAGGCACTGGATTCTACTCCTGAAATCATTATTACACTATATGCTAGTTAACCTGGATGTAAATTAAAAAAAAAAAAAAAAAAAAAAAAGACTAGGATGCTTAACCAACTGAGCCACCCAGGCACCCCAGGAGTTGGAATGAGAACTGGAACAGAAGTGGAGGAGAATGGAAACAAACAATTTAAAAAAAACCTTGAGTGTCATACCCAAATAAGTAAATATTTAAAAAGTCATGTGTTCAGTGTAGAAAAGTATGGTTCCTAAAACATTCCTGGAAAGATGTAAATTTGTATAACCTTCTAAGAAATTAATTTGATAATGTATTCCCAAACCCTTACAGAGGTTCCTTACTCTTGAACCCATAATTTCATTGCAAAGACTCAATCTTAAAAAGTAATAAGACATGTAGAAAAATGTTCATTGTTATTGCATTCAATTAAAAACTTTAGATGAGAGAATTACACCCTGTTAGAAATAAGAATTTTTTATTTTCCCTATCCCATCTCATGCAGTCTACCCGTGTACCTATCTATCTATCTACATACATATCTATATATCTATATATCTATATCGATGCAATTAGTGATCAAATAATGAACTTTGCAATATATTCATATTTAATGATGTTGGTCCCTTAGTGTTTTTAATAATACAATTCCTTAATATCAAAAAAATGATTAAAATTGTTTTGAGTATAATTAAAATAAAAATAAAGAGAAAAGCAAATAAATGAAATACAGTAACAGTTAAATGTAAGAAATAGATTATAGAAGATTTATTTTCTAAATGACTAGAAATGTTTAACATTTTAAAAAGGAATGTGTGGGGCGCCTGGGTGGCGCAGTCGGTTAAGCGTCCGACTTCAGCCAGGTCACGATCTCGCGGTCCGTGAGTTCGAGCCCCGCGTCGGGCTCTGGGCTGACGGCTCAGAGCCTGGAGCCTGCTTCCGATTCTGTGTCTCCCTCTCTCTCTGCCCCTCCCCCGTTCATGCTCTGTCTCTCTCTGTCCCAAAAATAAAATAAAACGATAAAAAAAAAAAAAAAAAAAAAAAAAAGGAATGTGACTTTCTTACTTTGATAATCAAAA
The DNA here is from genome assembly GCF_007474595.2 of Lynx canadensis. NCBI lineage: Eukaryota > Metazoa > Chordata > Mammalia > Carnivora > Felidae > Lynx > Lynx canadensis. Next base: position 125,877,777 of record NC_044311.2, read on the forward strand.
GACAAATAATTACATAGATGTACATGGGATATTTCTAATTAATTACCCTCATACAAACTCCAAAACTGAAAAGTTTAGGGCTCTCAGAGATATGTTCTCATTTTAATCTAAGTAATTATTTAATGAAATTTTGAATCTGATTATAATTATAATTATCTATAAGGTAAATTATTTAAATTACATTTAAAGGGTAAGTACTATGCTATGCTATTGCTTGAAGAAAATTAAAAAATAAATTTGTGACTCACTGATGTTGTTTATTCCTTATAAAATCATTATCATTCAAATCATGTTGGTGGTTTTTAATAGAAGGGTTGAGAACTTTCATATTCATGCATTCACCATTTATTGATTATCTTTGTATTAGAAGCTTTTCAAGGAACAGATTATCAGCTAAGACCTCAAATGAATCAAGGAAATTCATAAATAAACTGGGAGATTATGTTGGGAGTGTTATAATATAGGCATAATACACTTTGGACATTCAGAGTAATTATCGCTTAGCCTGAACTTAGAGAGGCTATGGGTTTTTAATAGAATCTGGTTGGACATGAAACATACTTTAAAATATTAATTCAAACCAATTTGACAATAAATTTCATATATTAAAAAAAATAAAATAAATAAAATAAAAAATAAATAAAAAATAAAAACGTATACTGTAAAAGTGAAAAAATAAATTAAAAAAATAAAATAAAATAAAATATTAATTGAACATTTTAAGAAAAGAAAGTTGAAAGAACAATCCAGGCAGAGGCAAAAGTTGAAATTGTATATTATATATATATATATACATATATATATTTATATATATGAATTTTAATATGTATACATGTATAATACAATGAAATTCAATGTCATTTCCAGTGAATTGTAGAGCCAATGTGACTGGAATACAAAAACATGTACAGTTGACCCCTGAGCAATGCAGGGGTTAGGGGCACTGACTTTCTATGAGGTCAAAAATCTGTATATAATGTTTGACTCCTCCCAAATGTAATTACTGATAGCCTACTGTTGACCGGAAGTCTTACCAATAGCATAAACAGTTAGCATAGCATAAACAGTTGATTAACACAGAGTTTGCATGTTATATGTATAATATACTGCATTTTTACAATAAAGTAAGGTAGATAGAAAAAATACACTTAAGAAAATCATAAAGAAGACAAAATACATTTATGGTACTGTACTGTATTTTTCAAAAAATATTTGCATATAAATGGACCTACACATTGCAAACCCATGTGTTCAAGAGTCAACTGTAGTTGGAAAAGATGATAGATGGATGTTGTGGTGACAGATGGATTTAGACTAAGTTGACGGAAAACGGAAAATATGTTTTTACATAATATGCTTAGAAGTCTAGACATTATTTTGTATGCAAACATTATCCAACAATCTAACTTATGCTTTTTGCTTGTTTTAAGTTTTTATTTAAATTCCAGTTATTTAACATATAGTGTAATATTAGGTTCAGGAGAAGATCTTAGTGATTCATCACTTGTATATAATACCCGGGGCTCATCACAACAATGCCCTCCTTAATATCCATTACCCATTTAGCCCGTCCCCCTGCCCACCTCCCTCCAGCAACCCTCAGTTTGTTATTTACAGTTAAGAGTATGTTTTGTGGTTTGCCTCTCTCTCTTTTTCCTCCCATGTTCATCTGTCTCATTTCTTAAATCCCATATATGAGTGAAATCATATGGTATTTTTCTCTCTCTGCCTGACTTATTTCACTTAGCATAATATGCTCTACTTCCATCTACATCATTGCAAATGGCAAGGTTTCATCCTTATTTTGACTGAATAATATTCCATTGTATGTGGAATACTTCTTTATCCATTCATCAGTCTGTGGACATCATTTGAGCTCTTTCCATAATTTAGCTGTTGTTGATAATGTTGCTATAAACATTGGGGTACATGTGCACCTTTGAATCAGTATTTTTGTATCCTTTGGGTAAATACCTAGTAGTGCAATTGCTGGATCATAGGGGAGTTCTATTTTTAACTTTTTGAGGAACCTCCCTACTGTTTTCCAGAGTGGCTGCATCAGTTTACATTCTCACCAATAGTGTAAAAGTGTTATCCTTTCTCCACATCCTTGTCAATATCTGTTGTTTCCTGTGTTGTTAATTTTAACCATTCTTACCAGTGTGAGGTGTTCTCTCGTAGTTTTGATTTGTATTTCCCTGATGATGATGACATTGAGCACTTTTTCATGTGTCTGTTAGCCATCTGAATGTCTCCTTTGGAAAAATGTCTGTTCATGTCTTCTGCCTATTTCTTTATTGAATTGTTTTTTGGGTACTGAGTTTGATAAGTTTTTTTTTTTTTTTTTTTGGATAATAACACTTTATCCGATATGTCATCTGCAAATATCTTCTCCCATTCCATAGGTTGCTTTTTAGTTTGTTGATTGTTTCCTTCACCGTGGGGAAGATTTTTATCTTGATAAAGTCCCAATAGTTCATTTTTTCTTTTATTTCCCTTGCCTCCAGGGATGTGTCTAGTAAGAAAGAAGTTGCTGCAGCCAAGGTTAAAGAGGTTGCTGCCTGAGTTCTTTTGTGTCTGGTGTAAGAAAGTGGCCCAGTTTCATTCTTTTGGATGTTGCTGTCCAATTTCCCCAACATAATTTGTTGAAGAAACTGTCTTTTTCCCATTGGATATTCTTTCCTGCTTTGTCAAGATCATTTGACCACATAGTTGTGGGTCCATTCTGAATATTCTATTCTGTTCCATTGATCTATGTGTCTGTTTTTGTGCCAGCACCATACTGTCTTGATCACTACAGCTCTGTAATATAACTTGAAGTCTGGAATTGTGATGCATACAGCTTTGTTTTTCTTTGTCAAGGTTGCTTTGGCTATTCAGGGTCTTTTGTGGTTCCATACAAATTTTTCATTTTTTCTAGCTGTATGAAAACTATTGGTGGTATTTTGACAGGGATTGCATTAAATGTGTAGATTGCTTTAGGTAGTATAGATATTTTAACAAATATGGTTTCTTGAAGATAGAGAGTTTGGTTGATAATGAAAACTTAAAGACTGATGTGGGGATGAGAAGAAATTAGAAGCAGAGATACCACTTGGGAGGCAGCTTTGATAGTTATAATAAATATATATGATGTGCTGGACCAAATTATTTAGGGAGAGATAGAATGAAAAGGGTATTTCTAAAGTATATAAGGCTCACTCTCTGACTTTCCATTAGTGGTAAAGGAGATAGAAAAATAATAAGAAGATTCATAGGGTATCTAAGCCTATTGTAGGTGATTGGGTGGATGGATAATTGTATCTGCAAATCAAAAATGAAATAATAAATAAAGGTTATTTTTCTATTGCTCCACTAACAATGATATAGATTTATAGATGATAGATGATAGATAGATAGATAGATAGGTAGATAGATAATAGAGATAGACAAACTATCAAGTTTACTTTCTGATAAATACATTTGTAAGTAGAATATACAATGGTTGCTCATACTTAAAATATTCCTTATATTCTTCTAGTATGAATTGTTTATATCTGCTAGGTAAAAAAAAAATAGCTAATATTCAAAGGGGGAAATAATGCATAAATTACACATCCAAAGATAGTGTTGAGATTTACACTTAAAAAGAGAATGACCATTTCCCACTTGCCCAATTTGAGTGGAAGTTAATTATATGAGACTGGCTTAGCAATATGGAGAGAATAAAGAATTCTAATACTAAGCAAAAGATTAGAATTATAATATTTTAAGGGGTAATTTGACTTTTAGTACTCTGATACAGATTACTTCCTTTGATTTTAAGATTTAGTTTTCTGACCGTGCCATCAATATTCATATGAGAATAATAACCTGCTCAAAATAAAACTTTATTAAATGTTTAGCTACAGAAATACTTGTCATCTTTATAACTATTATTTCAATTTTTCCCCTTCTGGGGGTTTGTTTGTGAACTATGAGAATGAAGCAAATTTTCTTTTTGACTTGTACAACTGGCACAGTTAAATTTAATCAGTAGTGTGCATGAAGGACAAGTGATGTATGTAGAGGTGAAATAGAATTTGAGAATATGTTGGCATAGCACTTTAAAAACTGAAAGGGCTTCTTAGAAAATTTACTAAAGTACTTCTATACAAAATATGATTTAATTTATGACTAAGGAATAAAATCTAGTCAAACTTGAGTATTTCAGGAAATTGAGTGGGTACATTTGACTACAAAATGCACATCATTAATAGTAAAAAAGGCGTGCACACTTAAGGTCAGAGATGGTATGAGTAGAGTGAAGGAGAGAAGGGAATCTTGACCTTCAAGCTTAGGGTCAAGATTTATTTTCAGCTGGCACATTGGATTTTACTTTCTTTATGCACAACTTAATTGAAATAGGTATGTGATATTGTTTTAATACCCATGAAGTAATTAACATTCATCTAGACTCAATAATAGTGAACCGTTACCATTCTAAAATGATTTAAAAATCTCAGGAAAATAAAAAATAATTTGAGGTGCCACAAAAATACCTTCTTCTTTACTTGGAATGGTTATAAAATCTCTGCCCTTTAAACTTTTAGCAATTTCTAATGCAAATATTATATGAAATCATCCTCACTTTTCCAAAGATAACACTTCCCTACATAAGGGCAAACCCATATCTAAAGTACATTTTAAAAGCATTGTTAGAAAATGGTGACACGCACTGAGACAATTTTTATGTTATCCAAGTAACGAGGAATAATTGTGCAAAAATATATGAAAATGCTGTTCTGAAGAGTTTGTCAGCAATATTTGAGATTATGTGCTGAGGAACCATGGGACTGGGACAGAAACAAAGATGTCAATGGAAACAGTCTTCTTAAATGAATTTCCAAGCTTATTTTTTTAAGGTATAGAACATATACTTTTAAAAATTTTCAAAATATTTACAAGACCAAAAAAATTCAATTAAACAAAAACTTGCCAATTAAGTAGACATTAAAAAACTGAAATGTACCCATAGGAACAATTTGAGTACATATGCTCAATATTAATGAAATGTTTAAATAAAAGATATTCATAAAGAACACAGCCCTACTCTGTCCAATTAGTTACAATATCTTAAACTATGTACCCAAGTAGAGTTGCCCAGGAGATTGGATTAAATTACATTTATGTACAGATAATATGTCTAATTATCCTACAATTATTCTAAAACCAATGCTAAAACTTTTAAAGATACTTGAAACATATTATATTTTACTATTCAAATCCCCCTCACCCACAAAAATATCTGCTGAGATTTTTAATTTACTCAGCAACCCCTTTCTTAATACATAAAAGAAACTAAACAACATCCCAAACTTCATCAAAATTAGCAAAAAACACAAATTTTAGTGTCTAAATATATGGCATTTTATTCAAGGATTTGATGTAATTACTAACAAAATGTAGAGAGAGGAGCACTTATAATAAGATTTGTTTCTTCAGGGAAAGCTTTTGCAGGCAGTGAGTTTACATCAGGTTTCTAAGGATATTGCTGTGGTAAATAAAGTTAGCTCCCAAGATCTGGGGGAGGATGCAAAAACAAAAAGAACCGAGGAAACTTAGAATTTGAGTTTTGTAGGTCGGCATCTCACAGCTCTTCTTATAAGGACAATTCTTGAATCTGTTACAACAGCTAAGGCGACTGTTGCAGTTCCTTTGAAATCCCCCGAATACATGTTCAAAACTAAGAGTATATATTCGCTTGAATGTCAATGTAGATGCTCATCTCCCAATGAAGGAAGGAAAAAAGTGATGAAATGACACATCTAAAGATAGACGTAAAATACTGAAATAATTTGGACTCATTAGATAAAGACTGAAAAAGAGAAGGTGAAAGAGTAGCCATTTCACCAGCACCTACTACGAGCCAACAACTGTACAAATGCTTTTCTGTATAAGGTAGTGTTCACTCCTTGTGGCCATTACCAAGGCTTGCGTGATTGACTTCCTTATACAGAAGACACTGAAGTTGAAAGATTAAATAACTTTTCCAAACTGACCCAAATAATCTGAACTGAAATCTCTATTTGGGTCTGACTAATGAAGTTTGTTAGTTGCTTTTCACTAGTTGCTGTAAATACAGAACTTTACATAGTTCCTTTGCCTGTTTAATTTCTTTGTAGCTTTCTACATGAAAAATGATAAGCCATTATATTGACATGATTTACATATAGCGATTTGTAGCATAACATGTGATTTTTACTACAAATCTTATTTGGTATTTCTATTTAAAATTCCAGGAACCTTTATGGCGCACCTGGGTGGCTTAGTTGGTTGAGCTCAGGTCATTATCTCACAGTCCGTGAGTTCAAGCCCTGCATCAGGCTCTGTGCTGACAGCTCAGAGCCTGGAGCCTGCTTCTGATTATGTGTCTCACTCTCTCTCTGCTGCCCCTCCCCCGCTCATGCTCTGTCTCTCTCTCTGTCAAAAATAAATAAACATTAAAAACATTTTTTTTTTAACTCCAGGGACCTTTTAATAGGAAGACAAAATTTTCTTGGGACAAAAGAATGAATGTAGGCAAAAATTTTTGGGACAGAATGAATGCAGACAGGGGTGAACAAGATACATTATTAACAAAAACATAATTAATTATCCATCTCACACCTTTTACTTCACATACCTTGAAATATTCTTTACCTCCAGTTACTTTACACTCAGTGTGAAATTATTCAATCGCTTTGAAAACATCAAAGAAGTAAAAAATTGCTCCCAAACTGCAATTTACAACTGTGTCCCCTGATCAGTTACAGAAGGTCAAAGGGGCTAATGCATTCACAAAGTACAGGAACGGCTATACTGAAGGGGATATACTTAATCCTCAGAGCCAAATAATCATTAGCAGTGGTGATAGATAAAGTCGAATATGCAATAGCTGCGGGGTCAGTGCTACATTCATTCAGATTCATAAATGAAAGTAAGGAGTAATCAGGCTCTGAATGGTAACTCAAATGAAGGATAAAATGCCTAATCCCATAAACTCTGACAATCATGGTGAAATCGCATACTGCATTTCTGCTATGTGTTCTAATTTTAGTGCTTCAATGTTATTATTCAACATCGATCATTTGTGTGAAACAACACCAGGATGAAATATTTTCAAGTAGGAATTATGTATACTTTCATTGAACAAATGTTTATGGAGTTCATTCCATGGACATGTGAAGTTTGAAGTAACATTTTACTAAGTTAGCCTTTAAAAATTCCATGTATTGCATGCCAAATCTAGTTTTGTTATTTCCTAACACAATATACAAATATAAACTCCTCAATTACAAAGTCTGCTGATCTAGTAAAACTATGTCATAAACATTAGAAATTAAAACTGGGGCGCCTGGGTGGCTCAGTCGTTTAAACCTCTGATTTCGGTTCTGACCATGATCTCACGGTTTGTGAGTTTGAGCCCCGCATCGGGCTCTGTGCTGACAGCTCGGAGCCTGGAGCCTGCTTCAGATTCTGTGTCTCCCTCTCTCTCTCTGACCCTCCCCCGCTCATTCTCTGTCTCTCTCTCTGTCAAAAATAAATAAACATTAAAAAAAATTTTTTAGAAATTAAAACTGTTTATAGACTGCAATTAAAAAATAATCACATTGTGACAAATTCTCCATAAAAGTTCTTTGAAAGACAAAATACATTTTTTACTCAATAATATACTTCTAAGTAAACTGGATTTCAAGCTTCCATTGCATAGTAAAATAGTGACAAATATTTTTTTCTATTTCACAAATATATATTTCACATAAAAGTCTTAAAAATCTAAGGTATATCGTATTGTATAATGAAATTATCTGTAGTTCAAATGATATAAATTGTCAGTAAATCTTCCCCTTCAGACAATGTATAAATATTTAATACCATAAAGATGGTCAATAATTTAAATTCAAAGAGCTTTGTACATTGATCTTCCAGATAAAATGCTATTAAGCCAAACGATTTCCCACAGGTTCAGTTTTCGCTATGACCCTATGTGTTCAGGTATTATATTTGCAATGACAACTAAAGAACCCATCTTGTTCAGTAGGTGAAGCAAATTAACTGAATGTTATAGATTCCTGCTAGTGCAACAATGATGGGAACATACTTACTGCTACTTGAGGTCGAGCCCTGCCTTAGGCAAAATCATGAAATAAGCCCAGGTAATCACTGTCCCTCTTCTCTGCTCCTAAGGCTCTCCTGACCTACCTCGTTGACCCTTGTTTTCATTTCCCCTGGGTGGATAGCTCCTCCTTGCTATATTTTGGGTGCACAGTGCTTAACCAGGGGCACCTTCTTTGGGCAATGTTTCATGCTTCAAGCTTACTGTTTCGCTGTGTCAAAATATGCTAAGCATTAGATACTAGTTGTCAGCTGGAACCCAAGTCAATAACTAAATAATAATAATAAAGTAATTAAATGGTTGTAAAATGATAAGATTTCTTCCTCTGAGAGTATTTATGATCTAGCTGCAAACGCTTTTTAGAATTCAAAAAATGACTCTTGAATAATGAAATACCAAGGGACATATTAAAGTATCTTCAAAAAGATACGTCTTTCTCTGTGCCTCTAGATCATAAGTTCTATACACCAGTCCATTCAAAATTATATTCAATCCATATTCTCCAAACTTCAGTATTATATTTCATCTCTAGATGTCTTGGCATTGAAATAAGTGCACTATATTATGACATTTAGCAAGTGAATCATCATTATGTATTTTTATAATCTAGTGTAATTTTTAAGATTTGGCTTCCCAGTTAGGAAGAAAATAAAATTCTTAGGTGTTGGTTAATTTTTAAATTTGTTTTCAGTTTTATTAAGATATAATTGAAATATAACATTGTATTAGTTTAATGTGTCCAATGTAGTGATTTGATACCATATACATTTGTATGTATTATGAAATTATTACCCAAAAAGACTAGTTAACATCTATCTATATACATATAGTTGTTTTTTTCCTTGTGATGAGAACTTTTAAGACCTACTCTCTTGGAAACTTCCAATTATACAGTAGAGTATTGTTAACTTTAGTCACCATGCTACATATCTCTAGAAATTATTTTCCATATAACTGCATCTTGGCTATTTTAAAACATTTTTAGCCAATTGGCATTAAGACAATGAGCATAATACAAGGTATCCAGATAGTTCAATATGTCCATAGGAGAGTCTATAGATAAAAGTAAATTATTATATAATTGGGCCTGAAATTTATATTTTATAAAATCTGTATTTCTAAGAAAATATTTTATATTACTAGAAAATGAATTCTTTTTGTTATTAATTTCTAGTAACATAGTGCAAGGGTAAAGGTTGAGAAACCAATTTTATAGAGATCATAATAATAATGAATTACTTAGTATTTTCTCCCATCTATGTTAGGAAAATGCATAGTTTAGTTTCTCCTAATAATCATAACTTAATTATATCATGTGTTTGTCCTACTTCTTCTCTTATTATCCTTGATAAATAAATAAAATTGATACCAAACAGGTTTCTTTTAATACATAAAGTGAGACCTTTTGTTGTGTTTAGGAAAACAAATCAGTAAAAGCATAATAGTTCACTATATAGATCTGAAATAATGATAATTTTAAAATTAGAAATGGTTGCATCAAATAGACCCTTTTGTAATCTTGGTCTCAAAAACCTAGTAACTAAGGTGTTAAACATTTCCTCTCTGCTGTTGGAACTATACACTATTGCATAGTATACGCCCTCAATCTTCACTTGTCAAGATAAGGATAATCAATCTCAATTCCCCATAAAATGTAATTTCCATTAGAGACAAGCAATAAACACTACCAATTTCTTGGTAGCATTGGACTTCTACAAAATAATCCCCTTTAAAAGAGAGCAGGGAAAAATACTTTATTTTACCACTGAGATACTGGTATGTAGAAACAGAAAAGTCAATTCATCTTCTTATCTTACTGAGATGCCTATAATTAATGTTTTTTTTTAGATTTTTTTTTTTCTTTTTAAAGGCCAAAATAGAAGTCAGTGCAACTGATTGTTGCTGAGAGAAAAGGGCAGCAAGCAACATCCACAAAGAAGAAACGATTTCATGTGAAAACTGCATTGCATATAATCTGGCATGCATCCCAACATCCCCAAACAAGGGTAAAGCTGTCTATGAATTCAAAACCTGGTCATTAATATCTTCTTATGTAAAACACTTTGTGTGGAATAAAACTTATAGGCTCCATCGTTAGGAAGCTTATTTTTGACTAGGGTGTAGAAAACACTACAAATCAGGGTGACGTATTTTTCTTTATTCCAGAACACCCAACAAACAAGATGTACTCAGATGCTGCTAAACATAGTCAAATTGATATGTACAAATACTCACTGTGTTTACTACTGGTGACTTTTCCAGAATACGTAAGTTTGGATATCACTTCCTTTTGACAATCTTTGGGAAGTTCTGCATTCTTTTCAGGATAAATGGCCAAAGACGTTATAGAATGAGGTTTACTTAAACATTCTTTCAGTTTTAACACAATTCTAATTCCAGTGACCTCTTCCCCTTTATTTTAGATCTGCAGACATGTTACTCCCCATTATCACTCTATCTCCTTTCTCTAACCCTGGTATTTCTCCTTATTAACTTGTACGTATCCTTCAGTACTCATCTCAAATGTGTTCTCCTCCTGATTGATTTTTCTTCCAAAATTTCTCCATTGCATGCTTTATATTGTGCCATGTAGTATTTTGGGGATCTGTATGTTGAAAATCAATCCTATTATCTTGTGAACCCCTTGATAACAAGGTTGTATTTTAATCATGATCATACTACCCAATGTTTACATGATACTTTGCATATTTGATTGCAATACATTTATGCTTACTGAATGAAACATAGAAAAACTTCGTAGAAATGCCAAGAAAAGACATTAACAACAAATAGAATTAAGACATTGTGTCAGCTATTGATGTTGCTATTATCTGAGATTTTAAAAAATAATGATTTATCACATGGGTTATTTGCTGTGTTTTGATTTTGATTTCTACCCATTTGTTCCAGTGTTCTCATTTAAACAATTTTTTAATGTTTATTTATTTTTGAGAGGGAGAGAGAGATGGAGCACAAGCAGGAGAGGAGGAGAGAGAGCAGGAAATACAGAATCCGAGGCAAGCTGCAGTCTCCAAACTGTCTGCACAGAGCCCGACACGGGGCTCCAATTCACGAACTATGAGATCATGACCTGGGCCAAAGTCAGAGGCTCAACTGACTCAGCCATCCAGACACCCCTAGTGTTTTCATTTAAAAGGAATTACATTGTTGGGGCGCCTGGATGATTCAGTCAGTTAAGCATCTGACTCGTGATTTTGGCTCAGGTCATGATTTCACGATTGGGGAGATCGAGTCCCACTTTGAGCTCTATGCTGACAGTGCAGAGACTGCTTGGGATTCTCTCTCTCTCTCTTTCCCTCCCTCCCTCTGTCTCAAAATAAATAGGCTTTTAAAATATTTTTTTTAAATTAATTTCATTGTTATCAAAATAGTACCACTTTTTTAAAACATTTTAATTTTAAATTTTTTTTTTTAATTTTTTTTTTCAACGTTTATTTATTTTTGGGACAGAGAGAGACAGAGCATGAACGGGGGAGGGGCAGAGAGAGAGGGAGACACAGAATCGGAAACAGGCTCCAGGCTCCGAGCCATCAGCCCAGAGCCCGACACGGGGCTCGACCTCACGGACCGCGAGATCGTGACCTGGCTGAAGTCAGACGCTTAACCGACTGCGCCACCCAGGCGCCCCAAAACATTTTAATTTTAAAATGAATTGATACCAACACATGGATGAACATATCTCTCTTAATAGAATAAATATACATTATATAAATATTATATGCAGCTATAAGTTTCCAATTATTTTTTGTATTAATCCGGTATTCACCACCAGCATTGCAAGGAGCCAACAAAAAGCAAGATTATTTATCATAAACCAATTGGTATTGATATTATAGAAATGGTCAAAAGCAAATGGTCTCAGATTCATGAAGTAGAATATACAACAAATGCTGAGAAAAAATTAAATACAGTTGCTGAGTTCCCATGGAGCAGCATGCACAGTTTATTACATCTTACAGTATTCTAATGAAAGGACACATCCTTTAGTGTCTTAAACCTGGTATCTTTTTCAATCTTTTCTTTTTTTTTAATTAATGTTTATTTATTTTTGAGAGAGAGAGAGATAGTGAGCAGGGGAAGGCAGAGAGAGAGGGAGACACAGAATCTGAAGCAGGCTCCAGTCTCTGAGCTGTCAACACAGAGCAGGATGCGGGGCTCGAACTCATGAGCTATGTGGTCATGACCTGAACCAAAGTCGGACACTTAACCGACTAATCCACCCAGGTGCCCCAATCTTTTCTATTCCTAAAACAGTATCTTGTAAACAGTAGGTCCTCAAATAGTGTTAATAATACGAATCAAAATTCTAGTTTATCAGCAGCATCATATACAAAATATTGCAAAAAGTCAATTGAATTATGGCAATAATAATAATAATAAATAATAATATATTCATTTTATAAGAGGGAACTCAGATATCAAAAACCTAAAGACTAAGCTCACCCCAACAGGTTGCATGATTCAACATTTATAAATACTTTTCAAACTCATTAAACTTTCCCAAGTTGATTGAAGAAAGTTTATTCTGAAAACTCTTCTACATTAAGTTATTCTTAAAGCTTTTACATGTACATAACTTTGATCACTTCTAGTGATTTTCTTAATAATTAAGAATGTCATTTCCCAATTTGTAATATCAAATTATGATCCAAAAAGCATTTTTAAAGGAAAGGAATAATTTTTAAAAAGATCACCAAAATTAAATTTCACTATTTCACATCTAAAACAATATCCTTTGGGCACCATTTGAATAGTTTTATAATAATTTATCATTTTAATAACTGATTTACTAATACAATTCCTATCAGAAGTAGGAAATGTAATTTATTTATTTTTTTATAAAGTTTGTTTGTTTGTTTATTTATTTATTTATTTATTTATTTATTTATGTAAAGAGGGGAAAAAAAAAGTGTGAGCAGGGTAGGAGCAGAGAGTGAGAGAGAGAGAATCTGAAGCAGGCTCCACACTCAGTGCAGAACCTGGTGTGGGACTTGATGTCATGACCTCGAGATCATGACTTGAGCTGATACCAAGAGTTGGATACTCAATCAACTGAGCCACCCAGGTGCCCATGAAATGCAATTTAGTGGATTATTCTTGAGATTGCCATGACAAATAAAAAAATTAAACAACACACACATAATAAACACATATATTTTAATATAGTTCTATAGTTGTATAATATTTATACTAATATATAGTAGGATCATACATGCACAGATAACAGGTGTGTGTGTGAGAGAGAGCGAGAAAGAGAGAAAGAGAGAGAGAGATGCCATACAACCAGCTTTCACATCACTAAAATATAAAGCTGAAGAGTGTCTCTTCCCTATAAAGTGTAAAAATATGTTAAGGAATATTTTTTAAATGTCCACCTTCCCAAGTTTTTCAATGCAGGATTTTTGTTTTAGATGTTTTAGTAATGTAAGAATTCTGTAAATCTACGAAACATATTGTACTTTAAATATAACTTAGAAAACAGAGGCGCCTGGGTGGCTCAGTGTGTTGAGCATCCGACTTCGGCTCTGGTCATAATCTCATGGTGCGTGGGTTCGAGTCCCACACTGGGCTCACTGTTATCAGCTTGTCAATGCAGAGCCTGTTTCAGATCCTCTGTTCCCCCTCTCTCTCTCTCTGCCCCTCCCCTGCTTGCGCTTTCCCCAAAATAAATAAATGAATAAACAAGTAAATAATTTAGGGGAAAAAAAGAAAAAGGGGGGACGAACTACAGACATAAGTTCCTTCTACAATTTAAAAAGTCTGGGGGCGCCTGGGTGGCGCAGTCGGTTAAGCGTCCGACTTCAGCCAGGTCACGATCTCGCGGTCCGTGAGTTCGAGCCCCGCGTCGGGCTCTGGGCTGATGGCTCAGAGCCTGGAGCCTGTTTCCAATTCTGTGTCTCCCTCTCTCTCTGCCCCTCCCCCATTCATGCTCTGTCTCTCTCTGTCCCAAAAATAAATAAACGTTGAAAAAAAAAATTTAAAAAGTCATATGCACACGTAATGTACAGCACGGTGACCTATGATTAACAATGCTATCTTAACAGATAGAGCCCACCCAACTTTCTATTCCATCTTCTAGGTCTAGCATGCTCAGGATCCACTCATGTATATGCTTCTCAGTTTCCAAATGGTACACAGGAACAAATTCTTTCATTCCATGTGATGTGCAGACTCTCATCTCCCAAGTTAACTAGTGACTCTCCCCTGGGTTTTATTGGAATGTGACTCTAGTTTTGCCTACAGGCAATGAGGTATGATATGGGTAGATCATTCAAGAAGGCTAGTATCCTCACAAAAAGAAAGGGAGGAGGGGGGTGCCTTGGTGGCTCAGTCAGTTAAGCATCTGACTTCAGCTCAGCTCATGATCTCACAGTTTGTGAGTTTGAGTCCCACATTGGGCTCTGTGCTGACAGTGTGGAGCCTGGAGACCAGTTTGAATTCTGTGTCCCCTCCCCCAGTTCTGTGTCCCCCTCCCCCAGTTCTGTCTCTCTCTCAAAAATAAATAAACATTAATTTAAAAAAAAAAACACTTAGAAAATAAAAACAGTTACAAAACTCCTTACTATTAAAATACAGGTCTGGCTTATTTTCTACATTAGAACAAGCACTCTTTGTTTAGCTAAGAGAGGGACTCATATTTAGAAATTCTTACTAGGCTTTCAGGAAATAAGTTTTTCAGTATCATGGCTTATGATCTGTGGCATTTCCTTCAGGAAAGCTTATTCTTATAACACAACAAAACCATCTTAAAGATAACTTTATGTATTAAAGTTAACACTTCTTCAAAGAACCATAAAGTGCAGAAAATGGGAAAAAATAAAGATGTTCTTTTGGAGGTAATATTGAGTGCTCATGACAAGTGATTTAAGTATATCTTGCTAATCATTAAATGTCACCAAGACTGTTCTAAGATAGTTCAATTATACATTACCAAATATCTCTATAGTTTCCTATGTTTTTCTCTTCTACATAATCAAGTGATTACATACTTTAAGCTTCCACAATGGGGTGCCTGGGTGGCTCAGTTGGTTAAGTATCTGACTTTGGTTCAGGTCACAATCTTGCGATTTGTGAGTTCAAGACCCACATTGGGCTCTGTGCTAACAGCTCAGTCTGGAGCCTGCTGAGGATTCTGTGTCTCCCTCTTTCTCTATCCCTCTCCTGCTCATGCTCTCTCTCACGTGCTCTCTCTCTCTCTCTCAAAAATAAACATTAAAAAATAAAAAGATTCCACAAGACAAATTTTTAGTTCACTAAAAAGATACTAAACCAAAAGTAAAACATTGTTTAGGGGAATTTCTCAAATCAGTTTAGCAGCTGTTGTATATATTACTGACAATATAATGTCTTTTTCTAGTTACTGAGTCTCTTCCTCCTTCCCTCCATTCTTCCATCCCTCCCTTTCTCTCTCTTTTTCTATCAAACTTCCACTTGAAGGAAATTTATTTTCAATGAAATCCAAATATAAATATGGAATGTCTTTCCCATAATATTATTTCTTTGTGTGAACTTAAAATCTGCTCACTACACTTCTGAAATTCACCCCAGTCATGGCTCCCACTTTCAACACTTTATAATCTTGCACTAGGTCAAATATGATATTTTCTAAAGAACTCATACTACTATTAATTAACTATCTTCACTGTCAGGCTTTATCATCTCTTTTTCATTGTCATTCATCATCATCATCATCATCATCATCATCATCAATCAACCACCATTCTTTTAGTGCCTACCATGCTTCAAGCCCTGCACTCAATGATTCACATGTGGCATAAATGCTACTTTATTCAATTCACAAAACAAGTCAAAGAAGCAAGTAATATGATTTGAATTCTGCTGATAGGGAAAATGAGTATCAAAAAGATTTAATCTGATTTATTAATCCCCAAATTAAATGATAGGTTAATATTTGAATATGTATTTGTATGTCTTCAAAGTTGATATTTCCCCACTATTCCCTTCTGAAGAAACCACTTGGAAGGTCCATCAAAAAGATGTTCTTTGAGGGCACCCGGGTGGGTCAGTTGGTAAAACATCTGACTTGATATCAGCTCAGGTCTTGATCTCAGGGCTGTGAGTTCAAGCCAAATGTTTCTACACTGGGCATGAAAACTACTTAAAAAAAAAAAGTCCTTTAAAGGCTTTTTAATCAATTATGTTTATTAATTTAAACATTGTACTTCTGTCAATGACTAACACGTAACCCAAATACTTCCTGATACTTTCAAAAGAAAAAATAAGAGAATTTACTTACTCTAGATTCCCAGTGCATTATCATCCTTACATATGTTCTAACCTTTGATAAAATATCAACTTGTAATTATTTTTTTCTGGCACTCCTGATGTTTCTGCAGGACAAGAACATCAGAGTGTGTAAATGTGAACCAGCAGAGAATTGTCTAAAATATACTCTTGAGTGCTGGAATGACTCTTCCTCTATTGAAAAGGCCCTGGCTAGGGGAGCCTGTGTGGCTCAGTTCATTGGGTTTCAGACTCTTGCTTTTGGCTCTGGTCATGGTCTCACCATTTGTGGGATGACAGTTCATTGAATCAAGCCCCACATGGGGCTCTGTGCTTGCAGCACGGGGCCTGTTTAGGATTCTCTCTCTCCCTCTCTCTCCACACCTCCCCTTCTCATGCTTTCTCTCTCAAAATAAGGAAATAAGCTTTAAAAAAAAAGAAAGAAAAGGAAGAAGGAAAAAAAAAAAAAGAAAAAAGAAAAGTCCCTGCCTGGCTTTGGGCCCCTCCGGACTTTATCTATGGGGCTGTGTTGATCAACCCACTTTGATTAAGTCTTTGTAGACAATCTGGGAAGCATTGGAAAGCTGTACACACACATTTAATTATATTCCCCAGCACTTGCCTAGCTCACATATAGATAACTGAGTAGATTTTGAATATTTCAAAGCATGACCAGATGTTTTTTATCTTTCTTTGCTTCCCTTCCCTTCCTCTTTTCTTTCCTTTTCTTTTTTTTCTCTTTCTTTCTTTCTTTCTTTCTTTCTTTCTTTCTTTCTTTCTTTCTTTCTTTCTTTCATTTTAAAGTCACTTTCTTTAGCCATTATATCCTCCCCTCTAACCAAGCTTGATGTATAATAATTACAAGACTTGGTACCCAGCAGTTATTTATTGATGGACTAATTGAATTCAACATAAGTAGCAGTAGAGATGAGCTAAAGGTTATACATTGGTCCACTTTACAATGGACCAGTTTGATGTGTGTTAATCAATAAGCCAAATTTGGTTTTGAATTAAGTGTCCTAGTTCAACCCATTAAGAAACTTAAATCAGATGTTGTACATTGTCCAGCAGTATGGTCTAATAATTAATTACTGAATGTGAAGAAATGAATAAAAAACTGAATGATTTGAAACTTTCTCATTAAACAATATATTTAATTTTCACTCTACTTGCAACATATATAGGCACTGTGCTGGTTTTGAAAGTAGATATCCTTGTCTGTATTCCAGCCATCAATATTATATATTTTGTTTCAGTAACCATTGAGACAGAAAAAGGAAAGTGCATATATTTGCCTTAAAAATAAGAGAAAAAGGAAAAGATGCTGCAGATAGGGCATAATAAAAAAAGAATACGCAAAACATGTAAGTAAAAGTAAGAAACTTAGCTTCTCAGGAAAAACTGTATAAGGAAATAAAATCAAAGTGCCAGATAAGTATCAACAGAAAGGGTTTAGCCATCTGATATATTTCTAATTTGATAGTTGAGTGTTCAATACTCTTTCGTAGGAGAGTAACATAAAGAAGACAATGTCTGTATAAAAGTTTCGTTCCCAAAATAAACAGAAGAGGAGTGAAAGTGAGAAAAGATTGAGAGTAGTGTCGTTGTCAGTGCTTCATAGAGATCCATGTGCTGGTGCTGTTGAGATTCTGACATAGACTTGACTACAGAAAATGAAAGACATGAGCAACCCAAAGCTAGTTTAGCAGCATTGTCAAACTTAATTTGTTTTCACTCCTTTTTTCATATATTTTTGTTTCCTTTTCTAACATAGTAACTTTTCTTTAGGTAGAGTAAAATTGCATGAAGAATGAATAATATATTACTTCTCATCACACATATACATTCAAAGGCTGTACTTACATAGGATTTCTTTTTCATAAATTATTTAGAGGATAAAAATTTTTGTGCCATTACATAAGGTTTAAGTCTTGCATTCAGATGGTCAAAGTGTTTAAGAAAGTTAAAAGTCTTCATTCTCTGTCTCTATTTCAAATAACTATGGCACTTTAGAAATCCTGTCTTCTCTATTTCCTAAGGGTTTTGCTCACATGATAGATCAATAGAGCTATCTTTAGAAATTTTATCAATGTATGAAGCGATTATGATGAAAATTCCCTGGTGTTGATAAGGTGCCAACAAAACTGTCAATGAACTACAGATACAAAGAGATAATAGTGATGGCAAATAAAAGCACAAAAAACTGTTATAACAATAAAATCTATAATTTATGTTCAGTCTCAGAATATATGGATCAGTGATGAATGCTGCTGGCCATACCAAAATGAATACAGTTATCCTGAAGAACCCAATTCATATCTCCAAATGAGAAAAATCCTCTGTCTGAAATAGTATGTCTGAAGCAGTCAAGAACTTACAACATAGGCTAAACTGTATGGTATGTGGGACTGGGAAGTATTCATGTTTCCTTCCTCAGGATAACCTTGCTTGTCTTCTAAGAAGGCTCTCATACATTGATGTCAGATGATAGTGTTAGTTCTACAAACACTGCCAATTCATTTAAAAAGAGGATTAAGTTCTTGATTCACAGGGGCAATTTACAAAATTATATGTAAATATAAGTTGAATATGTAGAAGGCTGTTCTCTAGGAATTAAAATAAAATGAATTAAAAGTATCACCATTTTTTTAAATTTGAGTATACTTTATTTTTTTATTTTATTTATTTTTTTTAAATGTGTGTTCATCAATATGTTTGAAATTTATTTCAGTGTTTGAAATTTATTGTCAAATTGGTTTCCATACAACACCCAGTGCTCATCCCAACACCCACCCTCCCCTCCTCAATACCCATCACCCACCTATAAACCCTCAGATTGTTCTCAGTTTTTAAGAGTCTCCTGTGGTTTGGCTCCCTCCCTCTCTAACTTTTTTTTTCCTTTCCCTCCCCCATGGTCTTCTGGTAAGTTTCTCAGGATCCACATAAGAATGAAAACATATGGTATCTGTCTTTGTCTGTATGACTTATTTCACTTAGCATAACACTCTCCTGTTCCATCCATGTTGCTACAAAAGGCCATATTTCATTCTTTCTCATTTCCACGTAGTATTCCATTGTGTATATAAACCACAATTTCTTTATCCATTCATCAATTGATGGACATTTAGGCTCTTTCCATAATTTGGCTATTGTTGAAAGTGCTGCTATAAACATCAGGGTACAAGTAACCCTATGTACTTGAACTGCAGTCTAATGCTGCCTAATATTAGTTAGAATATAGTAAGCAATAGGAAAAAAAATATTTTTTGATCTTGAAAACAACTGTGTATGTGTGTGTGTGTGTGTGTGTGTGTGTGTGTGTGCACGCGTGCGCGTGCTCATGTATATATATACTTATAGCAATGGCCTGGATAAAATGACTAGCCACATTCGCATATCTGGTTGCCATGACGCAAGAGTCAAGGCTCCATTTTTCAGTGATACATATCCCTCTGGCTTGCCTTGTGATCATTTCCCCGTCCTACTGAGTCCATCTGCCACCTCTATTTTTCTTTGTCTTCCTTCCTTCCTTCTTTCCTTCCTTCCTTCCTCTCCCTTTCTCTCTGTCTCTGGATGAGAAGGTAGGTAGATAAGTGGGTAGGTAGATTGTTAGATAGATAGCTGGATAGACAGACAGAGGATATCCATGAATATCCATGAATATGGGAATGGAGCAGAGGGGAGATTTCTCCTTTCTGCTCAAACATGAACACATGAAAAGCGATCTATTTCACTGAAGCTCTTCTAAAAGCAGAGAGATTCTCTAGCTTACAGCTAACAATACATTTTTTGGGGAGAAGGGAATGGGGTCTTCAGAATTCAGTTAGGGAAGAACAAACACAGACTAGGAAGAGAAGAAATATGGCTACAATCTGAAATTCTTGACTTCTTTCTGCTTTGAACAAACTTTCCTGCTTAGAAGGTAACTACACTAGCCCTGCATGGATGCCACAGGCTTTCATAAGTGATTGCTTTAGGTTTTGATAGAAATCTGGGTTACATTTATGTAACCATAGTCTTGTTATTTTAGGGTGATATCTCATAACATGAGACTCATACAAGCTCCTACAATTTCACCTTAAATGTTTGCTCCATGGAATGGAGCAAATGTTTGCTCCTTCTGTTCCTGGTAGGATGACAACATTGCCTAAAACAATGAATTGTTTGCTAATAATTTTTTCCCACTCCCTCTCTACCTTTAAAAAACTTTCCTTCTCAGGGCTCCTGGGTGGCTCACTCAGTTAAGTGACAGACTCTTGATTTCAGCACAGGTCATTATTTCATAGTTTCATGAGTTTGAGCCCTGTGTTGGGTTCTGTGCTTACAGAATGGACCCTGCTTGGGATTCTCTCTCACCCTCTCTCTCTGCCCCCTCCCTCACTTGTGCTGTCTCTGTCTCGAAAGAAAGAAAGAAAGAAAGAAAGAAAGAAAGAAAGAAAGAAAGAACTTAAAAAAATAAAAAAGAAAAACCCTTTCCTTCCCTGTAGCTCTTTGCAGATCCCCTTTACATGCTAGATGGGATGATCCATGAATTGATTAATAAAGCCAATTAGATCTTTAAAAGTTACTTGATTGAATTTTTGTTATTTAACAGTATATATAAATTTAATACAGTAGATAGCTTGAAATCCTTTTCAGAGAATTGAATACCCCAAATCAATTTATTAGCCCAAGTCTATTCTTTCATTCATTTATGTATCCACTCATTCATTCATTCATTTACACATTCCTTCTATAAACACATGTTGATTGCCTGTTATTTTCATTAGTTACTATACATGCAATAAATAGGCCACCTTTTTCATTAAGAAGCTGACAGTTTGCAATGTAGTCAGAGATGCAAGTAAATAATTATATATCATATATTGTGTTAGAATAGAAATACAACTGAAGACTGTAGGAGTGTGTATCTGGAAGAAATAGTATTATACCAGTTCACGTTATGAACACTGGGTATCTACATTTGGGGATAAGATATAGAGAGCTCATCAAAGCAGCAACACCAAGCCAATATTTATTGAAAAAAATGATCATATAATCACACATTTTCCTAGTCCATAAGCTGCCTCCTACTTGTAGGCAAACAGTTAATTTAAATTAATGTTGATCTTTCTTTAAGGATAAATGATTTGTGGGAGTATACATGTGTACATATGGGAGTATATGATGCTGTATACCACTGGCAACTATCTATATCAGGAGGAAAATATCACTGGTGTTAGTTACATGAACATAGTTTCAAAACATATCTATTTAAATTTAAAATGTTCTTATGAAATGGATTTTCTTTCACGTGTGTGTGTGTGTGTGTGTGTGTGTGTGTGTGTGTGTCTATCAGTAATATGGAGAACTTGGGCTGTCCTAAGACACCTTCAAACATGAATATTGTCTGGTTGGAGATATGCCCTCTATTTTTCACACATTCTTCGGGAGTTGCAGCATGGAATGAGCCCTTCTGTTCCAACCTACTGGAAGTTAAATCTATATATCTGGGTGGTGCTAGGAGGTCATGGATCATTTCCAGAACCCAGATCTTCAGCCTTAAGCAAGACCTCAAAAAATTTTTTTTTCTACTGAATAATTATGCTAAGAAACATGCTGCTTCATTAGAGTGCAAAGCAGTCAGTATGAAACAAACAAAAAGTTTAAAAATGATTCTAGGTATTTAAAATAAACCCTTATATAAAATCACCATTCTATCTTTTAGCCTCTGTGTAATAACACACTGAACATGATAAAAACTCCAGAAGCACATACATAGGAGAAGCTATTTTTCTATGATTATTTTTCACAATGTTTTCTAAGATTACTTTTCCCAATATTATACATCCATTTAGGGAGCACATAACTGGGTTACACTATTGCAAATATTCATAGGAAGAAAGAGTTTCAAGATTCAGATTTTTTAAATAATTGTTAATTATCATACCAAGCATGTAATTAGGTCCTGCCATTATGCTAAGTGTTGGATATAAAGAGACTGAGGGAGCTCTCAGATCATTTGGGGATGCTGATAATAAAACACACAATGAAAATATGGGATCCTGGGAAATTTTTGAGAGTTTTTAAGCAATAAAAATGTTCAGATTTGAGTATTACAAAGAACTCTGGCATGCAGATACGTAGGTGAAATAATATGAACATAAGACGAAAAGGAAAAACTAAAGCGTAGGAAGATAACACTGTCCCATAAAAGAAAACCACAGAGAAGCTGGAGGCAGCTTAACAGGTGGACAACTCAGTCAGGGTTCCCTGGCCTGAGGCAACAGTAGAGATACTGCCAGGCTATCAAGGCCTGAATTCCCCGCTGGAGTGTCTGCTTACTCGAACTGGGGCAGAGTGTGATGCAGCCACTTGGGTCTCCTTTCTGTACACTCAGTATGAGGAGGAAGAGAGAGAATGCAAGACAGGGAGACCAACAAAGAACCCCAGGGAATATTAGTTATTGATCAGAGTCCTGAATTTACCCGATATACAACACTGTTCCTCTTGCCTTGCTATGCACATCCTCACCACATCCTTCTTCAAGCCACGGCTAGGGTTCGTGTTCGTCCAGACAGCTAAACTCACAAAGCTAACAGCTACAGCTATCACCTCTCAAAGAAGGAAGAAATGCTTAAGTTGAAATAGAGTGTCATTTTGTGAACACAAAGAGAAGTAAAGAAGGCAAGACAAACAGTAGCTACACCACCAGATTTTCCAGAGAAGCAGAAATCTATTCTTTGCCTTTAAGAATAGAAACATGAATGTGGTATCTATTCCGGGGCACCCTGCCACAGGGTTACTTTGGGCTGCTTTGGACACCCCACCCAAGGCCTTGTGCACACTCCTCCATCTTTGGATTCTGATAGCTGCCCCCTCCTGACAACTTCTGGCCCACAGTGGGAGCAGTCTGAAGGAAATGGACTCTTTTTTTCCCTACCCTAAACTCATCCATCTGTAAAATTCTCATTCTTTTACTAAATTCTCAAATGACTCAAAAGCTTGTGCCAGATACCTAATGGATGTATGGGAGCATATGACTCCAGGACCCTCGTGTAAGCTTTACTAAGAGTAATTCCATTCTCCTCGGCTTACATATCGGGTTTGTGAGGGGTTCAATCCTAGGTTTAATAAGTGAGTAGTATGTAGTATGTTATAGAGCAGACCTCAGTTAGCAGTCACATATAAATCCTAATATTTTCTTTAATGTATATACATGTGAGTAAACTACATAATAATCTACTTGAGTCCAGGGACTAAATTTTACTCATAGTTAGTACAATGGAGCTCAGATATTTGTTCTGTGAATGTATCAAAGAATGGATCAAACAGGAGCGCCTGGGTGATTCAGTACAATGAGCGTCAGACTTGGGCTTAGGGCATGATCTCCCAGTCCATGGGTTCAAGCCCGGAGTTGGGCTCTGAGCTGTCAGCACAGAGCCTGGAGCCTGCTTTAGATTGTGTCTCCCTCTTTCTCTGCCCCTCCCCCACTCATTCTCTCTCGCACGCTCTCTCTCTCTCTCTCTCTCTCAAAAATAAATGAATATTAAAAAAAAAAAAAGAATGGATGAAACAATTGATAGATTTCCTAAAAGTTAGTTTGTCCAAGGCAAATGATTTTCTAAAGGGCAAAAGTGCCCTGTCTGTTTCTCAAGGATAAAAGAATGCAAAAAAAGAATTTACTGATTATCCATTTCCACTAAAATTTTAAGTTTGCATCCTGTGGGTGTTGTTCCACTTAAATAAAATTTCTGTATCTCAATGTCTAGGGGAAACGACTAGTTGTGTTTTTTTGTTTGTTTGTTTCTTTTCCCTTTGCCCTACCTTATTTGTTAAGCCAAGACCACACCTCTGGGAGAGAACAATCAACCTATTTTGGAATCAGAATTTGCATTGACTGTAATGAATATTCTGATCAAGCCCCAAATTGAGGTCTGAATGAGGGCACCATACTGAGGCTTCTCTATTTCACTGCTCAATTGCATTGTTATAGATGCCCTTTACATAACATAAAACATCAAGTCTGGTTAAGGAGCACTTTAATCAGAACAATATTTCATTAAAAAGGAAAAAAAGATAATTACCTGGGAGAGAAAATACCATGATCAGGAAGGTGGTTTTCCCATGGTGAGGCTTATCCATGCACTTTGCATTTGCAGTGTAATTTCCCCAATTATGGGAAACTCAACTGTAGGATACATAATAGTGGGAGACTGTTGGTACTTTCCCCTGATAGTTTTGGTTCACAAATGTCACAGTCTATAATTTGCTGCCAGGTATTTGTAAGTTAGGTTTGGCCCTGTTTTTGCATGTAGACATTTTCAGTGCAGTAACTTTGCATTGTTACTATGCTGTGCTAATTATGACAACATTTTCTCTCCTTCCAAGATTCTTTTGTTTTGTTTTTTTATGTTTATTTATTTTTGAGAGAGACAGAGCACGACCGGGAGAAGGGCAGAGAGAGACACAGAATCTGAGGCAGGCTTCAGGCTCTGAGCTGTCAGCACAGAGTCCTGTGTGGAGCTCAAACCCACGAACTGTGAGATTGTGACCTGGACCAAAATTGGATGCTTAACCGACTGAGCCACCCAGGTGCCCCTTTCCTTCCAAGATTGTAGTCATTCTGTGTGATTTATACTTATGTTTATGTCTATCTCTTGTGTTTGATTTTTGTCTTGGCAGGATTTATCCTTTTCTCCAGTGTTTAAAATCTTTTAAAAGGCTTCCTTCCTGCTTTGTGAGGTGGCAAAATCACCCCCAAAAATCTGGCCCTGCATTTTAAACTGCACTCAACACTATTCTCAACACTATTCTCAACACTATTCCTACCTTTGCCACTTTACTGCTGAATTTTTTTCAAGTTTTCATCTTGCTTAGTGTGGTCCTTGACCAGCAACTTCAGCATCACCTAGCATTGTGGGAGTGTGCTAAGAATGCAGCATCCGAAATCTTGCCATTTGCAACCACATGGATGGAACTGGAGGGTATTATGCTAAATGAAATAAGTCCATCAGGGAAAAACAGATATCATAAGATTTCAGTCATATGTCAAATTTGAGAAACTTAACAGAAGACCATAGGGTAAGGGAAGGAAAAAAAGTTACAGAGAGGGAGACAAACCATAAAGAGACTCTTAAATACAAAGAACAAAGTGAGAGTTGACCAGAGCATGGTGTTGGGGGTGGTGGGAGAAGTGGGTGATGAGCATTGGGGAGGGCACTTGTTGAGATGAGAATTGAGTATTGTATGTAAGTGATGAATCATAGGTATCCACTCCTGAAGCCAAGATTATACTGTATGTTAGCTAACTTGGCAATAAATCAAAAAACAAAAAAAATGCAGCATGTTAGGCCTCACCTTTGCAAAATCTACCTAAATCAGAATCAGCAGTTTAACATTCCCAATTGATCTTATTTGCAATCAAGTTTGAGGGGAAATAATAGGAAAAAAAAACCAACAAACCACTAATACAAAAATATCTTCCCAATGTAATGATTGCAGTAAATGTTTTTGTGTCTATGGACAAAAATCTACTTAATTATTTTTTTAAGTTTATTTATTTATTTTGGGGGGTAGAGAGGCAGAGTAAGAGAAAGACAGAGAATCCCAGGCAGACTCCACACTGTTAGCACATAGCCTGAAGCGAGGCTTGAACCCACGAACTGTCATGGCCTGAACCAAAACCAGGAGTCAGACACTTAACAAACTAAGCCACCCAGGCACCCCGTCCTTAATTACTTTTTCAAAATAACTCTGTCCTCAATTTCTTTTCACTCTTCTATCCTTATTAAATCATGTTTAAATAATTTTTACTAAAATTTATATTCTACATTTCCTAGACTGTTAGCTCCTTGAGGGGGTTGACAAAGGACTTTATAACTCACAAAGCACCATGCAGAGAGTTAACTATAAAAAAAATCCTGAAGTGAGATAAATTGCCGGTTGCCCTTAGGAGTCTGAAGAAATTGCAGAAAACCTATTGCATTTAAATAACTGTCTGCCTGTAATCCACCTCAGTAATAGAATGGAGATTTTCAGGGAGAGGCAGAGGGAAAAGGAGCCTGTTTTTGATAAGAGGAGATGATTCTCATAGGGTAGAAATCTATCATGAGCACTTTTCTGCTCCCTGCTTTGGTTTCTGCTAAAATAAATTGGTAGCAGGAAACTCAGACACAGGAAATTGAAGAAGCAATGCTATCATAATCACTTTGATTGGGGATGACAGAGGCACAAAAATAGCAGGACTGTGAACAGTAAATGAAGCTAGGGAGACGGGAATAGATGCCACAGCACTGGAGCAAAGCGTTAAGTATCCCAGGATGACTTATTAAAGAACATATGTATCAAAGCTGGATTGGGACAAGTTGGTTATAATGTTAGAATCACAAGGGTATTAAGTCATAATATTTTGAGGTTTTTAAAAAATCATTTTATGATTAACTAACCCATATTTATTGTTAGAGGTGTCAGGAATAATTTTCGTTTCAATTAAAGAAAAAGTTTTGTGCACAGTTTTTGTCTAACATCTGATTAAGAAAAGTAGGTGGTTCAGGGGCACTAGGGTGGCTTGGTTGGTTAAACATCTGACTCTTAGTTTCCTCTCAGGTCATGATCTCATGGTTCATGGGATTGAGTCTCACGTCTGGCTCTGTGCTGACAGCACGGAGCCTGCTTGGGATTTTCTTTCCCTCTCCCTGCCCCTTCCCTCCCTGTGCTCTCTATCTCCCAAAATAAATAGATAAACATAAAAAAAAAAAAAAAAAGGAAAAGGAAAAGCAGGTGATTTAAACCTGTGAGTTTAGTTTGTGCATTTTTTAATGTTTGTTTGTTCATTTGTTTATTTATTTTTAGATAGATAAAGAGTGAGAGAAAGAAACAGAGGGGCAGGTGCAGAGAGAGAGGGAGAGAGACATCCCAAGCAGGCTCCATGCTGTCAGTGCAGAGCCTGATGTGGGGCTCAATCTCACTAACCCAAACTCACTAACCCATGAGATCATGACCTGAGTTGAAATCAAGAGTTGGATGCCTAATTGACGCAGCACCCAGGTGCCTGGGTTTGTGCATTTTAAACACATTGCTGTAACTATCTTTTTTTTAGAATGTTTAAAAATCTTTATATATACATATATATGTGTGTGTGTGTATATATACATATTTTTTTAATTTTTTAAGGTGTATTTATTTTTGAGATAAAGAGAGAGAGTGGAAATGGGATAGGGGCAGAGAGAGAGGGAGACACAGAATCTGAAGGAGGCTCCAGGCTCTGAGCTGTCAGCACAGAACCTGATGCAGGCTCAAACTCACAAACCCTGAGATCATGACCTGAGCCGAAGTCAGATCCTTAATCGACTGAGCCACCCAGGCACTCCTAAATCTTTTTATATATTAAATGGCAATAATTTTCTTCACAGTTTTCCCTCCTCAGCTTGAACCACTACAGTGACAACAGTAATTTCGTATTTATAAAGGTATCTGCTAAGCCAATTGAAATAATTCATTATATATAACTAAATATATTCTGTAATATATGTATAAATATATTCTTATAATATTTGAAGAATATAAGATGCATTTGTTATATACTTAGCATATTTTATTTGAAAAGAAAAGAAAAAAAACTCCAGAGATTCACAGTGATTAAAAACGAGTACACAAATTTTCAGACATAGTAGGTGGGACTAGTTCAAATATATCTTACAATTTCCTCTCGAACTATCTTAGATAACATATTGCTCTTTTGTACACAGGATATGTAAGGATTCCCTGTTCTAAATGATGATGAAAGAAACCTTGAACTAGAAAGGGTAAGCAATTTTAGTTGCAAAAAATTAATGATGCAAAACATGACTGCTAGTGGTATAGGGTTTGAATTTGCTAACCAATATTTTAAAGGGATTTTCTGTTTTTTTGCTATTGTGATCTGTGGAGTACTTTTCCTTCCTTTACTTGACTTCATTAGTCTTCCAATATATAATTAGTGTCTTTTCTTTCATTGGGCTCCTCAGCAGCTGCAAAGTGTAGGGTTTCTAATGCAAATGCCATGGAGGCTCTTGGAAGGCATGTGAGGCCTCCAGACAAGGAACAGGGCTGGAACACAGGCTTGAACACAGGGCTGGAACACAGGCTTGCCTCACATGGGTCCCAAGACCCATCACTCATATGGAACTAAAAAGATACTGTTATTTTCTTTGGAAAACCAGACTCATCTTACAATTCTAAGCAGCACAAAACTACTTGAAAAGCATTCTTTCCTAGTCAATCCCATGCATTTTCACTTGGAAATTTACGCCTAAGAAAACAGTTTAGATATATGAACTGTGATTGGGTCCACAAAGATTCATCTCCAGGAACAATAGTCAGCATCTGCTCTGGAAAAGCCCTTATCAGAGAATGGATCTTGAGGCCAGTAACATTTTCACAGCAACAACAACAAAAATGGGAAGGACCCAAAGATGGTGGCTTTTTTATCAATATTATTATTATTATTATTATCAAAATTATTTATTTTGTTCTTCCAAATAAAAACCTTTGGAAAACTACCATCTTTTTCCTCTATCAATTATTTTTTAAGGAAAGGACAATATTAACTTACAAATTTAGTGAGAAAATAATTTTTTTAATGTTTATTTTTGAGAGAGAGAGAGAGAAAGGGAGAGAGAGAGGGAGATAGTGAGCAGGGGAGGGGCAGAGAGAGAGGGAGATGCAGAATCTGAAGCAGGCTCCAGGCTCTGAGCTGTCAGCACAGAGCCTGACGCGGGGCTCGAACTCACACACCATGAGATCATGGCCTGAGCCAAAGTCGCTTAACTGACTAAGGCACCCAGGTGCCCCAAGTGAGAAAATAATCTTAACTATTCTTATTAACATGGATTTAGCTTATGAAAACTTACTTCATTTTTTTTTATGTTTATGTTGAATTATCTTACCTCTGTCAGGTAAAATTGCTATCTTAAATCTAACGTGTCAGGAAGTGAAGTCTAGCAAAAATGCAAGGGGTTTTCTAAGATTGCAGAGAGCCTCGTGTTTCTGTTGCAAGGTCCTGAAACCATCAATACAACTGAAAAATCAAGCGATTAAACAAACTTCAGTGAAAGAGTACCTGTATATTCAGTACAGATTTAACTATTTTTGTAATATTTGAGGAATACAGTCAAAATGCATTTGTTATATATTTGGTGTGTGTGTGTGCATATATATATATATATATACTTAGTGTATATATATATATATTTAATATATTATATTTGGGAAGAAAAGCTAAAAACACAGAAGACATACAACGATTAAAGAATGAATACATGAGGGGCGCCAGGGTAGCTGCTGATTAAGCGTCTGACTCTTGATTTTAGCTCAGGTCATAATCTTGTGGTCCTGGGATGGAGCCCCACTGAGGCTCTGCACTGACAAGGTGAAGCCTACTGGGATACTCTGTCTCCCTCTCTGCTCCTCCCCTTCTTGTGCGTGTGTGCCTGCTCTCTCTCTCTCTCTCTCTCTCTCAAAATAAATAAATAAACATTAAAAAAATAAAGAGTGAATATACAAGCAAACATGAGAAGCAGTACATGTTGGGGAGGATGTGGAGAAACGGGAACCCTCTTGCACTGTTGGTGGGAATGCAAAGTGGTGCAGCCGCTCTGGAAAAGAGTGTGGAGGTTCCTCAAAAATTTTAAAAGAGAACTAACCTACAATCCAGGAATGATACCTCTGGGTATTTACCCAAAAAAATAGAGAAACACTAATTCAAAGGGATACATGCATTTCTATTTTTATTGCAGCATTATTTACAATAGCCAAACTATGAAAGCATCCCTAGCGTCCATTGAGATAAATGGATAAAGAAAATGTACAATATTTATTATATTATATTATAATATTATGTTTATATAATTTTATATATATACATATATATGTGTGTGTGTGTGTATATATATATATATATATATAGAGAGAGAGAGAGAGAGAGAGAGAGAGAAAATGAAATCTTGCCATTTGTACCAACATGGAGAGCTAGAGAGTATAATGCTAAGTGAAATAATTCAGTCAGTAAAAGACAAATACTATATGTGATCTCACTTATATGTGGAATTTAAGAAACAAGACAAATGAGTAAAGGAAAAAAGAGAGAGAGAGAAGAAAGGCAGAGAGAGAGACAAACTAAGAAACAGACTCTTAACTATACAGAACAAACTGATGTTTACCAGAGGAGAACTGGCTCGGGGGATGGGTCAAATAAGGCATAGGGATTAAAGAGCAACTTATCATGATGAGATAAAATAAAATGATATAAAAAAAGAAAAAAATTAAAATAATAACAATAAAATATTACTGACAAAATAAAGAACAAAAGACACTTTTACTCAGGAAGTTCCAAGGAATTTAGGAACTCTGTGTCGGGAACTCTGTGTAGGGTCAAAGACCAAATACTGGAACAAAAGAGTTTTTATCACTTAGGTATCCACAAGGGTTTGGGAGCTCTGTGCCCAGAACAGGAGCAGAGACTAACAGACGTATTTTCTGTTACCTCACTGCGGCATGTCCCAGGAAGTAGAGTTTGCACACGCACACTAGGAAGAATAAATATGTGGGCAATGTTGGGCAGATCCAGGCGGTAGGTGGGAAAAGTCCTGCCCTCATGACAGAACAAAACAAAAGGCAAGCGCCCTGTGGTTTGGTGACGGAGATGATGGAACAGGAGCAATGGATTTATTACGGGAGCCTAAAATCTAGGGAGGTACTTAATTCAGGATGATATTATGCTCCCGGTAAGTCCCGAAGGAAGAAGTTGTGTAGGCTCCCCCAAGATGTGAAGTAGAATGAATTCCAGCAAGAAAAGACCTCAGTAAATGCCTGAAGCCATGGAAGAGCAACATATATTTGAGGAAAGTAGATGCGGTGTTTCCTGGTGTCTGGTAGGAATTAAAACGCTTATAACTGGAAGGCCTTTAAGAGAATTTGGCAGATTAAAACTTTGGGTGGTCTACTCAAGTCAATGCCAGGTCAGGCCAGCACCTACAAACTTGATTGCCTGTCAGGTTTTCCTTTCCTTATTTAGGGGGAGGGGGTGTATGTTTTATCCTCCTCACAACGCTGTGAGAAATCTAATTAAAAGTAGTTGATTTTTTAACTATGATATTAAGAAAAAAAACTAGTGAGCCCTTAAAGGTTATAGAAACAGCTTGGAGGACCTATGACTACTTTTCCTTTATAGACACCCTCATGAACCATACCCTTATCAGTAATCTGTGCTCAGTTCTGGATCCAGCCTCCCCCAAAATTACAGAAAACATAAATAGATAACAAGTATTTAAGAACTAGAGGCATATGGTTTTTTGAGGAAAGACCTTAGGAAACAAAATAGTTTACTAGTATTTCTTCCTCTCACATGTCTCAAAGCTTTCTTCTCGGTTGACAACAATAGGAGCAGAATAAGATCACTGAGATGTTTGGCCCCAGCAAGAGGGAGGATCAGCATTCTCCTTGGGTCACCTTCTATCTAATGACATTCTGTATATATGACAGCACATCTTAACTTCCTTGGTCCCTTCAGTTGTCTCTATAGATTGCGGGATGCCCTTTCATGGGGAGACGGCACGTGACTAAAGGTCAACACGGAGTTATTTACTACGTGAGAATGATCTAGAAGGAATAAAAATGGCATTGACATAAATGCCACAAGGGATAATTCTATAAAAGGATTAGATCAGCGAACTCCATCAGTAACAGGAAAGATAACAGGCAACTGCAAAGTTAGGTACTCTGGTTACCTTAAATAGTATTTGCTTGGCTATGAATACTCTGAAAAAACATATTGCTCTAAAAATAATGAAACATCCTCCCCATTTGTAAATGTTTTGCCAGCTTTAAAATGTAAATGTAAAAGAAATAAGCTAAATGATTTCAAAGACAGCTCTAAAATGTTTGATAGTCCTTTAAAGAACACTGGAATATATCATACCTATTATACTGATTTTTTTTTTTTACACCACGGATCTCTGTGGGTAAGTAGATTTGTTATGAGTTTGTGAATATGTGTGCCTACCTATTGACTGTCTATCTATATAGAAGATTCTATTATAATTATGGATTGATGTTACAAAAAACTTCCCTTTTACATTTAATGTAAAATAGAGATTCTCGTGTGTCTCCCTCTTTTCCTTTTTATTGATTCATTTTATGGTTAAATCCTCCAAAGGACAATAAATGACAACCAAATTGATTTTTAGTTTCAAATCTGTTAAATAAAACATCTGGCACCATGTGCAACTGCCAGTGTTTTGGGAAATTTCTGCTGTTTTAGAGGTCATTGCAGGTACCAGGTAACATATTAAACCAAGCTTGTGGAAAAATGTTAAGTACATTATATACTTTTCCCAGGATTTCTTTTCTGAGTCCAGCTTGCTTCCTGTCTTGTGTTGTTTACCCTCTTCTCCCACACCCCCAAATAGCTGTGCTTCAATCAAAACACTCGAGCTCTGGCCCTGAGTTTCTTCCCTGGCTAATTATGGTGACTTAGCAAAAAATGACAACAAAAGAAAGTGACTAAAATATGGAAGAAAAAAAAATAATTACTGCTTTGTGATGTATCTTACACCTAATTACATGAGACTATTAAAACTTGGTAACAGGATTCACGCCATCAACATCTGCAGTCACATTATCTTTGTAACAGAATAGAATGTCACATAACTGAGGTTCGTGGTAATGACCCTGAGACATCAGGAAATCATTAAATTATCTTCTGTCTTCTCTGTTGAAAAAGCAGGAAATCATAGAGTGCAAGTTGTACTTTTTTTTTTTTAGGCCACTATTTTAGTACTTGATTCTGTGTCATGAGATGTAAATATTTTCTACTATTATGGATTTTTAAGCTCACATTGTGTTATTAGCCATTGTACTTGCAAGTTCTTGGAAGTATATTTGGTAAAACTTTCTGGTTATTAGTATTGTGAAGGATATTTGCAAATTCTATGTAATTTATATCATTAAAAATTGTGGAATTTCTAACATATCACAGTTTTCTTCTTTTAAGGTGATTCATTTTGAAAGAAAGATATAGCAGGGGAAGGGCAGAGAGAGAGGGAGACAGAGAATTCCAAGCAGGCTCAGTGCTGTCAGTGAGAAGCCTTATGAGGGGAGCAATCTCACCAATCGTGAGTTCATGACCTGAGCCAAAATCAAGAGTCAGTCGCTTAACCGGGGTCACCCAGGAGCCCCACACATATCAAAGTTTTTAACGATGTGAATACCCCTAGTTATTAACTTGCAAAGGTTCCCTTTGCAGATAATAGTAGATAAGCCGCATTTGCTCCTACATTCAGCAGGCATTCATTGAGCACATTTTATGTTCTAGGAACTAAAAATAATAGGTTTTAAAGACAAATAAGTCAGACACTGGCCTATATGAACAATTCTCAAATCCCTGGAATGATGGTAGGGGAAGATGCTAGCAAGGAGATACACATTTAAAATAAAATATGAAAAGAGCTCAGGAAAACCCTTAAGTTGTATGTGACAATTGTAAACTAAGTTGCAATGCTACTTAAAAAATGTTTGCTGATGAATTAAACCTGACTGAAAACAATCAGTCTTAAATAACCTTCAGAATAGTAAACACTTCCATAGTTCTCAATTAAATATCCTTTTCCTCTATTGTGGATTTGTCCTACTCACTTGTTCAGAGTTACCAAGAATATTGAAATCTGGCACATCTGGGTGGCTCAGCCAGTTAAGTGTCCTACTCTTGATCTCTGCTCAGGTCATGATCTCCTATTTTGTGGGATAGAGCCCAATGTCAGGCTCTGAGCTGACAGCATGGGACCTGCTTGGGATTCTGTCTCCCTCCCTCTCTCTCTCTTCACCTCCCCTGCTCACAAGTGCTCACGCATTCTCTCTCTCTTAAAATAAATAAATAAACTTAAAAAAAGAAGAATATTGAAATCTAGTATATAACTCTAAAGTTAAAATACTGTATGTCCTTTTCTAGTATTTCGTATATGATTGACAATAACATTATAACAAGGTATTTAAATATTTTGTTATATAAATTTATGGCAGAAATGGCAACAATAAAGTGTTCAAGAAAGTACTTTAATGTATTTTATTTGTTAATTTATTTTGTCAATACTAAATATATTCCATATTAACAAACGAGAATCATTAGGGCACGCCATCCATCACACAATTTCCCACTTACGGAAAAGCAAATACGCTACTCAGAAATCATTTAATGCTTTAAGAATTGACATTAATTTACATGGTGTTTTCATATACAACTTTTTTGGTTCCATCTATTTAGTTTAAATATATTTTTTAGAATATTCATTACTGAAAGGATATTTGATAACATATCCTTTGGAGACATTGTTATGTGGAGTAACACTTCTAAAACTACTTTACATATACATAAACTTTAAAAACACACTGAAAGTTAATCATAGGTCAAGTAACTTTCCATTTAATTGCTAATTAAAACTTGGAATGGAAACTAAAAAGCTTCATTTCGTGCTGCTTTCCAATAATTGCCATTAATATGATTATATTCTTGTTTAAAGCTTATCTAAATTAGCTCATTAGCCAGCATGGTTACTTATACACCTCAAAGAATGAAAAAAAAATCAATTTCATCACATTTTTATACTGATCTCAGGGAACATGGCTGGTGTATTCATTACCATCTGTGTCCATAGCCCTGTACAGTATGGCATATGTGTCAAACCAATTACTATGCAAATCCCAAGATCATCCCAGCATTAATTCCCCAGTGATTCTGAAATCTTCGCTAGTTTAAATAATCACAAAGAAAAATTGTATTCTTGGAATTAGTAATACATATTTTGTCCAAGTTGGGATTCACAGGAAACTGAGTTTCTTTAAAACAGACATATTTTTAAGTAGGACTGTACATTTTAACTTTTTCTAAATTAAGCAATATAAAATATAGAAAATGTGCTAAGTGGTCTACTATATTACAAACATTAATTTATAGAGGTAGTTACAATAGTAACTAAGGAAACAGTACTGTAAAAATATTGTTGTCAGTATTCTCTCAATGAGGACTAGAACTTCCTTGATAGGTAACGTGCAGTTTTATTTTATATTGATAAATATGTTAGAATAACTTGAAGCAAACTTTATACTCTCCCCTTTTTAATACTAAGTAAAGGTAGACTCTCCCATTTGCCCAATTTCATTTCTTTATATCTTAAGTTCTTGTTGATTTTTGACTCATTCCATTCAAATTCCCAGATGTAAACTGCAACATGGTTTTTCAGCCTGTTATTTTCTCAATTTCTTTTGTCCTTAAAGCAAAATTATTTTTCCTTTGAGTTCAAAAATATTTTAAGTTGATTTGTGGCATGATCCTGGTTACTCTTATTTTTCTTTAGGTTGTCTATAGCAGGTGCCTTTATTTATAAAGTGCTGCACTAACTAGGTGCTTTGTACATAAGTAAGACAGATCCTTTAGGACTGTAATCTTACCATGCAAATAGGCAAATATTCCAGTATATTAGAGCTTCCATTTTATCTATGAAATTTCTGTCATCAACATACCAAAAGTGCATTTCCAACTGCTGAGATTCATTATTTCAACCATTCAACTTTTAATGAGCACTATTCTAGCTATTTAGAAATCCCTTCATGAAGCTTACAATTTAATGGTGAAACAGGTAAAACCAAACAGTAAAGAAATAAGTATGGAAATTCCATGATGGCTTTTTATGGGGTAACAATAAGTGCCCTGAAGAAAGGTTAAGCAGAAGACATTTTTTATAAGTGAGCGTCTTTTAGATCAAATAATTGGAGGCTTATTCCTTACACACAAATGTCTGATCACATTAAAAGGTGAAAAAATTGGGCTGCCTGGGTGGCTCAGTCGGTTAAGCGTCCGACTTCAGCTCAGGTCATGATCTCACACTCCATGAGTTCAAACCACACGTTGGGCTCTGTGCTGACAGTTCAGAGCCTGGAGCCTGTTTCGGATTCTGTGTCTCCTTCTCTCTCTGACCCTCCCCTGTTCATGCTCTGTCTCTCTCTGCCTCAAAAATAAATAAAAAACATATATATTTTTTTTAAGTGAAAACATTTATAGGCCATTATTTTTTCTTTGCCTTTGTGAATTTGTTATTAATAAAAATCAGATTTTTAAAGTCAATTGTATGTTCTTCAGTATTCTTTGTAAATTCTGTAATGTTTCTAATTAAAATATATGTCCAACTTAAATCACAGTTAAGTTGTGTACCACAACTTTTGGATTCAATTCCAACGTCTTTGCAATGGTGTTTACAATAGTTTCTGTAACTACTATGTCATTATATCTAAAATAGCAATCTTGTCATATTCTAAGCCAATACATTGCTATATAGCACTTATAGCTACCTGATATTACATACCTCTTGTTACCCCTTCTGTCAAAATACACACTCTGCTGAGCCAGGAACATAGTCCTATTTATTGCTATTTCCTCACTGCTTAGCACATAGTAGGCAAGTAATAAATATTTGCTGAATAAAAGAATTAAGGAATAAAGGTTCAATGACTTTGAAACCACTATCATTCCTTCTTTCCTCTTCTGCTGTAGTCTTAGGTGCCCATTTTAAATCTCCTTTTGTATCAGTCAGCTCAACCTGTCGTAACAAATT
Organism: Lynx canadensis; assembly: GCF_007474595.2. Taxonomy (NCBI): domain Eukaryota; kingdom Metazoa; phylum Chordata; class Mammalia; order Carnivora; family Felidae; genus Lynx; species Lynx canadensis. The sequence goes on from NC_044311.2 coordinate 125,914,779, forward strand.
ACCACAGAGTGGCTTAAACAACAGAAATTTATTTTCTCACAGTTCTGGAGACTAGCTGTCTGAGATCAGTGTTCCAGCATGGTCGAGTTCTGGCTGTGTCCCCCCCATGGTGGAGAGAGGAACACTCTAGCACTCTAGCATCCCTTTAATTTTAAGGACACTAATCCTTTAAAGGCCCCACCATTATGACTTCATTTAGCCTTAATTTTCTTCCTTCTAGGCCCTATCCCAAATACAGGCACTGGATGTGAGGGCTTCAACATACAAATCTGGAGGGGTGGACACTGACAATTTAGTCCACAGAACACTTTAATATATTATTTAGGCTGAAAATAACCCATATTACTATTGTTAATAATTTAAAGAAGTTTCTACAAATAGTAATTAGAATCTATTATATTTAAACAAATTTTTTAAAATCAAACACTTATTTTTATGGTATTTTTAAAGCAGTTACTGACAAATATAACCTATTCTTTTTTTTTTTTAACGTTTATTTATTTTTGAGACAGGGAGAGACAGAGCATGAACAGGGGAGGGTCAGAGAGAGAGGGAGACACAGAATCTGAAACAGGCTCCAGGCTCTGAGCCGTCAGCACAGAGCCCGATGCGGGGCTCGAACTCACGGACCGCAAGATGATGACCTGAGCCAAAGTCGGACGCTTAACCGACTGAGCCACCCAGGCTCCCCTAACCTATTCTAAATAAATAAATAAATAAATAAATAAATAAATAAATAAATAAATAACTTCATAGTCTGCTATGGAAAAGTGAAATGAGCTACTCTTTTCATCAACAAAAGCTAAAAAAAAATGCATATAACTATATATAAATTATATTTTTGTAGGTTTTCACCTCTACACTATTTTTTAAAAATTATGAATAGATGGGGGAAATGCATTCTTTATAAATCAAGTTTTCTATAGAATAAAGAATGAGAAAATATTTTTCTCTTAAAATACAATAAAGGGAAATTTTTGCATATTTTATTTTGAAATATATCTAAGTTTAAAACAAAATAGACAACTAATAATACTGAACAAATAATAGCCAACCACAACTATTGAAAGAAGGCAAGGCTAATTAGAAATGTCTGACTCACAGTGGTTTATTTAGTATAATCCAGTATTTAAAAACATCTATTTTCAACAAAATCCATAAATAATAGTATTAAAGTGAAAAAAAAGATGCAATGGATTATATTTCCAATGCAATATTACCTGCTCTTTGGTTTGGAGTCTTTTTCTAACTTAGTACTTTTTTCCCCATACTATTCAAAAAGAATCAAATTGTTAAATTATTAATCATCTACAGTCACAAATGTTATACATATATTCCTTCAAGCTCAGGTAATGGAAACCTGTATTTTTTAGTCAGCATAATTCAACCTTGCATTACCTCAGAAATGTCACTCCCTTGACACTTCATCATGTCAAAACAGTGGAATGTATGTCATATCTTCTGTGTAGCAAAGGTTCCTACAGGAACAACATGGAGCCATTGTGACATTTTTCTAATTATCGATCATTTCATGTCTATGTAGTTGAAGGGCATTGGTTCAAACTGAACATTCAGGTCACTTTTGGTATTCTATATTGACTGTGCTACTAGAAAAATTTATGCTGTATGTTTTTACACCTCTTGCCTAATACCTCTGAATTGCTTGATCACCGTATCTGCATTTAGTGTCATTATAGACTATATGTGTACTGGAAGAGAACAAGACTGTAAATTCTCTGAGCACAGAGACTGTATCTTTGTGTTAAAATTTCTATCCCCAAGGCAGATACACAGTAGGTGCTTAGTGAATATTACTGAACAAATATATAAATGAATATAATCCATCCATCCCACTCTTTAAACTTCCCTGCATAGTTCTTTACGTGAGTCTTTTAAGGACTATTCTCTTTCCAGTTTTATTTCAATAAACTTAACACTATCCATATGAATTTTGGGAGAAAAATGGACAGATTCTGTGTCAAAGTTACTATAGTTGGAGAGGATTTGGAAGGAACAATATGAAGCATAATTTTATATATACTACGTATTTATCTATAATATGGGCTAATGAAGCACACCTTATTTATTGACCTGTATCAGGTTAGAATATATGCTTTCAAATAACAGGAATCCAATCCCAACAGGCTGGAATAATAAAAGGATATTGTTGGCAAATGTATCTGAATAATTTAAATAAAGAATGATCCTGGGGTGCCTGGGTGTGTCAGTCAGTTGAATATCCAACTTCGGCTCAGATCATGATCTCACTGCTGGTGAATTTAAGCCCTACATCAGTCTCTAAGCTCAGAGCTTGAAGCTTGCTTTGGATTCTGTCTCCATCTCTCTGCCCCTCCCCTGTTCACACTCCATCTCTCTCTCTCTCTCTCTCTCTCTCTCTCTCTCTCTCTCAAATATAAAATAAAACATAAAAAAAAATTAAACAATGCTCCTATAGCAATCAACACTTTACCAATGTTTATATTAGTAAACAAAGTCTACCAATTTTGTTTGTTTTGTTTCTAAAAGACTTAAACTAGATTATCCCAAATTTAACATGACTTGCAACAGGTTCAAAGGGCTTCCTTGTTCCCCTTAAGAGAAATTCATGTTTCTTCGGGTGACTCCTGCAAAAGAAAGGAATTTTTCTTACTCAGAAGCTCTCACCTAATACCATAGGGGCTGGATTTGGACATCATGGTCATCGACAAACCATTCACATGTCCATGGGAAATTGCTGATTGCTTTAAGACCCACACCTAGGGCTGTAAGAAACACAGCAAACTTCAAGCTTGAGATGAACACTGGAATGAAAAACCATAGTGCTGTGGCCAAAGGAAAGAGAAATGAATGCAAGAAGGCCAAAAACAGAACATGTCCAGCAATGTAATTTGAATGATATTCATGTTTGAAATTCACACTGTAAAAACATAGGCTTGTCAACCAAACAACCTTTGCTCAAAAGAATTACTGGGCACCTGGGTGGCTCAGTCAGTTAAGCATCTGACCTTGATTTCTGCTCAGGTCCTGATTTCACAATTTGTAGGATCGAGCCTTGCTCCAGGCTCTGCAATGACAGCGTGGAGCCTGCTTGAAATTCTCTCTCTCTCTCTCTCTCTCTCTCTCTCTCTCTGTCTCTATCTTTCAATAAATAAGCTTAAAAAAAGAAAAGACTTAAAAGAAGAATTACCAATTTCACAGTGCAAAACCTCTTTTTTACCTCATTTTTTACACCTGAAAGTGAGGATAATAGGACATAGAACAAAGTTTTATTATAAATTTTAACTTAGATAATAAATGCAAACTGCTCAGTAAATTGCCTGACAGAAAGCAAATGCATAACAGAAGTTCACCATAATAACAACAACAACAATAATTGTTATAGTCCTCACATGTATATCATTTTCTACAATAGGCACTTATTACCTTAATGCCCATCTCTAGAGTATTATTGCCAGGATTGAATACAGTAATAATCTACATGTTTATTTCCATTATAACCCTTGTTTTATTGGATTGTAATCATTTACTTAGTTGATGTTAGCTAGTTTACTAAAGTTCTTTGAAGACAATGTCTCTACCGTATTTACCTGTATAGTCCCAGTGGCAACTACAATGTTTGTTATGTAGTAGATCCTGCTTAAATCTGTATTGAAAACAAAAATTAAAAAAATAAAGGACAGAGGGAGGGAGGGGGGTGTTGAAAGGGAAAAACAGTTAAAGGACGTGAGGATAAAGATGACTACTCTCGGGCAGCAGAATGAAAGGTTGTGAGAGGTGTCTGTGCATTTTCTGTGTTGTCACATGATTATAGGTCTTCTTTGCACACTAGGAAGACACACCTGTAAGGGACTAATGGCAGAAGTTGCACATATGGAATTATGTCTCAACGTGAAAAGAAACTAAATAAAACAGCAGCCACCAAAAGCAAAGCGACAGAGAAGTATCCGAAAGTAGAATGGGCAGCTCATTACCACACACATAGAGACATGGGAACTACTGGGAGAAACTTCTATAAACAAGTTTGTTTCAGGGGAGCCTGAGTGGCTGAGTCTGTTAAGCATCTGACTCTTGATTTCAGCTCAGGTTCATGAGTTTGAGCCCTAAGTGGGGCTCTGCCCTGTCAGCACAGAGCCTGCTTGGGATTCTTTCTTTCCTTCTCTGTCTGCCCCTCATTCTCTCTCGCTCTCGCTCTCACTCTCTCTCTCCCTCTCTCTCACTCTCGCTCGCTCACACACACACACACACACACACACACACACACACACACAGAATAAATACATTTTAAAAAATAGTTAATAAAAAGGAGTCTGGTTCATTAGAAATGCTTTGTTTTGATGAGGATTAAGGTGCTCTTGAACTCTGAGATTATGTGAGACCTATAATTTGTTATATTTGGAAATTAAATATTAAACACTACCAATCTTTCGGTGCAACAGCCTCTAACATAAGGCACCAGAGCCTGTTTTCTGGTGTTTATACTTGGCCTCTCCACTGCCCATCCTGCCGTCACAGCTCAAGTGGATAAAATTTAAAGCAGGTTTGTGGATGTCAACCCCACATGTTTGAATGTAATAAAACTGTACTTTTAATTTTTATTTAATCAAAATCCTTTGGGGGCAAAAAAAAAAACATTTAAATATGTTACTTAAAAACCAAAATTAAATTCACTTTCTTAAGGATATATCATTCCTTTTAGAATTTTTAAAAATGCTAGAAATGACTTATCACAAAATAAAATATAAAAATGTTGAATGCTTGCTTTCTCTTTTTAAAAAAACAAAATAACATAAAGGATAGCTAATCCAAGAATTCTGCATCAGCTCTCTGTATTTGAGGAACAAAGACTACATTTCACATTTGCTCTACACGAGGCAATGAATAAAAGATCACAGATAAAAGAAAACCAGTAAATCATCATTTGCATTGTATTGATGTTTACTGAGGTATAAAATCCCCTAGAATTTAGATGTGCTATCACATTGTTATGGAGAAGGTGCTCTCTTCAAATAACATGGGATTCAAAACACACATTTGTGTGTGAGGATTGATTTGAGATGAGCACTCTGACAAATTCCTGGAAAAAAAAAAATCTCTGTGTTCTATTATACCTTGAGAGGTGCTAAATTTCCTACATTTTAAGGCTTTGTTTTTTATTCTTATTTTATTATTTTTAGAATCCACATCTACAGTACATAATGACTGATTTCTAAGAGCATCGCTTAAATAGTAAAATGTCAAAATAAACATATAACACTTCTTGATTTATTAAGAGTATAAAAATATGGATTTAATTCTTTTTTACTTTAATAAATGGCAATTTAAAGAAATAAACTATTCCCCAATAATAGTTTTTCAGACAGTGATGTTAAAACCTCAATAGAACATGATCAAAAATGGAATCAGAGTTAATAAATACAACAGTAGTTTAAAATGTACCCACGAACATATTATCAATATATAGGATTAGTATGTTCTGATGCTATTCTCCCAAGCCAATGTAGAAAAGCAGCTTACAATTGCTGTGTGACATTGCTACCTTGGTCTGTTTAACACTTAAATTATAAAGATTTATTGGGGGGAAAAAAGAAAAAGTCAAGATGAAGTTGAGAGTGGCACAGTGGAAATTTCAAAGGCATAGCTGTGAGTCGAATTATTCATTTAAGTTTTAGGAAATTGCCAGGCATGGGAATAATTTATATTCACTAGGAAGCAGGTGAAGCAAGGAATACTGTGCACAGACAAGCACAACAGTAAGAATAGAAGAGTGATTAGGGGTTTCATAGAACCCTAGAATTTTAGATTTGGGAGATGTCACAGAGACATTTTTTGCCTCATTATTGTTATTAAAATGTATAATCCAATAAGAGTAATGTATCTGAAGGCTGCAGCTGTGATGAAATTTTATAAATATATACAAATGAGCAATTGTCACTAGAATCAAGATAGGAACATTACAAACATCTCAGAATCCTTCCTGCTCCTCCATCAGGCACTAGTTTCCCCAGATGTAGCCCTTACTCTGAATTCCATCGCCTTTGATTATTTTACCATTTTTAAGTTGCATAATTTTATTTTACTCAACAATATCTTTGATTTTGATCCCTGATGTTTTTTGTAGCATAATTCCTTCCTTTCCATTGTTGTATAATACTCCATTTTAGACCAGTATACCATTTATACATTCTTCATTTTATGATATTTTAGTTGTTAGAAGTTTTTCACTATCACATCAAGAGTTGATACAAACACTCTTGTGCGCTGTATTATTAGACGTAAACACCCATCTGTCTTTGGTATATAACTGGGAGTTGAAATTGTTAAATCATAGGATAGATATATCTTTAACAAGCAGGTTTTTTTACTAGTTTTTGTCACAATTTTTACTCCCACTGACACTGTGGTTATTTTAGTGGCTTTGATTTTTGTCATTTATTGACCATTTAGATACACTCATAGGTGAAGTGGATGTTCAAGAATTTTCCTAGTGTTTTAAAACTAATCTTCCAGGGGTGCCTGGGTGGCTCAGTTGGTTGGGTGTCCAACTTTGGCTCAGCTCATGATCTCATGGTTCACGGGTTCAAACCCCACATCGGGCTCTGTGCTGACAACTCAGAGCCTAGAGCCTGTTTTGGACTGTCTCTCCCTCTCTCTCTGCCCATCCCTGCTCATGTTCTGTCTCTCTCTCAAAAATAAATAAACAATGAAAACAATTGAGGGACGCCTGGGTGGCTCAATCAGTTAAGCATCCGACTTCAGCTCAGGTCATGATTTCACAGTTGGTCAGTTTGAGCTCCATGTCGGGCTCTGTGCTGACAGCGTGGAGCCTGAGCCCACTTTTGAGCTCTGGGTCTCCCTCCCTCTCTCTGCCCCTCCCATGCTCACAGTCTGTATCTTTCTCTCTCAAAAATAAATAAATGTTAACAAAAAAAAATTTTTAATAAAAATAATGTTTTTTTTTAAAAAGCTAACCAAAGCAGATTTATACTTTCTCGTACTTATAACTAAATAAAATGAAATGGTATTATTGCAAAAATATTGCTTTGATCTATGACCTTTTCAAATCAACCTTTTCATTAAATTTCTTGAGCTAAAAGTAAATGGCCTATTTGAAGAAAAGAAAACTGATAGATTTGAATAACATGCTTTCTTTGGTGCTTTAAAGGAGTATTATGTAATATGAAACTGAAACCATGAATACTTTTGCAATAAGTGTTGCATATCTAATTTCCTTGGATATGTATTTTTTTAAGTTTATTAATTTATTTTGGGAGAGAAAGAGAGAGAGAGCAAGCGAGCAGGGGAAGGACCGAGAGAGAGGGAGAGAGGGAATCCTAAATAGGGTCTGCACCAGCAGCACAGTCCCCACGTGGGGCTCAATCTCACAAACCTTGAGATCGTGATCTTGGCTGAAACCAAAAGTTGGACACTTAACCGACTGAGCCAGCCAGGTGCCCCACTTGTGCTATTAAGTACAAAGAAAGAATACATTCCCTTAATTTCTGAAGTGTGATTATACAGCAGATTATAAGTGAACATTTTTAAATCTTGCCATTTGTAATGTATTATAAAACGAGCATTATTTATTATTCACAAATGATCAGAGTGGTATCTTTCACAGACGTTAAAAAGAGTGGTTGTCACCAAAGTCCTTACACGGAAATTAGAGTAAGATATAATTACTTTTCATCCTGATTACTAGTAAAATATGATGTAATGAAGATGTCTTGATATCTAGAAAATAAAAATAACCCTTAACACCTATTAACATGACTATTGTAACACACGCAAAATAACGAGCGTTGGCAAGGATGCGGAGAAAGCAGAACCTGTGCCTTCCTGGCGAGGATGTATGACGACGGTGTGGCCAATGTGGCACATGGTGTAGTGATTTCTAAAAAATTAAACATAGAATTAACATAGGATCCAGCAATTTCACTTCTGGGTCTAACCTCCAACCCCCACCAAATTGAAAGCAGGATTCAAACAGATATATGTAGACCCATGTTTATAGCAGCATTCTTCACACTACGCAAAAGATGGAAGTTACCCGAATGTTCATGGGCACATTAATAGGTAAAATGTCATCTATACGGGGGCACCTGGGAGGCTCAGCCAGTTAAGTGTCTGACTCTTGATTTTGGCTCAGGTCACAGTCTTGTGATCAATGGGAACAAGCCCCGTGTCAGGCTCTGCGCTGACAGCATGGAGCCTGCTTGGGATTCCCTTTCCCTCTCTCTCTCTGTCCTTCCCCCACTTATGTACACATGCTCTCCCTCAAAATAAATAAATAAACTTTAACAAAACGAGATCTACACATACAAAGGGAGGAAATTTTGGCACAGGCTACACAAAGGATAAATCTTGAAGACACTATGCTAAGGGAAGTAAGTTAATGACAAAAGAACAAATATTGTGTGAGTCCACCTCTATGACGTTCCTAGAGTAGTCAAATTCATAGAGACAGAAAGTGGAATGGTGGTTGTCAGGAGCTGGAAGACGGGATGCTAGGAGTTAGTGTTTCATAGATAAAAAGTTTTAGTTGGGGAAGATGAAAAGTTCCGTAGACAAATCAGGATGATGGTTGCACAACAATATGAATATGATTAATGTCTCAGAACTGACTATTTATAAATGGTTAAAATGATAAATTCTGTGTTATGTATTTTGCCACAGTTTTTATAAAAAGAAAACATAAATTGAACTAAATCCTCAGAAAATGAAATCATCTTCCTCTAATTATGATTAGTCAAGAAAATATCTTATTATTTTAAAGGTCTTTTGTTGTTGTTTTACTAAGATTTCTCCTAATTATTCATATTAAATTCAAATCATTTGTATTGAATGAAGAAAGGTATGCAAGATGCTTTAAATGTTAAATATTCATATAATTTGTATACTAAAAAAAATCTTATTATAATGACTATATAATAAAAGCTGTTTAGCAGAGTGTCATTGAGTACTTAGGTATTATTTGTTACCTCTGGTTCTCAGAGTGGAAATATTTTAATACAAACACTTTTCCTCTTTTCTCTCAATGGGAAAGATGTCCATCAAAGACTTCCATTAAGAAAACGTCCCTGTACGTCTCAGGCAGATGTCATCTTGATCTTTGATGGAATTCTCTTGCTATTCTTGACTGCATGAATCGTGAATCTTTTATAATACGCTTTCATGTGCATTGTGTGGTTAAGGGAGTTAGGTTTTGTTTGCTTAGTTGGCTGGTTATTTTTGGTTTTGCTTTTTTGATTAGCTTTATTTTTTTTCATGTCAAAGCTTGGTTTTGCACATTTTGGTAATCTATTAAGTGTTTGACACAGTTGAAATTTAAATGAACTGATTGACAAATGAATTAAACTAATCGAGAGTTCTAATAACCAAAACAATTTTCCTTGTGATTGAAATATAAAGAAATTGGTGGAAACTGTATAGGAAAAGCTCTCATTTGTTTGGTGACTGATAGATTTTTAATATCTATGCATATGTCCTGAATACAAAATAGTTTCTGGAACAGAAATAAGAGTTACTGTTACTTATAGCAATAACAACATTGTTTCTCCATGCCCCAATATTTCTCTTATATTAGGTGATGCTATGAAAGCCAGATGAATTCTGTAAGTGCACAAAAAGGGATTCATGTACCACAGGAGAGAAACCTTAAAAACCATGAGTCTGGGAACTCATATACATTTTGCTCTGCTCTTAAGGAGAGAGAAAGAAATTCTTCCTAAGGTAAATAAATTCTCCTCCAGAAAAGGAAGGGAAGTCCCTAAATTCTACCTCTTTGGAATATAAATAAATTACTCTGGGGGGCAGATGAGTGTCTCCAGATTCACAACCCCTAAAACGTCTCCGTGGCTTCAACCCATTTTAATATGTAAAAACACACCTCCGGGAAGTTTAGTCTTCCCAAAGTTCTATCTATTTAGTCATCTTTATACTCCAAGCTTGTCCCCTAACCCAAGTTCAAGTAAAATTTACTCAGAAAGCTCTAACCATTCAGAGGCATAAAAATATTTTCTCTTTTCATGCCTCAATCTTTTTCATCCTTTAGAATGAAACTTCTATATATATTATCCCATCCGAATGTCTATGTACTCTTTTGCCAACTATGAATTCCAATGTTGAGGAGAGAAAATATTTTCAAGAATTCATAAACCAATAAGCTTTCTAATTTGATTATACTTTTGCAAGCTTTGAGCCAGTTGAATTCCCCTCCCCTTACCACAAACACCTGTTGTATCATAAGCCATATATGGTTCTTTGGTTGAATTGTATCTCTTGTGGCATCTTCGTCCAGCTATCTCTTGAATATTTGTTATATATGAAAACAAGGCACAAGAATGACAATATTATTGGGCAAAACAAAAGTAATTGCTAAGGCCATTTTAGTGTTGTATTTATTCCATTCTCACCAAGTGTGGTTAATACTTTGGTCTGTTATATTATTATTAAAGCAAGTGGTAGTTTATCTTTACTTTAAACAATTAGAACAGGAAGAACAAGTTTTAAAGATATTTTGTGGGAAATAATTCTTTTGGTGGGAAATACATTCCATTAAGTTTCTTTATTTAAATTTAAGCAATGAAAACTAAAATCTACTCATGCATTAAACATTTTTAGCTTCCTAGTATGTGTGGCACTGTGGTTTTCTGTGAGATAATGTGAGAAAACTCAACCACCAGTAGTCGTACGTAATTAGAGAATTATACAATTTGAGAGCCCAAAGGCATCTTAGTGATTATCTTATAAAATACTCCTGTTTCACTGATGTGACATTGGGTTTTCAGAGAATTTAAGTTATACAGGTTAAGGTATGATCTTTCAGTAATATACTGTGTATTGCTTATTGAAATAAGCCATCATTTCCCCCAGAATTACTTGTGCGTTTAGGATCCATTAAAGTTTCTGAATAGTTTAAGATGCTTATGGATGTGGTAGGCATAGAAAGCAGGAAACTATATCAAAAGGTGTTGTGTTTGCTTTTTACCTTCCAGTATTTCCATAGAAAGTTTTCAGCAGAGTTACAGTGACGTAACACCGTAGTATTTGTGTTTTAGGCCACAGTGCTCTTCATCCTTATTTGAGAAATTTCCTTTTATTGACCAGCATGGGCAGGGTTAGAAATTTCAAGCCAGGCCTCAGAAGAGCCCTTCACTAATGGACAATTCCTCAATACATTTGCCCATAGTCCTTGGACAGACCCAACCTCATGATTCTGTGTCCTAAATCGTGAGGCACATTTTTTTCTTTTAGTGCAACCTTCCCTATACTGTCTCAGGTGTGTGTGTGTGTGTGTGTGTGTGTGTGTGTGTGTGTGTGTTTTCCTGGCTTCTGGAAGAAAGTCCCTAATTCCTGAATAACTACACTGAGACTTTGATTAAGAATTTTTTTAATGTTTTTAATGTGTATTTACTTTTTAGAGAGAGACAGAGAGAGAGGGGGTGGGGGGGAAAGCAGAGGGAGACACAGAATCTGAAGCAGGGTCCAGGTTCTGAGCTGCCAATAGAGATTCAGACACAGGGCTCAAACCCATGAACCATGAGATCATGACCTGAGCCAAATTCAGTTGCTTAACCAATTGAGCTACCCAGGCGCCCCTGGTTAGAAATTTTTGTGACTATCAGTGCACACTGTCTTTATGGCACTCATGCTTTGTGTGCATCAGCAGAACCAACTCAAGCAGCATATGCTGTGAGAAAGACTGCCCAGCTCACCACCTCTTCCTTTCCTGGCTTATGACAGTGGAATTTGATCTTTTACAAGGAAACTCTTCCTTAGAACTCAGGCTGAATTTAAACCCTTGTGCTACAGTCATATGTGAGAAGCCAACTTGTAAATGGCCTCAGAATATATAAAACTGCTTTCACTATCATGCAAAGCTCATTGCTGTACCTGATGCCTCAGCCTCATGGTTTGCTTTGGAAAACAACCAAGCTGTCATTTTTTGCCTGGCAGTGGCTGGCAGGAAGAATCATCTCCTCTAACATGGCTTCTGGCTGTCTTCATTCTTCTCCTCTTAATGTTCTCCTTTCTATGTAAATCATTTTCAAGTCATAACTCCGTTGATTCCATGATCACAGGCTATTAAATGTAGTTGCTAACAAAGTCCTTTTAGATCATTTCAGCTTTTCTCCCTTGTAGTGTTTCCCTGAATCTCTCCAACCTGCCTTCTAATCACCGATCCATTTATTCATTCATTCATTCATTCACTCATTCATTCTCAATCATTTGCCAGGAACAAAAGCAACTTTAAAACTGGTGAAAATACAAGAAAAGAGACAATAACAGAAAATAAATAAAACGAAAGAAAATAAGTGAGGAGGAAAATGGGACAAAAAAGAGGTGAGAAAAATAAGGTAAAGACAGGAATAAGTAAGACAAAAAATTGATTCTGAAAAAAAAAAAATCTGTGTATTATAGATAATGATTGTTTCAACATTTTAACCCCAACTTAAAGAAGACGACATAATTCATGGCCTTCATAAGATAAACACAACATTGTTCAGAATCATTCTTTCAGGTAGGAACCTGAGAGTAATATGGTTTTTTTTCTACTTATCCTCTCAAAAAGGACACTATAATTAATTCAGCTAATAGCTTTTTTTAAAATATACTTATGATGAGTAAAATTATGTACAACAATAGTTTTAGAGATATCTCTTTTAATGTATTCCAATATCATAACATCACTCCGGAATTCTAAGAAAAAAAAAAGAAAGAAAGAGAAAAACTCTGTAAAGGAAACAAAACAGTTTAGTTAACAAGCTTCAAAAATCTGGTCTAATGCAGAAGGAGATGATGATATCGGGTGTGGAATGGAAAATATATGCCATCCACACCCTCTCTGATGGTATCTCCCATGCTGATAGTACATATAAGTAACTGATTGCTAAATACTTTTGCTTGGTTTCATGTGTGGCCTTAGGGAGCCACTGTCAATCAGTTGGGCATGGTGTTTGAGAAGAAGCCTACATACGATTAATTTATTCAAGGCATGGAGGTTCTGCAGATTCTTTTTTTTTAACATTTATTCATTTTGGGGAGACAGAGCATGAGCAGGGGAAGGGCAGAATGAGGGAGAGGGAGATACAGAATCTGAAGCAGGCCCCAGGCTCTGAGCTGTCAGCACAGAGCCTGACACAGGGCTGGAACTCACCAACAGTGAGATCATGACCTGAGCTGAAGTCGGTCGCTCAACCGACTGAGCGACCTAAGTGCCCTTGCAGATTCTTTAGGGAGTACTACATAACATCATTTTTTCTCTACTGACCTCTATATGTAATAAGAGGAAGTGACAAATCACTGCAGTACAGCTATTTTAGATTGCTTTAGGTAAGGATTCCAAAGTTTTACCAGGCTTATTTGTAAATGGAAATAGTTTTCTCTTTTTTAAATGTAGTAGCCTAAATGATAAGAAATATGCCCTATTAACCCACTCCAACGTTGCTCCCAAATGTAATACGGAAGTACTTTCAATACAATATCTTAAAATTCCTTAAAGGTGTTTTGCTTTCTAGTTTGTTTTTTGGTTTTGGTTTTGGTTTTGGTTTCGATAATGAGGGGTGGAAGGCCTGGACTAACAAATTCTAAAAGTTATATGTAAATGAAAACTGCAAAATCAGTTAAGAATAGCCAAGAGAATTTTAAAGAAGATAAAGAAGAAAGCTGGAGGAATAATATTCTAGAAATGAAGATCTATAATAAAGCTCTATTAATTAAGTCAGTAGGATATTGAAAAGAGCATTTTGAAGTTGATCAGTGGAACAGCTTGGAGACTCTAGTACTCATGTATATGATTATTTAATTTATGATAAAGGTGTCCAAAGAGTAGTGATAAAGGACAGTATGCCTATCCACAGGAAAAATAATTTTGACCTTTATTTCAAAATGTACACAAAAATTATTTCCAGATGGATTGTGGCTCTGAATTAGAAAAGTAGAGAAGCACCCGAGTGGCTCCGTCAGTTAACCATCTGACTCTTGATTTGGCTCAGGTCATGATCCCAAGGACTGAGTTCGAGCTCTGCATCCAGCTCTGCGCTGACAGTGGGAAGCCCACTTGTGATTCTCTCTCCCTCTCTCTCTGCCCCCTGCCCTGCCCTGCCCTTCCCTTACTCTCTTTTTCTCAAAATAAATAAATAAACTTTTTAAAAACAAAATAAATTAGGAAAGTAAAACATAAAGCTCTTAGTGAAAAGTGTAGGATAGTATTGGCCACCCCTTGGTGTTGGTAAACATATCTCAGTCTAGACATAGCCTACAGAGGGAGAAATGATAAATTAGGTTGCATTTAATTTAAAAACTAGTCTATTCATCAAAAGCCATCATTCAGGAAATAAAAGGTAAGAGTGGGAAAAAATATTCATTCTACATACATGTAACAAAAGACACATTCAGAATATATAAATAATTCATATAAATTCAATAAGGAGAAAGCAAACAATTCAATTAAAACTGGGCAAGAGTTGAACACACATTTCCAAAAAAAGAATATCCAAATACCCCAGGAATAAATTATTCATCAAGAGACTTCATTATTCATTAAGAAAAAGCAAGGTCAGACTAGGCTATCACAGGTGAAATGTCTAGGGAAAGAATTTAAGGAGACACTAGTGTTCTGTCAAACATATATCAAGTAAAAATTGATACAACCACTATTGAAACTATTTTGTTTGTACCTATCAGTGTATATCCTGGTCCAGCAGTTCTCCTAAGAGAACCCAACAACAACAAAAGTAATACTGTATTCACCAAAAGACAAGTACATAAATGTTTATGGGAACATATACAGGACACTCCATACCTCTATTGGCAGAAGAATGTATAAAGTCATTATGGTATATTGATGAAATGGAATACTATACATAGAACTAGTGAGAACATTGAACTATAACTATACACAACAAACATGAATAAATCTTGCAATGTAGATTGATGGAGTCCTGACACAGAGAAATATATACTGAATTATTATACATATATGCACTTTAAAAACAGGTAAAACTAATCTATAGGCAGGATATCGGTCATCCTTGGAAAGGGATATTGCTGCAAGGGGCCAGAATGGGCTCTTGAATACTTCTAATATTCTGTTTAATGATATGAGTGCTGGTTACACGTGTGCTCACACTGTAGAAATTCATTGATTTATCTACTTATCTTTAATGTACTTTTTAGTACATATATTTAATTAAAAGTTCATACCAAATAAACAAACAAATCATGTTAGATGCAATTAAATAGAAAGTAAACAGAAGGTGTCTTTGCATAAACACAGAGTGTTTCTGCACAAAATATCCTGACCAGTAAGGTTCAATAGGACTAGAGGCATTCATATGGCATTCAAGTAGTCTCACACTTTCTACACATTCATATAACATTTCATTTACATATATCTTCCACAGATACCTTTGTCACCAAATTTTCAAACTCTGTCCTTCAGAATCTCTAACTATGCTAAGTTGACAACAAATAAGCAAATTAGTAGCTTAATAAATTTGACTATTATGTATGATTTTTTATAGTCATTTTCCTTTTTATTTAATTACCTACTTTGTTGTCAAAGTGTCCAACTTAAAAATCACAATCAGATGTTTTCCATGACAAGGAGAAAAATCTTGTGTGTAAAATTCACTCTAAAATATAAGAACAAGTTTATACCCCAAATAGAACCAAAAATATAAGGACTTAAGAAAAATAGACTTGCCAGTTTAAAACCAGATGCTTTCTATACAAAATAATGGAAAATAAGCATCTGATACTTTGCATAGTAGACAATGCAGAAGCAGTCTATGGTTTACTCCAATTTAGATGAGGATTAGAACCAGGATTATCACTGGGAAGCACTGGCCATGAAACAAACAAGGTAGCCTGGGATCCTAAAGGATTCCTTTATTATTGGCATGATAATTTTAGGTAGATAAATAAGACACATTTGCATACAGGAAATGGAGATGCTGATTCTTCAGATGTAACAAGCAAAACCAACATAAGTAGGAGATAAGACTATAGACTCAGCCAAACAGACAACAAAGATTGGAGGGTATTGATGTTACATATAAATCGTGTGAATCAAAGTATGTTTGTTTGAGAAAATCAAGTCATCTGTCCCCTTGAAGTGACTAGTTTCCTGAAACCATTAAACAATCAGGAAACAAACTCAGTGTTGAGGAGCTTAAGGTTTTTTATCTTCTCTACCTATTGGCTATTTCTAGTAGAACTGGTTCTGAGATGGGAATATGGGATAGTTCAGTTCCTCAGCAAGGCTCTTGAGTTGAATACCATTGCAACATTATGACAGCCAATAAGTATAACAGAATTTTTTCCCTCTTCTTTATGGCAACCAAGGATATTGAATCCATTTGATATCAAAGATAAAGAAAGACAGGGTCACAAGAAACACCTGGGCCTGTGCAAATCAAACAAATCATGAAGTCTTGATCTTGGTACTAAACTACAAGACTCCCAGAAGACAGGTTACTTGAACAAAATCTGTGCCCAAAATTGAGTCCCCATAATTGAATAAGAATATACAGGTAAATGTTTATGTAATATTTTATGACATTTATCTTCCAGGAGAAAATATTCTTTGTCTTATCCAAATATCTTTTGTTTTTTTGTTTATTGTAATTGGCTACAGTGAGTTTCGAAGGCTAAGATCAATTCTGTCTGTTGTATTCTCTTCCTATAACCTACTGCCTGGCATATGGTTGGTGCTAAATAAATGTTTGTTTAATAAGTATTTTGAGTATTGAAAAGTCTTATATTTGAATAATTTATTATGTTTTATAACAACAAATTCAAAGCAAATTCATTTTGCTTGTTGCTATTTGTGCGCTTAATGTAAGATCTACTAAAAGAACTAATCAATATTTATGATTAAATTGCCTATGTTAGGGGAGCCTGGGTGAGTCGGTTAAGCATCCAACACTTGATTTTGGCTCAAGTCATGATCTCAGACTCTGCTGATGGTGCAGACCCTGCCTGGGATTCTTTCTCTCCTTCTCTCTCTGCCTCACCCTCACTCCTCCCTGGCTCACATGCACATGTGATCTCTCTTTCTCAAAATAAATAAATAAACATTTAAAAACAAAACAAAACAAAACAAAACAAAACAAAACAAAACGATGGGTCATTTGAGTGGCTCAGTCTGTTAAGTGTCCGACTTTGGCTCAGGTCATGATCTCTCAGTCTGTGGGTTTGAGCCCTGTGTCAGGCTTTGTGCTGACAGCTCGGAACCTGGAACCTGCTTCGGATTATGTGTCTCCCTCTATCTCTGCCCTTCCCCCACTCATGCTCTGTCTCTGTGTCTCAAAAATAAACATTAAAAAATTTTTAAAAATAAAATAAGATGAATAAATTGCCTATGTTAGAGAGATAAAATTTATTTTATTTTATTCCAGAAGGAGAGATACATTTCTATTTATACCTTATTTAGATAAATAGACAGATAGATAGATAGATAAACTATCTTCCATCTAACTAATGACATTGAGATTTTTTACTAGAAAACTTTACAGATATTTTAATCTTCATATACGTGTATCAGTATGCACACTTCATATATATGACTCGATGCACATACATTTAAAATAAAGAAATATTTTGAATCATAGTTTCAATAACAAAAGTCCTATTGCAACAAATTCACATACCAAAGATCAGGACCTAAAACTCCTTTTGACTTTAATAGCTAATGCTCGCCATTGCGGAGATGGGCTGAAGCAGTGAGAAGAGATAGAGGGATTTCTCCAGTTCATGTGAGCTGTGTCATTAGTGAGAGAGGAAACTTACATTTCTATGTTTAGTTCAATTTGACTTGAATCCTTTCCAGCCTTTGCAAGTCATGTGGCCTTTTCTTGTTCCCTCTGAGAATTGTCTGAAGGGCTTTTCCTTCCTCAAAATGTTAGTCATAGTTGTTGAAAAGCTGCAAAGCCATGACATTCTTAATACTGACAAGACACATCTCTTTTACAATTTTCTGCCTGATAAATTCTTAACATTTCCTATGGGCAAAAATCACAAGAAAAGGTGTGAGGGAAAAATTATTTCACTGGCTTTTGTTTGTTTGTTTGTTTTCATATAGATGGAAAATTCTTCTCTACTAGCCCATTTGTATTCAAACCATCTCAGGCCAGAATTTTCTAGGCTAATTATTTTGTTCTTGAGTGAACAATAGATATTGGAATTTTTTAGTAGGCAGTGAATAAACTGTTCAACAGTTACAAAATATATACTTGACCTATGCTTAATTGTTTTAAGTATGTGCTTCATTGCTTCCAAGAAACTAAGTGGAGTGGAGGTCAGGGGTGGAATGGAATTATCCTCGGGGAAGCATGACAATTCTGGCTTAACACACTGGGTCCAATCCTTCCACAGGTCCAGGAGCAAAACGGACAAAGTAAATGTTTTAGAGAGGAAAATTTATTAGGAAATGATGGCAACTGCCAGGCAAGTAAGCAAACCTCATGTGCCAGCTGGTTGTATAAAGGGATGGTGGTTATATAAGCCTCAGGGTTTTTATTTTTATTTGCCTAACATGGGCTG
Organism: Lynx canadensis; assembly: GCF_007474595.2. Lineage (NCBI taxonomy): Eukaryota > Metazoa > Chordata > Mammalia > Carnivora > Felidae > Lynx > Lynx canadensis. The sequence goes on from NC_044311.2 coordinate 125,933,325, forward strand.
ACAGGAACCACAGCCTTCTCAATGAAACACAGTGAACCACAGAGGCATATGCTAGGGGCAACTCTGTGAAGAGTATGATACGATCAGCACAAATCCATCATCCCAGAAAACAGAACTCCATACATCTTATTTTTATGGGGAGCTACAACTAACATCCTTTGTCTGTGTACGCAGCATTATTTTTAGTTATATAAGTCACAGTAGTGAAGAAAATAACACAATTTACCTGAAAAGGTTAATGGTTTTCTTGGACACCTAATTTAAAACATTTATCTCTCTAGGTGAAACCATGGCTGTAAAGAGTTAGTTAGTATAAATCTCAAGTTATAGCTCAAAAGTTCAATACACTTCTAAGAGCACTTAATGCCCAAACAGACTAAAAGTGTTTTTATGGAGATCAATGGGCAATCCCCTCCTCAATCACATTTTATTTTTCCTATGAAGTGGAATGGTGGTACAGTTAGCCATAATATTTAAGACACAGAGAAGTCTTGGTGAAATCTACGTACTGATCAAATCTTTCAACACTAAATGTGTGCAGTGGGTACAGATTGACATAGGTGGTTATAAAGGCGGTTGGGCATTTGGTGTCTCTTGTGGGCCCTAAATAAAACAAATTTTAACTCATCCCTGCAAATTAAAAAAAAAATACATATATTTAAGGGGAGAAGGAAAGGGTGGCCTTCTCTAAAGAGCTCCTCACTTGACAAGGATCCCATTTCTAGGGCATGATATTCAGATTGTTAGGCTTAGAAACACGATTGTTTGTGCACCCTGAATCAGTCAGTCTCCAGGGGATAAAGTCAGGCTAACCACAGTCACAAGACTCTAATTTACAAGACAACCAAGTGGGACCTAATTATTATTAAATAAAACATATAGCCGTCAAGAGGACTGAATACTTCTATTTACTGATCAGCATATTCCTTCCCTATAGGCAAGTTAAATTATAATTATATGATTTCACAGTCAACATGGGAATAAAGCAAGAGCAGTTAATTGGATATTTTATTGCCTAATGTCATCAAGCCCTGAGAGCGTGAAGTATTCATCTCAACACAGAGACACACAACAGAGGTCAGTTGTTCCTGGGTGGGAGCCAGGGTTCAGATAAAACATCTCTAAAATAACAGTCTTGCAGAGATATGGGGGTGTAAATAAGTTAGTAGTATTCAGCATACTGTGTTATGCATCTTGTTAAGTTTAAAGTGTTGTGCTATGTGCTGCATCAATAAATATCACCTATGCTTAGGTACCTCTTTGAACAGATCTGTAGAAAATTCCTATTTATCTGCAGTTTTTTGAGTCTGTCACAACTTCATGAGGCATCTGTCAATCCACAGAGCAGCAGGTCTCAACATTTTTGGTCTCAGGGTCCCTTTGTACTCCTAAAAATTATTGAAAGCCCCCAAAATTTACCATTTATTTTTTATTAAATCAATCAATATTCACCAACTTAAAAATTAAAACATGATCTATTTATTTACTAATTAATTTAAGAATAATAATAAATAAAAACACATTTTAAAATTTCCATTTTTAAGTATTGGTGATGTATTATTTATATTTTTACAAGCATTGTTAATGTCTGGCTTAATAGACAGCTGTATTCATCTCTCTGCTTCTGCTTTCAATTTATTGACCTAACATATCATGTCGCCTTTGAAAAAAGACACAACGTATAGTCATGAAAGAATAACAGTGAAAAAGGCAAATGACCTGATGCTACTGTTATTTAAATAGTTTTGATCTCAGGGACACATTGAAAAAGTCTTCAAGGACCCCAAAGACTCACAAATCACTCTGTTTTGTTTTTTTCCCCTAGATCTAATTTCCCAACTGCTATAACAGCAGTTCTCACTTCTGGCCACACAAGAGAATCATGTGAAACTTTAAAAATATCCAACTCATTAAAAAATTAAAATAAAATAAAATAAAATAAAATAAAATAAAATAAAATAAAATAAAATACTAAATAAAAATATCCAACTCATGATTATACAAGATAACTCTGGTAACTGCTACCCTAAAGCGTTAAGACCTCTCCACTTGCTACAGTGACACTTTTTCTTTAGGCTGTTGACTGTCTCTTCTCTGCCTTCTTCCTCACATCCCAACCTATCTCCTAAGTAAATCCCTGCTTATTTGCTGATGCATGACAACTGGGTGAACTCCATCATTTGCTGCCATTCAGTGAACCAGCCATATACACAATAATATAAGGCCATTCAACTAAAAATGTTGACTGGTAAAGCCAAGGACATCAGCTATCTAAAGGATAAATGAGGGAGAAAAGTCTGAAAAAAAAAAAAGGATATAAACTGGGGAGAAATCACATGAGAATAACATAATTCTGAGACAGATTTTTAGATCAGGAGAAATGCCTTGAGATTTGAGGACCTAGGGGAGAAGAAAATCCATTTAAGTTGCGAACAGGTTTTTAAATTTTGCGTAGAGGGATTGAGCCCTATTCCCACATTCTGGGGCTCAGAACTGTCACATTCATGCTAGTTGACACTGGTTTAGCTTCGTCTCTGTGCCTTAACCCTAGCTTTAAAATATCATCTCTCTTTTTCTCAAAGTCCAGTTTTCTCTATCTGAAATACCTTCAGATTTCCTGTGATCTGTGCTTACATTCATTTTTTAATTCTTTTTAATTTTTTAATATTTCTTGTAATTCTATATTCCTAGCAGTATGGTTACAATCTTGCTTCTCAGGTAGGTAAAGAAGAAAATATTTTGGTACTAACTAGTTAACCATCTGAGCCATCTGCCACTGTATACCTTTTAGCATTACTTTCCCTATTTTTGCTGTGTTGTGTGTTGTTTTGTTTTGTTTTGTTTTGTTTTGTTTTGTTTTGTTTTGTTTTAGAGAGGGCGAGCAAGTGGGGAAGGGGAAAGGGGGAGCGAGAGCGAGAGCGAGAGAGAGCGAGAGAGAGAGAGAGAGAGAGAGAGAGAATCTTAGGTAGGCTCCATGCTCACCACAGAGCCCCAAGTGGGACTTGATCCCACAACACCGGGATCATGATGACCTGAGCTGAAATCAAGAGTCAGAACTCAACCCACTGAGCCACCCAGAAACCACCTGTTTTTTGAGGTATCTCACATGTCCTAACTCATTGCTAATCCCAGACTTGCCATTGCCCTACCAATAATAGATTAAGAACCTGGAGATTGAACTTTTTAAACAGAAGTATCCGTGTGTCCTGCCACTTGGTTTCAAGTCTGATCCCTTTTTGTCTAAGGCATTCTAAGTAATGGCATTATATCCAGCAGATCTCAAGGTGGGTTCTAGAATGGGTAAGTGTGCCATTAGCATACAAATTCATTGAGAAACTTTTTTTTTTTTTTCAGTATGATTGGACACACAGAGCCATTTGAAACATTCCATCTAGAATAACTTGGCTTTAAATTTTCTGTTATATTACCTTAGGACCCATAAGAGCTCTAAGGTAATATAATAGTAAAGCAATGAAGAGACCAATAATTCTTCTCAGGTCACTGATATCTCAGAGGACGTTGTGCTTCAATATTTGTGCTTCTGCCATTTAAAGTCCCTATGGTGATACTCTACAGTGAGCAGAGACCTGTTTCCCACCTACTAATACCAAAACAATAAGTGTCTCTCCAAAATGATTTATATAATTTTACTCATCAAACTGGATTAACATTAATTCATCTTCATCAGAGATTCTGATTGATACATAATATAAAAAATGTAAAGATTGATTTTTTTTCCACTTGTAATTCATGATGTAAATTCATGATGTTAAAAATGGTGCTTCATTGGGGGATACATACAAAGTAGCATAAGCACCAGGGGTCTATACCAGAATTCCCCAGGTATACTACATTTAAGTTTGTTTACCTTGCAGTATAGGGATTTCTGCTAGATTTTTAAAGTAAATTACTATTTTTATGTTTTAAGTTTTACTCAGCAGTAGAATCAAAGTATGTGCTTTCCATTATCCATTTTCTTGTCTAAGTTTCTTCTGACATGAAAACATTTCATAGAGAGATTTTCATCTATATTTCATGTGAGTAAAGTTATTATAAATTGATTAAGTAAGCTGAATAAAGTCTAACAGATTGTACCATTTAACAGAGTTTTTCTGGTGCTGATTCTCTTGGAATGTTTGAACATCTGATATTTTCCAGGTTTGAGCTATAGGAAAAATGTTTCTGAGTGTGTAGCTGATTTTTTTGTTTCTGGCCTCCTAGCTTCCATGACCCATTCACAACATCCCTTGATTTCCTTCTGGGACATCATTGCTCCTACACTGTATGCCCTATAGGAAGTGGGAAGGTGAATCAGGGTGCAGATTCCTCCCATCAAAGAAGTCAAAGGAATGCCTGGAAGCTCCTGACAGCAGATTCCTCCTCTAAATTTTAATCTCCTTTTGAACTTTATGCATTCCATTGGTGGCTCTTAAATGAATGGTCATCTGTACATCACCTTCATTCCTATCTTATCCAAGCCTGGCTGTTAATTAGTTACTTAGTTAGTTGCTTTTTATTTATTTATTTATTTTCTTTTTAGTTTTTCATTGTTAACCTTGAATTCAATCTTATCCTTCCAAAAATTCCACTTCTGTCTGTCAGGAGCATTTTCTGTTGCTTACAGCCAAAGTACCCTGAAGGACATGTGGGAAGATAAAGAACAAAGTTTTGGGATTGTATGTTTCATTTCTTAGGTATTCTGAGTCCACTTCAGAGATAAAAAGCATAACTAGATGCCAATGTGTCTGAACCTCCAACCAAAGTGTTTAGTTTTTCCCTTCCTTTCCTAGTGTTTCAGCATAGGCTCAAAGTGGAAAACAGTGCAATAATTTCCAAGTACATACAACAAGTGCAGCCAGTGCCAAACTACTGTGGAAGTGACTCTGTCTGCATTACTCAGAACCCACCTCCAGGCTATGAAGAGAGTTGCATGTGGAGAGTCTCGGCTATTTTGGACAGAATTGTCAGTGTTTTGTGAATTGAACACACACCACACACACATGAAGTGTGGTAATTTTTTTTTCCTCTATCACCTTAGGCAAAATAAAGCTTTAGAAACAGTTCTTGTAGGGCTTAAGAGATATTCTCCAAAATTTGTGGGACAGAAAGATTGACTATCATCTATCTATCTATCTATCTATCTATCTATCTATCTATCTATCATCTTTCTACCTATCTATTGAGGGAAAGAAAAAGAGAGAGAAACCAAATAATTTGGAAATGTCCATATATCTAGCAATTAGAGATTGGGTAAGTAAATATTATATATATATATATATATATATATATATATATATATGTGTGTGTGTGTGTGTGTGTGTGTGTATACACACATATATGTAAAGGAACATTATATAACCATATATAAAGGAACATATTTGTTTTTAATATTTTTTTATGTTTATTTTTGAGAGGGAGAGAGACAGAATGTGAGCAGGGGAGGGGCAGAAAGAGAGGGAGACATAGAATCTGAAGCAGGTTCCAAGATCCGAGCTATCAGCACAGAGCCTGATGCAGGATTCAAACCCGCAAACCCCGAGATCATGTCCTGAGCTGAAGTTGGACAGTTAACCAATTGAGCCACCCAGGCACGCCAAGAAACATGTTTAGTTACAAAAGTGATGGCACCTTTATATTTATTCACACAAAAATATTCATAAAATACTTGTAAGTAGAAATCAACTAGTCTTGCCTCTATTTATAATATATGTATACAAACAACTCCCAGCAAAATAGTGGAAGAAAATAAATGAAAAATGTAGTGCAAATTGTCTCTTAATATTTTTCTGAGGTCATTACCCTCTTCTTACTTTTGCTTATTCAACGTTTTAACTTTTCTGTATAATAAGTTTTACGTGTAAAATTATGTATGCTTATTTTTCAAGGCACTTGGCATTTTTCACATAGTCAATTCTTAGTTATAGCAACAGCCCCAAAGTATGTCAATAAAAACAGAGAAATGATTAAACGTTTCTGACTCCTAATCTCAAACACTGGTTTGGAGGAATAAAATCACAATTACAGTGCCTGTGAAGCTTTGGAGTTACATAGCCTAGGCTTGGTTTCTGGTTCTCAGTTTCTAATAGTATATCCTTGCACCAGGGCCTTACCCTCTCTGGGCTCCAGATTCCTTATCTGTCAAATGAGCATGTTAAGGAAGGCTGTTTTGCAGAACTGCTGTGTGCATTAAGTGAAGCAATGAACATTAAGTGTTAACCCAGTGCTCATGATAAGATCTTCCAATAATGTCATGCCCGTGATGATGATGCCTTCATGATGATGCTCACCACTTTTGCCTTATGAAAACCTGGTGATCTAGATCCCCAGAGCAATTTCAAGAGGTAATTTGGTCTCCTCCCATCTCTCCAGGGTTCAAAACATCTTCTTTTGCAATCACTTGGCACAGTGTTCATGACCTGAGGCGCTCCATGGCAATTCCCAGAATATCACTTTAAAGTACTTACAGTGAAGGGCAAACAGAATGAATCTAACCTTTTTCAAGTTGGATCGGGTTTACAGTCCTTCATGATGTTTTCATTAACCGGAGGTATGTTAATTGTTGTGTTAGGAAGAAAGACCTCTGTGAATGAATATGTTTGGATAAACTTTTTAAAATTATATGTCTCCTGAGTGCCTTTCATAATTTAATGTCAGGCATATGTCTCTGTGAATGAAGGTTAATCCTTCAGCATTTCTCAACCTTAGTTTTTTCAGGAACCATCTGAAATAAGTATGGGAAGCACCAACCTAGGATTTCATGTAAATGTTTTAGAGTATTTATTATTCATACAGAAGTATTTCACCCCTCATAACTACTTGACATTGAATGATATGTTGCTATCCTAAATGATAGAAATATTGAATGATTTTGAAAAACATTTGCACATATCAAGATAATGTTGAACGTGCTAACTTGGAACGAGGGTCTTTACGTCTTCAAAAGAGAAACAGTAAAAGGATGGAAATACAGTCTATACTGAATTAACGACTATAGCAGCCTTAATTGACTCCTGTAATAAACCCAAAATAATCAGGTTGTTTATTCCACTTCAGTATCTGTTCAATTTTTTTAAGGAATGGTTGGTCTTAATTAATTAGTTGCATAATACTACCTATTTTGAAACAAAACTTGTGACTCTAGCTAAAATTAAATATGACAATTTATTATGAGTCTCTCAGTTTCCCCAAGTGGAAACTTTAAATTACATTTAATGAAAAATTTTAAAAATTTAAGACCATTCCAAAATCATATTTGGCTTCTTTCCGTTTCTGGATTACATCAAATTGTTTCCTATTTCCTTAGAGATACAAATCATCTTGTTAATATTTTCTGTTTATTTTTGAGGATCAGTTGATGTGTATTCAGATTGCAGCTTTTCCCAAGATACAAACAGCAAGGGCACCAATTAGGTTGGTGTTTTCAGTGAAGCAGGCAGTTCTTCAGAAAGAACTGGAGTAAGACCAGCCAAGCTCCCTAGGAGACACCACTGGGTCTGGCCTCTGCCTCAGGCTACATTCAAAATTAAACTCAAGATAATAACCACAAACCCAAGTTATCAGCATTTGACAAAAGATAGAGGTGATTTCAAAGTTTTGGAACAAAATAAGAGTGAAACACAGTTTGTCTGAAGATTAAGAGACACTTATATATGAAAATTCTAGACACACAATGAAAATATTTCACGCCACCTTTGTGTTATTTCTAGAGAATATGATGACATGCTATTAACAAGGTAGAAATGATTTTCATCGAAATGGAAATTTACATGCAAATACTAAAAAGTCACAATCAGGCATTCCATTCAAATATTCAAAAATCAATATGTCCTTCATGCACGAACTAGAAAATTTGATTATATTCAATATTGTTTCCTCCAGGCTTTGGTCTTTTCTTTCCCAATGTTTTACTGAATTCTAAACTTATTCCAGAAACTTACAGAGATCTGAACTTTCTTCAGTTATGAAATGTTTCAACTGTCCAAAAAAATGTAGAAAATTACCTAGCGGACATATATATATTTCCCACCCAAATTTAACTGCCTTCATATTGTGTGATAATTTTTTCAGATATTTTTTAAACAAGCAAAACATTAATAATATAATAAGAGTTCAATTCCTTTTCCTTTCACTCCCTTCATTCCACAGATAGTTTTGAATAGTTCAGTACTGGACAGTATGTTAGGAGTGAAGGTGTCACAGCGTGAACACGTAATACAGGCCAAGTCCCAGATCTCATGTTTTTCTCTCATAAAATATAATTACGCACAATTATTGCTCAGTGCTACGACAAAGGGAATAGTGGAATAAAGGGCCAGAGTCTGAGAGAGGTTTTCTTGTAGGAGGATTTGTTTGGGTTTTTCTAATCAACTTTTCCAGGTTTTGATTTGAGACTGTTGGTGACAAAAAATTACCGGTACTTTGCACTTCCAAAGTCTTATATTTTACAACATAGACTTTTAGCTAGTCCCTCCTTTCTTATAAAACTCCTGGTCAAGATATAACCTCTGATGATCCTTTTTTTGGTGGCGCCTGGGTGGCTTGGTCAGAAGTGTCCGACTTCAGCTCAGGTCATGATCTCGCAGTGTGTGAGTTCGAGCCCCACATTGGGCTCTGAGCTGGAGCCTGCTTCTGATTGTGTGTCTCCCTCTCTCTCTGCCCCTTCCTCGTTCATGCTCTCTCTCTCTCTCTCTCTCAAAAAATAAACATTAAAAAAATTTTAATAAACTTATTTTTAGAATGGGTCTAGGTTCACAACAAAATGGAGCAGAAAGTACAGTTACCATCTATCTCCTCCCCAATGCCTGCACAACTTCCACCACTATGGACACCTTATAATTGATGAGCTTATACTGACACACAATTATCACCCAGAGTTCATAGTGTACATGAGGGTTCTCTCGTGGTATTGTATATTTTGTATATTTTGACAAATGTATGATAGCATGTATCCACCATTATATCATACAGAATGTTTCACTGTTCTAAAAATGCTCTATACTCAGCCTATTCATCCTTCCTTCCTTCCAGCACCTGGAAATCACTCATCATTTTACTGTCTTCATTGGTTTACCGTTTACATAGTGTCATATAATTGGAATCATATGGTATATAATCTTTTCAGGTTGTCTTCTTTCACTTAATAATAAACATTTAAGTTTCCTCCCTGCCTTTATGGCTTGATAGCCCATTAGCTTGGGACAATGAATATGATTTCATTTTCTGAATACACCAGTTTACTTATCCATTCACATACTGAGGGGCACCTCTGCTGCTTCCCACTTTTGGAATTATGAACAAAGCTGCTATAAAAATTTGTGTGACCGTTTAGTGTACACATAAATTTTCAACTCCTTTGGGTGATACGAAGGAGTGCAATTGCTGGATCATATGTTAAGGGTATGTTTAGTTTTATAAAACAAAAGCTGTCAAAATGTCTTTTTAGGTAGCTCTACATTTGTCATTCATGTCAGCAACGAATGAGGATTCCTATGTTCTGCATGATGGCCAGCATTTGGTATTGTCAATATTTGAGGGTTTTGCTATTTTAATAAGCATGTAGTAGCATCCTACTGTTGTCGCTTTCTATAACGTTTTTAATGTTTATTTATTTTTGAAAGAGAGACAGAGCGCTAGCGGGGGAGGGGCAGAGAGAGAGGGATACACAGAATTCAAAGCAGGCTCCAGGATCTGAGCTGTCAACACAGAGCCTTCATGGGGCTCGAACCCACAAACTGCAAGATCATGACCTGAGCTGAAGTCCCACGCTGAATGCCATCCAGGCACCCCCATCTTATTGTTTTCACTTGCATTTCCCAGTGACAGATGATGTTGAACATATTTTCATATTCTTATTTCCTAGTTGTTCATCTTTCCCAGTGACTTATGTGCTCAGATCTTTTGCCTTTTTTTTTTTTTTAATCAGGCTATTTGTTTTCTTATTGTTGAGTTTTAAGAGTTCTTTATGTATTTTGGATAAGAGTTCTTTATCAGACATATCTTCTAAACTATTTTTTCCCAGTTTGTGGCTTGTCTTCTAATTCTTTTAACAATGCCTTTCAGAAGGTAGAAGTTTTCATTTTAATGACGTATAGCTTATCAATTATTTTCTCATGTATCATGCCTTTGGTATTTTATCTCAAAAGTCATCACTACATCCAAGGTTGTATAGATTTTTCCCTATGTTATCTTCTAAGATTTTTATGGTTTTGCATTTTACATGTAGGCCTATGATCTATTTTGATAATTTTGTAAAGTGTCTAAGGTCTATGCCTAGATTGATTATTTTTGTTTTGTCGGTAGACGTCCACTTGTTCTGTCACTGTTGTTAAAAAGGTTGTCAGTTCAACATTGTATTACCTTTGCTCGTTTGTCAAAGACAGTTGAGTATATTTGTGTGGGTCTATTTCTAGACTCTCTGTACTACTCAGTTGATCTGTCTATTTTTTTGCCAGTGCCATACTGTCTTCATTACCATAGATTCATAGTAAATCTTGAAGTCGTGTAAGGAAGTTTTTTAAAAGAGTATGGTCACTTAAATCTCTCTTGTAAAGTGACATTTGAAAAAAAAATTCAAATGGGAAACGATGCAGATATTTTGGGGACAAGTATTTCAGGTGAAGGAAACTACAAGTGAAAGTATCTGAAGAGAATGATGTTGATTTCTTAGAATAAAAGCAAGGTTACCTGTGCAGCCGGGAAAGTGATCCTGAGGAAGAGTGAAAAGGAATAGAGTAGGAGTAGGAGCAAGCACTAAGTCAGGTGGGACAGGGTAAACCCTGCTAAAGGCCTTCAATTACATTTTAAGGGTAATAGAAGCCATTAGAGGATTTGAGCAGTGAGTGATACTATCTGATTTACATTTTTAAAGAATTATCTGGCTGCTTATAGAGAATGAATATTTTGTTTTACGTGGGAATAAAATAGAGAGACAGAACAGAATATAAGTAGACACCATTTAGAGTACTCTTGTGGCAGTCTAGAAGAGAATTAACAGGAGTGCAGATTAGGAAGAGAGCCATGGCAGTTTGGGGAAGGGATTGCATTCTGGATGTACTCTGAAAATCGTGCAGAGAAGGTGGATTGAGTGGCAAGATGGCATATGAAAGAGGAAGCTAGAATGACATTGTAAATTTTGCTCTAAGCACTTGATGAATTGAAGATATTATTGAAGCCAACAAGAAGTATTTAGGGAAGAACAGGTTTATTAAAAAATAACAAGTCCTATTTTGACCATCTTAAGTTTCATAGTTTATTAGAAATCCAAGTAGAAATGTCAAGTAAGCATTTGGATACAGAAGTCTGTATACATTGTAGAACCATCACAGATGATATGTGGTAAATCTGGGAAGAGTCTGGCTCCACCCATCCACCATTGAAAGAAATAGTGACCCACTGCTATTTTCCAAGTTTGAAAATTGACATCTTAGAAGACTAGCAACTTATTATCAATCTATTACTATGTTATAGGGTATTTACATATGTCACAACAGAACTCAGATTTCTCACTAAGCATTTCCTGTGCACATGACTTTATTCTTCCAATCTTCATAATATACCTGGACATTCCATCATCTCTTACTGTGATTTTCTGTTTATCCCTGTTTATCTTCTCTGTGACTCTTAAGAAAGACCAGAAGTAGAGGTATCACTTGGAAAGACAACATAAAGGCTAAATTGGAATCAATACTGGAGATGAAAATGAGGATGTAGATTGAAGGAATTTTATAAAGCAAAACTGAAGAAAAAGTTTGTATTAGTTTCCTAGGGATGATGTAAGGAAGTACAATGAACGGCATGGCATAAAAAAGAAATTTATTCTCACACATTTCTGAGGTAAGAAGTCTGAAATAACATGTCAGCAGGATCATCCTATCTCCAAAAGCTTTAGGGTGAAATATTCCTTTCCTCTTCCTAGGTTCTGGTGGTTGCTGGCCATCCTTGCTTTGCTTGTGTTATAACTGTATCATTACAATCTCTTTTCCCTTTTTTACATGAACTTCACCTCCCCATGTGTGTCTTCTGGGTGTCTGGATCGTTTTCTTCTTTAAGGTCACCAACCATTGGATTTAGGCCCCACTCTAATCCAGCATGACATCATCCCAACTTGATTACATCTTCATAGATCTTTTTCCCCAAATAACTTCACATTTACAAATACTAGGGGTAAGGTGTTTAACATATCTTTGGAGGGAATACAATTCAAGCTACAACACAGATGAAAAAAGTGGGATGTACGGCAGAGAGACGGGGGGGCAAGGAAAGATGGAGTAAGAGAGGAAAGACTCATATATTATTCTCAGGATTCTACCTAAGGACAGGCTAGTTTGTGTCAGACAAGCAAGGTTGGAAGAGTGAGTGAGAGATAATGACAAATTTGAATGCCTATGGGAAGTTCAGGCTCAGATACCTGTAGATACGTGTCTGAGGCCACGTAGACTTTGGGACAATGAATAGAGTCTTCAGCATATAGGAAGTACAGGAAACCATAAAAGTAAATGTGTAAATAAATAACTTAGTCATAGCTAACACGTATTAAGCATTTATTGTGTGCTAGACACTATACCAAGCAGTTAGTGTGTATTAACTAGTGCAATCTTTACAGCAGCCTTATAAATTCAGTACAGCTATTATCCCCATTATACAGATTTAGAAACTAACTCACAGAAAGATTAAATAACTTAAGTTGGTAACTTGCTGAGGCAGAAGTCAATTCTAGGCTGTTTGAGTAGAACATATCAAGGACAACTTCTCTGAAGTCTCAAAGGAGAGCAACCAGAAGCTGAGATAAATACATGCCCATATATGGAGTAATTGAAGCAATGGTAGCTGTTTGGTCTAAACAGGGTATTCTTTTACTCTGAGGAATTTCCCTCTTCTCCATAATTTTAGAGGATTGAATTATGGTCAGTGAGTGTCAGTGAAGCAAGTCTAACATAAAATTAAAGTTATCTGCAGTGAAATGTCAAATCTTAAGACCAAATAGTCTCCTTCCCCTTAAGACACTGGACACTCAGAAAATGATTAAGAAGTGTTATGATACGGGGTGACTGGGTGGCTCAGTTGGTTGAGTGTCTGGCTTTTGATTTTGCCTCAGGTCATGATCTCACAGTTTTGTGAGTTCAAGCCCCATGTTGGGCTCCGTGGATACTGCTGGGGATTCTCCCTCTCTCCCTGCCCCTTCCCCCACTCACACTTTCTCTGTCTCTCTCAAAATAAATAAATAAACTTAAGAAAAAAAGAAAAAGAAATGTCATGATATTGAAATGATGCTAGGAAGACTTTTGAATGATTTTATAAAGAAATGCAAGAGGTACTGCTTATTCAAGCTTACATATTTCATTAAAGAACTAATGTTAGATCCAGGACTTCCAAACTGCAGAATATCATTAAGAAATAAAGAAAAAGATGACAAAATCTGTTGGAAACCTCAATGAGTTTGCAAAAACCATCCCAAACTATGGAATTGAATATAATCAGACCTTACTAAAAATAGATAAGACCCAGAATGTATAATAAGAGATTTTATCTGGGCAAGGAGGTTTATTTTATGAAGAATGTTTTTAATAACATTAGTTTTAACTGTCAGCTCTAAGGAATCTAAATTAGATGATGCTTAATGGTTATCACTTAGTTATTAGAAGTAAATCATACTGGGGCACCTGGGTGGCTCAGTTGGTTAAGCATCTGACTTCGGCTCAGGTCATGATCTCATGGTCCGTGAGTTCGAGCCCCGCGTCGGGCTCTGTGCTGACAGCTCAGAGCCTGGAGCCTGCTTCAGATTCTGTGTCTCCCTCTCTCTCTGACCCTCCCCCGTTCATGCTCTGTCTCTCTCTGTCTCAAAAATAAATAAACATTAAAAAAATTAAAAAAAGAAGTAAATCATACTGAATCGTAGCCATAGTCCTTTAATTTGTAAACAGAGTTTTTAAAAACAATTTACAATGGACTCATCTGTGTGTGTTATGGAAATAAGAGATCGGTAGCTTAAACTTTGTACGGGATGGGAACTTTCATCTTCTCCTTCAAAGCTATTTTATATTAAATTACATTAAACCAGGTTGAGCTTTTAGACCCCTGACCAAAGATTTCCTATAAGCAAACATTTTAAATCATATGCATAACCAAGCATTTCACAGTTTATATAGCCAGATTATGGTAAAGTATCAGATCTTACTACATATGTTATATAGAATCATCACATATTATTTGTTGTCTCATTTGCATTTATATGCTATATTCTAGTAGTGTCTATAGTTCTATATTATTTCCTATTCATTTAATCTGAGAATCTATATTGAAAATATTTAATTGGAAATGTGAGAGATAATAGTAGATAACACCTGTGTTTCATTAGACTGCACAATAGAAATGGAAATGTGGTCTTATGAAGTAAATAGATCATTATCATTAAAATTATATCTTTGATTGTAGGACAGTTATATTTAAAGTAGATAACAAAACCATGTAGGTTTTTTGCTTCAAATTTTCAGTGGGTTGTATTTTGATTAATCTTATTATAATTCACATTCTGCATTATTATTCTAAGGCAGTAAAGCCAGATAATTAAATTACCTGTGACTTTGCAACTAATTTTCAGATTTTTGAGAATATATGCTACTTTTCATCCTCTAATGTATTCAAACTTTGACCTGGCAAGTTTTTTCCCCCTCCAAATTAACCCAAAGATCAGTTTCACAGAATAATAACATTTTAATAAAACTGAATAGCATAGTATGGATTATCATAAATGAAGTCCAACATGTTTTTAATTGTGACTATTTCTGAACACCTGGAGAGGATGATTTGAAATGGCAGGACACCAGACAAACAATGCCCTCTTTTTAATCAGTGAATTCACCATTAGATTATGTTAGTCATCTGATGAGTCAGGTTTTTGTTCCTTAGGGCATAAATTTTCCACAGCAGCAACTTTACAACTGGATCCTTTTCCAATCAGGGATCATGTTTGTCTGCCTATAACAGAAACTTGTCTCAAGGCTTAATCACACAGGGGTTAATTTCGTCACATAGCAGGAACATCCACAGCGAATAATAAAGAGGCTTCTCTGAGCTGTCAGAATCCATGCTCCTTCTAGATTTCTGTTCTGAGCTCCTTAACCCAAGACCTTCATTCTGATGTTCAAAATTTGGCTTCTGTGCATCCAGACGATGCACCCATTTTTGCACCAGCTAGTTAAAAGGGCAAGGACGAAGAATAAGGGCTAGACCAGTTAAGTCAGCTCTTTGTAAACAAATAAACAACAATAACAAAACTTTTTGAGGAATGCCTCCTGGGCTATTTTCATTTACATTGCAATGTCAACAAGTATATTGGACAGTCACTCCTTGCTGTAAGAGAGGGTTGGCTGTGAGTACATATAATTGGGAACATTGTCATACAAAACAAAATCTCAATTTTCTTAGAAAGGAAAAATGGGAAAACGAATATTAGACACCTGGGAGAGTGTGGCATAGAACTCACACCTGGTTTATTAAAAAATGCCTCAACCTAACTTCTGCCTATTAGTGGTATAAATTTTTCTACCTTTAACCTACCTAACCAAATTTCAGTTACTTTAATCACTGCTAGTCAGAAACGTTGCTTTGAAAATTTTTACTTTTCTAATTCACTGGTTCCCCAATGGCAAAGTGATCTCCCATTTCATCACTTTTTCCATCTCTTATTCTCTACTGAATTCGATCTCTGCCTTCTTTGTGATTTGTAGGCTTTCAAACATCTCCCAAGTCTGGTGAACAATCAGTTCCCTTCTAAATGTATTTGCTAACTCCCTCTCCTGTCCTCACATTGCTGTCTCACTGACATGGCAATCAACACTTTTCTCAGTGCACTCAATTATTCTCAAGTCCCTCTTTCATGTGCTTTCCACACAAAGTCTACCACTAAAACCAATGTAGTATGGATGTCTAGATAGTTCTATACAAGCTTCTTGCCACCTTATTTCCCAAGCATTAGGAAAGAGAGCGTTGGGAGTGCTTAATTTCATACCACTAACAACCCAACTGCCTGAGACATACCCTCTTTATATTTGGTAAATCATGTGTGCTAATGGAAGGATGGGAATCACAGAAGTCTGGCGAGTGTGGTCTGGGCAAGAACTAATGGTCCTTGAGTAAAGGTTTAGGGACAACATAATGGAGCAGAAGAGAGAGATTCTTCCTTGTCCCTTTCAAATATCTTCCCCTAATTGTGTATTCTCTATATTTTACAAGGAACTAGGACAGAAAGTAAAATTGTTTTTCACATTATCACAATACTTTCTTAAGACAATGAGCCCAAAAAAGCCTAGGTACATGAAAGGGAAGGGATCAAATTGGCAAAGAGAAAAGGAGAATTCCCAGGGTTGATTAAATACCTTAAAATAACACCCTCTCCTCCCATATTAACAAATAAATCACCTTCTTATCATTAGGCTCTAGCTCCCAATGTTAATATTTTCTGACCTCAGAAAAAAGCAAAGATTTGGGACTCAATGTCTATCTGTCTATTACAATACAATAATACAAACATAGAAGGAAATATTTTATGAAATCTTAACAATGAACAATCTTTCCACTCCCTAGACCACCAATACTGTAAATCCACCCCTTCCCTGCACCTCCTAGGTCTGAAAAACTAGGAAATATTATAGCAGAGAAATTTTTAATGCTAAGAATCAAATAGTTCATACCTAATTCTCACAGAAACACAAAAATGGACAATTTTTCAACAAAATTACAGGAAGCAAAGAATTCAAAATAAAGAATAAATTTTTGGCAATTAAAATTACTATGACTTTTGAAGATGAAAACTTCCTGATAAAGTTACTTGGTGCCAGGGAATTTATTCTCTCTAGATCTACAGAATTCTGTTAACATAGGCCACCAGCCAGCACTTACATGAACTTTCTGTTATGGTGAACTTTTTATTGCAATGGTGCGTGTAGGAGGGATTTGACCTGTATATGCCCCAAGAATTCTTTTCCAGAATATAACTCACTTTGACAAGGCATTTAGAAACACAAGTATACTTTAAATAAGGATATCTCCAGGCTTCAGAATCCTATGCCTCTAAAATTACAACCACTCAAAGGGATAACTGTTTGGCTTTGAAACAAAATAAGTTTAGGGGTCTGCTTAGTAATTTTATTTTAAAAATTCATAATTATTAATAATATATAGTATTTACTGGATATGATGCCAAAAATCTTAATTCAAGATCTCCCTCTTGGTACAAATATTACTTGAAGAAATATATATATATGTGTGTGTGTGTGTGTGTGTGTGTGTGTGTGTGTGTGTGTGATCTATATTAGTAATGAGAGTGAGTGAAAACTTACTGATTGCCAACAATTATGTGCAAAGTAATGTTGTAGATGCTTCTTTTGCTTGAGTTGGAAGTGAGATGTTATATGTATATATGTATGAATATATATATGAATATATATTTAATTATAACTCAAAACAAGCAAAGCATCACAAAACAGAACAGAGAGAGAGACATTTGTCATTTCTTAAGTTAGTTCTCCTGTTACTCAAGGATCCATTGCATGTGTCATAAATTTGGCAATAGGCTTTTCATCTGCATTAAAACTCTTCCAACAATAAAATCATTATCAGCATTTCATATAAAAAAATTGACCCTCTTTGCCTTTCCCACTCCCTACCCCCAACATACACATATTCTTTTGCCAAAGTAAGAGGTGGTGAAAGATCACTATACTCTGATCCTAATGCCCTTTGAAAAAAAATTGGTGTACCAAGCAATCACTAGTACTGCTGGTCAAATATTCTCAAGTTATTTTCTTTTGGGCACATGATAGGGTTATGCTTCCCTTCCCTTGGAATTCTCTACTCTGGGAATCAAGTGTGGCCTTGTTATTTGTTTTGGCCAGTCAATTCTGAGAAGTACTCTTAGACATTGTTGGGAGAATTTGTTAAAACTAATATGCAAAATTCATTATTCTCTCTCTCTCTCTGGCACAGTAACAGGCAAGTGTCAGAAAACTGGTGTGCCATCATCAGTTTGGGTGTTTTACTGACCCAAATGAGCAGGGACCCCTGCCAACATGATAGACATAAGGCATAAGTAAGAAAAAAGACTTCATCACCTTAAGCCATCAAGACTTTCAGGTTTTAATACTGTGTCGTAAGTTAGCCTATCCTAACTGATACAAGTGTGAAAGTAAACTTTCTGCTCTGAGATTCAGCTGATAGTTGCTGTATAAGCAATCATGATGAAGTATTACTTTAAGATTTGAATTCCTTGTACTTGTTCATCCATTCAGGATCACGGGAGGGTGGGAATGGTGTTGATCATTTTGCTAGACCTGGGGGTGTAGAGGTGAATTGGGTGTGGCCTTGGGTCTCAGAGACCTTGAATCCTCATACAGATTTCTGACATGTATCAGATAAACATTAGGAAATGTATCCCAAAGGAGGTGTATTTTAGTTTGCCTTTGTACTTGGTTAAGCATTTTAGGGGAACCATGGATATAAGAGCATCTTCCTAAGCTGAGAAAACAGTGTGTGCAAAAAAAATAAATAAATAAAATAAAGAAAGAAAGAAATTATACATTTTTTTAAGTTATGTTGAAAAGCTCACTGTACCTGAAGCAATTGTCTGTACCTTAACTAATCATAACATGTATGCCCAAAGAAAAAGGGGGATTTCAAGTTTACTTTTATATTATTTTTCCCCACTTACTTTGAGTTAGCCACATAACAAAATATTTGGAGGTGTTGCTAAGTACCTTAAGGGTTATCCAGAGATATATCTTATACTGAGACAGGATTTCTATAAAAATAATCCAAAAGTATATTTTCCTTTTTTCTATTCAATTTGTTTTGATTTTGGAAGAATCAGGAAATGTTTGGTTGAACAACTTTATAGTTCAATATATTGGATATTTTGAATATTTAAAAAAGTCATTTATTTTATATTCAGCTGTGAAATCTATATTCAGCATTCTATATAAAACTTTCAACAAAAAATCCTTCTTTATTCTATGCTACCACTAACAAAGTCCATATTGCAATTCTTTATTACAACAGTTGGCCTGTTGGTTAGGCAAATTCACCTTCACAGGTGGAAGCTGTCAAGAAGCTGTAGCATATTCATTAGGTAGCTTTATTGTATTTAAAGTTGTACTTTACTTTTATTAAAATGTGTTTTGGGGGCACTTGGGTGGTTCAATTGGTTAAGTGCCCGACTCATGACTTTGGCTCAGGTCATGATTGTGGTTTGAGTCCCACATTGGGCTCTGTGCTGACAGTGCAGAACCTGCTTGGGATTCTCTCTCCCTCTCTCTCTGTCCCTCTCCTGCTCGCTCGCGCTCTCTCTCTCTCTCTCTCAAAGTAAGTAAATATATTTTAAAAAATAAAATAATGTGCTTTTAGTAAATACATAAAAATATACAGGTAGGTATCTTTTTTGTCTCTTCCTATATCTGTAAAATTCTGCAAAATTCTCAGCTGTATCATTTGAAATTCCTGTTGCTGTTCCTGCTCTTGTAGAAAAAGTTGGTATGTTAGCTGCTTAAACACTTGTCACTTCTTACAGCCTATTAAAATGTGAACACAAAAGAGCCCATCTCCAGAAAAACTTTTGGCATCAGTTTGATTTTACTTTTTATGGTTTAGGAAATTTAACTTTTGTTATTTTGTGTTTTAGAAAGATGGCAGGAAATGGAACACTTGATTTCACAGTATCCTTTCTCTTAGTACATTATATAAAAATTGTGATAGAAGCACAAATTGAATCACATCTAGAACAAAGCAATAGCCAACTTCCCTTTCCTTAGCAATCACAGAAATATGTTATAAACTTCCCACATGTGACATTGAACACTCTATTTTGGTGTCTTTGTGATTGCCTCTTCTCTTTATGTCTGAGGTAACCTTTCATTTCCTAGTCACTGGTTTCATTTAAAATTGTGTTTCCTGTATCCTTGTTCATATGCTGAATTCTATGCAATTACCATTGGAAACATAGTACTCTGTACAGTAGTCTTGATTCTGTTTATACATAGTTCACCAACTCATGTCTACAAATTGTTCTTAAAACATTCCATTTTTCCTACCTACTCTATATTCATTTGGTCCATTTGCCACATTTCTTCTTAATACTATTAACACTTCTTAATACTATTCATTTCCAAGAGCATTTTAGGACTAACCTTACTTGGACATGAAGACCTTGAGTTCTCAGGTAGTAGTTGTTTGTTTGTTTGTTTATTTATTTATTTAATATGATTTATTGTCAAGTTCTCTAACATACAGTGTGTAAAGTGTGTTCTTGGTTTTTGGGGTAGATTCCCATGGTTCGTTGCTTACATAGAACACCCAGTGCTCATCCCAACAAATGCCCTCCTCAATTCCCATCACCCATTTTCCCCTCTCCCTCACATCCCCATCAACCCTCAGTTTGTTCTCTGTACTTAAGAGTCTTTTATGGTTTGCCTCGCTCCCTCTCTGAGGTAGTACTTCTTTAAAAGAAAAATCTCTTAGTGTTAAACCAGTGCTTCTCGAACTTTAATATGCATGCAAACCAACTGGGATCTTGTTAAAATGCAGATTCTACAAAACTAACAAGCTCCTAGGTCTAAAACCACACTTTGAGGGGCGCCTGGGTGGCGCAGTCGGTTAAGCGTCCGACTTCAGCCAGGTCACGATCTCACAGTCCGTGGGTTCGAGCCCCGCGTCAGGCTCTGGGCTGATGGCTCAGAGCCTGGAGCCTGTTTCCGATTCTGTGTCTCCCTCTCTCTCTGCCCCTCCCCCGTTCATGCTCTGTCTCTCTCTGTCCCAAAAATAAATAAACGTTGAAAAAAAAAATATTTAAAACCACACTTTGAGTAACAAGGTGTTAATCCATCAATATCTGACATCATCTGGGAATGATATAATCAATTATTCAAAATATTTACTGAACATCAACTATCACTGAATCATCAAGCATTTCACTGTAACAGAGTCTAGTGATTAACTGGTGGAGAAAAAAAATCAAGTTTCCCACATTCATGTGATTTACATTCTAGTGGAGAAAACAAAAAAAAAAATAAATGAATAGTAACATTTTTAATTTTTTTATAAGAACCGTAGGGGAAATAAACATGATCTGTCCTACAGAGTAAATGGAAAATATCTAGCTTGTATAGGATGTTTAGGTAAGAACTGAGGAAGTAGCAATTAAATAGCCAAAAAAAGTGAAGGAGTCAGTCATGAAGACTGGAAGAAAAAAGCCTCCAGGGAAATCAGGAAGTACAAAATCTTATCTAGTAATAGCTAGAGAATTTGAAGTATTAAAAACAGACCAATACAGCCAAAATCTAGTAAGCCTTTAAAGGAGAACTAGACTCTGCAGGACCTAAAATTTTAGTAAGGCTTTTGGATTTTGGATTTTTTGTTTTGATTCAAAGATCAATAAACATTCAGTAAAATAGCATTTATTTATGTAAATAAAAAATGGGCATGGCGTGTGTGTGTGTGTGTGTGTGTGTGTAGAACATAGGCAGAAAGCAAACATGGAAATATGGAAACCATTTAGAAAGCAGATGTAGGAATCTATGTGGTAGAAGCAAGAATAGTAATAGTAGCAGCAGTAGTAGTAATAATGCAGCAGTAGTTGTAGTAATGGTAGTAGTAGATTAGTAGAGGTCAGAGATGTTTATAAATCAGAGAGCTGACATTGAACCCAGAGTTGGAGAGGTGGAGATGCATTTTTGAGATAAGATGGACATCTGATGAAAAGAATAGTAGAGAAGAGAACCCATGATTTAGTTTGAGGAACCAAGTGGCTAACAGCACTATCCATTGATGCTTGAAGTACATGACTAAAACAGGTTTGAGAAAAGGCACCATTTCGGCGGTAGACATGTAGCGATAGTAAGTAGCCATTTAGATATAAAAGTCCCAGGCTCATGATAGGTCCAAGCTATTGACAGAACTTACAAGTCACTAACCATATGACTTCTGTGTCACTTAGAGAGAGGGAATAGAACACATAGAGAAGATCCAGCCCTAGGGTACTCAAAATTTAGATATTCGAGACATCTAAGATATCTCTTGCAAAGAATAAAATGGAGGAGGGTAAAATGGAGGAGAAACCTGGTTTGTTTGTTTTTGTTTTTGTTTTTTCATTTGTTTGTTTGATTTCTTTGACAGGTCAGAAGTAGAGCTTCTATTTTAGTAAAAGAAAAACTAAGAATAGGGGCAAAAATGCAGGTGGGTTTTTTGATTTACTGGAGTATATCAGTCCTCTGATGGTGTCTATGTGTCAAATGTTCCATCGGCTGAGGAAGCAGGAGCATGAAACTATAAAGACAAAAAATGGGTGAGAGGATCATGAGGGGAAGCTGGGTTCTGTTAGATGCTAATAAATATGCAAGTTAACAACTATCTTTTCTCGAAAAGGGTATCATTTACATTTAGATCTACAAAGTGTCTGGAGTCAAGTTGTTCTCATATGCTATGAAGTTGGGGTCAATGTACATCATTTTTTTCTACGAGAATCCAATTAATCCTGCACTCTTTATTCGATTCACCACCCTTTTCCACTAAACTGCAGGGTCACCTTGTCAATTATGATTTAATTTCTATGTGCTGGGTATGTTTCTGGATTTTGTACACTATGATTGATCTTTTGACAACCCTTGTTTTTCTCCATGGTTTGCATTCTGTACAATGAAGGCCCAAGTGAAACCTGTTGGTATACTCTTAAAACCATTAGGAATTCTGTAGAGTTTGAGTATCAATACCTACAAATGAAATAGAATGCCTGCCCAGGCCCATTATCTTCTCCAAATAGAACGTGAAGTAGGTAGTAACAAATATGGTGTGATAAATTGACCCATACGAACAAACCTGTTATGAGGAAAAGCAATATGTGGAAAGCTTCAATTACAGAAATAAAAATTAATGTCACTGATCCTTTAAATAACCTATTGCAAATGCACAAGCAAAATTACCAGAAATAAGACTTTCTCAAACAATGAGATCAACAAAATAAATATCCATTAAATTACCAAGTCTCTGAGTTTAAAACCTTCATATAACAAATAATAAATTATGACACACAATTTACATAAAACTTCCAACAGAAAAAAATTACCATCTCTTGATTGTTTTTCATCTATACAGTAAGGATAGTTCTTTATTATTCTCTCACACCTAGAACTATGTCAAATATCACTTGGGTAATTCTAACTGTGATGCAAATGCAGTTCTAGAACAACTTAGTCAAACTGACAGAGCTCCCTGAGGTGTCCTAATGATTCTATACATACATCTTTGGAGTGTTGATTATTTTCCTTCATATTCAAATTTTAGCTCACTTGTTTTTATCTGCATAATTTACTCTGCAGATTATATTGCATTAAAGATCTGGCCTGAAAACCAAGAGCTAACGTCCCCTAACGGTGAACAGTTTTGTTTTATTTGTTTTAAATGGGGATGGATAGGGAATTGAAGGACAGTTACAAGGAAGTTTTAGTTTAAAAACATGATCGTATTAAATGGAACATTCATTTGAGATGGAGAGATCTGATGTTCTGACAAGACGAAGTAGAGTTATTTTCTGTTTAGTCTACCTTGCTATAGAGGATTTAAAGGGCAATAGCACTTTATGAGGATTCATCTCCTCCTCAAAGATTCTGGCCCCAGAACAAGTAGAGGTCCTCATATATTCTCCGTTTCTATTACACTACGTCCCATTTCAGTGTAGTATGAGAAAATTGCCTTTCAAATCATTGATTTTGAAATACTAACTGCATTTTAAAACATGATCTTAATTTTACTCTGGGCAACAATTTTCCTTTACCTTTGGTTTTAACATAAAGTTAGGCCCGGCAATAAACCTGCGAGTAAAATTACCAACTTTTATTTTGGGCCACCCCTTTTGCTAAAGACCAAATTTCTTTCTTCTTGAATCAGAGGCTATATACTAAATATTTTAAAATGCAGCCTATTTGTATATTTATCTAACACATCAATATTTTAACAGTAAATTTGAAATGTATGTGTTTCAATGAAAGAAGATAAGGAAAAAGAATAAATAATGATCTCGTTTCTCATCTCCTGTCAGCATAAGATTCTCTATAGTTCCTGTGTCTGCCTCTGCACTGAGACCTCAAATCACTTCAATTAGATATTCTGAACCATACTGTTATTCAAAAAAAACATTAAAAAGGAACATGTATTAACAGTTTCCTTAACCTCCAGAGGTTACATGACTACTGGCCTCATAAATGGAGACTGGAGGCTAAGGATTTTCCTTGAAAGCCCAGCTCTCTAGCATCTTCTCCAGCCCAATCACTTAGGTTGAAACTCATTTGCTCACAAAACCTGGTTTTCTGGCTTCCTAGCTAATTAGGAAAACTTATACCTAATGGTATGAGAAGCATAGTAAAACTCTAAGATTTCTCCTTTCTCTCAGAAGCAAAAAAAGCATCTATGTTGGGTCATCCAGACAAAATACCACTGGTGTGTCAGCTTATCTAGTCCATGGTACCCAGTAGTTTAGTCAAACACCAGTCTAGATGGTGCATTTTTTATATATATAATCAATATTTAAATCATTAGTCTTTGAATAAAACTGATTTTTTTTAAGTTTATTTTAAAATTGTGAATACTATATTTACTACATTGTTAAGGTGTTTTGTCACAGGTGTAGTTCTAAAGGAAGCAAGCACTGGGAGTAAGTTGGGAGTGTAAAAGTTTTATGAAGTAACACTTGTGAAGGAAAAGGGAAGGAAGGAAGCAGAATTGGGCAAGGGAAGACATCAGACCAGAATTAAGTCTCTGCCACCCAGTTTTGGAGAAAACTGACATCCTTAGAGGCATCCTTCATTGGGTAGAAATGGTCAGGCCCTTATCCTAGCATCTTGCTCAGTCACTGTTCAGGATTTCCCCCAAGAAAAGCATGCTCTCCCCTGACACTATGTTGTTCAATCTTTGGCTGGGGTCATCCCCAGAAGAACATAACCTCAGCTCAAAAACCATGATGGGAAAACATTAAGAACAACAATGGCAACAAGGGTAGGTCTTGAAGGGGCTAACAGCTGGAGGCTTTCAGCTGAACACACTTTTCACTACTGAACAGTGAGTCCTTTCTAGAAGGGGGATCTGAGCATTACATCCTATGTCTGCCACAGTCTATCTATTATACTACCCCAGTCAACTTTTCCATGTAGGATTGGGAAGAAGCTCCTCCAGAGTTTCTGTGAGAAGCTCTTCCAAAGGGGGAAATTAGAATTGGGGAAAAAAGACAGAACCATAGACCCAATTGTTCCAGTGGTCTGGGAGCCACAACTGGTACTCGTTTCTCCCTCTCCTACTGTTCATTCTAAATTCTTCCCACCCTTAGCTATCCATTTTGCTGGTCACAGTGGTCTATCACAAGGTAAACCACTCATTCCTGAAATGTCTGAAGTGATCAGACTGGAAATGCTGCACTTGCTTGTTTACAGTTATGAGTAGGCAAGGGAGTATCATGAGTCACCCAAGTGAGTCACCCAATTGAGTTAGCCAACCTCTACACATATTCCACCCTGCCCCCCATTGTAGAACAACAACCCTATCTCCTCCTAATAATCAGGTTTAATTATCCCTGAAAAGATGATGACTCATATTCTGGCCTACTGATTCCTAAAGTGTCCAGGTGGCATCTCCAACTTACAGCATTTTGAGACTGTTGCTATACTCCAAGCAAGAGGGCATCCCTGTTGGGGACCAGAACCAGGACCTCTAACTTGGTAGCACCCAAATTTGAAGGGATGGGAAAAACAAAGTTCCTAGCAGATTATGGGCATACTGGAAGGTGGGGCCACTTCTGCTCCTACATCTTGGTTGTTGAATCTCTTCTCCCTTTTGGGGGCATGGTGTCATATAGTAGTCTCTGATTTAATAATTACACTGCATCCTGGAAAGCGATACCTCATCCTTGCAGGGTATCACCTCTAGGTTATCATTTCAGCTTCCCTTTCATCGGGCCATTTTTCTACTCGTAATGTTTGGATGGTGAAGAGTGTAATACAAACAGTGGGTCTCATGGTCATGGTTTCATTCCCGCAACTCTTTCACCTTCTGATTGTTTTCCTGATTGGAAACGGTGTTATGTGGAGTTCCATGCTTGTCGATCAGGGCTTCTATAAGCTCCTGGATAGAGCAACTGGGAAGTCCTGTGGACAGGAAAGACAAACTCTAGCTTAAAAATAGTGTTTACTCCCGGAGAACAAACTAATGGTCCTTCCGGTACAGAAAGAGCAAATGTAGTCAACATGTCACAAAATAGTAGGTTTGTTTCTCTGAGAAATACTGTCAGAGCTTTCATGTCATTGAAAGGTTGGAAGCAGTAGCAGCAGGGGCTAGATGGGCCCTGGTAAGTGGGTATCTCTGCTGTTGAACTCTTGCATTGCTTCCATCTTTTCCACCATGGCCATTGAATTTATGTGCTCAGTGTATTGGGATGAGTTCTAGCAAATGCTGCCTGATACAAATCGATAAGTCATTTTGTCTACTTGGATTTGTAGAGCTTCTTGTATGGTGGATGTTTGCTGGTGGGCATGAACATGCAATAGAAAGATCATCACTTCATATCCACTCTGATATGTCTATGCATATGTCTCTATCACAGATCAATTTGTCCTTATCTTCCAATATCTTTTGTGCCAGACCAGTGTATATATATTCTAAACTGAGGCAACTTCTCCTTCACACAGAGGATCAGGTGGGCCACCTAAATCTCTGCCCATTAGGACAATTTTTCCTCATGTTGTCTTTTTTGTGTTTAATTTGAGAGAGAGAGAGAGATAGCGAGAGAGAGAGAGAGAGAGAGAGAGAGAGCGCGCGCGCGCATGAACAGGGAGAGGGACAGAGATACAGAATCTTAAGCAGGCTCCACATTCAGTGCAAAGCCCACTATGGGGCTCAATCCCACAATTCTGGGATCATAACCTGAACTGAAATCAAGAGTCAGACACTCACTCAGCGTCCCCTTCATGCCATCCTTTAAGACCACTTCTGACTAGGGTGGCATTGCAACTGCCATCCATTTCTGGATTGCTTCCTCATACCAAGTCTACCCATCCATGAAACAAGCTATGCCTTTTTCTTCATTCTATGTTAATCACACAGAAGCTTCCATAAATCAACGTTTGTGAGCTGAGGGAGAAATGCTGCTACAACCACGATGATTACGTGGGAATTAAGGACAACCGCATGTGAAGTTTGCTTGTGACTTCTGACCAGGACCTTGTATTTGATTGCAGATATCTCATTTCCAAGGTATGATAGATGACCAATATGGCCACTTTATGATTCCTGAGTCCAGAATAACCCAGTCTAGGATGACAGTTCCAGATGCATGCTCAGTTTTTTTCTTATGGTCAAGACTTTTTCTCTAGTAGAGTTCAGTCAAACCCCAAAAGCTGTCTTTCAAAGGTGTATATTTCTCTACTGTAGATAGAATTGCTTTCCTCCAGAACCTCAAGAGTCCAGGTTGCATACTTCTAATTGCATCTATTCTCAACGTTTATTTATTTTTGGGACAGAGAGAGACAGAGCATGAACGGGGGAGGGGCAGAGAGAGAGGGAGACACAGAATCGGAAGCAGGCTCCAGGCTCTGAGCCATCAGCCCAGAGCCCGATGCGGGGCTCGAACTCACGGACCGCGAGATCGTGACCTGGCTGAAGTCGGACGCTTAACCGACTGCGCCACCCAGGCGCCCCTAATTGCATCTATTCTCAATTGCACACAGAATCTTTTCCCTCCACTGACACCCAGACATT
This sequence comes from Lynx canadensis, assembly GCF_007474595.2. NCBI lineage: Eukaryota > Metazoa > Chordata > Mammalia > Carnivora > Felidae > Lynx > Lynx canadensis. The sequence continues at coordinate 125,961,105 of NC_044311.2, forward strand.
GTAAGTTCTGCAGATTATTATGGCCAAAATTGTATGATTGTTTGCTATGCTTCCTGGACCTCCTCTTTCATGCTTTAGGCTCAGCTCAAAGCTTAGCTTTCCTCATCACTCAGTATAAAGACAAGAATAGTATTCCAAGGTATGGAATGTATTATCTCCAGAACCAAGTGGTCTACTAGCCTTTGTATTTCCATTTTTTTGTGAGGAATACTAGTTACATCAATTTGTCTTTTACTTTAGAAAAACTGTTCTGTCATGCCCCAGGTCACTGGACCCCTAACATTTTACTTAAACAGCAAAGCCTATTTTTCACCTTTTGAACCACATATCTTACTAGGCCTCCAACATTTTTGGAGCCATCCTTGCTCCTTTTATCAGCATGATGCCATCAATGTAATGGGTCTGTATGATGTTCTTTAGAGTATACACATGGTCCATATCTATTTGGATTATATTATGGCAAGGGATTAAAGGGTTAACATAGCTCTGGAGGATAATAAAAATGTATATTGTTGTGAATGTAAATAAATTGTTTAAGATTTTCTTTCCTGACTAGAATAAAAAAGGACACATTTACTTATTCAGTGGTCACACACTATACACCTAAGGCCATATTGACCTGCTCTAAGGTATCAAATCTAACACAGCAGCTGTGATCAAGACTATTAGAAATTTGAACTTGCTGTATGTAACCCACAGGCATCCTCTAGGATCTACTCAGTTTCTGTAAAGCCAGAATGGGGAATTAGAGGAAGAAAGGATCAAACCATCATCCCTGCATCCTTTAGATTTTGAGATTACCATTAATTTCTGCCATTCACCCTTTGCAAAGTATAATGCTTTTATTTATTCTCTTTGCCAGGTATTAGAGATTTCCACTTGCTTTTCCCCATGATGGAATGTGAGATTTATTCCAAAGGCCAAGTATGTCCATCCCTATTATATATTCAGGGGCCAGTTAAATGATCACCAGGCAAATCTACAAACATACTGAAAGCCAGAATTCAGCCAGGAGTGTACTTATTCCTGGACTTCATATACCCTCTAATTGAGGAAACATGATGATGCTTCAATTTCCTAGTATCAATGTCTACCCAGAGCTGGTGTCCAATAGTAAAATAGATGGACATTCTCCTTTCTCATTGTAAAATTACTTAAGTAAATGACCACAGATGTCTCCTGGGGAAGGACTAAGGAATTCCTTTATGGTGCAGACTGACCATGATAGTACCCAGTCTTTCTCCATTGGGAAATAGCCACTTCTTTGATCTTTTTTAAATAGGTTTGTTGTCTGAAAATTGGATCAGTTCCAGAAACTAGGCAAGAGATTTTGAACTTTCTATTAGTACCACTGCCCTCAGTTTATTGCTCTCTTTCAATAACAATGTTAAGCAGTTCCAGTCTTTATTTCTCATCTGTTCTGTTCCCAGGAATGTCATGCTTTATTAACCATCTCTATAGCTCTTTCTGATTTAGATCCCCTTGGCTACAAATCTGAATTTTCTTGGGCATTATAATAATTATCTTAAATCCTGGCTTTGATGACTAAGTGCTGCTACCTGGCCTCCACTCTTTCTGAGGCCTGAAAATATCCATTATCAAAGAGTGCAGTTCTATTCAGAGGAGAACCATTACAGGTATACTCTGTACTTCCCACAGAATGTAATTCTCCGACAGGATTTCATGTCTCTCATAACATATCTTTCCCAGCTTTCCCATATCCATGGACTTTTAACCTCATATTCTTTCTCATTCAGGCATTTCCACCTCGTTCTGTATAAGCAATCCCTTTTTCAACACTTCTGGAGATCATCCTAATTTTGAATTTATATTTATGTTGGGTCTAGGCCAAGGAGTACAATCCCTATATCCCTAAAGAGTTTTCCTAAGTCAGTAAACTCTCCCTAGATGTGTCTTATTTTCTGGCTTCCTTAGTAGAGCATCCTCAGCATCAATCCAGTTGCATGGATGTTTCCAAATCCCTGCAAGTACATATTAGCAAGATTTTACTCCTTTGAGATTGTGGTCCCTTTCCTCCCTAATGAGGTCCAGCACATCTCTAGATGGATTACATGTACCTTAATCTGATTATATTCAGCCTGACATCCAGCAAGGAAAGTTGTAGGGGGAGCTAAAGACTGGAGTACCTATTTCCTTGTGATAAGGAAAAGACCTCTAAGCATGTTCCAGATGGGAGGGTGAATAAGTTTTTGCTGAGAAAGGATGAGCCACTACTGTAGCCTCAGAAGTTTCAGAAAAGTCTGGGAATTTTAAACTTTAATCAGATATCCTCATCATACAGATGAAGCTTCAGGTTAATAGAAATAGACCCTTGTTGAAAACTTTTTTAATCTATTGTTGCAGCAATTCTTTACACAATTGGGTAATGAAGTGAAAAATAAGTAAAAAGTAATTTAAATTCTTATAATTTTACTTACTTTGAAATAAAAGTGATTTTCCAAACTTTTAATTAATATTTGGACTGCCCTGATATTAAACAATACTTTTTACATTTATTCCCTAACATTCAATGTTCCTATTTATCATCTTTGATATTCCATTCAGAATACAGATGGCTTATTGTTCTGAATAGTCATGGAATCTGACAGGGGGACTAAGATTCATTGTGAAAGGTCCTGATCACATTTCTGATGTGTGTGTGTCAAGCTTTGGCAAGGGTGGGTTGCCACACCACCAAGCAATTTTTCAGATACCAGCTGTATGCCCTACAATTCTACTCAATTCTGACACTATGTACCCAGAAATAGCATCAGATCCCACATGTTAAGGGGTTCAGTCCCACAAGATTGCCATCCTCTTCCCACCACTTCAGACACTAATGGCAAGTCCAGACTCTTATGCTTCTGACCAACTAGCTATAGATTGGAGGTTCCAACAACCCTCTCCTTGGGTTTGATTAATTTTCTAGAGCAGCTCACAGAACTCAGAGAAACATTTCACTTACTAGATTACCAGTTTATTATAAAAGGATATAGCTCAGGAACAACCAGAGGGAGGCAATGCACCAGGCAAGGTATGGGGAAAAGGCTGATTCCAAGATCTCTCTCTGAGTATACCCCTCTTCCCAAATCTCCATGTGTTCACCAACCCAGAAGCTCTCTAAACCCCATCCTTTTTGGTTTTTATACAGGTTTCATTACTTAGGTATGATGAATTAAATCATTGGCCATTGGTGACTGATTCAACCTCCAGTCCCTGTCTTCTCCCCAGAGCTGGAGGGGAGGCTGAAAATTCCAACCCTCTAATGATATAACTGGTTCTCCAGACAATCAGCCTCAGTCCTCAGGTATTCTCCAAAAGCCACTTTATTACCATAACAAAAGACAACTTCACCATCATATAGGAAATTCCAAGAGTTTTAGGAGTTCTGTGCCAGAAACCCAGATAAAAATCAAATTTATATTTCTTCTTATAAATCTTAATATCACAAATAGATTTTAAGAAATGCATCAAGAGATAGATGAACAGTTAAGTTCTGACACGTGGCACTTAACCTCATTACACATGACCTTCCAATTTTTAACACTATTGAAATCATGGTAAACTAATTCAATTGATTTGGAACAAAATACAGGCGCATTAATGAAGCAGTTTCTTACATTTATCAAAAGAAATTACATTGGGATTGACAAAGGAAGAAGAGTTCCTTGAGAACGTGATCTCCCAGATAGACTAACAGATTCAAATATATAAACTAAATATTAGGGCAGGGAAAATTCTGAAATATTAAAAGTGGAAGAAATTTTGTAATGTATTACCATGAAAACACTTTTAGAAAGAATACATATTCATTATAGCAATGTAGCAATACTGATTACCATTTACTAGTCTTGGTATCTTTTGTAGAAACATTTTTTTCACAGACTTTTTTGTTTACTGGAATAAAAAGAAATCATAACAAAAGTCCTTCAAATGCTTAGAAATGCATACCTATTCAACACTCAATGTAGTAGTTTGAATTCAATATGTATCACAAGAAAAGAGAATCAGAAATCTGTCTTAATGGCATTTACTCAGAAATTCAAAAACTGGAATACAGTAATTACTCAGATGATAAAGAAGAAAGGTAACAAAAATCTTAACTCATTTTTTGATATTTCAGTGCAAAGTATTTTAAGTTCAGAAAAGATCTATTGATTTTTAACCAATTTATTTATTTTCCTTGGACATATCTCAACCTTGTCAGATAAGTAGACATTTCAGAAGGTATATAAAAAAATGTGATATGGTTAATTCTTAAGAAGATATTTATTTCTCCAGAAATCAAAATATTTTCTGATGCCAAATTATTTTATAACATATTACAATAGACGTATAGTACAGTGACTATGTTGCCAAGGTCATTAAATCCTTGAATTTCCTAAGAAAAAAGGACTCTTGCATAATTTAACGGTGCCTGAGGGTAACTCATTTATATATCAGGTCTGTACTTACCCAACATCAGAATCACTTGTCTGCTGGCTATTTGCTTTTCATAAAGCTTCACTTCCTTTTTTAAAAAGGTGATAGTTAAAATTACATGACCAATTACGTAAATTAGCTTTACAATAACCCAGGAAAATATTTATTACCTATCAATACAGCATACATTTAATACAAAATACAAGCATACTTATTTAGATTTAAGAACAGAGAACTAATCCTAAAGTGGCAAAAGTGTCATGAGTTAAATGAGTAGTCCCAGGAAGTTCAATAACTTCCTTATAGGTTGACCTTCAACATGCCATATAACAAGTGGAAATTAGTGACTTCATTTTAAGTCTTCCTTTTTATGGGAAAATTTTTCATGCCCTAGAAGATGCCACCTTAATAATTCTTGAAGAAAATATTATTTATCATTTTAACAAGATTATTGCCACCACTGCTTATCATACGTATTATTCTGTAATTATGATATTTAAGCTAGAAAATTTTTAATTGCTCTTTGTGGTTTTCTCCTAAGCTTTTAGTTTTATGTGAAAAAAAAAATATCTGGTATGAGTTTTGTACTTTTGTTATATGGTTGTTCACACAGACAAGTTGGCCACTACTGGAGATTTAAATTATGTTGCCTAGGATTATATGATTAGTTCTATATGAAGATTATTATAATGTTTTCTGTATTATATTCCATGAATATATTTTTAAAATGCTTTAGGTGAGACCTCACTCTGAAATAACACAGGACACAATTTATCTCAGTGTTTTTGTATGTGAGATACTGAGAAATCTCACATTTAGAAAGCATACTTCTCCTTTCAAATATGTGTGTGTCACTATAGATCTCTTTTAGAATGCGGGCATATTAATCATTTCCTGTAAAACATTCTGTCTAGAAACACTGTAGCGTGATATCCTGGTGAGAATGCTTAAAACCTTCAACATGTTATTATCACTGAATTGTCCTTTATGGTCTGAAGCAGAATTTACCCAAAATCTGTATAAATTCAGGCTTAAATATAGTCATTTTAGAAAAGAAAGTCCCCTTTTTCTCTATGAAAAACTAATATATTGGCATTTTGATATTTAGAATTAGAGAATGGAAGGAAAGCTATTAAAATAATGTTCTATTCTTTTTCCTTTCCTCTGTGTGAAACCACATCTAAGCAAAACCAAGAGAAGAAAGAGCTTTCTTTAGAAATTATGTGGAAACAGTCTAAACCCCTCCAAAAATCATTGTTTATATTCTAGGACATCTTTTTTTTTTTCTTAAGTTTTTATTTTTAAGTAATCACAACACCCAGTGTGGGGCTCAAAGTTACAGCCCCAGATCAAGAGTTGCACGCTCTACTGACTGAGCCATCTAGGTGCCCCTTTAAGGACATCTTCTAACACCTTGCCTACATCTATTCCTCTGTTTACATATAATATTATTTCACTTAGACTTCATGAAAAGCAGAATAACTACCTTATTTTCTCTGCTGTCATAAAATAACTCCAAAGGATGGCTGATTTACCCCTCAAACCAAGTTGCCTCCAGCGGCCACTTTGTTATAGGAGAAAATGGTCATTTGACTTCAACTCCTCTTGTAACTAATGCTCTAGCTCTCTGATTCTCTTCACCATCAAACTTCTTTAGCAAGCTGTCTTACATCACAGACTCCTTGTCCTTACTTCCCAGGAACTTCTCAACCTACTCTAATCAGTCTCTTGCTCTTACTATCTTATGTCTCTTGCTGAGGTCAAAAATGGTTTCTGTGTCCCTAAAGCCAATAGACATTTACTAGTTCTCATTTATTCGAACTTTCTGTAGCAGTTAATACTTTTGACATTGGCCTTCTTCTGGAAACACTCTATCTTCTTTCCCATGACACCACACTTTCCTGATGTTTTCCCTCCATCGCTGGCCATTGTTATCAGTGTACTCTGTTCGTTGATCTTTCAAACTAGTAAATATAACTTGAAGTTCTTTAACAATTGATCTGGAGCATGTTTCCTTGTTGGTGTATTCTTTGTCTAGGTAATATCAACCACATTCATGGATTCCATGATTATTACTCTATACCCATATTCACAGAGTTTCAAACCATAAATATCCAACTGTATACCCAAACTACCAAATGAATATTGCATAGGAATCAGAAATGTATTTATTTATATATCAGAACTTATACTCTTAACCCTTAAAACTCTTCCAGCATTTTCTATATAGAGGAAATGACATGGCCAGAAAACCAAGTACATGAGCCAAAAACCTGCAAAACATCTTTGATACTGTCCTTTTGTGTCTACCTCTCCCCAATATAGTTTATCAACAACATTGATAGGTTTTACTTTAGGAGCAGGTTTTACTTCATTACAGTCTTCCCAATGTTTCTACTTCTACTGTATCTTTTTCATAAATTCTTTTTAATCTTCTATAATCTTGCCTTTAGCAGTAGTCCACTAGCTGGTCTCTTTCTCTTTTTCAGTTGATTCTTCCTTTCACAATTCAGCTGGAGTGGTTTTATTTCCAACTACAAAGCTAACCATGCCATATACCACCCACCCCCACATTTATGCATATAAAATTAAGTCCTTAATTGGCTCCTTTTTAAAAAATTAAGTAACTATGTTTTGTAATGTTGAAATCTATGAATCATTAACTTACGACAGATGAAATGTTACTGTGGCTTCACCTGTTTTACATGATGAAACAGCATAATCAGTTCATTCCATGTGATGACAAAAACTTTCCTATGCATGGTAGATTTGCTATAAATGATTATATCCTTACATTATTGAGGTATAATTTTCCCCCTAACTTAAAAAATTATAGTTGACACACAATGCTACATTAATTTCATGTGCATAACATAGTGACTCAACATTTCTTTATGTTATGTTATGCTCACAAGTGTAGCTACCATCTGTCACCATACAACACTGATATAATCCCATTGACTATATTCTCCATGTTGTACCTTTTATTACCATGACTTATTCTTCCCATAACTGTAAACCCCAAAACCAATATGTATTAGCTTGGTGTTTGTAATCCTCCTAGAACTGAGAGACCCATGGGAGCAACCTTCCAGGTGTCCGCCCTGCTATGTGCTACATACATAGGTGAACTGGTAATCTCCAATAGGTTGGAGAAGACCTGTCCTACAAACAGTTTCTCAGAATCTAAGCTGCTGGGGACGTTCCCTGGTGCATTTTCTTATCAATATATCTAATTATTCATCTATCTATCTACCTACCTACCTACCTATCTTCTCTGTTGATCACCCATCTAAACTATCACTAGTGTCATATCTGGATTTGGAAGAAATCTTTTTAATTTTCTTTGTTAATTTTCTTTTTAATTATGACCAGTTACGGCTTATTCCTTTTTCTTAGTTTTTATTTAATTTCGAATTAGTTAAAATATAGTGTAATATTGATTTCAAGAGTAGAATTTAGTGATTCATCACTAAAACTGTGTGTTATAACACCCAGCGCTCATCACAAGTGCCCTCCTTAATACTCATCACCCATGTAGCCCACCCCCCATCCACTGCCCCTTCAGCATCCCTCAGTTTGTTCTCTATAGTTAAGAGTCTTTTATTTATTTATTTTTTTTTTGGTTTATATATTTATTTTGAGAGAGACAGCAGGAAAGGGGCAAAGAGAGAGAGAGAGAGAGAGAGAAAGAGAGAGAATCCCAAGCAGGCTCCACACTTCCAGCACAGAGCCTGATGTGGGGCTTGATCTCATGAACTGTGAGATCATGACCTGAGCTAAAATCAAGAGTCTGACATTTAACTGACCAGGTACCCCAGTAGTTAAGAGTGTTTTATGGTTTGTGTCCATCTTTTTTTCCCCTTTCCCTATGTTCATCTGTATTGCTTCTTAAATTCCACATATGAGTAAAATCGTGTGGTATTTGTCTTTTCACTGACTGACTCATTTCACTTAGCATAATACACTTTAGCTCATCCATGTTACTGCAAATGGCAAGATTTCATTGTTTTTGATGGCTGAGTAATACTCCATTGTATATACACACATCACACCTTCTTTATCCATTAATCAGTCGATGGACATTTGGGCTCTTTCCATAATTTGATTATTATTGATAGTGCTGCTATAAACATCGAGGTGCTTGTGCTTCTTTAAATCAGTATTTTTGTATCCCTTGGAAAATACCTAATAGTGCAATAGCTGATTCGTGGAGTCATTCTATTTTTAACTTCTTGAGGACCCTCTATACTGTTTTCCAGAATGGTCGTACCAGTTTTCATTCCCACCAACAGTGTAAGAGGGTTCCCTTTTCTCTGCATCCTCCTCAACAACCATTGTTTCCTGTGTTGTTAATTTTGGCCAATCTGACAGGTGTGAGGTGGTATTTCATTATGGTTTTGATTTGTATTTCCCTGATGATGAGTGATGGTGAGCATCTTTTCATGTGTCTGTTAGCCATCTTTATATCTTCTTTGGAAAAATATCTTTTCATGCCTTATGCCCATTTCATCCCTGGATTATTTGTTTTCTGGGTGTTTGGTTTGATAAGTTCTTTATAGATTTGGGATACTAACCTTTTATCATATATGTCATCTGCAAATATTTCCTCCCACTACATTGGTTGCCTTTTAGTTTTGTTGATTATTAACTTTTCTGTGTTTTTATCTTGATGAGGTCCCAAAAGTTCATTTATTTTTGCTTTTATTTCCGTGTGTGTGTGTGTGTGTGTGTGTGTTAAGGAGGGCATTTGTTGGGGTGAACACTGGTATTATAAGTGATGAATCACCAAATTCTACTCCTGAAACCAATACTATACTCTATGTACATTCTATGCTAACTAACTTCAATTTAAATTAAAAAAAGAATAATTATGACATCAAATTGGGTAACTGAGAAGAAATAAATTTGTAGAAACATACAATAAACATTCACAAAGACTGAATCATTCATAGAGGACCTTAGCAGGACCAGGAGTGAGTAGGGGACTGAATCAGTAATCAAAAGCATCTCAACAAAGAAAAGCCCAGGACAAGATGGTTTCACTGATGAATTCTATGAAACATTTAAAAAATTAACAACAATTCTACTTAAAATCTTCCAAAAAACTGAAGAAGTGAACACCCCCACACTCATTTTACAAAGCCAGAATTACTCTGACACTAAAGCCATATGGCCTAATATTCTTGATGAATATAAAGGCAAAATCCTTAAGAAAATACAAGAAAACAGAATTCAATGTCACATTAAAAGAGTCATACACCATGATCAACTGGAATTTATACCTGGTATTCCAGGCTATTCCTACATATATAAATTAATGTATGTGATTCACTGCATTAGCAGAATGAAGGATAAAAATAACCTTAACACATGCAGAAAAATTATTTGACAGAAATTCAGAAATTTTATCTTTTCATGATAAAAACTCTCAGCATATTAGTCACAGAAAGAATGTACCTGCACATAATGAAGGCAGTATATGACATGCTCACAACTAACATCATAATTAATGGTGAAGTAAGCTTTTCCTCTAAGATCAAGAAAAATACAAGAATTTCATTCTTGCCACTTCTATTCAACACAGTACTGGAAATACACATATTTCTAGACATGTATTTTTCATGCCACTGTAATTGGTATTTTTAAATTTTTGTTTTATATCTATTGCATAAACTTTATTTTAAAAATGTTATATATAGAAACCTTGCTACTTCTGACTTCTAAAAGTTAACCTATTCATTTTTATCTTCTATGCATATAATTTATCAACAAATAATGTATTTTGTTTCTTTCCAATCATTATACCATTTTTTTTTCTTGCCTGATTTCTCGGATTAGGTACTTCAATCCAATGTTGAATAAAACTGGCAAAAATCAAAAAATAAAATAAAATAAAATAAAATAAAATAAAATAAAATAAAATAAAATAAAATAAAATAAAATAAAATAAAATCAGAGTATCCCCAGGGCAATGATAATAAAGTACATGGCACCTGGTGTATAAAGATCATCCTGATCATTCTAATCCAGTGGGAAAACTGCTAGAGAGAAAGATATTCCAAGTGTCAACTATAAACAAATTGCAAAATTCTAATGATTGCATCATGAAATGTTGCTCTTATGCTAAATAGATGATGGTGCATAAGATCCTATATGTAGTTATTCCAGAAGTCAGAGTACAATTACTTTTCGAAAGCCATAGCCTACCCTGGAATACCATTCCGATAGTACTTAAGACTCACCAATTTATCAACTCATAGCTCTAAAGAATTGTGAAAATATTCATGTTAAGCAAATGATTTGAAATAGTAGCTGAAAACACTCTTATTCAGTGACAACATTTTTTTTAAGTTTCATTTATTTATTTTTGAGAGGGCGGGGCAGAGAGAGAGGGAGAGAGAGAATCCCAAGCAGGTTCCATGCTATCAGAGTGAGGCTCAAACCCACAAACCATGAGGTCATGACCTGAGCCAAAATTAAGAGTCACATACTTAACCAACTGAGCCACCCAGGTGACCCTCTAAATGTTTAATAACATGTAAGACACTAGAGATTTGATACACGTATACATCTAGGCAGTTGATTTTATTTAATCCCACAAGCATTATGAGATATATTTCACAAATGAAGAATCTGAAGCACAGAGAGATCAAGTAACTCATGTAGCTGGTATGACACCCAGAACTACTTTATTCTAATGACTATGCTTGTTTTACCCACCATAATAATACAATGTCTTTGTCTTTCTGACACTATATATATATATATATATATATATATATATATATATATATATTTCAGGAGAGGAATGCAGTGCAATATTATGTCAATAAACTTTAAAACATTTTTACATTACAAATTTTCTGTTAAATTGGTAAGAGGGACAGAGAGAGATTGTGTGTGTACACATGTATATGAGAAAATACTTGGAAATAGGAAAGAAAATTTGAGAACATTAGCTCCAGTCCCCTTCATGTTACAGAAGAGAAAACTAAAGTAAACAAGTTGCCAACATTATGCTCTCTCTTTTGTGTGCCCAGTTTAGCCTACTGCTGTTACTGTGAATGGGTGAATTTTTATTGTGAGTCGCTGGATAAAGCTCCTGAAAGTTAATTCTCTAGAATAAGTGTCAATCCTAAAAGAGACAATGCCAGTCAGTAGAAGGAGCAGAAAAGTAGAAAGAGTATATCATTAATTGTTTCACTTTTCTCTGGTCGTTCAATGAGAAAATATCAATGGGAAATTATCAGATTAGGAAAGAAGGGTATGTTTAATACCCTTGGTATATAGTTACAAAAATAGGTTGAGGGCTGTCTGCTAAAATTCAAAAATAGAGATCCTATGGCATTTTAAAATGAAATGTGTAAGCATGGCCTAAAACTCTCCTTTTTTTTTCCCCTGTAAAACTGCTCCATACGAAAAATAAACAAAAAAAAATGAATGGATGCAAATTGTGACAGTTTCCTTGCTACAGATCTTGTTCTCCCCTCCCCTTTCTATATCTCTGTTTTGTTCCAAATTCTTTTCCCAGGAAGAGAGTTCTAACACTATCACTTTTGTTGTTATTTACTTATGTATCTATTTATTTTCAAGTACACCACTCTTTTCATTGAAACTAGTTAGGAAGGTCTACTGCTTTGTGAGGGATGGTTACAAAAAAAGAAAAAGAAAAGAAAAGAAAGAAAAATGCTCAGGAAAAATCCAAGAAAACTTATTATAAAGAACTTAGTGGGACAGTCTGACGAAGACATGTCCTGTTGGAATAGAAAATGAATCCGATATAAGTTAGGTAGTTCGCAAGTTTTTTTCCACCTAATAAGAAAAACACAGAAAGAGAGAGAGAACAAGTAATTAGGCCCACACGTTCACTACTATTATTTGGTTACTAGAAAACTGCAATGGCCAACATTCTGAGAGGATTAGGATACAACACACACACCTGGTTATATATTGGTGGCAGATATGCCACACTGTGGCTTGACTCTATATTACAAAAATACTTTGTATTCCTACTTGGTACTGTGCTATTGTATTTTCTTGCCTTGGGTTTCATTTTTATTTCTATTTTCATAACAAGGGACTTGTGAAAACTGAATAAATCATGGAGAATGAAGGAAATTTTTCATTCCACTAGAATACACAGCAGAATAAGAGTAGCCTTTGCACCAGGCAAAGTGAGGGTGTGATTATCCCATTTGGAAACATGGGGAGATAATGACCCAACTAGGTTTGAGAGTAAACTAAAACCTTGGGAAAGGGTGCTCAGGAGGTAGCAGTGGTTACAGATTGCATCCTAATCACAATGTAATTGTGTACAGGATACCATTTCACATCATGTTTCCAATACACTTAGCCAAACACTACACTTCCTGAAATGGAAGTAAGTCTATTTTGTTAAAGACCTGGTTTGAATTTATAAACGTATTTGCCAGGGCTTAAAATAAAAGATATTCATATTCTCTAATTTCCCAAAGACACTAAAGAACAGAGAAATAAGCAATCATACTAGGGTCAGTAAATATGATCATTCAGTCTCTCATGTGTGCTAACATCACATTGGTCCCCAAACTGCGAACAAACATACAAAAGGTTACACTTAAAAACTAGACCAAGGAGAGAATAAAAACCAGTGTCAACCAAAAGATAGTTGGAAAGATAAACAGAGTGGAATACATTTTAGACAGTTTAGTTGATAAAATTAAAGGCAAGAAAAAACATGAGGGCAGCAAAATGGTATTTCCGAAACACTCAATATGTCAAATTTATCATTACCATTTCCACACTGTTCAAGCAGCTAGAGAAATCATATTCTTTACCAGGTAATATACTTCCTATTTACACTCACACAGTCTTATCATTGATTATGACAAAAAAATTAGTTCATCCTTTTTTTGAACAAGAGGTGTGTCCTTGATTTATTTCCTATTCCCTAGAATACCAAGTACATAGACTGTGTTTAATAAATCCTTTCTGATTGACAGGTTTAGATGACTCTATCAGCATGGACCTATAGATTATGTGGCAGACTACGTAGACATTTGAGAATACGGTCAAGGAAGGTTTAAAAATCAATAGGAAAACTAGCACTTCCATTAGGAAATAAACAAACAAATAAAAAACACTGCTAAGCTCTTTCAGAATTGAGGTCCAAAGCTCTGGCATCCTGGGAAATTATTTTTTTGTTTGTTTACCAAAGAGATTTTGTTTTGAGGATGCTGTCAGTATGTGGTTTGCTTAGTTTTTGTTTTGTTTTGCTTCTCCTTCAAAGCTGGTTGATAACACACGAACTCTATCTCAGGATAACTGAAAGAAAAGAAAAAAAGAAAAAGAAAAAAGAAAAAAAAAGAAAGAGAAAAAGGAGAAGTTTCCTGATATCCCCTCACTAACTGAAATGGCTTTGGCTGTGACTGAGACCTGTGGGTCTTGACGCTATTCTCATTTACTGTGTCTGTCAATCCACAAGCCTTCGTTCCTACTTGGACACATCCATGTTCTCCTCAGTGATTACAGCATATCCCCTATAGTAGCTCGTGTGTTGCCTATGGCCTCTGAAGAATCTCAGAAAATGATGGCCCCTCCCTCATGACTTCTGAGAAAAATCCTCTAGCCAGCTAATTAAAAACCCAGATGTTGGCTGATTTTGTTGGTCTCCTCCCAAAGCAGGGAATACCATTGTAGTTGTATCTCTTGGCAGCCATAAACACAGTCCACATCCCAGATCAGACCCATGGTGCCTTCTCTCCACGTGCCCTATGTTGCTGAGGATTAGAATTATCATATCTAAACCATGATGATTTCTCCCAAGAAATTGCCAGCAGTTGAATTTTTTCTAATGAAACAAGACTTTAAAATAATCATTTAATCATTTTTTTAATGTTTTTATTCAAATCTCTTAGTTGCCTAAATATTTAAGTCCCAAGAATTAAAAAGCAATCATTTTCTCATATATAGCCTTTTAATCATCTCTTTCAAAGATACAGAAGTTTTTCAGTCTAACTCTGTCTTTATCTGTAATCTTAACATTGACCCTACCCCAGGGATAGTGCAGTCTGACAATAGTAGACTGGCAGTCTCCTTTTTTGGATGAGTAAAACACTACCGTGTAATTGACCTAATGCCAAGAACTCTTTCTGTTGTAACTTGGTTACACAGGATATATAAGACAGACAAAGCTTTTCTCCTCAAAGAACATGGTAATTTATAAAGGTCTGTGGCATTGAGTAAAAAAGAAAAGAACTTTAAAGCCTTACATTTTAATTTCTAGCTATCTTTTAAACAATGCTTTCTCCATCCTGAGCAGTACCAGAACTCTCTACTTTACCATTTAAATATCTTATTATATACTTATAATGATAAATAAATCATAGGAATATGAAAAATAAATGCAATTTTCTAATTCAAAATAAAATCCCATGATTTTCTAATTCAAAATAAAATCCCAAATGAAAATTAATTTGTATTCATTAGTTTATTACAAAATTTTTAACAGGTGTAGCCAAACAATAATAGAAATACTAGTGCATAAAATACTTGCTATTAATTTTGCTGTACTTTTGCACACAACTTTGTCATAACTGTTGCAACAGCAGTAAAGTCTTCAAAACGAATAATACAATAGCTAAATGACCAAAATAATAAAGGCAATTGTGGAGTAAAAGATATGATTTGCAAGTTGGATATGCAACTCTTGGATAATAAAGAGCTAACTGTAATTATTAGATGGGGTTTAGATATATGCTAAATCCATTTCATAATTATATTAGAAAGTGCAATTTCCAAATTATAGCTCCATCAGTTCAAGGTCATGGTCTATTTAATGATAACAATCCTCATTTTAAGTGCTAATTCAATAAATAAAAGTATGTAAAACTGAGAAATTTTACTGCCAAAAGTGTGATTAAATATAAACTGATAAAATAATGTAATTGAAAATAATAACCATTTCTTTCATTTAACTAAGTGACTCAACAGAGCCTGAACTATGTATGCTCAGAGACGAAGGTTAGAATTATAAATTCACAAGATGTGGCACCTAATATTCTCCCTTGTCTCATCCCATTCAGCTGGTAGAAGACTGGCAGAAACTCACTTTGAAACCTACCTAGAGTTCTGGTAATAGTTCAGTAGTAGAGTGTTCAGGTCACCCTAAGAAAAGCTTATGGAACACAAAAGTTAGATTTGGCTAAAGGCCAAAGAAATATTTTTCCTTTTGGGATTCTTGTTATGTGATTCTTCAAAATCTACATCTTACATCCTTCCTTGTGGCATTTTCCTCAACTCAAAGTATTGAATACTGAGTGAATCAAGATACTGCTTACATTTTTATCATGGTAGCTTGCTGGTGTGTGTGTGTGTGTGTGTGTGTGTGTGTGTGTGTGTGTGTGTGTATCCACATGTACACATAATTTGAGAAATGTTAAGGGGAGTGCTCCATTCCACTTAAATCCTGGTGAACACTTCTGCCCTAACTTTTACTATCTTGTACAAGTCCTATAATTTCCCCAAATTGCATCGTTTTGGCAGGTTTTTTCCGGACATGCTTTTGTCCTCTTGGCCTTCTCTTTTCAGTTTCCTGATGCTTTGAAGTATCAACACATCATTTACCTCTTAGTTTTGGGCTCACTCACAGTTCTCCAGTGACCTAACATGTTCATAGACTCTTCTTTGCTAAACTAACTCCCCTCTTCCTCAGGTGTCATGAAGCATCTCATGTTGCCCTAGATGTGTGTAGTATCAACTTACTTACATATGAAAATGTAAATTTAAGGTTATTATGCATAAGACTTGAAGTAACACATTAAATGAAATTGATTGAAGCATGTTTCTTAACTTACATACGTTTGTTTTGAAATTCATTAGATTGTAATTAATTTTACAAAATAAGGGGAAAAGTCATATATTTATTAGGAAAGTCAAATTAATTTGTGAATTTTTTTAATTTGATTGTAAGACAACTATAATTGTTTTCTTTTGTCACTGATCATTCCCTGTTTTGTCTAAGGTCGTGAGTTAAGAGTTAGTACCAAATTACTTTTTTGGTACCAAAATTTTCCTCTACCCTAGAGGTCCTACCTGTCATTTTAAAAAAACCCCTTAGAGGGAGGAGCCAAGATGGCGGAACAGCATGGAAGCTTTTTGTGTGTCTCGCGTCCATAAAATACAGCCAGACCAACACTAAACCATCCTACACACCTAGAAAACCGATTGGAAGATAAACACAACAATCTGCACAACCTGAACCACAGAATTCAGCAGGTACGCGACACAAAGAGCTAAACTTGGGGAGCAAGAAGCCCCAAAAGGTAGAGGGTGGAGACTTTTGCAGGTGGAGAGAGGACGGAGACTGAGGAGGGAAAAGCACCCCTCCCCAAAAGCAGCTGGAGAGAAAGTGAAAATTGGAAACAGCCGCAGGGACTGAACTAAAAAGGGAGAAAGGAGAAAAGAGATAGGAAAGGGTTTAAATTCCATTAAGACTGTAAACAAGGGGAGCGCAAAGGCTGCAACTCCGCAGCTCCATACCTGGCAGTGCTCGGGTGGGAAGGGCGAATCCCCAGGAACAGAGTGGGGTCCGGGAGGTTCTCAGGCCACACGGGGGAAAGCGGTTCCACAGCTGGAAGGACGTTTGGTAGAGACTGTTGAAGCCACCTGGTCCCAGCAGACCCCCGAAGGCAGCCACATTCGCTGGTGCTGGGGCAAGGTTGTTGAGGGTGAGGCCTGGTGCCCCATGAGTGTTACGATTTTCCATGGTCCTGAAACACTGAGGCTGCACTGTCTCGCGTTCTTTTTGGGGGGCAGGCTGGCACCTGGCCGCAGTCTCGGGGCACCAGCAGCAGCAGGGTTCAGCTGGTGTTCGTGGGTGCAGCCGACATTTGGCCATTGCTCATTCGGCCATTGCTCAGTGAGACCCTCCCCCAGAGGGGCGGAGCAGGTCAAAGCTGCAAAAGGGGCCGGGGAAAACAGCCGCATCTGAGACAAAACTTGGGAGAGAGGTACCGCCTGGGGCCCAGTCACGGAGAGTGGAAAAGCGGGGAGTGGACGAGAGCTGAAGACGGAGGACCAGTGCGCCATTGCTGATCGGGGAGAACAGACTGGGTGGCTGGATGCTGCCATTTTTCACCGCCCCCGCGCATGCGCATGCTCACCGATGAGCAAGGCAAATCCACCCCAGTAGGCTAGCAGCGCCATCTAGGGGAGAGCGGAGCTGTTACACCAAGCCCTGCCTAACTGGGCCAACTTCGCTCTTCAAGAACACAAACCTCACCACCGGCTTAATTTATGGACTATAAAGAGCTACATGGACTTACCTCTAGGGGAAAACGAAGCAATTTCAGTCCTACTTCAATCTGTTAGGTTCATCTATTCAATATTTTTTCTCTCTTTTTCCTTTTTCTCCTTTACAATTATTTTTCCTGAATACAGAAACAGAAAAAACTGATTTTTATTTTCAATTTTTATTGAAAACATCTGTCTTTAATTTTTATTACTGTATTTTTTACTTTTGTGTAAATGTTTTCAAATTCTACGTTACTTCCATCATTTTATTTTAGTCTAGTGTACTCACCTTTTCAAATTTTCAAACAGTTTCCTTTTTTCTTTCTTTTTCTTTTTTCTTTTTCATTTCTTTTCTTTTTCTAGAATGCAGAAAGAGAAAAAATTCATTTTTACTTTCAATTTCTTTAAAAATATTTTTATTTAATTTTTATTACTATATATTTTGCTTTTATGTATTTTTTTCAAATTCTTACTCCCATCATTTTATTTCAGTCTACTACAGTGTATTCACTTTTTCAAATTTTCAAACCATTTCTTGTTTTGTCTTTTATTTTTTCTTTTTTTATCTTTTTTCTCTTTTTCATTTCTTTTTTATTAAATACAGAAAACAAAAAAATTCATATTTCTTTTTAATTTTTGTTAAAAATATTTTTCTATATATTTTTTCTATTATATTGTCTACTTTTGTGTATTTTAGTCTACTTTAGTATATTCATTTTTTCAAATTATCAAATGGTTTCCTTTTTTTATTCCCCTTTTTTTGTTTGTTTCTCTAATCTGTCAAACCACTTTCTACACCCAGACCAAAACACACCTAGGATCTAGCATCATCTATTTGATTTTTCTGTGTGTGTGTTTTTAATTTTTAACTTTAATATTTTTTTTTAATTTCAACTTTTCCTACCTCATTAATTCCTTTTCTCCCTTCAAAATGACAAAATGAAGGAATTCACCCCAAAAGAAAGAGCATGAAGAAACGACAGACAGGGATTTAACCAACACAGACACAAGCAAGATGTCTGAACCGGAATTTAGAATCACAATAATAAGAATACTAGCTGGAGTCGAAAATAGATTAGAATCCCTTTCTGCAGAGATAATTGAAGTAAAAAATAGCCAGAATGAAATTAAAAATGCTATAACCGAGCTGCAATCATGGATGGATGCAGCGGTGGCAAGGATGGACGAGGCAGAACAGAGAATTAGCGATACAGAGGACAAACTTATAGAGAATAATGAAGCAGTAAAAAGAGGGAGATTAAGGCAAAAGAGCACAATTTATGAATTAGAGAAATCAGTGACTCATTAAAAAGGAACAACATCAGAACCATAGGGGTCACAGAAGAGGAAGAGAGAGAAATAGGGGTAGAAAGGTTATGTGAGCAAATCATAGCAGAAAACTTTCCTAACCTGGGGAAAGACACAGACATCAAAATCCAGGAAGCACAGAGGACTCCATTAGATTCAACAAAAACCAACCATCAACAAGGCACATCATAGTCAAATTCACAAAATACTCAGGCAAGGAGAGAATCATGAAAGCAGCAAGGGAAAAAAAGTGTCTAACCTACAAGGGAAGACAGATCAGGTTTGCAGCAGACCTATCCACAGAAACTTGGCAGGCCAGAAAGGAGTGGCAGGATATTTTAGGTGTGCTGAATCAGAAAAATTTGCAGCCAAGAATTCTTTATACAGCAAGGCTGTCATTCAAAATAGAAGGAGAGATAAAAAGTTTCCCAGACAAACAAAAATTAAAGGAGTTTGTGACTACTAAACCAGCCCTGCAAGAAATTTTAAGGGGGACTCTCTGAGGGGAGAAAAGATGAAAAAAAAAAAATATATATATATATATATAAAAGAAAGGAGCAGAGGACACCACCAGAAACTCCAACTCTACAAGCACCATAATGGCAATTAATTCATATCTTTCAGTACTCACTCTAATCGTCAATGGACTCAATGCTCCAATCAAAAGACTTAGGGTAACAGAATGGATAAGAAAACAAGACCCATCTATATGCTGTTTACAAGAGACCCACTTAAGACCTAAAGACACCTACAGATTGAAAATAAGGGGATGGAGAACAATCTATCATCCTAATGGTCAACAAAAGAAAGCAGGAGTAGCCATACTTATATCAGACAATCTAGACTTTAAAATAAAGACTGTATCAAGAGATGCAGGGGCACCTGGGTGGCTCGGTTAAGCGTCCGACTTCGGCTCAGGTCATGATCTCACGGTCCGTGAGTTCAAGCCCCGCGTCGGGCTCTGTGCTAACAGCTCAGAGCCTGGAGGCTGCTTCAGATTCTGTGTCTCCCTCTCTTTCTGACCCTCCCCCGTTCATGCTCTCTCTCTGTCTCAAAATAAATAAACATTTAAAAAAAAGAGATGCAGAGGGCATTATATCGTAATCAAGGGGTCTAGAGACCAAGAAGACCTAACAATTGTAAACATTTATGCACCAAAGTGAGAGCACCCACATATATAAATCAACTAATCACAAACCTAAAGAAACTCATCGATAGTAATACCATAATAGTAGGAGACTTCAACACCCCACTCACAGCAATGGACATATCACTAATCAAAAAATCAGCAAGGAAACAATGGCTTTGAATGACACATTGGACCAGATGGACTTAACAGATATATTCAGAACATTTCATCCTAAAGCAACAGAATATACATTCTTCTCCAGTGCACATGGAATGTTCTCCAGAATAGACCATATACTGGGACACAAATCAGCCCTAAGTAAGTACAAAAAGATCAAGATCATACCGTACATATTTTTAGACCACAATGCTATGAAACTCGAAATCAACCACAAGAAAACATTTGGAAAGGTAACAAATATTTGGAGACTGAAGAACATCCTACTAAAGAATGAATGGGATAACCAAGCAGTTAAAGAAGAAATTAAAAAAGTATATGAAAGTCAATGAAAATGATAGCACCACAACCCAAAACCTCCGGGATGCAGCAAAGGTGGTCATAAGAGGAAAGTATATAACAATCCAGGCCTTCCTAAAGAAGGAAGAAAGGTCTCGGATACACAACCTAACCTTATGCATTAAGGAGCTGGAAAAAGAACAGCAAATAAAACCCCAAGCCAGCAGAAGCCAGGAAATAATAAAGATTAGAGCAGAAATTAATGGTATTGAAACCAAAAACACAGAACAGATCAATGAAACCAGAAGGTGGTTCTTTGAAAGAATTAACAAAATTGATAAGCCACTAGCCAGTCTGATCAAGAAGAAAAAGGAAAGGACCCAAATGAGTAAAATCAAGAATGAAAGAGGAGAAATCATAACAAACACAACAGAAATAAAAACACTAATAAGAGAATATTCTGAGCAATTATATGCCAATAAAATGGGCAATCTGGAAGAAATGGACAAATTCCTAGAAACATACACACTACCAAAACTGAAACAGGAAGAAACAGAAAATTTGAACAGACCCATAACCAGTAAGGAAATAGAATTAGTAATCACAAATCTGCCAAAAAACAAGAGTCCAGGGCCAGATGGCTTTCCAGGGGGATTCTACCAAGCACTTAAGGAAGAGTTAACACCTATTCTCTCGAAAAAGTTCCAAAAAATAGAAATGGAAGGAAAACTTCCAAACTCTTTCTATGAACCCAGCATTATCCTGATTCCAAAGCCAGACAGAGACCCCACTAAAAAGGAGAACTATAGACCAATTTCCCTGATGAACATGGATGCAAAAATACTCAACAAGATATTAGCCAACTGGATCCAGTAATACATTAAAAAAATTATTCACCACAACCAAGAGGGATTTATACCTGGGATGCAGGGCTGATTCAATATCTGCAAAACAATGTGATTCATCACACCAATAAAAGAAAGGACAAGAACCATATGATCCTCTCAATAGATGCAGAGAAGGCATTTGACAACATACAGCATCCTTTCTTGACAAAAACCCTCAAGAAAGTGGGGATAGAAGGAGCATACCTTGAGATCATAAAAGCCATATATGAATGACCCAATGCTAATATCATCCCCCATGGGGAAAAACTGATAGCTCTCCCCCTAAGGTCAGGAACAAGATAGGGATGTCCACTCTTGCCACTGTTATTCAACATAGTATTGGAAGTCTTAGCCTCTGCAATCAGACAACACAAAGAAATAAGAGGCATCCAAATCAGCCAGGAGGAAGTCAAACTTTCACTCTTCTCATAGGACATGATACTCTACATGGAAAACCCTAAAGATTCCACCAAAAAACTGCTAGAACTGATTCATGAATTCAGCAAAGTTGCAAGATATAAAATCAATGCACAGAAATCAGTTGCATTCCTATACATCAACAATGAAGCAACAGAAAGAGAAATCAACGAATCGATCCCACTTACAATTGCACTAAAAACCATAAAATACCTAGTAATAAATCTAACCAAAGAGGTGACAAATCCATACATTGAAAAGTATAGAAAGCTTATCAAAGAAATTGAAGACACACAAAAAAATGGAAAAAGATTCCATGCTCCTGGATAGCAAAAACAAATATTGTTAAAATGATGATACTACCCAAAGCAGTCTATGTATTCAATACCATCCCTATCAAAATAACACCAGCATTCTTCACAGAGCTAGAACAAATAATCATAAAATTTGTATGGAACCAGAAAAGACCCCAAATAGCCAAAGCAATCTTGAAAAAGAAAACCAAAGCAGGAAGCATCACAATCCCAGGCTTCAAGCTATACTACAAAGTTGTAATCATCAAGACAGTATGGTACTGACATAAGAACAGACACTCATATCAATGGAACAGAATAGAGAACCCAGAAATGGACCCACAAACGTATGGCCAACCAATCTTTGACAAAGCAGGAAAGAATATCCAATGGAATAAAGACTGTTCTCTAGCAAGTAGTGCTGGGAAAACTGGACAGCGACATGCAGAAGAATGAACCTGGACCACTTTCTTACACCATACACAAAAAGAAACTCAACATGGATGAAAGACCTCAATGTAAGACAGGAAGCCATCAAAACCTGTGAGGAGAAAGCAGGCAAAAACCTCTTTGATCTTGCCCGCAGCAACTTTTTAGTCAACACGTCTCCAGAGGCAAGGGAAACAAAAGCAAAAATAAACTACTGGGACCTCATCAAAATAAAAAGCTTCTGCACAGCAAAGGTAACAGTCAGAAAAACTAAAAGGCAACCGACAGAATGGGAGAAGATACTTGCAATGATAGATAAAGGGTTAGTATCCAAAATCTACAAAGAACTTATCAAAATCAACACCCAAAAAACGAATAATCCAGTGAAGAAATGGGCAAAAGACCTGAATAGACACTTCTCCAAGAAGACATTCAGATGGCCAGCTGACACATGAAAAAAATGCTCAACATCACTCATCATCAGGGAAGTACAAATCAAAACCACAATGAGATACCACCTCACACTTGTCAGAATGGCTAACATTAACAACTCAGGCAACAACAGATGTTGGTGAGGATGCAGAAAAAGAGGATCTCTTCTGCATTGTTGGTGGGAATGGAAGCTGGTGCAGCCACTCTGGAAAACAGTATGGAGGTTTCTCAAAAAACAAAAAATAGAACTACCCTATGACCCAGCAATTGCACTACTAGGCATTTATCCAAGGGATATGGGTGTGCTGTTTCAAAGGGACATATGCACCCCATGTTTATAGCCAAAGTATGGAAAGAGCCCAAATGTCCATCGATGGATGAATTGATAAAGAAGATGTGGTGTATATATATATATATATATATACACACACACACACACACACACACACACACACACACACACACACACACATATATACAATGGAGTATTACTCAGCAATCAAAAAGAATGAAATCTTGCCATTTGCAACTACGTGGATGGAACTGGAGGGTATCATGCTAAGTGAAATTGGTCAGTCAGAGAAAGACAAAAATCATATGACTTCACTCATATGGGGACTTTATGAGACAAAACAGATGAACATAAGGGAAGGGAAACAAAAATAATATAAAAACAGGGAGGGGGACAAAACAAAAGAGACTCATAAATATGGAGAACAAACTTAGGGTTGCTGGAGGGTTGTGAGAGGGGAGATGGGCTAAATGGGTAAGGGGCATTAAGCAATCTACTGAAATCATTGCCTCACTATATGCCAACTAATTTGGATGTAAATTTTTAAAAATAAAAAATAAAGTTAAAAAAAAAAAACCCTTACTACAACCTTTATCTTGGCTCATTTCCTGGGCCCATGTATCTTCTGTACATTGCTGCAGTTAATTACTTATGTTTTTTATTTGATGGTTATCTCTGCCAACTCCATTACTTATTGCTAATTCTGAAATGCTATGATATAAAGCATACATATCACTTTCCCCAAGGTCACTGCTAGTGTTGGATCCATTTGCTCCATATCTTATCTGGTAATTTTGGTAACGTTTCTAAACGGATAATGCTTCATGCTATTGAGATTTTATTTGAATAAGTTTTGTCATTCAATTTATGCTGCCTCTTTTGAGTGTGTCATTATTTTATGCTATAATTTTAAGAACTGCAACTCTTTGGAGCACCTGAGTGGCTCAGTCAGTTAAGTGTTCAACTTCAGCTCAGGTCATGATCTCATGATCTCATGGTTTGTGGGTTCGAGCCCCTCATTGGGCTCTGTGCTGACAGCTCAGAGCCTGGAGCCTGCTTCAGATTCTGTGTCTCCCTCCCTTTCTCTGCCCCTCCCCCACCAGTGCGCGCGCGCTCTCTCTCTCTCTCTCTCTCTCCCTCTCTCTCTCAAAAATAAACATTTTTATTTTTTTATTATTTTTGATTTAATTATTTAATTATTTTTTTAATATTTTTTTAATATTTAAAAAATATTTCAACACTTTGAAACATACCAATTCAAGAACAAAATAATGTTTACCCTAAGAATCATAGTTGTGATTTTTCCTAATACTTCTGCTACTTATCATTAATATTTATTGCATATGCCGCCTTTTTTCTTAAAGAAAACAGCAATTATATTTATCCTGACTACAATATTATGTTCTATAAACGTGGTTTTCTTCAACTTTCCAATTTTGACATTTAACGATCTAGTAGTAGGATTATTCAGCTTTCCCTGGGAGGATTAAGGTTAGGGTTAGGATTAGGGTTAGGGTTAGGGTTAGGGTCAAGCTAATTAAGTTTTTTAAAATTTATATACACACTTTTAAAATAATTTTACATAGAAGTTATTTTGGATGATGTATAATCAAGATTGAATGATCTAGGGACAAAAAGAATTCCCAAGCTCACCCATTCCCCATCTATACTTTCATATTGTCAAGGTATACCTCTATTTGCAGCATAGAAGTGTATGTGTCTACATACATATGCATGATTTACCTATGTGTGTATTATGTGTGTAAGTATCTGAAAGTGGGAAAAGATAAATGAGAGAGAAAAGGACAATCAAAAAAAAATAGCATAGCACCTTAGTTCTGCCAGACTCAATGTTTTGGATTTGAGTACAGATGGCATAAAGCTCTTTTCATGAGAGCTTTTATGAGATTGACAGTAGGAGCAGTCTGTTTTAAGCCTCAGGTAACTACCCTGGACTAAATTTTTGTGCACCCTGCCACCCCCGATTCCACCAAATTCCTATTTTGACATCCCAACCCCCATGTAATTATATTTGGCGTGCAGACCTTTATAGAGGTAATTATGGTTAATGAGGTCATAAAGTTGGGGCCCTAATGTGATAAGATCCATGTTCTTATAAGAAGAAAAACCGGAAAGCTTCCATGCTCTCTGTCTTTACATCAGGTGGGGTCACAGAAAGAAGGTGGCTGGTCTTCTGCAAACCAGGAAGAAGACTATCATCAGGAACCAAATCACTGGCACCTTGATCTTAGACTTCCCAGCTCCAGAACTGAGAGGTATAAATTTCTGTTAATCTACTTAGTCTATGGTATTTTTGATATAGCAGCCTGAGCTAAGATAGTAACAAAGACTGCAAGGCACCCTGGTCTCTCAGTTGGTTTGGCCTCCAACTCTTGACTTCAGCTCAGGTCATGATCTCATGATTCTTGAGATCAAGCCCCACATCTGGCTCTGCACTGACAGTCTGGACTCTGCTTGGGATTCTCTGTATCTCCTCTCTCTCTGCCCCTCCCTTGCTCATGCTCTCTCTCTTTCTAAATAAATAAAGAAAGAAACATTTTTTTTTTTAAAGAATGCATTTGGGAAAAGGGATCCTACTTGTATTTCTGGAATGGATAACAGCTTGACTCCAGGGCACAGAGGACTGAAACAGTACAGGACAGTACCCTTAAAGGGTACATCTGACACTTAGGGTTGTACCACAGTGGGGTCACAGGAGCAAGGAGCACAGGCAGAGAAGCAATGCTATTTTCATCTAGGACTCTGCCAGCCCAGGCACAGGCTAGTCTCACTCTGCCTGTATGTTTTTGACAACAAAATTTAGTGGGTATTACCAGGGCAGGAGAAAGTATAAACTCATTCTTGAGTGCAGTTGACACACTTCCCTCCTCAAAGGCTTCTAAGAGGAGGTGAGGAAAGAGTTCCCGAAGCCATGGAGTTATGAGATGAGAAGTTCCCAATATGTGAGGATTAATTCACTTATGCTCACATTACTTCTAATAATGTCTGAATTAAATTGAATTCTACAGTGTTCTTAATTTGTCCCTTAAAAATGTATAGTTGATTGACATTTATAACATCTTTCAAGGTTATTAGATAAAGAGCTCATCTAGACACTCACTTGTTTTAATCATTTGGACTTTAAAATTGCAGTCAAATCAATTTACTTGTAGACTAAGATCTCCTCCACCTCTAAGATTCAATATCTGACATTCTCTGGAGAAATGACAATAAAATTTTAATACAAATGCATTTCAAACTGAGTATTGATAATTTTAAGATAATTTAAAACAATGTTTAATGCATACTAGGGACATTCTAAATATATTTTGCATAATTTGTTATATGAATGCTCAGGTAATTCACTTTTTAAAGTACACCAATTTTTTTTTTTTACTTCTTTGCTTAACCCTTTCACACTTTAGCCTCCCCAACTTCAATCCTCATAAACTTTTTAAACTACTGCTTAAGCATATTTTCACATAATTTTTCTCCAGTTCTGTATAATTATACACATATATATAGGCATATGTTTACATACCATATATACGTATAATGTATGTATGTGTGTGAATATCATGAATATATAAGATACCATATATGAAAATCTTGATATTTTTTCCTTGTAAGATGGGAAAACACTGTACAAACTCCTCTATTAAAATTACTTTTTCCTACTTAACAATCCTTATGGTTATGTCTTTGATTAAATGAAGGTTTCAGAATTATTTTCAAAAGTTTTATTTTTGTATTTTTTATTTGAGAGAGGGATAGCCCATGAGCTGCAGAGAGGGGCAGAGGGAGAGACAGAGAAAGAATCCTAAGCAGACTCCAAACTCCGTGCAGAGCCCCATGCGGGGCTTGATTCCATCACCTGAGCGGAAATCAAGGGTCAGATGCTCAACCCACTGAGCCACCCAGACGCCCTTCAAAGTTGTTATGTTTTAAATGGTTTTGGGGCACCTGGGTGGCTCCATCAGCTGAGAGTCCGTCCGACTCCTCAGGTCATGATCTCATGGTTCCTGAATTTGAGCCCCGCAGAAGGCTCTGTGCTGACACTGGGGAGCCTACTTGAGATTCTCTCTTTCTCCCTCTCGCTGCCCCTCCCCTGCTCATGCTTTCCCTCCCTCTCTCTCTCTCTCTCTCTCTCTCACACACACACAAAATATAAATAAATAAACAAACAAACAAACAAACAAACAAACAAAATGGTTTCATAATATGGCGATTTGTAGCTCTACCATAATTTTTTCAACATGATTTGTACAGTCCACTTTGGTTTGGTTTTTTTCTTGTTCTTGTTTTTTTTTTTTTTTTTTTTTTTTTTTTTTTTTTTTTGGCCAGCAAAAATAATTCTTCGGTACATATTCCTGGATCTACATTCCCTCTTATTTTTATTTTTCTGAGAGTGTTAGGTTTACTAGAAAAAGGTTTGCTTTGTGGAAGGATATTTGTAATTTTAATTTTATGGATAATGACAAATTGCTTTTTCAGAAATCATTGCTAGTAGCACCCGTGGTATGGAAGAGTATTGTTTTCTAAAAGCCCTGGTAGAAATAGGATATACTGGATCTTTTATTTTTCAGTGAAGTCTGTCATAGTTTTACATGTATTTATTGTGCTATGATTTAATTTTCTGTGAAAAACTGCCTCATAAGCATTGAGCATTTTTCTATTAGATTGTTGTGCTTCTTTTATGAATTTGTAAGAGCTCATTGCTGACTAAAAGTAGGAACTTCCTCTCAGAATATTTCTGTAAATTATTAATATTAAAAATATACACATATTGTATTTTATAGTACTATATTTATAATACATAACCTGAAACATTTTAACACATTAAATGAAAAAAAAAATTGGCATGTTTTCTGATAGGCACAATCAATCTAATTAGGTTTTATTATATGTAAGCAAAACTTAAGAAAATCATGTAATGTGTTCGCTTTTGTCCTTCCGATAAATGTACCAAATTGTCAGATAAACTGAGCCATTACTGGCCATTAATGCATGAATTGTCTTCTCCTTTATAATTTTACTCTTCATAGGGACAAAAAAAAACCAACAATAAGCAGAATATTTCATTTCAGGTAGCGTGTCAAATTAATTCTGGAAACTACTATTCTCAAACTTCCACAATTGTTAGATAAAACACTTGTTTCTGTTCCTGACTTTATTTTATTATTATATTTTATTTCAGTATAGTTGACACAAAGTGTTACATTAGTTTCAGGGGTACAAAGTGATGATTCAACATCTCTATACATTATGCTGTGCTCACCACAAGTGTAGCTACCAGCTGTCACCATACAGCTCTATTACAACACCATTGACTATGTTCCCTATGCTGTGCCTTTCATCCCCGTGGCTTACTCATTCCATAACTAGAAGCCTGTATCTCCCACTCCCCTCCACCCATTTTGCCCATGCCCTTGCCCTCTTCCCTCTGGCAACCATCATGTTGTTCTCTGTACATGTAGGTATGGTTCCACTTGTTTCTTTGTTTATTCATTTGTTTTGTTTTGTTTTGTTTTGTTTTTGGTTCCACACATTAACTAAATGATACAGTATTTGTCTTTCTCAGTATGCTTTGTTTCACTTAGCATAGTATATTCTAGGCCCATCCATGTTGTCACAAATGGCAAGATCTCATTCTTTTTTTTTATGGCTAATATTTCTCTCTCTCTCTCTCTCTCTCTCTCTCTCTGTGTGTGTGTGTGTGTATATATATATATATATATATATATATATATATATTCATTCATCTATTGATGTATCCATTCATCTATTGATGGACACTTACATTGCTTCCATATCTTAGCTATTGTAAATAAGGCAACAATAAACGTAGGGATACATACATCTTTTTGAATGGAAATTAAATACAAAAATATCGTAGGATTCAATAACTGCACCACTAGGTATTTACCCAAAGAAGTTGAAAACACTAATTCCAAAAGATACATGGATAAAGCAATTTAAAGAAAACATTTAAAATTCATTTCTGAACTGGCAAGAAAGAAGAGAAATTGTCAGAGACTTAACACAATAAGAAAGCCAGAGTCCAGAGAGGCGAGTGTTCAGGCAAGTAACTGTCACTTCCCAGTAACCTAAACTTTAGAATGTAATGGAACACTTTTGGGGAACAAGACAAAGGCTGAGGAACCCAAAACTGGAAACTTAAATCAGAGAACTCTTGAATAAAACTGAACTCCAAATGTGACATGAAGAGTTTAAAATAGAAAAAAAGAATCTGCCTTGTCAAGGGAGAAGAAAACTTGTTTCACTGAATCTGAGCTCTGGATGGTAGGGGGACAAGGTCTTCCTTGAAAATTCCCATCCAAAGAATGATGTCCACAGATGGAGTATATGTGTCATTCAGTCGGTTAAGCATCCGACTTCAGCTCAGGTCAGGAACTGGCTTCCAGCCTGGAGTGGGGCTCTGTGCTGACAGCTCAGACCCTGGAGTCTGCTTCAGATTCTGTGTCTCCCTCTCTCTCTCTACCCCTCCCCCAATTATGCTCGTTCTCTCTCTTTTTCTCTCTTTCTTTTTCTCTCTCAAAAATAAATAAATAAACATTAATAAAACAAAGAATTATGTCCAAGGAGAAAAGTAAAAACAAAACAAAAACCTGCATTTGGAGGCAGGATAATTAGTATTATACCATATGATTATTTAGTGTGATCTTAAGCCGGCTTCAAAAAATCCACATGTCTCAGGTTACTCATCTCTCACATCAGAAAAATACCATCTTTTGGGGGAGCCGGGTGGCTCCATCAGTTAAGCCTCCAACTCTTGATTTCAGCTCAGGTCATGATCTCACAGTTTGTGAATTCGGAGTTGGAGCCCCATATTGGGCTCTGCACTGACAGCGTGAAGCCTGCTTAGGATTCTGTCTCCCTTTCTCTCTGCCTCTCCCCCACTCACTCTCAATCTCTCTCTCAAAATCAATAAACAGGGCGCCTGGGTGGCGCAGTTGGTTAAGCGTCCGACTTCAGCCAGGTCACGATCTCGCGGTCCGTGAGTTCGAGCCCCGCGTCAGGCTCTGGGCTGATGGCTCAGAGCCTGGAGCCTGTTTCCGATTCTGTGTCTCCCTCTCTCTCTGCCCCTCCCCCGTTCATGCTCTGTCTCTCTCTGTCCCAAAAATAAATAAACGTTGAAAAAAAAATTAAAAAAAAAATCAATAAACAATAAAGTTCAAAAAATTATTAAAAAAAAACAAAATACCATCTTTTTCGGTAACTAATTTCAAGTTACAGAGAAGCTATTTGTTTCAAAGTACAAGATCTTACAGATACAACACTAAATCTATAACAAATTATTCAAATGTAAAATTATATGAGTATTCATACAATACACCTTTAATTAGAATCTCTGACAATTTCTATTTTTAACTGATGGCAGTTATGCCTGTAGTTTGAATTTTTATTTGTATATAATTTCAAACTTAGAGAAAATTTTCAGGACTGGCACAAAGAACAATGGTATATTCCTTACGGAGATTCACCGCTTGTTAACTTTTTCATCCTTTTAAGTGTCTCTCTGTTTCTCTAGCTCTCTCTCCCATCCTCTCCTCCCCCCATTCACATAATCAAAATTTGAAAATTTAGCCATGACATTACCTAATTTATTGCCTAATATTACCTAATCCAGAGGTCAAGGTGAATTGTTTTCGATTGTACTTAATAGTTATTTTGTCCTAGTCTAGGATGCAATTCAGGATAACATCACATTTAAGAACCATGTTGTTTTAGTCTTCTTTAGTTGGATTATTTTGTGCGTGTATGTGTGTGTGTGTGCATGTGCGTGTATTTTGTGTGTGTGTGTGTGTGTGTGTGTGTGAGTGTTGACATTTTAAAAAGAGTACAGCCAGATTTTGTGAAATAGTTCCTCAATTTAAGTTTGTCTTTCGTTTCACCATGATTAAGTTCGGGTTATCAATTTTAAAGGAAATGTCACAAAAGTGATATTGTGTCTTATGTGTGCATCAAGCACATCAGGAGACACATAATTTTAGTTTGTTCTAGTATTGATTATGTCAACATTAATCACTTGGACAAGGTAGTGTCTCCTAGGTTTCTCCACATTAAAATGTCTGCTTCTTCTCTGTAATTAATAAATAATTTGTGAGGAGATACTTTGAGACCATGAAAATATTCTGTTCCTCACCATATTTTCACTCATTAATATTAGCATCTGTTGCTTATTCTTGCCAGTATCAATTAGTACTGAGATGATAATCAAAGATGGTTTCTAACTCCATCATTTGTCTTAAATGTATTAATTATCCTGTTAGTGTAATGTGTTACTCATTTCTCCCATTCATTTAAGTATCCATTCCTTTGCTTATATCAGTACAGATTAATAGATCTTTATTTTATTTTATTTTATTCAATGGTTTATAACATGCTATCATTATTTAATTGTTCCAGTTGACTCACATTTGGCTAATGAGAACCCATTCAAGCAGACTCTATGTCTTTGACATGTTGCCAGCACTTTTTGAGCACTTTTGATTCTCTGGCATATTTTGCAGCACACAATGTTTCAGGCTCACTTTACTTTCTTCCTGCTCTAGGCCAGGAGTTAGCCATTTCCCTAAGAAGCCCTCGCTGCATTAAGTGAACATTAGGTATACTCAGTGCTGTTAGGATGTCATTGTTTTCAGGCCTTTTAAGTGAGCAGAACTTTGTAACTATTCACACACATTAATATTCGATAGATACAGATATCGATTATATAGATATGGATAAGTATGTACCAAGTTCATAAATTCATCTTAATACCTCCAATTCCAATCCAATGGTGATGGATTAAGTTTAGCCTTCCCTCTTCATAAAAGTCTTCTTCAGCAAGGAGAAACTTGGCTTCCCTTATTCTCAATATATTTTACTTCTGTACTTACATACCCAATTACAGAATACACAGAAATTATGAGAATTGCTAACCCTCAACACTGCAAATAAAAAAAATTGACTGCATAATTTTCTTAGATTAGTTCTGTTTTGTCCCCATCCATGTAGTGATGATTTATTGAAAATAAAGTTAGGAGCACCTGGGTGGCTCAGTTGATTAAGTGTCTGACTTCAGTTCAGGTCATGATTTCGCCGTTCATGAGATCAAGCCCTACATTGGGCTCTGTGCTGACAGCTCAGTGCCTGGAGCCTGATTTAGATTCTGTGTCTCCCTCTCTCTCTGCCGCTCACACTCTCACTCTCACTCTCACTCTCTCTCTTTCTCTCTCAAAAGTAAATAAAGATTAAAAAAATAAAATAAATAAAATAGTTATGTATTTCAGTTTAGAAATAACATAGTGGTTGGTTTTTGATTTCTTGAGTCATAGGAATTTTAAGAATACTTAATGTATTAGAGTTTTAGATTTGTATCTAAAGCATATATGCAACTATTTTCTTTTTTTCCTTTTTTTTTCTTTGTTTATGGTGTTTGGTTGCCATGTAATACAATATTGTTATCATTTTTAATATTATTTTCAGATAGTTAAAATGTCAATACTTACCTGAATTGTATCTGGATTTGAGTCATTCCTAGAAAACCTTTGCAACACATAGGTTTTAAAGCAAATTCACTCATTTTTCTTCTCATATTTGTACAGTGTTATTCCTTGCATACAGTTCTTTGATCATTTTGAAGTTTATTCTTAGGTATAGTGTTGGCTATGAATCTAATTTTATCTTTTCCTAATTTCCTATTCAGTTGTCTCAGCATCATTTCTTGAAATGTTCACTTTTGCCTTCATTGTAAAAATGCCATTTGTATTATATGCCAAATCTCCATATATGTGTGACTGTATTTCTGAACTTTCATTTGTTTTCCACTAGTCTATGTGTCCATACCTGTGCTAATAGCATGCTGTTTTCATAACACAGTTTTTATGTTATGTTCTGATATTTTGTAAGCTTAATCTCTTCTGGTAGTTTTTGTTGCTTAGTATCTTTCTGGCTATTCTTGAATGTTTATTTATACATATTACTAATTCATGAAAAAGACTTTCGGTGTAGCAGCACTGATAGAGCTCCAAGCCAATGGAAAGTAGATTTGGTTTTAGAGTATATATTTAGGAAACAGCCCTAGCCTCTCAGCAGGAGTGCAGGAATCTGCATGGTCTCAGAGCCGAACCTGACATTGGTGTTGGGCTGGGAGGCAGAACCATTATTGCCCAGCAATGGTGCAGGATTATGATGCAGCAGCATGAAGTTTGTCCCACCCATGGATATGTGCATATGCTCATATACATATGTTTAGCACTCTTCTCCCTGTCCACTAAGCTTAAGCTACAAGCAGTCAGTTGAGAGTGAGTGATAGGTAGCTTGGCTCAAGTGGCTAGGGAGATGGGTTATGGGGTATAATACTGTGTCACAAGATACTCATTTAAGATACTCATTTACAGGCGGGGGCAAGGAAAAACCAGAAACCTCATTCTTGTCCTTTAAGCTGAAATACTCCAAGCAACACAATTACCTTCAAAAAAGAGTCTTAGCTCAAGACACTGGCTTCAGCCTTCTGCTAAGTTATGACATGGGGGAAGCATAGGTCAGGTCGTTTGTTACAGCTCAAGCTCCAGTCCACTGGCAAATCTCTGACGGGAAAAAACATCTCTAATTGAGATGCAAAAAGCTATATGATAAAGAATCTAACATTTCAAGGACTTCCAAGACCAATAAGATGAGGATAGTAAGGTCTTTTTCTTCTTTCAGTACACTTCACTTTGGACCTTGACCCTGTTCATCTGGCAGACATCCTTTAGGCTACCCATCGTGTCTACACAGCTCAGCAGGGCTGACCTATGAAAACAAGGAAGCTGGCAGAAGTCCAAACACCACTATATAGATCTCTTCCATGATGTTGCTTGTAAGAAAATTGTACAGTAAAATAGGACCCAAAATAAGGGAGAGGAAATGTTTGAACTCCTCAGCTGTTATCCCTTTAGCAGGCTGGCTCTGTCAGTGGCTCTGTTGGTCCTGCGGCTCTCAGGTTCGGCTTAGCACTGGTCAGCCTGGCTTCTTCAGGCAAGGAAGTCTCCTTGGCCTGTGCAAGCTTGGCATCGAGGTATTGCTCTGCAAAATAAATAAGAGGCTGCTCTTCCGGGTGTGTCTTAGGTGGTACACTTCACTCTTGACCCAGGCAGAATTCTCCTCTTCATCTACAGCAGCATTCCATGCAGTATCAGACAGAGTAGGATCTAGGAGATGAAGGGTACACGTCACTTAGATTCAGCTCATGTCAAAAGACGTGTGCACACACGGCTTTAGAGCAAGCAGGGTCTAACTCATCGTGCTTGCTTTCCTGTATTAGGACGGTCACAAGGGCTTTCGTCCACAATCTTTCTCTCAATATCCGCACTGGAAGTACCAGGAAGTCACAGCACAGGTCCTGGGGTGGGAGGTATTAACTCCTTCATCCCAGGTCTTGAAGGGGATACCAGTTAGCTCTCCTTCCTTGCCCACTCTTACCTAAAATATCTTATAAGGTATTTTTTTCTTCCAAGATTTCATTTAAATTCAAGGTACTTAATATATAGTGTAGGATTGGCTTCAGGTTATAAGGTATTTTAAAATCATTGTGACTCTTCTTTCTGTTCATTACATTAACTACAAGAATATTAAAAGATATTTTTTATCTTAAGTACTCAAAATTATTCTTAAAAATTCACTGAGAGGGATGCCAGAGTGGCTCAGTTGGTTAGGCGTCTGACTCTTGATTTCAGCTCAGGTCATGATCTCACAGTTCCTGAGAATGAGCCCCTCTTGGTATTCTCTCTCCTTCTCTCTCTGCCCCTCTCATGCTTGTGCTCTCTTTCTCTCTCTTTCTCTCTCTCTCTCTCAAAAGAAATATTTTTTAATTGACTGAAAAAATTACTTATTAAATGACCTTATTCACTTTACCTCTGCACTGTTTCTTTTCTTGAAAATGGAGTAAAAAGAAAAGAAAGAAAATTGAGTAAATATAAGCTTTATTATTTATCAATATTTTCTTACCATTGGTTTATATTTTGTCTTTATTCTTCAGGGAACAGATACAAATCCAATTAAGCTACAAAACATTACCCCAACACCCATCACAGCAACTGGACCCTTTAACATTTTATTAACCAGTCAGTTACTTACAGTCTCATTTCACTTAGGTATTAAGAACATTAATGCCTGTCATAAAATAATTCATACACTTATTTGTACCTGGTAGTTATTATATCTTTATAATGGCATGAATTTTAATCTCTCCTAGAGAAAAACCACCAGGGACATTGAACTAGCAATTATTTTAAAGAGCAGTCCCATCCTGAAAACTCAGATGGATTAGGATAAGAAAAATTATTTAAATTTGCAAATGCTTTTTAAATAATGTCAGTATTTTCACTTTCCTCATTTTCTCTTCTAAAGCAACTAGTATTTTCTTATCATCCACATTAGCTTTTTAAAATGTAAATAGTTTGATAGGCATTTTTTTATTAAATTACTATGGGACACTAGTGACCATGTATTCACAAACATGAAGCATCAACCAAACAAAAAAAAAATAATGTGCTAAGCAAGACCTATTTAATTGTCATAAAAATTGGGCACATTCTGGGACACAGAAAACCAAGCAATACTAAAATCAGAACATTTTGGACCAAATAATTGTTTTATTGTCATCTTAAAACAGTTAATCACGTTTCATCATGACCAGGGTCCATATGGGTTTAATAAGTAAGCTTCTTGAAAATAAGACTCCTATAGTGTTCTTCTAAAAATGTGTTCAATTGTGTTGTGGTCTCCAGTTTCTTCAACACAGTGCAGCAAACACAGTAGGCAACAAATAAAAGATTCTCAGTTCCTTGAATCAAATTGTATCACAACAGGTAACTTTTTATCTGCATACGCTTGAAGACAATGTTTTCTTGGATTTTGAACAATTGTAATAAACTAGAGAATAATTTATGATTACAGCATAGTTGTTTCTCAAACTGTGTCCTGGGAATACCAGCATTCCCCAAAATGTGAATGGGTATTATGTGATCATAAAAATAGTAAATCCATTTATTTTTTTTTCAACGTTTATTTATTTTTGGGACAGAGAGAGACAGAGCATGAACGGGGGAGGGGCAGAGAGAGAGGGAGACACAGAATCAGAAACAGGCTCCAGGCTCTGAGCCATCAGCCCAGAGCCTGACGCGGGGCTCGAACTCACAGACTGCGAGACCGTGACCTGGCTGAGGTCGGACGCTCAACTGACTACGCCACCCAGGCGCCCCAGTAAATCCGTTTAAATATCAAAATAAGGAAGCTCCTGAAGCCTGTACTAAATAAACCACCATCATTAACACTAATTCTCTGCACTTTTCTCAAAAAAAAAAAAAAAAAAAAAAAAAAAAAGGTAATTGAGTGGCACCTGGGTGGTGCAGTCGGTTAAGTGTCAGACTCGATCTCAGCTCAGGTCATGATCTCACAGTTCTTGAGTTCAAGCCCCACATTGTACTCTGTGCTGATGGTGCGGAGCCTGCTTAGGATTCAGTCTCTCCTTTCTGCCCCTCCCCCACTGTTCGTTCTCTGTCTCTCTCTCTCTTTTTCTCCCTCAAAATAAATAAATAAACTTAATGAATTAAAAAAAAAATAAAAAGTCATTGAAACCCCTTAGAACAAGACCATTTCAGAACAAAGTTTGGGAAATGAAATTAGTAATTATTCTAACTACAAATGATATCATTAGAATATAGATTTTTTTTAATTAAGTGAACTAACAACCCTCAGTTGCAATGCTAAAGAACTAGTCATGGTAAATCGAGATCAAATGTTGATTTCCAAAATGCCCAGAACAAGGGTAGCTGGAGCTACATATATTCACGGTTGATCCAAGAAATAATTAACCTATAAGGAATCAGTAGAACAAAATGCAAATGTTTGAGATAATCCTCCAATTCTGGAATTTATATTACTTAAAAATTTTCACCATAAAAGGGGCGCATAGGTGGCTTACTTGGTTAAGCATATGACTCTTGATTTCAGCTCAGGTCATGATCTTATAGTCCATG
Source organism: Lynx canadensis (assembly GCF_007474595.2). Classification (NCBI taxonomy): domain Eukaryota; kingdom Metazoa; phylum Chordata; class Mammalia; order Carnivora; family Felidae; genus Lynx; species Lynx canadensis. The sequence continues at coordinate 125,998,472 of NC_044311.2, forward strand.
AGATCAAGCCCCATGTCAGACTTTGTGCTGACAGCTCGGAGCCTGCTTGAGATTCTCTCTTCCTCTCCCTCCTTCCCTCTCTAGTCCTCCCCCACTTTCTCTCTTTCTCTATTTTAAAATAAATAAATAAACATTTAAAAAAATTAAAAAAAATTTTTTCACCATGACAGCTAATCATACAACCTATAATGAGCTTGTGGCTGTAATATTGGTTGAACTTCAGGTGAGAAGATATAAAACAAGAGTAGGGGGGAGAAAAGTACAGGTAAAAAAAGAGGGGGAAGGATAGATCATAGGAAATGGAACAAAGGCCATGAAGAAATTGATGAGGTAACTGCTAAAAATGGAATTAAGTTTTGAAAACAGAAAGGGAGAAGCGAGAGGGAGAATAAGAACCACCTGAGTGCTAAACTGGCTTGTTGGTAATAAATGTTCTGTGGTTTTGAAAATGAATATAAAAATAAACAAGAAAGAGATAAGACATGAAACAGACAAACCAATGATATTTACTGTTCTGGATTGTTCCTCCCATCTACTCTTCAAAGCATAGTTCAGTGGGAAAAGAAATACTTTAAAGTTGAAAGATTTGGAGAAAACAAAACAAGCAAAAAGGCTGCCAAGGGTTGATAACCAGCGGGTGACAATTATGAGTCAACCAGCAGAGGAGATTGATGAACTGAGAAAGTGACCAGGAACTGGGCAGGTAGAGCAACAAGTAACAAGCGATGGAGCTGGGGATCTCCTACTCAAGATTCCCATGGACCACCATTCCCAAGCTGACTGGTCTTCAAGCCGTCTGCTCTGTCCTCAGGCCTTTGTAGAATGAGGTCCGGGATTAAACAGAGAATGAGTAAGCACAGACCAGATTTCGGCACACCTGTTTCAGGGCCCACTTCCCTCTCAACCGTATGACCTTTAAATCTCCGATCTTCAGTTCTTTTTTTTCCCCATTTTTAAAATGATAACAATAATAGGACACCTTTCACTGGAATTTTGGGAGTATCAGATTGACAGTTGCGTGTGTAATGCCAAGCAGTGTCTACTGTAGGTAGATATCTAACTAATGCTATTTATTATTTTTCTGGTTTATTTACATTGTTCTTTTTTTTTACATTAGTCTTTAAATAAATGTTTTCAATGATTATTTAAGTGGATATTTCACACACAGGAGAGAAAACTGAGTATTTGAGAATTGATTGGCTAGAAAGATTATGTAACATGCACATATAGATAGAATATATATATACATATATACTGCATATTCATATGCACATATGCATGTTATATATACATATGTGTGTCTTCCATTATGCACTGTGTGTACATTTCTTGTATTTATTTATTTATTTTTAGAGAGAGGGACAGAGACAGAGAGAGAGAACCCCAAGAAGGGTCTGCACTGTCAGCACAGATGCCTGACATGGGATTCAAACCCACTAACTGTGAAGTCATGGACTGAGCCAAGATAAAGAGTCAGATGCTTAACTGACTGAGCCACCCAGGTGCCCCTGTGCGTACATTTCTTATACCTAAACACTGTATGTTTTATGGACTTCTTAGCCAAAGAATCAATATTTCAATAAACATGTATTTCAATATTTCAATAAATATGCATTGAGAAATTAACCTACAAAATCTGGGCACAAAAATATATAGAACCAAACCTTTTAGAAATTCAAAGAGAAGCTGGCAAAAAAAAAATCGATGATAGTAGGAAAAGATGATATAGATATATTTATATGGTGGCAGAACGCTCAAATTTGACACACAATCATCTTTGCTACAGCCGCCTTACATTACCTTTCAGACTGTTTTGTTTTATTTTAAATTTGGTTGGATGCCAATATTTTTAAATATGGGCAAAATTTCAGTGGACAACAATGAACATTACTGTGGGAACTGATAACCTCAACAACGTAGCAGCTTAAAACAACACAGATTTCTTTCTTTCTTATATCCTTTATCCATATTTGGGGGCTCCGGTATTCGGCGCATAGACATTTATAATTGTTAGCTCTTCCTGATGGATAGACCCTGTAACTATTATATAATGTCCTTCTTCATCTCTTGTTACAGTCTTTAATTTAAAGTCTAGTTTGTCTGATATAAGTATGGCTACTCCAGCTTTCTTTTGGCTTCCAGTAGCACGATAAATAGTTCTCCATCCCCTCACTCTGAATCTAAAGGTGTCCTCAGGTCTAAAATGAGTCTCTTGTAGACAGCAAATAGATGGGTCTTGTTTTTTTATCCATTCTGATACCCTATGTCTTTTGGTTGGCGCATTTAATCCATTTACATTCAGTGTTATTATAGAAAGATATTGGTTTAGAGTCATTGTGATGTCTGTATGTTTTATGCTTGTAGTGATGTCTCTGGTACTTTGTCTCACAGGGTCCCCCTTAGGATCTCTTGTAGGGCTGGTTTAGTGGTGACAAATTCCTTCAGTTTTTGTTTGTTTGGGAAGACCTTTATCTCTCCTTCTATTCTAAATGACAGACTTGCTGGATAAAGGATTCTCGGCTGCATATTTTTTCTGTCTAGCACCCTGAAAATCTCGTGCCAATTCTTTCTGGCCTGCCAAGTTTCAAAAGAGAGATCAGTCACGAGTCTTATAGGTCTCCCTTTATATGTGAGGGCACGTTTACCCCTTGCTGCTTTCAGAATTTTCTCTTTATTCTTGTATTTTGCCAGTGTCACTATGATATGTCGTGCAGAAGATCGATTCAAGTTACGTCTGAAGGGAGTTCTCTGTGCCTCTTGGATTTCAATGCCTTTTTCCTTCCCCAGTTCAGGGAAGTTCTCAGCTATTATTTCTTCAAGTACCCCTTCAGCACCTTTCCCTCTCTCTTCCTCCTCTGGGATACCAATTATGCGTATATTATTTCTTTTTAGTGTATCACTTAGTTCTCTAATTTTCCCCTCATACTCCTGGATTTTTTTATCTCTTTTTCTCAGCTTCCTCTTTTTCCATAACTTTATCTTCTAGTTCACCTATTCTCTCCTCTGCCTCTTCCATCCGAGCGGTGGTGGTTTCCATTTTGTTATGCATTTCTTTTAAAGCGTTTTTCAGCTCCTCGTGACTGCTCCTTAGTCCCTTGATCTCTGTAGCAAGAGATTCTCTGCTGTCCTGTATACTGTTTTCAAGCCCAGCGATTAATTTTATGACTATTATTCTAAATTCACTTTCTGTTATATTATTTAAATCCTTTTTGATCAGCTCATTAGCTGTTGTTATTTCCTGGAGATTCTTCTGAGGGGAATTCTTCCGCTTGGTCATTTTGGATAGTCCCTGGTGTGGTGAGGACCTGCAGGGCACTTCCCCTGTGCTGTGGTGTATAACTGGAGTTGGTGGGCGGGGCCGCAGTCAGTCCTGATGTCTGCCCCCAGCCCACCGCTGGGGCCACAGTCAGACTGGTGTGTGCCTTCTCTTCCCCTCTCCTAGGGGCGGGATTCCCTGTGGGGTGGCGTGGCCCATCTGGGCTACTTGCACACTGCCAGGCTTGTGATGCTGGGGATCTGGCGTATTAGCTGGGGTGGGAAGGCAAGGTGCACGGTGGCAGGGGGGGCAGGCTTAGCTCGCTTCTCCTTAGGTGATCCACTTCAGGAGGGGCCCTGTGGCAGCCGGAGGGAGTCAGATCCGCTGCCGGAGGTTTGGCTCCGCAGAAGCACAGAGTTGGGTGTTTGCGCGGAGCGAGCAATTTCCCTGGCAGGAACTGGTTCTCTTTGGGATTTTGGCTGGGGATGGGCGGGGGAGATGGCGCTGGCGAGCGCCTTTGTTCCCCCCCAAACTGAGCTCTGTCGTCTGGGGGCTCAGCAACTCTCCCTCCCTTTGTCCTCCAGCCTTCCCGCTTTCCGAGCAGATCTGTTAACTTATGACCTCCCAGACGCTAAGTCGCGCTTGCTGTCAGAACACAGTCCGTCAGGCCCCTCCGCTTTTGCAAGCCAGACTCGGGGGCTCTGCTTGCCCGGCGAGCCACCCCTCCGCCCCGCCTCCCTCCCGCCAGTCCGTGGAGCGCGCACCGCCTCGCCGCCCTTCCTACCCTCTTCCGTGGGCCTCTCGTCTGCGCTTGGCTCTGGAGACTCCATTCTGCTAATCCTCTGGCGGTTTTCTGGGTTATTTAGGCAGGTGTGGGTGGAATCTAAGTGATCAGCAGGATGCGCGGTGAGCCCTGCGTCCTCCTACGCCGCCATCTTCCCCTTATATCCTTTATCCAACAAGGGTTGGTGAGAGCCTCTGCTCACTGTAGTCACTGAAGGATTGGGCTGAAGGAGGTTCAATATTTTGTCATGTTTCCAAGATCACCATACTCAAAAGAAATATAGCAGTCAAGTTTTAGTAATTAAATTTCTCACCCCAAAATGAGTGATGCATATCATTTTCTCTGATGTTTTATTGTTCAACACAAGTCACCTGGGTATGTCTCATTGCAAGTAGACAGGAAAGGGCAATCTCAACACGTGTGCAAAATAAGGATAATCCAGGAACTGTCATGTACTTTCTATCGGAATGCAGAATAATCTATTAAGGAGATGTGCTTGGAATACTTAGCAATTAGAATTGGAGCCAACATGGACAGAGAGTAAGTTGGTAAGAGAGTAATAAAAGCTGAGGTCTGTGAGTTAGAGGGCATGAGAGGGCCAGTCATGTAGGAACTAACAGAGACTGGTAAGGATTTTTACTTTTTACTGTAAGATATGAGAAGCAGTTGGAGGTGCTGCCAAAGAAAGTGACATGAGGTCAGAGATGGAAGGGGAATGAGGAAGAACTGAGGCAAGGAACCAGTAGGGAGTCTTAAGATATGAACTCTACCGATACCTACAAAAATTTTTGACCTAACTGCACCATGACAATAAAGTCTGGAAACAGGCAAATGCACATAAATAGTTTCTTGGTATTACATCACAATATATGTTCTATTCATGTGTTGTTTCACTGAATCAACCTATGCTTTTAACACGTCCCACAGGGTATACTCATGATGACTTAATCTTTAAATATTAACAATTGTTATGATATTTAATTAAATATAATAATTATGTTATTGTTAGTAGTACATATTTTTCTATGGTTTCTGATTTTGTGGTCCATGCTGTTATTGCTTTCCCTGGTATTACCTTATTCTTTGTGTTTTGTTGGTTTTAGTATTTAATTTAAAAACTAAATTGAATGTAAAAGTAAAAAAACGTCCTTTGAAGCTCAAAACTAATTGAAATAAATGAACTTGGATGGATGGATGAATGGATAAATAGATAAAGAGACAGATGGAGTTATCTTGTAATCTTTAATTTGACTTCTAAGTAGCAACATAAATTTACTCACTTTCATTTTTGAAAAAGAAAACATTTTCCAATTACACACTGAAAAGGGCTAGAAAAAAAGAAAATATTTAGTGCCAATGAGAATTTCTAGCACTTAGGCCATGGACTCTAAATAAAATTCCCACTAAAATAAACCAGGGCTCCATGAAAAAAAATCATTCCAGAAATTAGGGAAGCTGTCAAATACTATGGAAGATGAGTTAAAAGACCCAGAAGTCAACTGGGAGATGCTGTCTTTGGCCAAAGACATAATAATTTGAGTACCAAAAAGAGTGAGTGAATTGAATTTATACATACCATCAAACTGCACAAATGAGCTAATATTCTAAAAATATATATATCATTGGTCAATTTTGAAGGCTGTTACAGATGAACACTATTCTGAAAATTAATAAAGAAAAGGAAAGAATAAAAAATTTATCATGATTTTCCATTTGTCCTATATTTTACAGTGCCCAAATAGTTGAGGAGAGGAAGTCTTTCTTTAGAGAATTCCAAGTAAATATGGAAGTAATGGTAAAACTAAAAACAAGCAAACAAAAAACACTGCTGTGAAATAATGAATCTAGGAAATATCATCAAAGTAAAATAAAACCTTTAGGTGAAAAATTGTTGGCGAGTTTTATAATGGATGGAACTGCCAGATGAGAACTGAATCTCTGACCAGTTTCACATCAAGTGAAATGAAACATCTAGATGTAAAAGCAGAACATCCAGAAATTATATAACTCTTACTGTGAAGGAATATAAAGCACAAAGCTCATCTATAAAGTATTTTTCTTGCAAAAGGAAAAGGGAGAGATGGAAGAGAAGGAGGGTAACTTTAATCTTCTAGATCTAACTACCTTCTATAGTAAATTTCGGGATTAAAAAAAAGAATGATGGTTTCTTACATGGAGGTTATTTTCCAAATCCAGATGTGGGAAATTCTTTAAAACAAATGACTAGATGAAAAAATAAAAATACAAAGGATCAATAAAGGATCACTTGCCTTTAAACAGAGCACTCTGTTTCCTCATCTTTACTTCTTTCTTCCTGGTTCCTTGCACTGTTTTATGCAAGCCCAAAGTTGAAAACAAGGAATTAATTTTAACTGATTCCTTCCTTCTACCATCTACATGCAACCATCACACTATTCTGTTGGATGCTCATACCCACATATTAAGATTGATTCCATCCTTCCCGTTCCACTGCTGTCAAATTAGTGCAGAAGTAATTTTTCCTTACCTGTGCTGAAATAACCTTCTTAACCAGTATCCCTCAATTTAATCTCTCTCTTCTAATTCATGCTATGTACAGTGGTTAGATAAATTTCAATTATGGTAGTTAAGTATTTAAAATCTTTGATAGATTTCCGATAAGCATGAGCACCCACAGGGACCTTATTTTAAAATCAAGGCTGGGGCATCTAGGAGACTCAGTCAGTTGAGTGTCTGACCCTTGATTTCAGTCCAGGTCAATCACTGGGTTGTAGGATTGAACCCCCCATTGGGCCCTGTGCTGAGCGTGAACCATGCTTGAGATTCTCCCCCTCTCTCCCTCTCTCCTGCCTGCATTCTCTCTCTAAATAGAAAAAAAAATGTTTTTTAATAATAAAGGCCTTAAACCATTTAGATAAACCTATTTTTCTAACATTCTTGACCATGTCTACCCTTTTTCTATCTTTTGCTTAAGCAAAATGCATAACTCTTTAATGAATATGACATATTCTCCCATCTTGATGCCATTATTTTCCTGTGGGGTTCTCTCTAATCCTTCTATTTTCACTTCCTAAAATGTAACCCAGTCATCCAAGTATATACCAAATGACTTATTTTTACTATTTTTTCCCCTGATCCATCATTATGGGCCTTCTATTAGAATGACTTGAATATGCATCAAGTTCTTCCTACTATAGTATGCTTGTTAGTTGGAGAAAGCAGATAAAATAAGTTATTCTTACCCAGAGAACAGTCCTATTATCAATGTCAAAAACATCACTATCAGCCTGACAATTGTGCTGTAAGCATAAAAACAGTAAAAGACCTATTTGAAAATTGAAAATTAAACTTATGAATAATAAAAGAACAATTCTAGTAAGACATGTCAATAATCACAAGTAATTTTACTGCAGAAATAAGAAAATCAATAACAATATTTAGATATATAATTTTTAGAATAGAAGTATGACATAACTAGTAATTAACAAAATAAAAATAAAGTATTTAGATTTTTGTTGATTTAAAGAAAAATTAAGTTCATTTTTTTAAATGTGAAGTTTAGATAAGAATAGGGTAGAAATACATTGATTGAATAAACCCATTTAATGAGTAACAGCTTTAATCTTTTTGTAAAAACGATGCATATTTTTTCTTTAAAAAAATCAAGCAATGATGAAAAGTAAAAATAAATAAATAAATAAATAAAATGTTTAAAATCCTTACTACACACCCATAAGTAACTTCGTACACAGAAACACACACACACACACATATTTATATAGTTGGGGGAATAATTTAATTAAGATGATCATATTTTCACATCTCTCATCAGTTTTAATGGCATCTGTATTTCATAGAAAAAAGAAACAATTTTTTTAATATAAAATGTTTCTCACATTAAGCTGAAAAATTTCTGAAACCCAGATATACATTTCTCTTCACTACCAGAGACATTGGTTCCTAAGATTAAGAAAAGTTTATAAAATTCATTGGAAGCTTGGAATCATTGTGTACTTTTTAATTGACTGATTCCTTGTTTTGAAAGATAAAATAGCTCACTGACATTTGTCACATTTTTCTTTCTCTGACTTTATGATATGTGTTATATATGTTCTTTCTGATATTTATTACTTATAATGTTATGTACAATTTTATTATTATCATTGTTATTTTTATCCTCCATCACCTAATAAGTTAATTATAGAATATTCCAACTATCTTCTTCAGCGTTGAGTCTCTTTGTTGTTTAGTCTTAGTTTGGTACCTAAATGGATTCAGTGATCATCAGCATTACCTTTTCCATAACTTGCTCACTCGTTTTTAAAACTTAATTATCAATTACACCTTGACCTGTATCTCACATCATACACAATAATCAATTTCAAATGGGTTGCAGATCTAGACGAATAAGGTAAAAACAAAACAAAACAAAACAAGCTGTCAGAAGAAAAATAGAATTTCATGTTGTAGTAAGCAAAGATTACCAAACAAGACATAAAACCACTAATCATAAAGATAAATAATTGATAAACTACACTGCATTAGATTGATAACTTCCAAAGACCTTATTAAGAGAATGAAAATAAAAACAATTTAAAATAAGAAAATATATACATAACACTACATCCTACAGAAAACTCATTATAATCTAAAGATTACAAAGCCATATTAGATTTGTCCCTGATATATTTCCAGAAACAAAGAGAAAAGAGGAGAAAGATGACTTATACATCAATACATAAAAATACTTGAATAAATATTTTATGATGTTATAAATGGGAATTATTGATTTGAAATGCCAAGGAATTTTTGAAACTACATTTGTTGGATCCCTTTTACAATCAAAGTTTTGGGGCACCTGAGTGGCTCATTCGGTTAAGTGTCCAACTTTAACTCAGGTCATAATCTTGCAGTTTGTGAGTTTGAGTCCCACGTCAGGCTCTGTGCTGACAGCTTGGAGCCTGGGGCCTGCTTCGGATTCTGTGTCTCCCTGTCTCTCTGCCCCTCACCCTGCTCATGCTCTGTCTCTCTCTTAAAAATACTAAGCATTAAAAATTTTTTTTCTTGAAATTAAAATTTCTGGTGAGGCCCTGGCATCTGTACATTTAATGGATTTCCCAGGCATGACTATTGTAAACTCCTAGATAAAAAACTATTACTATAGATAGCTTCTCTTGAGTTTTGTTCTTGTCTTATGCATTTTTTTTGCTTATTAATTAACTTTTTAAATTAGTTTATAGAAAAGGGACATACTTAGATATATGTCTATTTTTTTAATTAAGTAAGATGAATTTATGGGAAATTTCTATATGTATGATGTCCATAAAGTTGACATTACTTGGATTTCTTGGAATCTATGCTTCTTCAGTTGTGCACCACCTTAATAAAAATTGTTGAACATACACAAAAATGCATGTTTATTCATACATTGTAGACAGGTACTATTACATTGTTATGTTAGTTATGTTACAGAACATACATGAAGATTAAGTTTTTAAAGGATAAGATTAAAATGCCATAAACAATATTTTAAAAATATATTGTTAGTCACAAATGAGAATAAATGGGACTTATTTATGAATGAAGATCGATCACTTAGCATTAGGATGAGATCACTTGCCATAAGGTGCATAACTTCCATTTCAAATTGCCTTCTTGAAAATTTTCCTTTTTCCAAGCTATTTGCCAGTATGTTTTTATCATACTAAGGTTTTATTTTTACCTTTGTATTATGTCTTAAGGATGACTTATAATAGCAGTAGAAGTGTCTATGTTGCTATTTTCCTGGTACTCTTGGTATTAACTCCTGGTAATTGGGAATTAACCTGCATTTTCTATACAGCATTTTATGTATGTATGTATGTTTGTATGTATGTGTATTTTTATTTTTATTTTTATTTTTATTTTTATTTTGGAGAAAGAGAGAATGCAAGTGGGGCAGAGACAGAGAGAGGGGGACAGAGGGTCCAAAGTAGGCTCTGTGCTGACACAGCAAGTCCGATGTGGGGCTCGAACTCGTGAACTGCGAGATCATGACCTGAGCTTAAGCTGGACTCTCAACCAACTGAGCCATCCAGGTGCCACTATATAGCATTTTTTTTTTAAGCTAAACATCCATTTTAATTCTAAGTTATTTAAAATTAGATACTATTATTTATAAACACGTTAAAATTTTATAAGAACAATACAATGTGATATACTATTCTGAAAGTGAATGAATGAATCAGGAAGGACACTACTATCAATTCTCATCCTTCCAGAATCACACACTTCCTTCAAGATGAATCATTTAGCATAGGAGACAACATGGACTAAACACAGGAGACAGCACAGGCTAAATGGGAAAGCCAATGTCAATCCATTTATTATGCATTAGGAATCTCGATATTTATTTTATTCAATAAAATATAACCATACATATCTTGCTTACCCTATGGGATGTGTTCATGCAACTCTTTCTAGGACCACTGATCAGAGGTTACTTTTACTAAGGTTAAGAACAGAAGAGAAAGTTTCAACACTAATTAAGTAAAAGGGTTTTGTGTAAAGTATTTGTTGAATATGTAACATTAAGTCAAATCATGCAAGTGGTCAAGTCTGAGCATCAGGAGACCTGATGGGGAACCACAGACTTTCTCATTCTTTTGATGCAGTTCTTTAAAATTCATTTTCATGATGAGGCTGCTTCTTTTCATTCTCCAAAAGAGCAACAATCAACAAAAGGTACCTCTGGAGGCTTGTTTGAAGACAGAATTTGCAGAAATATTTTCCTATAGCAAGGCTTATAATAAAACACTCATCATAGTATTTTCAAAATTTTCTTCCAACATGAAGTAGTATGATATCATATGTCTGCCGCTATACTGTGAGCTGTGTCTTTGACTCATTGGAGACAAAACCAGTGATTTTTTTTTTTCTTTAATAGAGAGAGCCTGAGCATGGGGAGAGGGAAGAGAGAGATTGAGAGAGAGAGAGAGAGAGAGAGAGAGAGACAGAGAATCTTAAGAAGGCTCCATGCTCATCATGAAGCCAGGTATAGGGCTCCATCTCACAACCCTGGGATTAAGACCTGAGCCAAAATCAAGAGTCAGACATTTAACTGACTGAGCCATCCAGGCACCCCCAAAAGAAGTTACAAAATCTAAATTTGAGCTAGCTTTGAAAAAAGGGAGAATTTGACCCATATAATCACAAAGGGTATCAATAAGGTAGAGATTGTCAAGAATTTAAAATTTTCCAAACACTTCTCTGTCCATTGTCTCTGTAATTTTTGCATGTCTATTTCATTGTCTGCTACTGGAGACTGGCTTTTTCCAGAAGACTAGAACTAGCACACCTTGGATCCCTGGGTTTACATATTCTCAGCTTTTCCTCCAGAGAGAAGCAGTCTCTTCCCTTATCTCTGAAGCTAAAAAATGTAATGGGATTGTTTAGTTCAAATGCTTTCTCCTTGACCAATCATTGTGGTTACACATATAAGTATGTTTAAGAAGATGCTAATCCCAGTTGGACATGTTTACATGCTAGGGTGAAAGAGGATGTACTGTTCCCTGAAAGAAGGTACACACTATTCCTAAGAAGGAGGTATTGGGAGAAAAAACAATGTCCAAGGTCAGGGCTATGTGGCCAGAAAATTGTGTTTCTGCAGTGTGAGTACATCCTTGTAAGTGAATTAAGTCTGTTAACAAATACCATGTCTCAATACTACATTCTCAGTGATAGATGAAGGGACTCACATATGTCATCCTGACATTAGGTAGTTATTTGGATTGAATTGTGTCCTTCCAAAATTGATAAGCTGAAGCTCTAATACCCAGTATCTTGGAATGTGACTGTATTTGGGGATAAAGCCTTTAAAAAGGTAATTAAGTTATAAAGGGGTTGGTAAGGTGGGCCTTAATCCAATATGGCTGATGTCTTTATAAGGCGAGAGTTTAGGACATATACACAGAGCTGGGGTGGCATGTGAATACATGGGGAAGATAGTTGTCTACAAGCCAAGGAAACGCCTCAAGAGAAATAACCTTGCTATCTTCATCTTGGACTTCTAGCTTGTGAGAAATAAATTTCTATTATTTAAGCCACCCAGTCTGTGGTACTTTGTTATAGTAACAATTGCAAATTATTTCAGTACTTGACCCATATCTATTTCCTTGCTCATATCTATTTCACCCATATCTATCTATATCTATATTAATATTAGACAAATTTTAGGACTGTTTTAAATAGTGACATATCCCTTATCTCTTATTCAGTACTTCCTTTTTGTCCCAAATAGTTGTGCTTGTTTTTTTTTAGTGATGCCCAAATTCAAACAATTTTTCTTTTCCTTACGTTTCTATTTCTATGAAGTCAGTGACTTTGTTATTCATTTCTTTAAATAAGCTTATGTTGGCAATAAAATCAAGAAGTAGAAATCTAAATTGTCATGTGATGCCCCTAGGAATATCTAAATCAGTTGTGAAACAATCAAATTTCTTTTTTTGCAAGACTGAGAACAAGATTTGTGTGCTTGCTAATGGAGTCACAAGTAATGTAGGAAAGAAACAATTTTTTTCCATATTAGGTTTCTTTGCTTTAAAGCAGAACTCTTATTTCTTTAAGATCATTCATTTAATCAGTATGGCAAAGGAAATATATCACAGAGTTTTCAACATTACATTAAACAGATAATCAATAGTTTGAGACAATAAAATAAAATGTTTTCAGCTTTATTAAACTTCAGGGACAAGTGGAGAGCAATTGGAAAGTAAAATAGCATTAAAAGTCAGTTAACATAGCTATTATTGCAAAGTGTATCTGAGTCACCAGGTAGCATGGGGCCTCTGTGGTTATTCAGGCAAAATCAGATTGAAAAACAACCACAGAGAAACAGAAAATAGAACTAGCTGAAATATTTAATTCCTCAATTTCCAAAAACAAACAAAAAAGCAATAATTTAGTTTTGTATGAATATGCCACATTTCAGATTTTAGTACCCAACTTAGTATTTTTTATTTTATTTAAAAGTATTTACCTCTCTAATACTTAAAAAAATCAAATATGGACTATTTGAATCTATTATATATAATTGAAAAAGCAATTGAAATTTTGGTTAAAATTTATAGGCAATTAAAATACCTTTCTGTATAAGAGAGTATATTTAGTAGTTTGTATGCATTAATTATTTAATTCTTGCAGCAATCCTGCTGGGGTTATTTAACAATCGAGGAAAAGGAGACCTAGTTTGGTGTGCTCAGCCCCCAAGCTCAGCCAGGAAAAGAGAGTTAGGCTGGGACCTTTTCTGTTGTTGGTCCATCTAAAGAACACAAATGCTCTGGGCTCTTGGGCTCTTGAGCAGGGAAGTATTACCAGTTATGGTACATAACACCAGTTATGGTGTTGACTAAACATAAAAGGCCCTTTTTCAGGTCATTACCCAAAAAATGCTTAAATAGTCAACACCCAAGTGAAGGAGCTTTCGAGAGACGCTCTCTGCTTAGAGCTGTAGGTTATTATAAAACTACATGTGGATGCCATGATATTTTGCTCAACTATTAGAAAAGATTACATTTTTAAAAAATGTTTATTTATTTTGAGAGAGAGAGAGAGAGAGAGAGAGAGAGAGAGAGAGAGAGAGAAAGCGAGCATGAGTGGGGGAGGGGCAAAGAGAGAAGGAGAGAGAGAGAATCCCAAGCAGGATCTGTGCTATCAATGTGGAGCCTGATGCTGGGTTCGAACTAATGAACCAGATCATGACCTGAGCAGAAATCAAGAGTCTGACACTTAACTGACTGAGCCACCGAGGTGCACCAAGATTAAATTTTGCAGTGATCTGAAGTGATCAGTAATTTTAAAAAGATAAAAGTTACCTCTATAGAGCCAGATAAAATATTTTTTTTATCATTCAAATAGTCAGTCAGTACTCTTTGTGTTCCAGTTTTGTTTCATGAACACTTCTAACAGATACGAAAATATGATACCTCTTCTTCAATTAAACAACGCACAGTCCAAGATAAGCTATTCTTTTCAGAAACAGAATAAGGTATTTGCACACCTATTAAATCAGTGCCAATACAGACGAATAATTATACTATTAACATTCTTTTAGGTTTTTCTGTGTGGATTTGAAGCAATACAATACTTTGGGGGAAACGTGGACTTGGACACAGAGATGCCTGAGTTTGAATCGAACTTCTTTCACTTTGTAGCTGATTGAATGTGGCCGATTACTTTACCTAAGGCTTTTTTTTTTTTTCCATATCTGATAAAAGGAGATGTCAACATTTACCTCAAACACATGTTGGGAATATTAAATGAAGTAATGTATAATTCAAGGGCATCTTACAATGTCTAATATGTGACAGGTGATTAATAAATGCACGTTGTCGATATTAGGAGGAGCATCACATTGGAAAGAGGAGGAGAAACAGGTTATTGCTGCTGCTGCTGCTGCTGCTGCTGCTCGTGTGGCAGCCAGTTATTTGCTGTCAAGATTTCACAGCAGATTTTCTCTCTAGACCACAGCAATACTCCTCAACACCTCCCATTTTGAAAATATACTGTCTGCTTACTTTGGGTGTGAGTGACTTCAGGGAGGCAGCTGATGAGGCATGGGGGCGGGGGGACTAACAATATGAGCGCTAATAGCTAACCCGATAAAGCAAGAAGTCTTAGACACTGCCCACGCTCCAAACACTCAAGCACAGAAAGCCCATACGTCTTCCCCAGCACTTACCTCAGCCACCAGCCATTCCACAACTTATTTTCTCCTCTCGGGGTTGCATTACTCTTTATGTCAGCCTGGTTTGACTTAAATAAAACCCATGAAAAAGAAGAAACACATCATATCTCTGGGCCCAAAGCTTTTCCAGACTGAAGAAAATTTCTACTGGTTCTGCCAACACAAATAAGCATTCTAATGCTTATCAGGCAGATGATACTAGAATCCCTTTACTATCAGTCAGAAAATTGAACCAATAAACATTTTTTTTTTTTTTTTGGTAACTAGCTGGAAGCCTATCCAAAGCAATACCTTTAGAACAAAGTTAAAATTAGTTTTATTTCTCTGAGTACTGCTGGAAAACTCAGGATGAACATGATCTCTGAGAGTTCTACCTGAAAAACTAAACCACGTAACTCCTTTCAATAGGGCAGTACTGATGAGAGATTTCCTTGGTGTGTTCTTATCTAAATTTACATTTGCACTAGTCAAGTCTTATCTCCTGGAAAATTGCTACTGAATGTAACAGAAAACTTGTATTTTCTTGGTGATAATGCAAACTTTGATGCCTGGTCATCCATCATCCCCTTGGTGCCTTGCCCATCATCGGAAGCCATTCTACTTGGGGGGAGAATGTTAAAGAAAACATGTTCTTATAATTTCAGATTGCTTTCCTTAGCCTCCTAAAATGTTTAGGCCCTAAGCCACAGGCACGGAAATACTCTCTGGAATCCTGAGGCAGCAAATTCCTCTGGCTCATTTATCCTCATTGCCTAATACTGGACCTGACATATATTAGATGTTTATCCTTTGTTGAAATGAATTAATAGTGAATGTTTGAAGTCATTGACAGAAATTTCAGACAGCAAGATAATTTCTGGAAAAAAACAAGAGGCTAAGGAAAGACAAATTCCAGATTCTTCCAATTCCCTGAACATCGATAGTATTGGGTCACTTTTATTAACTTGCTTAAAACTGTAGAATCTTTAGAGGTGGGTTGGACCTTGGAGTCCATATAGTTCAACCAAAAGGAAAATGCCATTTTTTCCCAGGAGCCTCTGCCGGCTTTGGCATGACGCCTTAAGAGCATGCACAAGGAGAGAGTAACTGCAGTTTGGACAACAGTAGACACTGGTCTTGATGACAGCGGAGAGAATTATGACAAAAGTCTTACTCTACCCTCTCTTCTTACTGTGATGTCAAGAGCTACACCCAGGGGAAGAAAAAAGGGAGGCTGAGAGTCTGTAGTAAGGAAGCCCAGAAGACAAGATCATGGATGCCTCTTACGCTGTTCAAGGGATTGGATGTGAGGACAAATACTCCTCTTTTTCCTACTTTGGAGTTTGGATTCATGATTTAAAATTTAAATTTCAGTGGGTGCCACAAAGGAACCATTGGAACAGCAGAGGCTTGAGCTGTAATCACATCTATGGGCAAATCTTTGTATGTTTTCTCTATCTGCACTTTTACATTTTTGCAACTACTGAAACACTTATTTTAGGCAACTGGAACAAGAAAGCATCAAAAATTAAACTGTTCCTCTGAATCATAAATTGTATTTATATCGGAGGAATATATATTTATATATTTGTATATATTTATATAGGAGGAATATAGGATAGTAGACAATTCAGTGGGCTTCGTGATCATTCCCAGGTTTTAATCCTGTGGCTCAGGTACCCACTAGCTGCATGAAACTCAATTTATTCATCTGTAATATAGGTTTATAAAAATTCCTAGTTCATACGATATGAAAATTAATTCATATAATGCCAATGCGTTATATACTAAATAAATTATAGCTATTTGTTTATACTCTACCTAATTCCAAAATTACTTGAGGCATAATAGATACTATTGTCTTTATTACTGTTTCCATTATCACTGTCATTATTAGGCAAAAGCAGTGAAGATTATTACATACACGATAGTGCTGGAGAGACTATGCATGAGTAAATAAAACCTTATGTGGATATGATCCAACATTCACCTCTATCTGGAAAGCTCAGAGTAAACCTTATTGATTAGAGTATTATATATAATTCTGTGTGATGATGCTCTTGGCCCATACCTAATTGAATAAATGTTATCAAGGGTTTTATTTCTTTCAGTGTGGACCATCATAGGCATGGACTTTATGGAAGTTTTCACATTATTTCTGTTTGTCATTCTGTGAAAGACTTCTAAAATTCGTGATGGGCATAGAACAGAGCAAGTAAGCCCATAGCCCTGGTCTTACCTGCATCATGGTCAGTATAAGTAAATTAATTGTCACAGAGTCATCTTATTTACATATAATATTAGTCTGAAAGTATAATTCTTTAGAATTAATTATCTTTCTGACCACTAATTGATCATGCTTAAAATAAACTGGCAATCTGATCATACTAGATGCACGTGGTAGGTCCACATAATACCTCTTTTACATAATGCTTGTTATCTTTTCTACCTGACATCAAGTTTTTCTGTTATGCACATTACTATCAGATGAATCTTTCTAAAACATCATTTTTAGAGACAAAGCTCAGGTGTCACCTCTTCTGGAAGCCTCCTCTTGCTTAGCTGTGCATATTCATACATATCTATAATTGTCCTTTTATAGGCTGGGTTGTAATAATTTATTCTAGACGACCCTTTAACATTGACTGCAAAGTCTGTGCAAGAAATGTTTATAGATAATTTGTACAAATCTCCCAAAGAGTCCATATATTCCACCTTTTAGAATGTAAAATCTATAATTTTTTACTACCTGCAAATCGATAAAATTATGACCCAATTTATTCCACTCAATCTAAACTCATCTCTGCTCCCAATTTTACCACGCTCATCTGGTCAAAAAATTGGTCTTTGCCACAGGTTTTCTAGGCTTGTTAATACTGTCAAATTCAAACTCTTTTTTGAGACCAGAATCAAGTGCCTCATATTGCACGAAAATTTTCCTGACTATTCCATCATCTACTGATGTCTTTTCCCTGAACTTTTAGGGCTGTAGCTCAGTTCATGAAGGCTTAGATGCTATAGTAAGTCTGCAGCACTGTGTTCAAGCCTCTGGTATCAGGGAAAACTTATAAGTATGTTTTGATTCTGTTTTCATAGACATAATGAGGAATGAGAAGAGAGCCTATGTCATAGGGTTTCTGTGATAAAGATGGTAAAACCCTCAGTAAAAATTAATTATCATCATTGTACAGAGTATATGAATTTAGCATATAACAATAGAGTACTACCTCATTCTAATCCAATTAATATTTTTAATTTTTTCCTAGTAAGATTGTGAGTATTTCAAGGACAAGAATTTATACTTTCTTTACATACTTCACAATATGAAAATTTATTCTACTCAAGCACTTTTTAAAAAAATTTTAAATTAATATGTTTTATAAGGTAACTGCTTAATCCTTTTAATGTTATGAAAGTTATTTTCAAAGTCGTTACTTTATTCATCCATCATGTATTCACCAAGATAGACTCTTTAAAGTAATTTATTCAGATTCTTTTCTAAGACAGTTTGTCATACCATTTGTAGACTTAGGTCACTTTCTTTCCATGGATGTGTATCTTCTAATTTCATTCATCACTACAATTTCAGGAGGTATAAATATTCTGAGATGTTCATGTCTCTTGCCTTTTTCAGCAATAATCGCAGAGACTCCCAGTGAAATATTTTTTAAAATTAATTTCTATATTGTGTTTTCTGGCAAGCTGCAAGGGATCAATGTGGAAAATGCAGATAATTTATTAGGAATAGCCTTTTAGTAACATGTAGAAAGTAAAGAACTTGAAATAAGAAAAGCTATTGATAATCTCTTCTTTAATTAGCAGCTCAGATGATTTTCTATATTACAACAGCATTACGAGTACTCAGAAAAAAAAAATGTCAGTCCAATATCTCTTTACATGTAATCAAATATTAAAGGAGAATCTTTATGGAATGTTATAATTAGGAAGAATTTTGAACATATATATGTATACACACACACACACACACACACATATATAATGTTCAATCATGTTACCGAATGTCCAATTTTTTATTTTATTTTTTCAACTCTCTTCAAATGTCATTTAGAGGCTTATTTTGCCACAATTTGTTTTGTGTTTTTACACATATTGCCTCAGTAGAAAGTCCACGAAAACCTCAAACTGGAATTCACATCCAAGCTTAGGGGTTTCAAATTGAAATTCTAAGCAAAATCAAGGTCATTTAATGTACTGCTTTGGAAGAAATCCAGAAAAGCATGTGTCCTTTAGATTTCCTGGAAAATACCAACTGTTACTGAAGAGGTTAAAGCAAATAGCTTTAGAATTAAGAATAATTATAATTTTGTTTACATATCCAGATCATTAAGACATTTTCAGAAATAAATTTTTAACATCAGAGATAAATTAATAGTTTGATTATTTGTAAGAGTGATTATTTTTAAAAATAAGCTATGCTTCATCTAATTATGAATTATTTGGGATGCTCAATAAGTGTAAGTCTATTATGAAAATGCATCAACATTTAACACCATTCATTGTTCTTGACATCAATTTTGAAATTCCCTGAAAAAGGTATTAGTTCAGAACTATTATTTTTTATACCTGATTTCTCAATTTTAACCATAATTATAAAGAATACTGAGATTAGTTTAAATAGTCCACATAGCTAGTATGCAAATAGTACGTCTCCTTAATTATAAGTAGCCTGGATCGTTATTTCTGAGTATAAGCTATGTAGGTTTCAATTCTTACATTTTTATTATTAATCTTCAAGGTAAATATGCCCATATCCTTCATGTGTAAAGCATAATCTATTACAGTAATATGTAGATTATGGAGAGAGCCCTCCAAACCAGGATGAAGGAAGCTGGATGGTGAGAAGGCAATGAATAGAAGAATGTCAGCTCAAACAAGATAGCCAAAGAGAATAAAAGAATTGAGAGTTGGGACAAAGTTGAAAGTGGACAGATATAATGAAACTTTGGATGATATAGAAGTATATACATGCAGATAGAAAATTATGAGTTGTGTAGAAAGAAAACCAGGATTCTGAGACTAGAGGACTTTACAACTAAAAGAGAGCTTCTCTCAAACACCATGACTCATTTTTTTCATCTGAACCCTGCTATGCATTTATCAACATCTCCAATACATTCTCATTCCAAAATTATTAAAACAAACATCATCTTCCAAGAGCTAATAAACGGTGTGCCATTTTCATGAATCTGCTCTTTGAAAGTCTGTAGACAGTTCCAATGGTTCCCTCCTTATGCAAGGTTTTGCTGTCCACAGTTTCAGTCATTCGTGGTCAATCGTGATCTGGAAGCAGATGATTTTTCTTTTGACTTATCATCAGACGTCAATTGTAGCCTAATGCTAGGTCACAAAGCCTATGTCATTCATCTCACTTCGTCTCATCACTGGGCATTTTATCATCTCACAACATCGTAAGAAGAAGGGTGAATACAGTAAAATTTGATATTTTGAGAGAGAGATCACATTAATATAACTTTCATTACAGTATACTATTTTAAATATTCTATCTTATAATTAATTATTGTTGTTAATATCTTTCTGTGCCTAATTTGTAAATTAAACTTTATCATAAGTAGGTATGTATAGGAAAAAACACAGTACACATAGGGTTTGGTAATATCCATGGTTTTGGGCATTCACCCAGAGTCTTGGGACATATCCTTCATGGATTAGGTGGGACTACTATAATTCCATTTCATTTTTTTTTAACTATTGATTCTAAAGTCACCCACAGAATAAATTGTGGCACAAACATTCATCACCCATAGGGGTAAACTACCGTATGAACATACAGACCAAATGAGTTAGTGGTAGGCTAAAAATTCTTGCCTGTGGCTTAAAATTCTCAGAGTTCTAATAGGAATAGAAAACCCTCATCCTGTCTCCTGTGCTCTCCCAGAATGAAGGTCTGAGGCTTTTTAACACAGAGACACAGGGCTTCCTCTAGTCATGTAGTTAAGATGATTTCATTTATGTGAAAGTTTAACTGGATCTTTAGAGCGTTTCTTTTTTGCATTTGTAATTCTGCATGGAAAAATATTCTTGCCATTCATCTACTTTAATTTTTTTGTCCTTATTTAATTTCTTTTTAAAATTCATCTTATGTAGGGGGTGCCTGGGTGGCTCAGTTGGTTGGGCATCCAACTTCGGCTCAGGTCACTACCTCACAGTTCATGAGCTCAAGCCCCCACATCAGGCTCTGTGCTGACAGCTCAGAGCCTGGAGCCTGCTTTGGATTCTGTGTCTCCCTCTCTTTCTGCCCCTCCCCTGCTCATGCTTGGTCTCTCTCTCTCTCTCTCTCAAAAATAAATAAACATTAAAATTTTTTTAAAAATTATGTAATGTAAATAAAAAAAGAGGAGATGCTAGCATGAGAAGGCAGGTTCGATTGTATCTTGAACCTAAAAAAGAGGTTTAATAACTTTTCTTTTTATCCCAGGTAACTCTATAGAGTTTCTTTAAGGTTCTTGAATTTTATTTCTCGTTCTGGCACCAGTTAATCTTCTTGGCTCTAAAGTCAGCTCCTAGAACAGAATGACAGCCTCACATCTATAATCACAGTTTCCAGTAACTCAGCAGAGCCACAGGCCAAAATTCTCTCCCAGGAGAGCAATGGGCCCAGACCCAAAGACAGCTCAGGAGATCGATTGTAATAAAGCTACTATTTCTTTTTCGGAACTATTCATTCTTAAGTAAGGAAATGTTTGAACTAAAACCCATGGTCTGCAAGACATACAACTTCCTAACTTTTTTCAATCTTTCTGAATGGTCTACAATATAGGATGAGAAGAAACTAAAGAGGAAAAATTCAAAGAACAGCTTAATGAATAATTGTTGAATAAATGGATGAATGGATGAGTGAATGGAATGCTTACCTAAGGATCATCATCTAATGCAATTATTCAAATTAATTCAGGTGAAAAATCAAACATATCTCGAAGATACTAAATAACTCATTAGAAAGAAGCTCAATAAAAAATTTTAAAAATAGTATAATTGTATTCTTTTTATTTTGCCTGCTTATCAACTAAATGAGAAAACATTTATTTTCTACTAAAGCAAGGTTTTATGATTTCTGTTCCTCTCTCTTTTTGTCATTAGCACTGAGCAAATATACTCTACCATATCAGGATGGAGTTACCTAAAATAAGATTCTCATCAGTGGGATTTAGTTTTGTAGTGTTTCTTTTTGATTCAGTGTCTTCTGATAACCAGGCTTGTTTAGAAACTAAAAGTCACTTGAAAATGGACACTGACATACATCCTCATCATTAGAAATCCTTTTCTACCCCTGAAACCAAGACTACACTATATGCTGGTTAACTTGACAATGAAAGAAAAAAAAAAAACAAGGAAAGAAAGAAATTCTACTCTACCATATAGAAGCAAGTTGAAACATGTTTCTGCTACATCTGGACAGTGGGACTAGAAGATATGGGAATAGTGCAGCAGCAAAGAATAAGTAGGAGGTAAAGAGTGATTTGATTTTTAACTTTACATTAGTTAAACTCTGGTAATTTAACCTATGAGTATTTTTATACTAAAAGTTTAATGCTATACCCAGACCGGAAAGATAACACTTATCTAAGGGATATGTGGCTTTGCCTATGTATAAGTTGAATTTTTTTTCTGAAGCAATGCTATGACATATTTCCTTCCAACCACTGTGGCTCATGCCATATATGCTCATTGGAATATCCTTGACATTGGTGGCTATGACTCTAGGAGGATGTGTGCTAGGTAGCTAAGGGTCATAAACACACACGTGCGCGCACACATACAAACACACACCCCCACAGGAAGTTAAGGGCCCATCACAATGTAGAGAACTTAGCTAACATTATCCAGTGCTGCAAGGTCCATGGTCATTGTGGGCCATGTCACTGAATTCTATGACTGAAAATACTTCCACTCATATATTCACTGTGGTACATATATGGATGAATCTTGCCCATTTCACAACGTGCCAGAGATTCCCATTAGCGATAGTATGACCATTACAGTCAGTTACTATTACACTATGCCCATTATGTGTCAGTCAAATGAGGTCTTTGCGATGCCAAGATAAAATATGATTTCTGATGTGTCTCTTAAAGAGATTTTGCATTTCCATGG
The DNA here is from genome assembly GCF_007474595.2 of Lynx canadensis. NCBI lineage: Eukaryota > Metazoa > Chordata > Mammalia > Carnivora > Felidae > Lynx > Lynx canadensis. The sequence continues at coordinate 126,021,326 of NC_044311.2, forward strand.
ACTGCTATCCCACACAGCCTGAATAACCTCTCTTAATTTATGGCCTTGATAATGATTTGTACTCCCTTCTCCCATAATTTCCTTGTGCATGGGCTGGTAACTTCCACGATGAGCTTCAACATTTAATGAGTCAAAATACAATTTTACAAAATAAGCATATTGACTTCTAGAAGCCCTAAAATATCCCTGAGCCTAAAATGTTAAAATTGCTAGTTTTCTTACTTCCACTTCATTATTTCCTCTCCATCCTTCAAATACAAGGAAAAAAAAAACCCTTTAAGCATTAAATACCTTAATCACAGAAGGTGCAATTCGGCTTCCCTTCTTCCATTTTATTTCTTGCCGATTTGACTATAAGATTCCCACAGCGTGTACTAATCCGTTCAGTGAGGGAAATGAGTAAGACTCCCTAGTTTAAAGGAAGCTATGAAAACTTACATTCATAAGAATTTTCATATCTGGTAATTGGAAGTTTGCAAGCCCTTTCCCAATACTTCCTTATGAAGTCAGTCATCTGCAACCAATAAAAGAAAGCACATGTTCCCTCAGCTTGGCAGAGATCATAATCCTACACAGGAAGTTTGGTCCTTCTAAGAATATGAAAAACCTAACAGTCAGGAAGATAATGAAACCTAGATGATAGTCTGAAAATACCTCTCCTGGGTTTTATACCACCCCCTAGGCAATCAATTCAGGTGAGAAGCATCTTTTATACCTAATATAAAATGTGAAGATTTCTGAAGGAATTAATATGATTATTTGGACACAGGGTGTTGGGGTCCATCAGGACTTGTGTATGGCACTGTGGTCTGGTGTGGGGTGTCAGAAAACTCTCAAGGTGAGGACAGCATCTGCAGAGATGAGGAGTAGGGCAGTAGAAATTAAGGGAGATTTGTTACATACATGAGCATTCATTTCTCTTTCTATATATATTTACACACAGAGGAACACACAAACATCTACCTTTATGCATGCATTACGTGAGAATGGGAGCCTCTTTGAAGAAAAGATTGATTTTTATGGCTGGGACAAGGAACATGTAAGATCAGACTAACAGATCTTATTTCCCAGAAGCAAGGAAATACTCAAAGAATCATGGAGACATGCTTGTACACATTAATGTTGACATCTGTAATTATTTACATAATTTCAAACTATCTCCTAACAAAATCCTATTATTTACAAAAGAGAAAGGAGTAACTTTACAGTTGAGAAGCCTGGCAGGCACAACCTTAATTAAACAATCAAGATGAACATCAGTAAAGGAACAAGTCAAAACCTGGCGCTATTTTAAGTTCCACAGAGGTAAAGCTGAGCATTCTCAGGGAAACTTCCCAGGTACTCACCTAATTTCATTTTGTCACTTTTTATGTGAAGCTTTCTTTTTCTCCACCTGTCTTTCCTTTCCTGTGTTAAGCTTGTCCTCTTGACTTTAACTGCGACACATGTTGCCTGCACCAGATCATTACATCCCCATCCATAATTAAGTTTCCCAGAGAGCTAACTTTGATGATTCTACCAAGTCAGACCTTTTACCCTGCTTACACTTGGATATGCTACGGTTTTGGCATCCTCCGTGCACATGTGGGTAAGTTCTAGATTCTAACGACGAATACTTTGGTTGGGGCAAATGGTATAGAATAGAGAAATTTCATCTTCTCTGGTGTTGAGGAAGGTTTTGCCTTCAAAGAGTTGCTATTCTCTCTAAATACATGCTTTCATAGCAAAGAAGCCAATATTTAGCAAAGGTCAAGTAAGTCAAAGTTGACATATGTTTTTTTTTATTATTATTATTTTGTCAGTAATGCCAAAATGTCTTGAAACATGTAAGTTAGTATTAGTGGACTGTCCATTTTATGCCAAAGAAAATGTAGCTGAAGGTGTGGTTTACAGGAATACACTGCATTGTAAAAGCAGACATATGTGATAACAAGTGGATTCATCTTATTGATGTATTATTCCCTGGGGATTCAAACCCTTACAAAAATACTTTATTTGTAATTCTGTTTGGGAAAAAAAAATGAATCCTTGCAGGAAAATAACTTGTGATTGTGATATTCATTCTTATCCAAAGTCCTTCTGTGTATATATGGGTCTACTTAACATTAAATGGACAAGTGGAATTCTTTAACCAATAATAACCGCTTTCCATGAGAATGACAGAACAGAGAAATATCCATGATAATTAGTATTTCCTCTGCTAGGTGGCTTCCATGGTTCGTCAGCCTCTGGTATATCAAACTTGTGCATTGCCTATATACTCTATATATTTCTTCTTATATTTCTGAAATGTGTTTCATGTACCATATAGTATCATTCATAACCATTATCATGAATACTGATTATAATATCATGGCACTAATAATAATAAAGCTCTGCTTTAGTTAATTATGAAGAAATACAAAAATATAAAATAATATTTAGATAAGATATAAGTAAGAGAGAAAGAATAGCAAAGATAAACCTTCAGGTACCCATTAATCATCTTAGAGAGAGAAGATCACCAACTACTTTGTAAATGCCGGAGAGCCCATCATTAAATTCCTCTTCTGTCTTCACCCTCCCAAACCAAATTCTACCATGTGTTTTCTTTTTACCATTGTCTTGTGTTTTTTTTTTTAAACATGTAGTTTACATTGCTGTTTAATTATATAATTCTGTAAAATATTTAGTTGTTCACTTATTAAACATTATATGGATGGAATTAGACTGTATGTGTGTGCATGTATGTATTCTGAGATATATTATGATTGGTTTCCTTCATTCAAAGTGCACTTAAAAATTTTATCCATGTTAATGTTAAAATCTCTAATTCATTAATTTATACTTTGATACAATATTTCATGAATGTATATGAACAAAATTCATTTATTCATGCATTTATTCTTTTTAAAAAATGCTTATTAGGGTGATTGCAAATTGTTTTTCTATTATAAGAAATCGGTACTGCTAGGGACATGCCTGTATATTTCTCTTGGTTCACATGTGCAAATGTATCTTTAGAGTGTGTAATTAGAACTGATGCATAGTAAGATTTGTTTATCTTCATCTTGTCTATAAAATTCAGATTTGTTTTTCAGAATGTTTTCACCAAGTTTAACCCCCACCAAAAGAGTACAAATCATCTCATGGTTTCTCATCCATGATAGCATTTGGTTTTGTCCGATTATTAAATTTCTGTCAATCTGAATGTAAAATGGGATCTCATTATTCCTTTAATTTACATTTAATTTGCATTTCTCTGAGGGGCTGTCAAACAGGAGCTACAGATTTGGAGGCAGTAGAAGACACAGCTGCTGTGAGAGAATCCCCCCAAAGTGGAAAGATTCATGAAATACTGTCTTTTCCTCTCCTCACAGTCTCCAGTATTCCATAAATGCTTCCAGTTGGAAAAATTTACCTGGAATTCTGAGATTAAGGAAGCCCTGAGGATGTAATTACCTGATTTACAGAGCATGGCAGAGAAAGGTAGAAAATTAATCTGAATCAAATATGAAAATGGCTACCACAGCTATATAACATTGATCTTGCTATTGAATGTCTCTTCCACTAGAATACAAGCTTGCTGAAGAAATGCATTTGTGCTTATTTTATTCCCTTTACTTAGAAGATTTCCTGGCACATAAGAAGTGCTCAATAGATGTTGAACGAATGAGTGAACGGATGAGTGAATGGTCGAGACTTATGCCAGTCATAGCCTCTCACATATTTAAATGTTATTATTTGAGGATTGAATTAAGTAAATTATGATAATTTATTTTCTAAAACTTTACATTTTTAGAGAAGTTTTAGGTTCACAGCAAAATCGAGAGGAAGGCACAGAGATTTCCCACATAGTCCTGGCTCCCACAGCTGTGTAACCTTCTGCATACTCAACATCCCCCATCAGAGTAGTACATTTGTTACAGTCGGCAGCCTATACGGACACATTGTAATTACCCCAAGTCTGTAGTTTACCTTATGGTTCACTACTGGTGTTGCATAGTCTATGGGTTTTGATAAATATTTAACGATGTGCAGCCACCACTGTAAGATCATACAGTTTCACTGTCCTAAAAATTCTCTATGCTCCGTCTATTCATCTCTCTCTTCCCCAACTCCCCAACCCCTGACAACCATTGGTCTGTTTACTGTCCCCACCGTTTTGTCTCTTCCAGAATGTCAGATAGTTGAAATCATACAATACATAGCCTTTTCAAATTGACTTCTTTTCACTTAGCAATGTGCATTTTTAAGTTTCCTCCCATGTCTTTTCATGGCTTGATAGCTCATTTCTTCTTTTTAATTTTCTTAAAAGCGTATTTATTTATTTTGAGAGAGTGCATGCATGCATGGGGGAGGGACAGAGAGAGAGAGAATCTCAAGCAGGCTCTGCACTGTCAGAACAGAGCTTGATACAGGGCTGGATATCACAACTGTGAGATCATGATCTGAGCTGAAACCAAGAGCCAGACGCTTAACCAACTGAGCCACCCAGGTGCCCTGATAGCTCATTTCTTCTTAATGCTGAATAATATTCCCCTCTCTTGATGAATCACAGTTTATCCTTTTACCTACTAAAAGACATCATGGTGGGTTCCAAGGTTTGGCAGTTACAAATAAAGTTTCTGTAAACAAATGTGTGCAGTGTTTTGTGAATATACTGGATATTATTTTTTAAATTTCTTTTAATGTTTATTTATTTTTGAGAGAGAGAGAGACAGAGAGACAGAGAGAGAAAGACAGAGAGCATGAGTGGGGGAAGGGCAGAGAGAGAGAGAGAGAGAGACAGACAGACAGAATCCAAAGCAGATTCCAGGCTCTGAGCTGTCAGCAGAGAGCCTGACGCAAGGCTCGAAGTCACAAACTGTGAGACCATGATCTGAGCCGAAGTTGGACGCTCAACCGACTGAGCCACCCAGGCGCCCCTGAGTATACTGAATATTAGAAGTAGGAGGAAATGATTTCTCAAAAGTCCCTGTATTACTGAGATAATTAAGATGTAATATTATTCTCAGATTCATTCATCTGAAGGCAGCACAGATATCAGGAATAATTCACTCAGTCCATACTTCCATGTTTTTTTCTGCCTCTGATAAGATAATAAGCACCTATCCGTCCATCACCACCATGCACTCTTCCCCCCCACCGTGTTATGTACATCTGTTCACCTTGCCTGGTTCTCTCTCCTGGTTACTGCTATTTTTTTTCCTGTGCTCTCTAAATCCACTCTTTCCCCTCTTTCATCCCCGTACCTGAGTTGTATAGTTCTTCTTGTTCTATGCATAGCTGACTTATTTTTATATGTAAGATATTCACTTACACGTAACTTCTTCAGTTTTCTCTGTCCACCCATGTACTATGCCTTTTTCCTCTTGGTCATTCATCTGTGTTTTTCACATCAATCGCCATGGTCTGTAGTTACCCTGCACTCTCTTTGTTTTCTTATTTATCTATCTCACACCACCAGAATACAAACTCATGGGGGCAAGATATCTGTAGGTTTATTTCATGCTATATCTGCAAAGACTACCATAGTACCTGACAGCTTCATAAATTTATGATTCTTCCAGGAAACACTAGTTTTTGCTCAGATGAATTCATTTAAAAATAAAAACAAGTGTTATTTTCACTAATATATGAATATCATATTGAATTGTTGTGTAGTAGATACTGTTGCACAAGTCTGTACCCTCATGCTAGGGAAACAGAATAAATCTGACTTTGCCTTATCATGCACCTCTTTGTACTGATACATTATTTTCTCAGGATACTGATCATAGCAAAGACAAAAGTACCTTGTTGGCTATCACAAATGATCTTAATCTATTTTTGCAGTATAAACTTCCTTGGTTTCTTCAATACTGTAAGCATATTATGTTATTTTGGCTCTCCTTACCCCCAGAGCTATTCTTCTCTGGAAATACCCCAGTTTATCATAGTCTTCTTAAAGTGCCAAGTCTAGAAATTGACAGTGGTCTAAGAAGTGCAGAGGAGAGCAAGAATACAAACTCTATCACTTTGTTGTCTTTGAAAAGTATAAATCCCTAAGCTGATGGGAAATTGACACTGATTCTTTCATGTTTTTAGTACCTAACAAAAATATATACATAGATATTGATCTTACTCATTCCTGAAGCCTGAAAATTTAAATGGATTTTTTTATTAATTTTTTTAACGTTTTTTATTTATTTTTGAGACAGAGAGAGACAGAGCATGAATGGGGGAGGGGCAGAGAGAGAGGGAGACACAGAATCGGAAGCAGGCTCCAGGCTCTGAGCCATCAGCCCAGAGCCCGACGCGGGGCATGAACCCACGGACCACGAGCTCGTGACCTGCGCTGAAGTCGGCCGCTTAACCGACTGAGCCACCCAGGCGCCCCTAAATGGATTTTTAAAATAAAAATGTTAGCAATATATTTGCAGAAATGGCTTAATGTTTATTATAAATTACTATTTACTTACCCATTAATTAATGTCTATCATCCGGTGAATTAATTTACTTTGCTGGACAAATGAGGAATTTTTCAAGTTTGTTGGATAGCTTTTCAGAACTAAAGAAAGCATTAAATACAAAATTGCAAAGATAAAATTAGATACAGAGGTTTTCTAAAATGGTTTCATATTTGAAAACCGCCATTATACTTTTTGATCAGAGGTTAGAGTTGAATAATATTGTTAAACTCTACGTAACCAAATATGTGGTGGTAGAAGAAATGGAGACTCACAAAATTTAGCAACTTACCCAAGATCTGACAGTTAGCAACGGAACCAAGGGTAGAATGTCAGACTTCTGACTAACCAGTTTCATTAGTTATACCATGTTGCTCCATACTCAGGAAGGATGATCCCACAAACTGAAAATGAAAAGGTTGTTTAAAAAAATTTATTGCCTATTTTACTATGAGAGACCAAATGATGCAGTGTAAAGATAACCAGTTTTAATGCCTATGGACATGATATCAGCATCCTTTTCTGGCATCAAATGAGTGATGCAAGTCATTTAATTTCATTGAGCTGGTTTACTTGGAGGGTAATGGTGAAGATTAAATAAGAGAATATATAACGGAATCTTTAACACCCTAAAGTATTATCAACTACTTTTAGCAGCTCAGTTCTTCATTTATTGCTGTTTTTAACTTTTTTAATGTTTTTTTTTTTTTAATTATCATTTAGTTAGAGAGAGAGAGAGAAAGACGGCAAGCAGGAGAAGGGCAGAAAGAAGGGGTGAGAGAGAATCCCAAGTAGGCTCCACACTGTCAGCTCAGAACCCGACGCAGGGCTTACACCCACGGACCTTTGAGATCATGACCTGAACTGATTTCAAGAGTCTGACATTTAACCGGCTGAGCCACTCGGATACCCCTGAGCAGCTCAGTTATATTTTACTTCATATATAATTTAATGCCAGGTAAATCCTTCTGTGTTCCAGGAAACAAATGCTCATGACAAAATATAGTAGCTAATTATTTAGACAAAAAAGTCTTACTTGTCTAGCATATTTAGCACTATGTTATTCTAGATGATCAGTGTTTTTTTAATTTTTTTTTTCTTCAACGTTTATTTATTTTTGGGACAGAGAGAGACAGAGCATGAACGGGGGAGGGGCAGAGAGAGAGGGAGACACAGAATCAGAACAGGCTCTAGGCTCTGAGCCATCAGCCCAGAGCCTGACGCGGGGCTCGAACTCCCGGACCGCGAGATCGTGACCTGGCTGAAGTCGGACGCTTAACCGACTGCGCCACCCAGGCGCCCCGCTAGATGATCAATTTTTAAGGTTTATGGTTAATGTTCATCAAATGCATAGATCACTCCCCTTTTGAATTAGATTGAAAACACTAGAATACACCATAATATACAATGTTGTTAATGAAATTATTCTGAAGAAATCTTATAATACATGTATCACAGAATCCTTGTAATGCCCATCAGTTTCAGGGAAAGTGTGTAAAGGCAATACTTTTATATACTAACCCTTCCAGTTGTTTAAATGCTAGATCCATTACAGCTTTGTAATGATTATATTTTAAAAACATGATCAAACCAAGGGGATGAAAGTAATCTTTATTGAGTTTTAAATTAGTTAGCAAACTAGTGAAATGTGTCACTAAGATTCTTGTATTGCAAACCAACATTTATTTGGAGACCATAAACTGGAATATTTTTCTTGCTAAAGGAATTTTAATTCACCAACACTAATAGAGTAAATAATATGAAAACAGGAAAGTGATGCAGTTACAAAATCCATTGAAGTAATACATGGAAGAAGTCCATTTTTAAGGTTCCTGTTCAGTGTTCTATCAGCTTTTCCTAAAATGAGAAAATGCAAAAGCTGGAAGCCAAAGAATTATATGCATTAGAGACTTTTTGTGCTGGCAGGAGAGAAGCTATTAGATCATAATGTCCATAATTTTGTGAATATAGAATTGTTTCCTATACCATTACCCACTTCTTTGTCTGGTCTACATAAATGGCTCAACCAAAGGGGCTTTTTACTATGTCCCTTAGGAAACAATTCCTCAGCCTAATAGACCTAACAAGGCTTCCTTTCTGATGATAGTCACTCAAAAATTTCCTATACTCAATTTCATCCCATTACTTCTAGTTATTTTCTCTTGACTCACCTAAAATTTGTTCCTTCTCCCCTCTTTTTTACCCTACAGATGCTTCCCAGTGATTGAATTTCCCATTAGTCTTTTTACCAAATTAAATGGATACTGTATTAATCTATGTCCATTAATCATTTCAGTTATACCCTTAATCATTTTTATCATTCCTTCTTGAAGTTTCATTTGTTCACATTTTCCTCACATTGAGAAATCTATATTTCTTCTCTGTATTGTGGGCAGTTTTAAACAAAATTTAACTGGTCTTATTTCTGCCTAGCCTAATCTCAGCTCCCAGAGATGATTCTTTTTTGTTGTCTCCAATAGCATTTATGCCTAGGTTGCACTTTATTAACTATATAATTAATTATTCACCCTGTAGTTCTGGGGTATTTTTAGTATACTTTACTATACAATTTTCATAAGCTTCTTAATAGGATAGATTGCTTTTCTTCCTTTTTTGCAGTCCATAGTGTTCATTGAACTGCTATATATAGTTAATTTTAAAAAAACAAATGGTTCATCAAGTTAACATAAGCTCTAAAAGGAATGTCATACCCCATGCTTAAGAGCGGAGTCCTGGACTAGCTTTGCAAATCTAAATTCTTCCTGTGGCAATGACCTCCCTCACTCCCACTAAATATGCTCAGGCTTTCCAACCAAAGCAATTTCATGGAAGTGAAATTAGTCAGAGAAAGACAAAAGTCATATGACTTCACTCATATGCGGACTTTAAGAGACAAAACAGACGAACATAAGGGAAGGGAAACAAAAATAATATAAAAACAGGGAGGGGGACAAAACAGGAGACTCATAAATATGGAGAACAAGCTGAGGGTTGCTGGAGGGGTTGTGGGAGAGGGGATGGGCTAAATGGGTAGGGGGCATTAAGGAATTGACTCCTGAAATCATTGTTTCGCTACATGCTGACTAATTTGGATGTAAGTTTTTGAAAATAAAAAATAAAATTAACAAAATATATATCTGGCCATAATATCTAGTATTTCATATCCAATTGTTGCTTAAATTAAAGGTCTGTTGCATCTGATGAAGATTTCCAGATAAAATGCACACCTTTAGAAGCAAATAGAAAACATGAAATGTTCTCAGATGAAATATTTAGCTTTCCATGGAAAGTTCACAACTCCTGATAAGAATGAGATGTGCAGTAGGCTACTTGTTAAAATAGATTGAAAGGAGACATGGATCTATAAAGCTCCTTTTCCATGTAGGAAAAAATGATATTATTGTGAATATGATCTATAGTAATGTTGACCATGTTGAAAACAACCTGAAGTAGAATGTTGTATAAACCACATCCTTCCTGGATTATGTAAGCAGATGGGAATATGGTTCTTCCTTTGGTGTTTTAGTATATCTTTGTAAAGCAGAATTCCCTCTAAGGAAAACCACAGGATGGATCCAAAAGCTATTAATCATAGTGGGATTTCAGAGTAGTAATTGGTTTTAAGGGTCAATGATTCATTTCAGAATGCTCTATAACTTGAACGAGAGATAACATAATTTAGCATATGGAATTTAAAATATTATAGTTGATAATAGGCTTAATATTACTTACTTTGTGGAAAAATGTTCCCAAAATTTGCTGAGAGATTCTCCATTGCTTCCCCTGATGATCATGGCAAAGTCATAGAGTATTTTTATTTACATACATTTCCCTAGCTACTGTTAAAATGCATATGCCCAATCAAAAAGCAAGTCATTCAAAATTTGCAAATTAAAGCAATGTGCTATTTATGTTCTATACTAGCTCATAAATCATCTTCATTGAAATGGAATTTATTATCGATTTTTTACAGCACCCTCCCACATACTATATTTCTGTGAGACACATGATCTCATGATTCTCTATAAGTTTTAACTTGTAATCAATTATCAAACATATACTTTCACAGTAACACTTACCTTTCTTTGGACATATGAGTTACTTATTTGGTTGTGTCTAATAAACACTGTGTTTTAAATTTTGTAATACAAGCAAAGTAATTAATGGTTATATTTTGGCAAGATTTATTATTCATGAGCTCTATCTCTTTGTAGTACATGGATCCATTATCTTTTAGGTTCTCTATAATTTGTTTTCAATCCTTTATACTACCTCTATCATTTCCTCTTGTTTTGCACAGATTGGATTTAGTGATTTTTTTAATGGGACATTAATCAATCTATAATTCTATAATTTGAAGAATTTGGTTTTCATATGAATTGTGAATTTTAAAGGAGATTTATTTCATTTTTAATATCAAGAATTCTCTTTTTGTTTGATCTTTGACTCTTTTAAAGTAAATATTCAGTAAAAGTCTATAAAATTATTTGTGGGATTCTCTTCCTGTATTTAAAAGCAAAACATGGGGGCGCCTGGGTGGCGCAGTCGGTTAAGCGTCCGACTTCAGCCAGGTCACGATCTCGCGGTCCGGGAGTTCGAGCCCCGCGTCGGGCTCTGGGCTGATGGCTCAGAGCCTGGAGCCTGTTTCCGATTCTGTGTCTCCCTCTCTCTCTGCCCCTCCCCCGTTCATGCTCTGTCTCTCTCTGTCCCAAAAATAAATAAACGTTGAAAAAAAAAATTTAAAAGCAAAACATGATGGCTCTCACATTACTAGAATTTTATAACCAATGGAATGTATTTCTATCTTCTCTGCTTTCTATACTTCTGGTTTGAAAATTCAAATCCAAGATAAACTCAAATTAGACAGCAGGATCATTGTGGCCCCTAAATTACTGTTTCTAGTAAAGATATCATCCTTTAACTAAAAAGGTTATAACTGGTAAATGGAAACTTCAAATACCTCAAATTTTGAAAGGACTTAAAAGGAGATTTAAGGCTATCTAATATTTAAGGCTCTTTTTGTTTTAGAGCTGTTGCTGTCTTTTTGCCGATATAACCATGGGGACAATACATGTCAACTCCTAAACATAGAATCTAGTTTCTAGTTACTATATGGCTGTATACAGAAAGTGATTAATAGAAGCTAAGTTCTTCAATTCCATACTATATTGGTTAGGATTTCTAGATTATGCTACAATAACTAAAGCTCCCCAAGTTTCAGGTGCTTACCATAATAAAGGTTTATTTTTCACTCACACAATGTATCTTTTATGAGTCCTATGTTGCTTTATTCCTTGTCACCATCACTGGAACACAGGTGGACCAAGTAGCTTGTGTTGGGAATACAACCCATCATCTAGTAATGGGAACAAAAAATGTAGTAGGTCATGTGCTGTTTCTTAAAAATTCTGCTAAAATTTCATTGATCATAGCTATTCACATAGGAATGTGTGATCTTCTTGAAAGGAGAAGAACTTCAGAGAGGGACACTTGGTTATTTGTCAAACATTAATATACTTGATTACACACAGCAAAATCATCTTCCCTTCCATGCAAAAGGATTCCAGATATTCAAACATACAGAGGTGTCAATGTAAGGGTACCGTGTCCTTTAACTCTCTCTCTCTCTCTCTCTCTCTCTCACACACACACACACACACACACACACACACACACACACAGACACACGGTATTTGTGTCATATAACACATATGTATGTGCCCATTCATGTTGTAACATGTGTTAACTATTCTTTTAAAAAATTACTTAGTAAAGGGGTGCCTGGGTGGCTCAGTCGGTTGGGTGTCTGATTCTTGATTTCGTCTCCGGTCATGTTCCACGGCTTCATGAGTTTGAGCCCCATGTCAGGCTATGCTTTGGCAGTGTGGAGACTGTTTGGGATTGTCTCTCTCTGTCTCTCTCAAAATAAATAAATGAACAACTTTTAAAAATTACGTAGTGAACTAAAATTTTAAAATATTACTCATTCTTAAGTTTTTTCACCAGATATTCTGCTGAATGAGCTGTTCTTCTGTGTTTTTGATAAACAGTTTTATAACAAAGGGTATTTATCCCATCTTCATTCACTTTAACCATTTGGTTCATTTTTCTTAATAAATGTATGATTCTTACACATATCAGTAATGTTTTCTTTTTCTGATTCATATATTTAATTATTTTCAAGTTATAATTGTAAATGAAAGTTTCAATCCCTATGTTAAGGCTAGCATCCTCGTATTTCAGCATGTGTGTTATATTGTTTATCCTTCCTTGAATTTGTTCTGACACTTTGGAATAATTTAAAGTTGGAGTCCATTCTGTTTCAGTAGAGATGTTTAGCATTTAGTTCCTTAAGTAATGTGATAAATATCCAGTTGGACATATCTAGATCATAAAATGCCATGTGCAATATAGGATTATCTTTTACATTTTTCCATGTACTATAATTTAATTTGTTTATTCTACATCCATAGTTATGGAATGTGTTTATTAAATAAAGTTTTCAAACAAATTTTCTTCCTAGTATGCAAAAAAAATGGTGCATGCAGAAATATACACTAACATTTAAAAAATTAGCCATTATTCTGGCTAGAAAGTAATAAATCATTTGTTTAATTTGGCAAAGTACACCTAAATTATCTCAGTGAAACACTATCTTTATTTTTTTAAAAATAAATCTTCTTAGAATTATCATTTTGTGCCAAGAATTTACAGAGTTTTATCATAATTCATGCCATCATCATTAACTTTCTGGCAAAAGAATATGGTTAGCTTCTTTTGCATGTTTTTGTTGAATGATACAGTTAACATGATAATTAACACATATCATGCTCTTTGGAATTAAGAAGTTCTCATCAATGAATCACAGCGACTCACCTCAATTCAAACAAACATCCTTTGTTCTAATACACGTTATTACTTTGTAACCCTTGCTGGAATCTGAAGACTATGTAGGTTCAAAGTTCATATTATATTCAGTATATGAATGTCTATGGCCACTATCTTTTTCATATTATATTCAATATATGAATGTCTATTGGCCAATATCTTTTTTATAGAAATAAGAGCCATAGAATTTTATAGTCAAAGAGTGACATAATAACATTTTTGTGTGTCTTATTATCTCTTCTTTATGATAGCTTTACAAATATAAGTCAGCAATCATATTTTCTAAAAATCCATTCCTGGTTTAAGTATTTTTATATTTCTATTTTTTTCCTTATGCTAATGTTAGATCTATCACTGATGGTTTATAAACTGTTCTCTGATCCATCTTTCTTTCTTTCTTTCTTTCTTTCTTTCTTTCTTTCTTTCTTTCTTTCTTTTTCTTTCTTCTTTTTCTTCAGATTGTTTTATTAGCTCTGACATTAACACCAGTAGCTTGTATTGAGCTTGTGGTTGGCTCAATCCCATAAGTGATTTCTCATTGATCTCAACTTAATTTTCAAATACTCTTTCCTCAATCTTCTATTTCAGCTTTTATGTGTTTACCTATTTGTAAATTTTGAATGTCCATTTTCATATTCAGTTTTTCAGGATGTTGGCTCTCCCTCTCAGCTATACTTCAGCATTGTATTTGATGAAGATCTCTTCACTGATAATATGTTACACCTCACAGGATCAAGTACACAAGGTTGTAGCAGGACATTTGAGGTGCCCCCAAGGTTAACATTGACTAATCAACACAGGAAGTCCACTTATTTAATTAGCTACAAATCCACCTAAATGTACTTACTATCAACCAGCCAGTTTTTCTCTACTTTGCATACAATGAAATGACAAACCCCTTGTCAAATGCTTATCTGGAATCAAGATAACCTGCTTATAAAGCAATCTCATGATCTAAAAGCTGTCTAACTTAAGAAATATAAAAAAATAAGTTTTGCCACATATGACTCCTTCTTAATAAACCCATGCCCTCTCTTCTGTGCCTTAAAAGTCCCTAATTGTTAACAGGATATTTTAATAAGCTCATTCTTGAAAAATGTCCAGGCAGTTTCTTATTATTTACTGTTTTTTGTCGATTTTCCTTATTTTATTTTTTATTTTATTAAAAAAAATTTTTTTAATGTTTATTTATTTTTGACAGAGAGAGAGAGAGAGAGATAGAGCACTAGTGGGGGAGGGGCAGAGAGAGAGGGAGACACAGAATCTGAAGCAGGCTCCAGGCTCTGAGCTGTCAGCACAGAGCCCAATGCGGGGCTCGAACTCACTGACCATGAAATCATGACCTGAGCCGAAGTCGGATGCTTAACTGACTGAGCCCTCAGGCGCCTCTCCTTTTCCTTATTTTAGACAAGGGATACATTTTTGTATCTC